>NC_142693.1:24645604-25252334 GCF_029641045.1 Salvia hispanica | reverse complement strand
CTATGTGACACATGTATTTGCTTTAAAGTTTTTGTAATTGTGGCCTTGCCGGCATTTGTAATTGTTTCGTGTTGTTAGCAGGTTTCTTTCCTAACACTTTAATCAAACTTGCTTGAGGACAAGCAAGGTCTAAGTGTGAGGAGGGGGATCATTTGTTATTAGTGGTGTTGTTTTTCTTGTGTAGTTTGTGAAGATCAGTTTGTTAAGAAAGTGTCTGTTTTTCTAGAGAAAAAAAAATTGGTTTTAGTCAAGCTTTGATGCATAGGCTTTGCAAAATATCTTCCCTTAAAACGAGCTTGAATGCGGTTGTTTTGCAAAGTTCTCTTTCCAAATAATGGATTGTTGGATGACGTTTGTATGACGGAAAAGTAGAGCACTACTCATTTGTTTAAGCTCAGTATTTGTTTCTAAAAGTAGAATACTTTCTACTATCTTTTTGTGAGTGTTATTGAGTGTGTGTGACTTGCACAATCTTGGATATCGCTTGGTCATTTTGGCAAACGTTAGAGGGCATTAGGATAGCCACTTGAGCCTTAATTTTGTTGATAATCCTACCTAATGAGCTATCCCTAATGATCCATTTTGAAGCCTAGGCCTTGTTCATTCATAGCCCAGATTATATTTCTCCTAAGCCACATGAATGCCTACATCCACACCTCAACTATGCATATTACACACTTGCTTAGTCAAGCCGAATATGGTGAATCTTATCCCGTTCGAAGATGAAGAATGATGTTACATTGAGAAGAGAGAAAGATCAAGAAAATAACAGAAAAAAAAGAGAGAAAAGAAGAAGAAGAAAGAAAAAAAAACAGAGAAGAGGAGAAGAACATGAAAAGAAAAGGAAAAGAGGAAGAAAAAAAGTATGAGACAGAAGAAGAAAACAGAGAAGGAAGAGGAAGAATTCAAGGAAAGAATAAAAAAGAAGAAAAAGAAGTACATTACAGAAAAGAATGAAAAAGAAAAGGAAGAAGAAAAAGAAGAAAAGAGAAGGAAGCACAAAAAGCACGAAGGAAGTTGAAGTGCGACAAAGCTATATTTGAAGATCATAAGTTCATCATGCTTTGGTTTGATTTTTGTAAGTGTGTACACACTTCAAATGCATGGTTTCACTCTCTACATCAAGCTTAGGACCCCTAGGATCCATCCAATGCAATTCAAAAGGTCCGAAAGCCCCGTTACAACCCTCTCAAAGCCCCTTTCGAGCTATTTTGACTAAGTGATATCTTTTTGAGTGCTTGTGGTGAGCTTTGAGTGAAACACTTTACACTTTGAGAGGTGACTTGAGTGAAACTTGAACTTATGTGTAGTGCTTAACGATCTTGACAAAACTGACAACATGAACCATATTTTGAGGAGAAAAATCAATTGGGCTGCATTCTTGCTTGAATTTCGGGGAGGTTGAGTATGGTTTGTGTTTGATAAGCTTGACCCTTATAGTTTTGTATGTTATCGTTCGAGTCTTCTTTTGTGTTTGTGTCTTGTACATGTTTGTGTTGTGTGTTGTGTGTTGTTTGTTGTTTTAATTATTGTGTGTTTAGAAAGTAGAGGGGAGTGACTTAAACTAGCAATTGAGTGAAAAGTCCAACCACATACTTTGGACAAGTATGATCCAAGTGTGAGGAGGTTTGATAGGCTAGTTTTCGTCACTCGGATTTGATCACTTTTCGCACTTATTAGTTGTATATTTGCATGAGAAGATGCTATTTTGGCAGGGAATGGATCATTAAGTTTGGGAGCTTCTTGATTAAGTCACGCAGAGGAAAACATGCAAGAAAGAGGGCAAAATGACAAAGAATGGAAGAAAGTGAAGGAAGAAGGCAAAGAAGACCCAAACTGGCCAAGCTGTTGGACTGGCCAGTTTGAACCTGACGGGAAAATGACTAAAGACACTTCCACACATTTGTCAAGGAAAATTCTCACTTGCTACACACACCCATATCAGTCATTGGAGAGTAAAAAAGAAGGAAAATATCTTTTATTGGATATATGTATTAAAAAGACTTAGTCACCAACCACCATCACTCATCACTTTCCTTAGTTTAGTTTTAGTTTTAGCTTTCTCTCTCTAGGAAACTTTTCTCTCTTCCTTAAGAAGAGAGATTTCAACTTCAAGGCTGCCAAGATCATTGTTCATCATGGGTTGAAGTAGTAGTAGTTTAGTAGTAGTGTTTATTTCTCTAGTTGCTTGTTCTAACTTTGGTGTACTTTTACACCTTTCTCACTCTTAATTATTGTTGGACTTGTTTTAAAAGCTTATTTCAAGTAGTAATTTCTCTAAGTGTTTGTGTATTTAATGTGCTTTAAAGTTTAGCTCTTGTTAATTTCCGGTTTTAGCTTGTTGTTTAGTTCTAGTGTTGCTTATGTTCTTGTTTTGTTAAAAATCCTTTCAAGCTTTTAAAATCAGTTACTCAAGTTAGTTTGTTTGTAGTTAAAAACGTGGAGAGAGAGTTGGAAAAGTTTCAAAAAAATCAGCCATGGTTATTGTGTGTTTTCAGTGCCTTGTCGGGTGTCATTTTCGTATGATTTGGCATGAGTTTGATGAGCTCGGTTCTTGAGTTCTTTTCCACCATGTTTAAGTGTTCTTAAGCTTTCTTTATCTTCTTCAGTCTTTATGTTTCAGCTTTTAGTTTGGTGTTTTCAATGCATGTTTAGGTAGTTTAATTGTTGATCTTGTGTTTCTCTAGCATTTTTAATTATGTAGAAGCCATCTACTCTCTTTCTCCTCCATATTTTCGTGCCTTATGATGTAGAATTAGGAGAGATATCAGCTTTTAGAATTTAAGTGAAAGGACCATTAGTTGTAGGGCTTTTATCCATTAGTTTTACACCTTGGGTAATAAGGTTTAGGAGACAACAAGTACATGCTTTCTTTTCCCTTTTGGCAGCCCTTTTAGCTTAGTTAATTCCTACACTCAACCTTCATTTACATGTGATTTAGTTTACCTTTTAGGAGTTAATTAATCTAGCCACTTTTAAGGGTCACAATCCTAGTTTTCTAGCTTTCTTTTAGGAGCCAACACTTAGTTTATTGTCCTTAGCTTTTAACTTAGTCTCTTTTGATTTCTAATCTTAGGAATGTTGATGCATGTTGCTGCTCTGTTTTTATTTTCGTTGTGTTGTAATTTTCTCGCCACCGCTTTTATTTCTCTGCTAAGTTGCCCAGTTTATCAGATTGCCCAGTCTGCGTTCCAGTTTAAATGCTTTCTTCTAATTGCATTTTATTTGCACTTTTAGTTCCCACCTTAGCTTAAGTGCTATTTACATTTCGTAGTTCAGTTCCCACCCCCAATTTTGAGTGTGTAAAGCAGCCAAAACCTTTCTTAAGTGTGGAAATGCATAACGGATGCTACCGTTCCTCGTGGGTTCGACACCCTAACTTACCATATGCTAATTAATAGTATTTTGGAAAGTGGGAACTTATAAATCTTGTTGAATAGGAAGGGACACGCGCCTACGACACGCGTGCAAAATCCCGACCTCTCACTGACATATTTGACGCACTTGAATTTGTCAAATGCATTCTTTGAAGGACAGGTTCCTATTGAAACATTGTCCTTGACCAGATTGGTTAGTCTCGGTATCTCTAGCTTGTATTACACTATCCGCCTTGAGCACCCAAATTTGGAGATGCTTGTCCAAAATTTAACAGAGCTTAGAGAGCTCTATCTTAATCGTGTCAATATCAGTTCCTCTTATGAAAGGACAAAATGGAGCCACATTATATCTTCATATTTACCCAATCTCACCACTTTGAGCTTGATTGAATGTTATTTATCTGGCCCTTTGTCTAGCTCCTTTCTACAACTCCATTCTCTTTCTATTCTTCAGCTAGATTTTAATGATCTTTCAGCAGTTTCAGCCACAGACTTGCTCGCCAGTTTTCCAAGTTTGTTCGTCTTGGATCTTTCTAACTGCGGTTTGAAGGGTTCGATTCCACCCACCTTTGCTAACCTAACCAAGCTGATTAGTGTCGATTTGTCATATAACTACTTGGCAGGCTCACTTTCTCCGACACTGTTTGAAGGTCTTTTCAATCTTTCTTATTTAGATTTGGAACATAATTCATTCTCTGGTAACATTCCCCACTCTCTCTTTGGTCTCCCTTCATTGCGGGAACTTTACCTTGGCCAAAACCAATTTAATGGCACTTTTCGATTGGACAACATTCAAAACCTTGCCAATCTTACACATTTTGGTTTATCTGACAATAACTTGTCGGTAGATGTTGGCAATTCCAATTCAAATTCTTACACATGTGTCCAACTAAAATGGTTAAGACTAGCTTCATGCAACTTGTCCCATTTTCCTGATTTCATCCAACATTTGAATATGGAAACGTTGGATCTCTCAAACAATCAAATTGGGGGGGAGATCCCTAGTTGGATTTGGGGAACACAACTTGAGTATATGGACCTCTCCTTTAATCGTCTGACATATGTGCAAAAGCCTTACCATATGTCTGCTTCTCTTAGAGAATTATACTTGCAGTCTAACCAGCTTACGGGCGAGTTGCACTTGCCCGTTCCACTTGCTTCTAATCTCGTGTACTTGTCTATTTCTAATAACAGTTTAAGTGGATCAATTCCAACCTCCCTCTGCAATGCCAAAGACTTAGATATTCTTTACTTGTCTGAAAATAAACTAAGTGGCGGCATACCCCCTTGCCTATTTGAAAACATTAGCATATTCCATATGCGGCAAAACAACATCAGCGGCATTATTCCAGACAATTTTTCTATGGATTATAAGCTGCAATATTTCAATCTTAACAATAATACTTTAGAGGGGCGGATCCCAAGGTCCTTAGAAAGATGCTGGTTGTTGAAGTTCATGGACGTCGGAAACAACAACATGAAGGACACTTTCCCATGTATGTTGTCATCGACGTTGCGTGTTCTTATCTTGAACTCCAACAAATTCCATGGGGAAGTGAGATGTCACAACAGTTGGGATTTTCTCCAAATCGTAGATATATCATCAAATCATTTCAATGGAAGTCTGGAATCTTTTAACTTCTCTGATTGGAGTGCAATGACGCTGCAGGGTGATGATGGTATTGCCATTTTTCGGAACGGATTTGTTATGACATTAAACATGAAAGGGATGAATTTAGAGCTTAATGGTATTTGGAACGACTTTAGTATCATTGATTTATCTTCCAATAATTTCCAAGGAGAGATACCAAATGTAATTGGTAATCTAACTTCACTTCATAATCTCAATTTCTCGCACAATGCCCTCAACGGAAACATTCCAAGGTCATTTGGTCAGTTAAGTCATCTCGAATCACTCGACCTCTCTGGAAACCAACTAACCGGGCCAATACCGATGGAGCTTGGAGAGCTCACATTCCTTGAAGTCTTGAACTTGTCACACAATAAGCTGGTCGGAATGATCCCAAATGGCCATCAGTTTCAAACATTCAGCTGATCGCTTTGAAGGAAATCCCAGCCTATGTGGTTTCCCTCTCAACAAAAGCTGCAGTCCTACTGATGACAACGACACGCGAGTACATGAAGAAGTGGAGGAGAAGAAGGAGATTGAGTGGGAATACGTATCAGCTGCACTTGGATACGTTGTGGGTGTTGGGATCGTTGTGTGGCTACTTCTATTTTGCAAAAGATTCAGAGAGAAATACTTCGGCAAAATAGAAGAAGTTGTTGAAGACGTATTCATTGCCAGAGACATGAGAAGAAGGCGTGCAAGAATGCAAGCCAGGAGGCAATTGTGATTTCTTCACAAGCAGTTTCTATTTGGTAAGTTTATTAATGCATGTGTAGTTATTGACATTGTTTGTTAATGTTGTGTCTGTGAGTTTTGGTCTAAATAATTGCAGTATGAGCCGAGAGGTAGAGGCTGAACTCCTGGGCTCGCCTAATCCGTCAAGGGCCGTTGCCAGACCTCGTTGTCAAGTTCAATGACCGCATCTTCTCCAGGATTCTGTTTAGTTGCTTTCCTTGTTTACCCTTTAATTTTGGTATTTTCAATACTATTAGTCGTCATTCTGGGTTTTCTTTGTCGGTTCTTTCCCAGAATATAAAAGAGAGTCGAACCGCATAGGATTAGATAAGTATAAAGAGGTCTATTCTACTTTTATCCCAATTAATAAATACAATTCCTCCACCCCAAGATCGCCTCTTGCAATCATCAATCACACTACATGAATACAGACTGTGAAAGGAAGCAATCATGGATCACACAAATGATAGCAATTAACTTAAAATCAAATTCCGTAACCCTAGTGATTCAAATTATTCTACAACCAATCACTTGTGATGTTCCTCAATAGCTCAGCAAGATTAGGATTGTCAAATTAGAGCATAAGAGATCAATTTTGCAGAAAGAAATTTGATTATCAACAAATGGATAAATGATTGTTCGTTATAATCCTTCAGCAGAAGAGATAGACTTTTCTTCAAAAATACAAATAAATAATGCTTTCATATTACTCCTTTAGCAAAATGTGGGCATGGCCCAACTCACAGATATGGTTAGAGACTGAGTAAACCACAGTTAAACCCAATCCAAAATAAGGCTTATCCTAAGCCCACGAGACAACCAAATAATTTAAGTCAGGGAGATTGGGCTGGATCAATGGGCCAAATGGGGGAATTTGGGCCAGTCCGCATGTCCTAAATCTTGTGAAACCTCAAAGACATGGCTTGATGATGGAAACAGAGGAATTTGTATGTATAAAATATCTGAAGTCATTATTGTATAGTATAACTAAAGCATGAAATTCGTCTTTCTGAGATTGTTGTTTCGACTAGGGCTAAAAAACATTTCAAAATAATCTGAACTTTTACACAAATTAATATGCAAATAGATATTAATAGCAAAAATTGAAAGTAAGTATATCATCAAAGTATAAAATACGTCGTGAAACGTGGAGTCAATCCACTATATCACTAGTCAACTAAAATTTCCTTTGGTTTCTCTAGTGGTAAACCACAAAAAAATCTTCTTAACATGTCATTGAAAGATTTGTCCAATTAGGACAATAATAGTGAATAAGAAAAGATTTTATAAAGAAAATGATAGTATCATATCGTCGTTATGCAATAAGAATAAATAAATAAAAATACTAGTACATAATTATATATGTAAATAATGCCTCTAAAATTTAAATAAAAGTGAATTATATTTTAAAATTTATTTTTATTATTAATTTTACTATTTTATAGCAATAAAAAAGAGATGACATGAAAGATTTATGACAAATTTACGTACGACATGATTTTTAGTTTGATTTAAAAACAAATATGCAATATTCAATAAAAAAAATGCAATTCTACAAAAAAAAATCGTTATTTAGTGACGGATAATCACTAATCAGTGAAATTTGTTCACTAAACAGGATTAGTGACAGATAAAGTATTGACAGATCCGTCGATGCAAGCTTGTCACTACAAAACGTTAGTGACAGAATTTTTCGTCACTAAAGTTACTAACCCAACAAACGACAAGAAAACATATGCGGCTGCCATAGTAAGTTTGTATTAGTGACGGACTAATATGTCACTAATTAGTGACTGAGGCTTTTCAATCATTTTCACTAGTTAAAGTGTTATCGGAAGCCGTCACTAATTAGCATTTTTTTAAGCATTTATATTATAAATTATATCTTAAATCTCTAGATATTTAATTTGAAAAGTTAGTTGTTTTTTATATTATTATAGAAATTCTAGTATGTTACTCCTACATATTACTAGTAACTTATTTTATATTAATTAATATTTATGAACCTATTTCGTTTTCATTTATCTAGCCAGCTTTATGAAAATCACAATACTTACATATCCCTTTTGCCGCATTAGCAACTAAATTGTTATGACCAATTCAAAGTTCTAATGTCATAATTTAACACCAAAGGATTTTGCTTGGCTAAGAATATTATAGGTAAGTGATATTATAGCCACATATCACTTCTGTCATTTTCTTCAAATCCAAATCATCGTAGGCCTAGCTACTTGTGGAATTTTCTTTTTTGCAATTTCCTACTTTAGATGACACCTTCTTAAAATTGAAACATTACTTATAGCTATGTTTTCTCTCTCTTACTTTAAATAATCCACTTAACTCATAAAACAATACCAGTTAAATTTTTTTTTCTCTCTCTTACTTTATATAATCCACTTACTCACAAAACAACACTATATAAAATCTCATGTTGAATAAAAAATGTTCCACATAGAATGAGACAGCTACATTATTTGATTAGCACTTTGAGGACCTTAAGTCAACTCAGTGGAGGTTTGAAAACCAAATCTCACTTCTACTCCCTCCGTCCCAGATAATATGGGACACTTTGACCCGGCACGGGCTTTAAGAAATCTAATGGAAAGTGAGTTGAAAAAGTTGGTGGGATGTGGGTCCTACTCTTAAAGTATTAGTTTTATAATAAAATGTGAGTAGGAATGAGTTAATGGAATATGGGGTCCACTACCAAAAATGATAAAAGTGAAGTGAAACAAATTATGTGGGACGGTCCGAAATGGAATATTGGGTCAAATTATTTAGGACGGAGGGAGTATCATTTTCTTCGCATTCAAATCATACACGTCTACTTGTGGAATTACTATTTGGTAGACTTTTCCAAACCCCAACAACGCTCGAATTCAATAAGCAATGAAAAAAAAAATAATTTCATTTTCACGAGTGATAAATGTAGTGACTTTATACATGCTTTTTGAAGAACCAGAATTGAAATAAATATAGAGTAAAATATAAAAATAATGATAAGTGGTGGGTTTAAAAAGACATCCAAGTAAACTGTGATTGTCTATTTAAACACACGTTAATTCACCTATTTCATTTGTATACAAAAACAGAATTATCAATATCTTCTTTCACAATGCTTTCAAACTTCTTGTTGTTCAGCATACTGATTTCTTCCTTCATCTTCACTACTCATTCCTATAATAACAAATGTCTTCGCCATCAGGAGATCTTGTTGCTACAACTCAAGGATGAGTTGATCTCGTTTCCTCTGTTTCAACAAAACTCGTACGATGGAATGAAAGTGATGCGTGCTGCAAATGGCCCGGTGTGGAATGTGATGCTTCTGGCTACGTCATCAGTTTGCAGCTCGATGAGGAGGCCATATCTGATGGAATTGGGGATTCGTCGAGTTTCTTCAAATTTAAATATCTGCGGGAGCTTAGCCTCGCCCTTAATCACATGAGCTACTACACTGATCGCATTCCAAAAGGTATTGGCAATCTGACTTATTTGACACACTTGGATTTGTCATATGTTAGTTTTGGTGGGCAGCTTCCTTCTGAAATTTTATCCTTAAAGAGGTTGGCTTATCTTGATATCTCCAGCTACCTTAAATCATTAGTTCTTGAGAACCCAAATTTGGAGATGCTTGTCCAAAATCTAACAGGGCTTAGAGAGCTCTATCTTGACGGTGTCAACATCACTTCCTCTGAGGAAAGGAGAAAATGGAGCCACATTATATCATCATATATACCCAACCTCACCTCTTTAGGCTTGTCTTCTTTTGATCTACTTGGCCCTCTGGCTAAGTCATTCACGCAACTCCATTCCCTCTCGATTCTTCAACTATCCTTCAACGATCTTTCAGCAGTAGCAGTTCTGGACTTGTTCAATTTTCCGAATCTGACTTACTTGATTCTTATGCGCTGCAATTTGAATGGTTCTATTCCATCCACCTTTGCCAACCTCACCAAGCTGATTTATATCGATTTGTCTGCCAACTCTTTGACCGGCTCACTTTCCTCTACATCGTTTGAAGGTCTTTCCAATCTCACTCATCTGGATTTGGGGTCCAATTCATTCTCTGGTGACATTCCCCACTCTCTCTATGCTCTCCCTTCATTGTTGCTACTTTATCTTGGAGACAACCAATTTAGTGGCACTTTTCAACTCGACAGCTTGCAAAGCCTTGCCAATAATCTTACAAACCATGTCTGTAGATGTTGGCAGTGGGAACTCAAGTTCATACGAACGTCTCCCATTAAAACAGCTATACCTAGCTTCATGCAACTTGTCCGAATTTCCATATTTAATCAAGCATATGGATCTGGAGGAATTGATCCTCTCAAACAATCGTATTGCAAGTGGGATACCAAGTTGGATTTGGGGAACACAACTTGATACTTTATACCTCTCATCTAATCTTGTAACGGGTCTGCAAAAGCCTTATCATATCCCTGCTTCTCTAGGAATCCTAGACTTAGGCTCTAATCAGTTGAAGGGTGAGTTGGAGCTGTCCATTCCTCCAGAATCTACACTCTGGTCCTTGTCTCTTAATAATAACAGTTTAAGTGGATCAATTCCAACCTTCCTCTCTAATGTCACAAACATCGAATATCTTGACTTGTCTGACAACAAATTAAGTGGCGCCATCCCCCTTGGCCTACTTGAAAATGTTGGAGTGATTGATTTGAAGCGAAACAACATCAGCGGTAACATTCCAGATATTGTTTCTATGGAGTGTACGCATTTGGAGCTTAGTAATAATAATTTAGAAGGAAAGATCCCAAAGTCCCTTGAAAGGTGTGATTCGTTAGGATTCATGAATGTTGGGTACAACAGCATCGATGACACATTCCCATGCATGTTATGAAGGGGTTGGCAGCAGAAGCGCTAGGTAATCATAAATCATTACATAATAATTCTGATCTATTTAGCAGATTATTTAGACAAATTCTATTCGCGCAATTATCACATGCATCATGCTCACAACTCAAATAAATCATGCTTTAAATTAATTGAAACCTAAAACATGCTTTTCTACGGTTTAGCCATTATACCTTGATGATTCTCCAAAGAATCGAAGATGGCTAGCGCCTTCTCCACGTGAACATCTTTAGTGCAAAACTACGGATCTTCTGCCTGGTTCCTGGACTGTAAACTGATATTAGGGTGGGCTGATCTCACCAGTATACTAGGACTTAAATAAAGAAGACAGAAATCCTATCCCACAAAGGAGAAAAATTCGACCACTCCTAGGAATAGAGGAAGGGGGGCAAAATTTTTTAGTAAAAGCAAGTCTCTTTTCTGTCTCCTTTATTCTCCTATTTATAATAAGTCACATATTGGGCCCAGACAGGGATCTATGGAAGGCTTTGGATATGGGCTCCTCCAATTAGCTTTTTACTAATTAAATTAAACCCAATTTAATATAAGCTTAAAATTGGAATATTACGAGCAGCCACTACAGAAGTAATATTGCACTCCCCATCCAAATCCAAAATTACAAGTACTTCGGGTTTCCAAAAAATTAATATTTATTTCCCGTGCTTAAGATAGAAACATCCATTAATTAATTATTGTCTGCTATGGACTTAAAAATAATTAATATCTTATTTGTTCCAAGAGATGACTCAGCAAGAAAATCTTATTTATTATTCATAGAGTAATTACATTCCAACTAGCTAGGTTCCGAATAATAAAACCTTATTTCAAGCTTCTCTTGAGGATGTTATCAAACGAGACTCACCTCGCGCACGATTCAACATAATAGCAATCCTAGCAGCGCTAGATATTAATCACCACTACCCAATATACCAGGCTTATTGGGTTGCGAAAAACCCGCACCATTTGGTAAGTCAAAGTAGTGAATAATCAATACCGTATGCTCAATGCTAACGTACATTGATTGAGAAATAATTTACGCGACCTCGTCTTTCAGTAGATAGCATAAAGACTGTCTCGCTGTTAGATCCATTCAGTGCTATACCACAACAACGTCATCTTATTTCAGTAAGGCTTAGAAATAATCGGACTGACATTGCAACCTTTCACGATAGGTAGTCTAAGCCTATCTAGGTTGTGAAATTATTCTTTTTCTTTGTTTAGAACTGACCGTGTTACCTTAAAGTGAACGACGCCCACAACCGGTCTACTAAAACAAGGACTTAGACTTTGTTAAGTTACTTATACATTTAAACATGCAATAAACATCCATTAAATGTAAAACATAACAACATTATGACAAAAATAATCTGTTTATTCCTTTGGAAAATAAAATAAGAGTTTCAACAGTACTCAATCACTCGAAAGGTGATTTCTAGTATACAAACTCTAACAATCTCCCACTTATACTCAAAACAGCTTTCGAGTATACAAAAAAATGTGCACTACGTCTAATTCTCCCACTTATACTGAAAGCGAGTTGAGGTCTCGAGCGAGTCGAACTCCCATCCCTTCCACATGGCACTCGAACGGTTTGACCGCCAATGCCTTAGTAAAAGGATCGCCAGGTTGTTCTCTGACGCAATCTTGACCACTTGTATGTCTCCTCTCTGCACTATATCTCTGATGATATGATACTTACTCTCAATGTGTTTGCTCGCTTTGTGAGCTCTTGGTTCCATCGAATTAGCCACAACACCAGAATTGTCACAATAAATAGTGATGCTCTTGGGCAGATTCGTAACCACACCTAAGTCCATAAAGAAGTTCTTGAGCCATACTGCCTCTTTTGCAGCCTCTGAAGCGGCCACATATTCGGCTTCCATGGTAGAGTCTGCAATGCATTTCTGCTTTACACTCTTCCAAATCACAGCTCCACCTCCTAAGGTAAACACATAGCCAGAAGTAGATTTCCTCGAGTCTTGATCAGCTTGAAAATCTGAATCAGTATACCCCAAAGGATAGAACTTGCCTGCTTTGTAAACTAGAACATAGTCCATAGTCCGTTTAAGGTACTTGGGTATGATCTTTACTGCAGTCCAATGTCCTTGGCCAGGGTTTGACTGATATCTTGCTACCATGCCAACAACAAAGCAAATATTAGGTCTTGTACAAAGCATAGCATACATGAGACTACCAACTGCCGAAGCGTATGGTATCCTTCTCATCTCAGCTATCTCTCAGTTGTTGTCTTAGGAGACATCTCTTGAGATAAATGAATGCCATGTCTAAAAGGTAAGAAACCTTTCTTGGCATCTTGCATGCTAAAACGGCTAAGTACAGTGTCGATGTAGGGTTCTTGGGATAAGCACAACATCATTTTCTCACGATCCCTGAGGACCTTGATACCTAGAATGTGTCCCGCATCTCCCATATCCTTCATCTCGAACTGGTTTGACAACCAAGTTCGTACTGATGACAACATCTTTTTATTGTTTCCAATTAGAAGAATGTCATCTACATATAAAACTAAGAACACCACATTCCCTTTCTCAACCTTCTTGTACACGCAGCTCTCGTTAGGGCATTTTTCGAATCCAAACTTGTGAACAGTTTAATCGAAGCACTGATTCCACGATCTAGATGCTTGCTTGAGGCCATAAATGGCCTTCTTAAGCTTCCAAACCATGTGCTCTTTTCCCTTCACGGCATAACCCTCGGGTTGTTCCATGTAGATGGTCTCCTCAAGACTACCGTTCAAGAACGCAGTCTTAACGTCCATCTGCCATACATCCCAATCCATATAAGCTGCTATAGACAATAGAATCCAGATCGATTTGAGCATGACCACTGGGGAGAAGGTCTCGTCCTAATCGACACCTTCCTTTTGGGTATACCCCTTAGCCACCAGTCTTGCCTTAAAGACTTTAACTCGTCCATCGGGTCCACGTTTACGCTTATATATCCACTTGCTCTCAATGGCAGTACAGCCTTCGGGTAGGACGGACAAATCATAGAAGTCTTTGTCTATCATAGATTGTAGTTCCGAATCCATTGCTTTTACCCATTCGCAATGATCGAATTCCGCCCACGCCTCTGCAAAGTTCCAGGGATCTAGTACATTGCTGTCCGAGGAGTGATCCATGGATTCCCCCAAACCAATGTACCTATCGGGCTCATGAGAGACCCTCCCACTGCGGCGCGGCACTACAACATTAGGTGTAGAAGTTGAAGGTTCGGGAATAGGTGTTACAATAGGTACTTGTTCTTGGTTAATGGAACTTATGACTGAAGTGAGCTCTTCAAGAGCTACCTCACTGGGTTTATGATTCATAACAAAGTCTTCCTCTAAGAATGTCGCGTGAGTACTCACTATGACTTTCTTGGCTCGGACACTATAGAATTCATAGGATTTCGAACCTTTGGGGTACCCTATAAACAAACATACCTCTGTCCTTGAGCCCAACTTAGTTGGATCCTTTTCTAAAACATGAGCTGGACACCCCCATATCTTGAGATTTTCTAGATTGGGCTTGCGCCCAGTCCACAACTCATATGGAGTGGCAGGAACAGATTTTGATGGTAAATTGTCGAAAATATGACTCACGGAAAGCAAGGCATGTCCCCAAAACGAAATAGGCAGTCGTGCATAACTCATTATCGATCGGACCATGTTCAACAAGGTCCTATTCCTTTCAGCTACGCCATTCTGCTGGGGTGTGCCCGGCGCAGTCAGTTGGGATTCAATTCCCTCTACCAATAAGTAGTCCTAAAACTCGGCACTGAGGTACTCGCCTCCGCGATCAGATCGCAGGCATTTGATACGTTTTCCATGATGTGTCTCGGCATAAGCCTTAAACTCCTTGAACTTGTCAAAAGCTTCAGACTTAAAGCGCATCAAATAAACATATCCGACTTTCGAGTAATCATCAATAAAGGTGATGAAATAGCGAAACCGCCTCTTGCCTCGGTTGACATTGGTCCACACACATCAGTATGAACGAGTTCTAGTGCTTTCTTGGCCCTATTACCTTTCACCCTAAAAGGTCTCTTAGTCATCTTGCCTTCCAAGCAGGATGCACACGTAGAAAATGACGCTGTGTCTAGACCTCTAAGAAGGTCTTGGTCCACTAGAGTTTGAATCCTTCTTTGGTTGGCATGACAAAGTCTTAGGTGCCATAAGTACGTTTCGTTCATTGAACTTGAAGGTTGTTTCCTTTTCTTTGAAACTTTCGACGCATTATTGAGTTGTAATTTGAGATTATTAAATTGTGTAGATATGATTGTGTACAGATTGTTTTCCATGATACAACGACAGATATAAGAACCATCTTTCTTTATAACACAACTGTCATTGAAAGAAATCGAATATCCATCAAAAACCGATTTAGAAACTGAAATTAAATTTCTTCTAAATGAAGGTATCAACAAAACATTCTTCAAAACCAAAAATCTATCACTACTAAAACGCAAATAAACGTCTCCCACTGCTACGACCGCCACTTTAGTAGCGTCGCCCAGCTGGACTTTGATCTCTCCATCATATAGTCGTCTTGTCATCTGCATTAAGTCAGGATCAAAACAAATATGATCAGTTGCTCCAGTGTCAATAACCCAAGTATGAAATGAAGTTGAAGCTAAACAAGATTCGACAACAAAAGCTTGGTGCATACCTGTAGCCTTACCCTTTTTAGGGCAGTCTGGCTTCCATTGCCCCTTCTCTCCACACTTGAAACACTTTCCGGTTTGCTTCTTTCCCGACCTCCTCTTTTTCTTTCCCTTAGCTTCCTTAGGTGCAACCTGGTTCGTCACTTTCTTCTTTCCCGCGCCAGGCCTAGGGCCAGAGGAACGATGTGATGAACTAACCATCGCAGCCTTAGCTTGGTTCATGAGATCCTCTGCCGACTGAAGTTCAGTCAACAACTCAGCCAAGGTGTAATTCCTTTTGTTCATCTCAAAGTTGAGCTTGAACTGCTGGAAGCTAGGAGGCAGACTCAGAAGGATAATAGTAACTTGGGACTCGGCATCAATGACGCCTCCTGATGAGTCTCGTTCTAAACCTTGGTTACTGTCAGTATAACGTGCTTTATTGGATAATATCTGCAAAATAGTTGTTAAAGTGTGCAGGTTGAGGTACTAAATCAGGAGGAAAGGATCAGAAGAAATTCGAGTGAAAAAGCAGCAAAAAGTGTGCAACTGGCCAGTATGAGCAGAAAAAGTGCAAACTGGCAATTATGGGCAGAAAAGGTGCAAACTGACTAGGATGGATGCTACGGAACTGGACACGAGAAGGAAGGACTTGCTTGGAACAATCAACTACTAAAGAGGGAGAAAAAGGAATAAGGGTAGCAAAGCCACGAAAAAGAAAAAAAAATAAGAATAAAATGGAGAAAATGGCATGGAAAAAGTATCCGGACCACACAAAAAAAAAGGGAAGAAGGAATAAGGATGACGAAGCCACAAAGGATGTCTACTGACCAGTTGGAGGCCAAATCGTGAAAATCATCAAGCCAAGCAAGAAAAGAAGCCAAGCGCCCGAATACACACAGCTCCTCCGCATCAGAATAAAGTAGTGTTATTTTGAACCTTAGAGCCTTAGGAACATCCACCCCAAACGTTACAAGCCCAAAGCCCCGTTCCAAGCCAATAAAGACCCTTAGGAGTTGCGCGTGAGATCTAAGTCCGAAGCATCTGTGGTTCAGCGTTTTGAGAGAAATAGTTGTAACATCCTTGGTGAGGAATGAGTGGCTGAGCGAATCTATTGTTTGGCCAAGGGTTTGGGTAATCTTGACGAGCAGATATACTGGCTATGAAGGAAAAGGGGGGCGACGGAACTTCGAGGCTGCTTACAGCCGGATTGAACTCAAACTTGAAGGGAAGAATGGTTGAAAATATAGCCTATTCAATGTGTTTTAATGTGTTTTCGTTTATGTGTAATTTTTCTTTTAGTGTTTTTTCTATTTGCGTCAAGCTTTTTAGAGTGTTGCGTCTTTTGTTCTTTATAGTTTAGGTCAGTCAGGGGAGGTAACCAGGCTTGCGAACTCAACTCATTATTTTTATTTGGCTTGTTTCTTCATACTTGAGGACAAGTATGTGTTAAGTGTGAGCAGTTTGATGAGTCCCGTTCTAAGCCTTGGTTACTGGTCAGTATAACGTGCTTTATTGGATAATATATGCAAAATAGTTGCTAAAGTGTGCAGGTTGAGGTACTAAATCAGGAGGAAAGGATGAGAAGAAATTCGAGTGAAAAAGCAGCAAAAAGTGTGCAACTGGCCAGTATGAGCAGAAAAAGTGCAAACTGACAATTATGGGCAGAAAAGGTGCAAACTGGCCAGGATGGATGCTACGGAACTGGACACGAGAAGGAAGGACTTGCTTGGAACAATCAACTACTAAAGAGGGGGAAAATTGTCATTTCGCATGAAGAGGCAGCCCTAGAAATTAGGGCAAGCCACCCTATAAATAGGAGTTGAACATAAGGAAGAATAACTTTTGACTTATCACTTTATCATGACTTTTATCATCACTTTGAGAACACTTTTTGGGAGAATAGCTCCATTAGCTCTAAGTTCCACTCTCTAAATCCAGCAGCCTGCCATGAAGATTCCGGCCACCAGCCGGCGGGGAGTCATTGATGCACTTTTTATTTGCACTATAAATACCTGCAAGTATACATAGTAGGTATAGTATAACAAAAGGTTAGTACCGGGTATCGAACACGGGGAAGATGTACACAAAGTGTCTATCCTCTACTAGAACTCAATTACTATCTGGAGAAACAAGAATTTTTGGAAACTTTTGAAAACAATAAATATTAAAAACAGTAAACAATTAAATGCAAGCAAATCACGGAGAGAAAAGTATAGAGATAAGGGGAATTCCAGGGATGTGCTTTCGCTTTTATGGTTATACAAATTCCAAACTACAATACCCTAGCACAGTTAATACTTTGAAAGGACGAGTCACCTAGCTTATGCTCATGCGATACAAACGTTGATTACTAACATTAGGGTTGTCAATCCTAACACGTAACTCCAAAAAGCTCCTAAGACCCTTGAAAAGTCCTCACTCTCAATTAACAGTGCCGTTTTAAAGGAAGCTAACTGTAGTGTCTACTAAGTGGATCTAACTCGCTAGAACTCTGTCACAGTTATGAAGCAAGTTGTATTGAATCATACATAATTGTGTCACTCAATTATGAAGCATCATGATTAACTTAGGGAAGAAACAAAGTAAAAACAAAACGGATATTAAATAGAAAACGGAATTGTATAACCAAAGTTGCTACTAACACATCCCTAGAATCCTATAAGTTTAGTTACACATGACTGAATAAACTTAAAACATAGATTGAAGGGAAAGCAATTTGAACATAAAACTAAAGCAGATAAAACCCGTAGGTTGAATCCTTGTCGTTCTTGATGTTCTTGAAATCCTTCTTCAACTCCTTGCACAATTGAAGTACTCTAGCTTTTGATCTCTATGAATGTGTTCTTGTTGTGTGTCCAAAAAAAACTCCTTTTGATGAAGCTTGAGGTCCTATTTATAGGGGAAGATTATTCCTCATCATAGAAGGAAAAGATCTTCAAAATTTGGTAAATCTTGGAGCAAATCTAGGGTTGGTCGGATTCGCCGCCTTTCTCCGGCGGGCCGCCGCACCCTGGCCGGCGGTCGACGCGTTGGAGTCCAGAGATTCTGACCCTTCGGTGGCGGACCGCCACATGTCCTCCGGCGGTCGCCGGGTGAGACTCTTCTCCTAGCGTAAATTTCCGAGGCGGGCCGCCACATAGCTCTGCCCGCCGGGCGCCGGCGGTCGCCGTACATCTTCGCGGCGGTCGCTGGTCGCCGTCTGACTCCAGATTTCCAGACTATGCGTTTTTACTCCCCTTTTCGGCTCAAATATGCACATTTCTCACAAAACACGTCAAAATACCAAAATGTATAGAATATGCAAATAATGGACATGTAGAGTGATTTTGATAACAAAAACGGACCAAATAATGGCCTTGAAACAGTGCAAAATCCGGGCGTATCAACTCCCCTAAACTTACATTTTTGTTTGTCCTCGAACAAAACACTAAAGACACAAGAATAGACGCACGGAATGCACAAGGACTAGACATCATAATTGCCTCAAAAGATGAAAGAATAGATTAAGCATGGATTAACACAATCAAATCAAGCAAGGCTTAATAGTGCACTTTCATTACTAACTCGTGGAACACCTTGAATTCAAGCACTCACATGTGGCAAACTTCCAAAGATGGGAAGTATTCTTTCTCTCACTCTCAAAGTGTATAAAGGTAAAGTGTAAATCACTCAAATCATGCATCATGCAAAGTTTACCATAGGCTTGCTCAAAGTCTAATCCCTCCTCTACTCAATGTGATTAAGCATCAAAAGTCCGAAAGGTCTTTCTTTTCGGTTGTAACGTAGGCTCTTTGGTAGGTGAGGAATATTTGAAAAAGTGACTCAAATATAAAAATATCCCAAGTAGAGTTAAGATGACTCCACTTTTCTAAAACTTAAGGCACTTCTAACACTTTATTTTTCTCCTTCAATTTACTTTCAATCCTTTGATTTTATTTTCTTTTCACAACCTTTCACACATTTTTTTCTTTTTTTTTTTTTTTTTTTTTACATCCTTTCTTTTTTTTCTAAGATCAAGCACATATTTGGAATTTTTCTCAATTTCACAACTTGTACTTTCTTAATATTAAGCACACTACTTTTTATACTTTCCTCCTTATCTCTCCAATTCCTTTACAAAAGAAGATAACAAAAACTATACTAACCCAAGGAATTGTTCCCCCATTTATTTTGGCTTCCAAAGAAAAGGCTTAAAGGCTCAAAATTGGCTCCAAAGGAAAAATTTGAGAGGGTCGAAAATTTTGGATATAAAAGTAGCTAAGAAAAGACGGCCTAACATCCTCCTAAATCAACTTAAACACTATGTAAACTTAGGCAGACTAGGAGCAAGTTCTAGAAACATATACATGGATACAGATAAATCACACAAGAAAGAATTTAAGGCTCAAATCTCACAAGGTAGAAGCACGATTCAAGGCGAACAAGCAATTCACTAATTATGCACCTTTTCACCCAACCATCATATCAAAACGTTAAGCCACACTTAAACATAGATGGAATATAATATCATTGGCAACTCGGTCTAATGTGTCCCTAAGCATGCGTGTTTCTAAGTTCTTCATGTTATGTTCATGACATGGATTCAAGAAAACATTTTTAGAACACAAAAATCTCCTACGGGTTTTTGGAAAATTAAAGCAAAAACAAACAAAAAGAAAACCCTAAACTCACGGTCCACCACTTCACCCCCCCAAACTTATTTACAACAAAGTGTAAAATAAGTTTGTAGAGTCGGTAGGGACGTGAGTATACTACTGAAAAAAAAACGTACCCTGAAAAATTTCGCGTAGAGGTTGAGCGGGGCGAAAATTCGAAGAATTTCAAAAAATCGCGCTGGAAAATTTTGCCCAGGTGGCGGTCCGCCGTAGCTGTTCGGCGGTCGCCGCATGTCAAAGATGCTTTCCAGCGTTCAGGTGGCGGACCGCCGCAGAGCTTGCGGCGGTCGCCACGGAGAGGTCAGAACCTGCGAAAATTTTTGCAAAGCACAAAACTAAACCAAAACCAAAAATACTTAAAATTAAAGCAAAAATTGTTGAATCAAGGAAATAAATCGTCTTAAAAACATCCAAAAACATGGTACAAATGCTCATTTAAAGTCATCGAGCTTGACTTCTTCAATCTTGAGGAGGTGGAGGGAAACGGGTGCTAAGATCCTCGAAAGCTCCAACGAGGTACGTGATATCACTCCTCATTGTCTCTCGTTCCTCTCTAGCTTCGGCGGCCATCCTTCGGAGCTCTTCATACTGTTGACGCCGATGAGCGTCTTCCAAACGTTGTTGCTCCCAAAATTCTTGTTCCGCCGTGCGCCAATCGCCTTGAGCCGTCCACCCTTGGCGGTTGTAGGCATTCTCCGCTTGTTGCTCCGCCCATCGATTGTCCCAAGCGTTGGACATGTTTTGCATATAGGAGAAAATTTCTCCTAATTGGGCGGAGGTGTTGACTTGAAACTCCTCTTCCGGATTTGGCCTCCCGCGGCGGCGGTTCGCTCGTGTCCGGCGGCGATGTCCTTCCACTTCCTCTTCTTCTTCTTCCTCTTCTCGTTGTGGTTGGGATTGCGGTGGTGGCGGTGCTTCACTCCTTTGAGCTTGTGAATGCTCCGCGCCTTCTTCATAGTTATCAATGGCATCAAATGCGGAATCCTCATCGGGCTCAAATTGAGGAATGCGAGAGGGAATGTTCCTCTTTCTAAATTCCCCATTGACGGGGTTAGCCTCGATAGCTCTCCGGTGGGCGGGTGTGTCGAGCTTCCAATTGGCTTGGTTTGCCCAAACATCGACCTTGGTCAATTGCGGGAGTGGAACGGGAAAGTGATCCCCCGCTACTTGCATAAAATACCCTTGATCCCACTGATCGGTCTTCAAAAGCCCCACCGAAAATAGCACCTCATAAGTGATAAACTTTTCTCCACCATCCTCCGTCATACCGGCAAAAGAGACCCCTAAATGTTCGCCAATTGCCGTAATCAATCCCCCACAACAAATGACGCCCCCGTCTTTCTTCGTGATCCTATCCACATAGTAAGTAAAGAGGGTCCCATAATCGATTCCCTTCTTGTTGAGTAGGCACCACATCACGTTGAGCTCCGTTTGGGAGACACTTCCCCCATCGATACGAGCAAACATAAGCTGAGTCATAGCACGATGGAGGTACCTCAAGACGGGGTTGCGAATTGATGAAGACTTGGCATAGCCCGCTGCATGCTCTTGCTCATTTGTCATCGCCCCCCAAACCTCTGAAAATTCATATTCAATGTCCTCTTCGGGGTTGGGGTCGAAGCAATGGAAGATCCCACTAAGCTCTTCCATGGTGAGCGAGTGCCAACGGTTCCCTAGGCGGAAATCGATGCTAAGTGGAAAATTTTGGCGGCGATCCTTAGTAACCCTTAGCGAGCTTAGGAACTCGACAGTATACTTTCGAAACGATGGCCACTTCCTTTGGAACATGTAGACGAGGCCATTCCCATCACCCACGTCGCACAACTTCCAAAAATCCTCCATGATCCCCAAAGTTTGGAGAGGGAAATCATGGGGATATCTAGAAGGTGCCGTTTCTCGGGCCGACACTTTTTTCCACATAGCCTTTTGCTCTTCCGTGGCAAGGCTAATGCCATAGTTCTTCGCATTCTCCGGTTTCCCTTTTGATCCCATTATCCTACAAAAGAAATTACACTCTTAAAAGAGCATCAACAAGTGGGAGATCAAAAGTTCCCCCAAACTTGCATTCAACCAAGTAAAAATGAAGAGAAAAGAACTTATATGCAAGCTTGGGTACAATAGCATTCTATTTTTTAGCATAATAACATGTTAAGCAAAATCAACAAAATTAGGACACAACAAATCATCCCCCAACGTGAATTCATCCCCCATGCAGAGACGTATCAACCAAATATCCATAAAAACCAACAATCTCTACAAAATCACAAATATTGCAATTCATGGAAGTAATAATAGCCTCACAATGCTATGAACATGATTGCTACTTTTAAACTCTAAAAACCAAGAGAGAATCATCATTCACAACTTAATAATCACCAATCAAGCAAATTTTAAACCATAGAATTCAAAAATTCATACACATAATCATCCCCCATCATGAA
Organism: Salvia hispanica; assembly: GCF_029641045.1. Taxonomy (NCBI): domain Eukaryota; kingdom Viridiplantae; phylum Streptophyta; class Magnoliopsida; order Lamiales; family Lamiaceae; genus Salvia; species Salvia hispanica. The sequence goes on along the minus strand of NC_142693.1, from coordinate 25,229,980 downwards.
TTAAGAGATTCTACCGAACAATTCACCCAAAATAAAGCACAATCCATGGAAGAAGTAAAGAAAAACCCAGAAATTGAGTTAGGATTCATACATTTTTGTGGAGAGAATTTGCAGAAGAAGAGCTCTAGACTTTGAGAGAATTGAGAGAATGATAGTGTGGGTGTGTGAATTTGGTGATTTATATAGGTGGGGGTTGTGTGCAAGGAGGGAATTTGAGAAGGAATGTGAAAAAGAATGGAAAACATACCTTTTATGGTGGAAATCCCTTCTCTGGACTGCATGTGGCGACCACCGCGTATCTCGTGGCGGGCCGCCACACGGGCCTTCGTAAACAGCAATCCTGGCGGGCCGCCGCGGCCCGTGCAGCGGTTACTCTGGCCCGCCCTAAGCCCGATCCTTCCTGCACATGTTAACACACGTGTGGCGACCGCCGTGCTTTAAGTGCGGCGACCGCCACCAATTTTTTTTTTTTTGTTTTTTTTTAACAGAACATAAAAAAACGAGAAAAAAAAAAAAAAAAAAATATAAAAGAAAATTGGGTTGCCTCCCAATAAGCGCTTTTGTTAAAGTCGTTAGCTCGACTTGAAGTGGCCCACTAGTTGGGCGGATCAATAACTCGAGTGTTGAAAATTGGCATAGGGAGCAATTTGGTCCCTAGCTTCTTCCACCACTTGTACTTCCCCTCTTTCGTTTTGATGACGTATATCTCGGGGTCCTCTTTGGGTGTTTTCTTTCTCCTCTGTTTCTTCTTCTGTGGAGCAGATGTAGAAGAATTAGCATCACCCTTTTTAGAAGAGTGTCTTACCTCTTTGATAATGTAGATAGTGGAGGTAGAAGGATCCTCCGCTTCAAAGGGATGTTTGGACTTGGTCAAGTCGGTAGCCATGACTGCTCTGCACTGTTGTTCCATTTTTGCCCGCTTTGCCTCCTCAAACTTTAGCATTTCGCTCTCGATCTTATAGGTGGATTGACCATGATTATCACTGATTGTGATCTCTCCACGACCTACATCAATCAAAGCTTTGCAAGTGGCAAGAAAATCTCTCCCTAAGATTAGAGGGACGTTCTTGTCTACTTTCATGTCGAGCACAATAAAGTCGGCAGGAAAAATAAAATCATCGACTTTAACTAAGACATCCTCAATCATACCTACAGTCTTGATGGACGAGTTATCGGCCAATCTGAGTGTTACATCTGAAGATTTGAGTGGCCCGATGTTGAGCTTTTCGTAGTACTTCAGTGGCATGATATTGATGGACGATCCTAAGTCGCACAGTGCTTTGTCAACCTTCCCTTCTCCAATTCGGCACCTAATGATGAACTGGCCCGGATCTCTTTGCTTCACTGCCTGTTCCTTTTGGATGATCTCGCTGCAATGATGCGGTAGCTTAAGGTCGGCTTTAGTCGGCTTTTTCTTCCTCATTACCGCCTCCCTTAGTAGCTTTGCATACTTTGGTATCTCCTGCAACGATTCAACAAGTGGAATGTTAGTATGGACTTTGCAAAACATGTTAAGGAATTGCTTGAACTGCTCTTCAAGCTTGAACTTCCTCTTTGGCTGAAAAGGGAGTACAATCCCGTTGTGCCGCACAAGCTCCTGCTTAGTGGACGATTCTGCCGTCACAGTGGCGGGCCGCTGCGGGGTGTGCGGCGGTCCGCCGGCGACTGGGCAGTCCTGCCTGGTTGGTGTCTCTGCCGTCTCAGTGGCGGGCCGCTGCGGGGTCTGCGGCGGTCCGCCGGTGACTGGGCAGTCCCCAAATTTCTGCTTTGCCACCCACTTCTTGTTAATATCATCCACTCTTGCTGCTGCCCTTGCTCTATCCTCATCTAACTTCTTCTGAATTTGCTCCATTTGAGTGGTAATATTGGTTACAGCTGCCGAGATTGTGTTCATTCCTTGCTCGAGGTTGTTTATCCTTGCTTCGACCACTCCGATCTTGGTGTCATTAAACTTCCTATCTTGCATAATTACCTCCAAAATCTTCGTGATTCCTTGTTCATACTTGTCTTCCTTCTTCATCGGCTCAACCACTCCTCCTTTGCTAACATTAAATCCTGCAGGGGGTTGCAAGTAATTATTGTTAGAATAAGAAAGATTTGGGTGCGGACGGTTCCCATTATAATTATTGAAATTACCGCCCCCCTGATTAGGGCGATAATTGTTATTGTAGTTTCTGGGACCGCCTCCTTGCACGTAGTTGATTTCTTCCACAGTTGATATGGCAGTTTCGGGTGCATTGACCGCTACTATGGAAGTTGCCGGAATTGGATCTTCCTTCCTCGAGATGTCCATTTGATCAATCCTGACTCTAAGTTCTGCTAACTCCTTAGCAAAAGAACTTTCTTCGGCCTCTTCTATGGCTGCTACTCTTCTCGTGGCATGCCTTTCCTTAGACCACCCCCGACTGTTGGTGGCGAACTCCTCGATCACCGCCATGGCATCCTCTCCTGTCTTTCTTAGAAATCCTCCATTTGCCCCTGAATCAAGCATAGCACATATTTTCTCGTTAAATCCATTATAGAGGATTCATACCTGATGGTCTATGGAAAAACCATGGTTTGGGCATTTTCGAAGAAGAGCTTTGAAACGAGCAAATGCCTCATAGAGGGGCTCGTCATGGCCTTGTGTGAACTGAAAGATCTCACTTTTGAGCTTCAAAATAGTGCCTGGCGGGTAGTATTTGTCGAGGAAGGTGGCTACGATGTCCTTCCATGTGGAGACCTTTTCTGGTGGCATACACTCAAACCACTCTTTAGCAGAATCAATCAAGGAGAATGGAAAAAGTCTTACCCGTATGGCATCGTCGTCGACACCATTTAATTTCAGAGTGTTTGCGATTTCCACGAATTTGGAGAGATGGTGGTTAGCATCTTCAGTCGCCCTACCTGCGAAAGGAGTTTGCTCGACCCTTTGGATAAGGGGCATGCGTAACTCAAAATTGTTAGCATCAATACGAGGGCCGTTAGGAAAAGTGATCATATTCCCATGATTGAACATGTTCATCACATGTAATGTTTCTCTGTTCTTCTTTTCCATGGCTTCTCGGGCTGCTCTCTCCGCATCTCTTTCATCCATCAGCAACTTCACCATCTCCTGCAGCTTCTCAATATCTGTTCGGTCACCCATTGTTCCTGATCCTTTTTCACTTCTTATTATTCTACGAGTTCTTTCAAGTTCTAAATCAAGCGGCTCTAAGATGTACTTCCCAGAATGCGTTCGCATACAAAACCTGCAAGACTCAAAAACAAAAACAAATTAAACTAAAAAAAGAAAAAAATTAAAACAAAAAGCAATAAAAATCCAAAGTAGTAAAATTATCCGTTTGAAGATATCACTCCAAAGTGAATTGTCTTCCCCGGCAACGGCGCCAAAAACTTGATGCACTTTTTATTTGCACTATAAATACCTGCAAGTATACAGAGTAGGTATAGTATAGCAAAAGGTTAGTACCGGGTATCGAACACGGGGAAGATGTACACAAAGTGTCTATCTTCTACTAGAACTCAATTACTATCTGGAGAAGCAAGAATTATTGGAAACTTTTTGAAAACAGTAAATATTAAAAACAGTAAACAACTAAAAACAAGCAAATCACGGAGAGAAAAGTATAGAGATAAGGAGAATTCCAGGGATGTGCTTTCGCTTTATGGTTATACAAATTCCAAACTACAATACCCTAGCACAGTTAATACTTTGAAAGGACGAGTCACCTAGCTTATGCTCATGCGATACAAACGTTGATTACTAACACTAGGGTTGTCAATCCTAACACGTAACTCCAAAAAGCTCCTAAGACCCTTGAAAAGTCCTCACTCTCAATTAACAGTGCCGTATTAAAGGAAGCTAACTGTAGTGTCTACTAAGTGGATCTAACTCGCTAGAACTCTGTCACAGTTATGAAGCAAGTTGTATTGAATCATACATAATTGTGTCACTCAATTATGAAGCATCATGATTTACTTAGGGAAGAAACAAAGTAAAAACAAAACGGATATTAAATAGAAAACGGAATTGTATAACCAAAGTTGCTACTAACACATCCCTAGAATCCTATGAGTTTAGTTACACATGACTGAATAAACTAAAAACATAGATTGAAGGGAAAGCAATTTGAACATAAAACTAGAGCAAATAAAACCCGAAGGTTGAATCCTTGTCGTTCTTGATGTTCTTGAAATCCTTCTTCAACTCCTTGCACAATTGAAGTACTCTAGCTTTTGATCTCTATGAATGTGTTCTTGTTGTGTGTCCAAAAAAAACTCCTTTTGATGAAGCTTGAGGTCCTATTTATAGGGGAAGATTATTCCTCATCATAGAAGGAAAAGATCTTCAAAATTTGGTAAATCTTGGAGCAAATCTAGGGTTGGTCGGATTCGCCGCCTTTCTCTGGTGGGCCGCCGCACCCTGGCCGGCGGTCGCCGCGTTGGAGTCCAGAGATTCTGACCCTTCGGTGGCGGACCGCCACATGTCCTCCGGCGGTCGCCGGGCGAGACTCTTCTCCTAGCGTAAATTTCCGAGGCGGGCCGCCACATAGCTCTGCCCGCCGGGCGCCGGCGGTCGCCGTACATCTTCGCGGCGGTCACTGGTCGCCGTCTGACTCCAGATTTCCAGACTATGCGTTTTTACTCCCCTTTTCGGCCCAAATATGCACATTTCTCACAAAACACGTCAAAATACCAAAATTTATAGAATATGCAAATAATGGACATGTAGAGTGATTTTGATAACAAAAACGGACCAAATAATGGCCTTGAAACAGTGCAAAATCCGGGCGTATCAGTCATCATGCCTGAATCATTCCAGCCGCCGTAGTCCAGTTCCAGTTTCAGAAGAAGCCATCAGCCATTTACATGCTTTCTTTAAATGCTTTCTTAGTTTAAGAACTTGTTTTACTTGCATTTGTCTCGGATTTCAGTAGTTAATCTGTTTAAAGCATCTTTTGGTTTGAAAGTTTGAATGAAGTTAAGTTTTTATGGTTTTATTTGAGTTTCAGCTTTGTTATTGCTTTAAATCTCTCTAGTTAGCTAGATCTGATAGTTTTATGTTGTTTAAGTGCTTGAATCAGCCTAGCTTAGTTAGATCTAGTATTTCCAAAAGTGTTTACAAGTTTTAATATGGTTAAGTTTCTCAAAAATGCATGGAATTCGTTTCTGCTTGTTTCTGTCACCCTGTCATGTTGACCAGTATGAGTAAATCTCAGTTTTTCTTGCATTCGTTCTAGATTTCAAGTTAAATATTGTATTTACGAATTTTTGAGCTTGATCATTCATCAATGGAGTTTGCTAGATCTGGTTAGTTTAGCTTGGTGAAGAAGAAAATGTCACAATCAAAGATATGTTGCTTTAGTTACTTTTTCCTTTTGAACTTGCACTTTTTTTCAGCTTTTATGCAAACCCAGCAGCCAATCTGCCAGCATGTCCTTTGATTCCCTTTACCTTTTGTCTAGCCATTTTTAGTAAGTTTCGTCTAGTAGCTTCTCATATGCATAACTAGGTGTCCAACTTTCACATTCACGTCCACATCCAGTAGCATTAAGCATTTAGTTACCTACTGGTCAGTATAAGTAGAGTCTCATTTTAATTTTACGCCTAGGTAGAACTCAACCCCAAAAGGAGACCAAGAATCTCAGGGTGGTCTTAACGGCCATTATCATCAGGAAGCTGGAACGATGGCCCAAACTGATCGGGAGCAAGGATCCCTCTAACCATCGTCTGCGGCCCATGGAAAAGAGGAAAATCATGTGGACTTTCAAGAATCATAAGAAAAAGAGAGTGACGCCCGTGATGATGTACCAACAAGGGAACCTATTGGAAGAAGGAACTGAAGAATGCGAGGATGAATCCCATAACTCGGTGGATGGAGACAGTGAACACCCCAATGATTTACCACCTGATACACCCAGCACAGCAGCTACACAAGGCACCACCCCGAGGAGGAGCCGAAGGAAGCAATGACACACCTCCACACTGACCAGTTAGTTTTTCTTTTAGATTTTCGTAATTTTTAGTTTCTTTTGTATGTGTGTCAGTTTTACGTTTATGTGTTAATATATTTGTGATAGCATGCGTATACCCCTTTTCATAACATTTAGCCTATTTCATAGTCTAAGTGTGAGAAGGCTGGGGTTTACACCATATATGTGTTTAGGTTGTTTAGAAATTTTCATTATGTTATGTGATTTTGTTTGGTAAGTATTATATCTTCTCCCACTTAGTCTATTGCATAGTCTAAGTGTGAGAAGTTTTTGATATATAGTATGTTTTTGCATATTTTGTTTCGTGTGAGCATGATTCATGTGGTTTAATGTTGTTCTCCCACTTAGCCTATTGCATAGTCTAAGTGTGAGAAGTTTTGTTGACATAGTATGTTTTGCATATCTTGTTTTTGTTCTACTCTGTCTATAGGTTCTCTATGTTAGTTACTCTTCCCCCACTTAGCCTATTGGATAGTCTAAGTGTGAGAAGTTTTCATACATAGTATGTTTTCCATGTGTTATGTGTTTTTCTATGTTTTCTGTGTTTCTATGTGTTTGATACTAGCCATCCTGTTTTCCACTTCACTGAGCTACTTGAGGGCATGAAAGGATGAAGTGGGAGGGGGGTACCTAATGGCCAGTATAACGTATATGTGTTGTCGCATGTCGAGTAAGTCCCTAGTAAGTCAGTTTAGGTTAAGTTTTTTTATAGGATATGTGTTGAACGAACGGGCTTAAAACTCAACTGTTTCAAACTGACGGTGAGGGGAATTGATGGAAATAAAGCATGTTAAAAAATGGAAACCACCCCTCCCAGTAGATCCTAGTCAGTACAGATGATGCGAGTATGAGAGAAAAGCCCAAACTTAAGGCCAGATACGAAAGCCCTCTTAAATGGTGAGTTAGAAGCCTAAAGTGGAACTACTTTCCGCTAAACATATAAAAAAAGAAGAGTGGCTGCCACATGATGTCCAGGGTGAAGTGACCACGTGTAGCAAAATCCTAAGGGCAATAGGAAAACCCCCCAGAAAAAAAAAATAAAAAAAAATACAAAATCTTCCCTTAGAACCCTTTTTTCTAGCCCATCTCCTTTAAACCCCGATATAACCCACTAGCCACTGGGACTGTGTGTATGAAAGGCATGGCAAAGAGCTACTGATCAAGAACAAGGGCAGAAAAACCAACAGGTGAAAGGAGCAGAAAAAAATGAAGAAAACTGACTAGGAGGAAATACTTGGTCCCCAAAAAAAAAAAGGAATAAGGGTGGCAAAGCCACGAAAAAGAAAAAAAAATAAGAAAAAAATGGAGAAAATGGCATGGAAAAAGTATCCGGACCACACAAAAAAAAAGGGAAGAAGTAATAAGGATGACGAAGCCACAAAGGATGTCTACTGACCAGTTGGAGGCCAAATCGTGAAAAACATCAAGCCAAGCAAGAAGAGAAGCCAAGCGCCCGAATACACACAGCTCCTCGGCACAGGGGGCCGAGGTGTTGTGAGCACAAACTTGTACTCATCAGCCGTGAGAACGATGTCCAAATTTTGTTTCCATTCAATGTAATTTTGGCCCTCGATTTTGTTTTCTTTAAGAATTGCAGAAAGAGGATTGAGTGACATGTTGACGATTGAGGTTGCACTGCAAAACAGAATATTTACTATTTGTCATAAACTTATGTGATGAAATTGAGTAGATTAACCATAAAACTTTTCAAATTCTCACAACAGTAAAATTAAAATTTTGTATCCTCAAGCAGAGGTCAATACGCATTAAAATTTTAACATTTTTACTGGTCACAACACCGACGAATAGTCCAGAAACCGCAGCACGACATGGCCGCCAAATGTTGCCTAAGCACGACCATCAGATTTAGCATTACAGAATCTCGTTTCTACAACACACTCCCATAATAATGCTCATGCGTTGATAATAGGACCAAGCTATCTCGTAAATTCTGTTTGAACTCCTGAAACTTGTAATTTCTTAGGATTATTGTCCCCACAGCATGGGTGGCGATAATATTGGAAATTACTTTCTAGTTCATACTATTTACATTTGAGAAGTCCACCTATATGAATTCGCTATTTCTTAGGATTATTGTCCCCACAGCATGGGTGGCGATAAGATTCAGAAATTAGCTTCATAAGTTGCGGACCAATCGATGGAGACCATATACAAACTTAGTTCGTAATTATCGCTTAGATATTTAAGTTATGGTTTTTCATTAATTATCCTTAGCCTTAGTGCAGATTAAAGGCTTAATTAAATTCTGTTGGTATTTAATTGACTGGATAATTAAATCTTTTATAATCTTTTATATATCTTATTAAAGGATAATATATTAATTACTAAAGTTTAATCCATATTCATGTCTTCTATAAGATTTATCTAAAATAATTAATTATTTATATCTTTGATGGACTTGAATAAATAAACTTAAATTAATTCCTTATTAAGATTGTGAAGAGAATAATATTTTATTATTTAATGAAATCCTACATATCTATCCTTATTAGGATTCTAGATATATATATAATATAATTAGGAAACTATTAAATTATTCTTGTCCACATCATCTTGGAATAAAAGATATCCATAGATATGGTCAATAATCTAAATATTCCTAAAATTTAGGGAAATCTTCCCAAAATATTTTATTTCCATTAAATAATAATATTTTAATGATATCTTTTAATTTAGGAATCAAATAATCATTAAAATAGTATTTCATCGTTATCTCATCGTACGAGGTTGGCACGTACGACGAAGATACGCGCCGGGGTTGACCCGCCGGAATGGTGGTTTCGCCGTCCAGCCACTGCCGGCAGCCCGTGCTCAGCGCGGCTGCTTCCGTTTCTCCCACTGTGGCGCGAACGCGCCGCTTCTTCCTCCGTCGACGTTGCTCAGCGCGCGGCGGATGCCGCGCTGCTCCGGCGACTTACTCCTTTCGCCCCGGCGGTCTCGCGCGACGCAGCATCCACCTTGAAGGATGTTGCTGCACTCGATCTTGCGTCGCTAGGGTTAGGCTCGACTAGGGTTAGGGTTAGTTCTAGGGTTAGGGTTCCGGGTTGGAAGAACCGCCGCTGCTCTCGGACGAGCAGCGGCTTCCGACAGCCTCCCATCGTCGATCGCCGTTCACTCCGGGGTGAGGGCCGCCGCAGTCTACTCGGTGGTGTGGACAAGCCCACGCTCGTTTTCACGTCGCCGAGAGACCGCACGCCTACTCCCACTCGATCAGCGCAGTCTCTCGGGATCACAGGCACCGGCGGTCACACCGGCAGCGTGCGCTAGTCCATCCTCGTCTACGCGTCGCCGGTCGATCGCCATCCGAACTCCCACTTGCTCGACAACCCTAATTGATCGCATGTCGCGTGCTTCGTCTCGGCACAAGCGTCGACGAATAGCACGTCTCGTGCGTTCCAAAAATTTGAGTTCTTTGTTTCGATAGTTCTTGAGTTCATCATGCATAAAAAAATACAACAACTAAAAACAAGAACATGCTTCGAACACAAAAACGCATGCATACATGAATTTCGCAAAATTTAAATCCAAATAATCTGAGCTAAAGACCGGCTCTGATACCAATTGAAGGGGTTGGAAGCGGAAGCGCTAGGTAATCATAAATCATTACATAATAATTCTGATCTATTTAGCAGATAATTTAGACAAATTCTATTCGCGCAATTATCACATGCATCATGCTTTAAATTAATTGAAACCTAAAACATGATTTTCTACGGTTTAGCCATTATACCTTGATGATTCTCCAAAGAATCGAAGATGGCTAGCGCCTTCTCCACGTGAAGATCTTTAGTACAAAACCACGGATCTTCTGTCTGGTTCTCGGACTGTAAACTGATATCAAGGTGGGTTGATCTCACCAGTATACTAGAACTTAAATAAAGAAGACAGAAATCCTATCCCACAAAGGAGAAAAATTCGACCACTCCTAGGAATAGGGGGGGGGGGGGAAATTTTTAGTAAAAGCAAGTCTCATTTCTGTCTCCTTTATTCTCCTATCTATAATAAGTCACAGACAAAGATCTATGGAAGGCTTTGGATATGGGCTCCTCCAATTAGCTTTTTACTAATTAAATTAAACCCAATTTAATAAAAGCTTAAATTTGGAATATTACGAGCAGCAACTACAGAAGTAATATTGCACTCCCCATCCAAATCTGAAACTACAAGTACTTCGGGTTTCCAAAAAATTAATATTTATTTCCCGTGCTTAAGATAGAAACATCCATTAATTAATTATTGTCTGCTATGGACTTAATTAATTAATATCTTATTTGTTCCAAGAGAGGACTCAGCAAGAAAATCTTATTTATTATTCGTAGAGTAATTAAACTCCAACTAGCTAGGTTCCGAATAATAAAACCTTATTTCAAGCTTCTCTTGAGGATGTTATCAAACGAGACTCACCTCGCGTACGATTCAACATAATAGCAATCCTAGCATCGCTAGATATTAATCACCACTACCCAATATACTAGGCTTATTGGGTTGCGAAAAACCCGCACCATTTGGTAAGTCAAAATAGTGCATAATCAATACCGTATGCTCAATGATAACATACATTGATTGTGAAATAATTTACGAGACCTCGTCTTTCAGTAGATAGCATAAAGACTGTCTCGCTGTTAGATCCATTCAGTGCTATACCACACCAACGTCATCTTATTTCAGTAAGCCTTAGAAATGATCGGACTGACATTGCAACCTTTCACGATAGGTAGTCTAAGCCTATCTAGGTTGTGAAATTATTCTTTTTCTTTGTTTAGAACTGACCGTATTACCTTAAAGTGAACGACACCCACAACCGGTCTATTAAAACAAGGACTTAGACTTTGTTAAGTTACTTATACATTTAAACATGCAATAAACATCCATTAAATGTAAAACATAACAACATTATGACAAAAATAATCTGTTTATTCCTTTGGAAAATAAAATAAGAGTTTCAATGGTATTCAATCACTCGAAAGGTGATTTCTAGTATACAAACTCTAACATGCTATCGTCCATGTTAAGTGTTCTTGGTTTGCGCTCCAACAGATTCCATGGAGAAGTGTCATGTCACAAGAGCTGGTGGTCAAGGCTTCGAATTCTGGATGTATCCTCAAATAATTTTGGTGGAAGTCTGGAATCAGTGAACTTCTCTAGTTGGAGTCGGATGCGTATGCAGCTTACATTCCAGTAACCATGAAAGGGATAGATTTAGAGCTACTCAACGCACGGGGAGACATTGCTATCATTGATTTATCCCAAAATAATTTTCATGGAAGATACCAGATGCAGTTGGTGATCTTAAAATACTTTTCCATCTCAACTTATCCCACAATGCCCTCAACGAAAGCATCCCAAAGTCATTTGGCCAGTTAAAGGTTCTCGAATCACTCGATCTCTCTGCAAACCAACTAACAGGCCAAATACCAATGGAGCTTGGATAGCTCACATTCATTGGAGTGCAGAATCTGTCATACAATAAGTTGGTTGGAATGATCCCAAATGGCCGTCAAATCTAAACATTTCCTGTTGAATCCTTTGAAGGAAATCCAGGCCTGTGTAGTTTCCCTCTCAACATAAGCAGCAGTCGTACAGATGACAACGACAATGGCCTATCGCCACGAGGACATGAAGAGAAGAAGGAGATTAAGTGGGAATACGTTTCAGCTGCACTTGGATATGTTGTGGGTGTAGGGATCATTGTGTGGCTACTTCTATTTTGAAGAAGATTCAGAGAGAAATACTTCGGCAAAATAGAAGAAGTTGTTGAAGACATATACATTGCCAGAGACATGAGAAGAAGGCTGATAAACTCATGTTTTAGTCGGTTTAACTGGCATGTTGAGGTGCTTAATGTTGAGTTTTGATGCTTGAATTGTCTATTTCCAGCCAATTATCCTATCTTTTGGAGTTTCATGGGTTTGTTGAGTGTTCTAGGATAAATAGATGAAAAAGAGGCAAAAATCCGGCCGATTGTGAATAGGAGGCAACAGGGCCTTCAAAGGCTACACCCGGCCGGGTGAATTTCACTCTTATAAATTCTACCCGGCCGGGTAGGACTTGAGGACCAGAAAAGGGCCGGAAAACGACACCCGGCCGGGTGAATTTTAAGCACAAATATTCCACCCGGCAGGGTATCCTAAAGACAGCGTTACGAGTCCAGAAAGGGGTCTGAAAATGGTCACCCGGCCGGGTGGATTTCCAGTGTAAAAATTATACCCGGCCGGGTACGTCAGTTTGACTCGTCTGAAAGCTGAAAACGCGATTTTTGAAGTGGAAAAACAGGAAGAAAAGGCTAGGGTTGGATTGGACGAGATTCATTCTACACTTACCGCCTCCAACACTCTCACACCCCCAATAACACTTTGAGAGAGAGAATTGAAGATTGAAGACTCCAGATCGGAAGATTGAAGAATTCATTCCATAGATTCATTCTCACAGGAGTATCTTAATCTTTTCTCCATGTATTTCATTAAATCTTGTGTTTCAAACATGGTTTTGTGAAGAACATGAGTAGCTAAACACCTTTTTGTAGAATTCGTGAAGATGAACTAATTTCATAGTTTTTATCCAATTAATTTTGTTGTAGTTATTTGATTATTCTTGGGTTTATTTCTTTCAATTGCTTGATCACCACTTGATTGTGTAGGATTAATTAGATTAATCGGGAGATGAAATAATTAATCTGGAAATGAGAATAATTCACACCTTAATGCAATAAAACTCAGGAGAGTTGAGGTTTTGAGTGAGGTCTTTGACCTAATTGAGCTTTTGGGAGTTAGGGGTTTTAGGATTAGAAGGGGACTTCAAGCCTAGCACTTAATCTACAGGTTTCTCACCTCAGGAGGGGGTGAGAAAGGTAAGGCAATTTGATTGGATAAGAGCTTGGAATTGTGCATCGGATCCTTGAGTTCTACAATTTTCTCCATATATCTTTTCACTTCGTGTTTACTTGCTTTTTATTTATTTATTTGTTCATTATATGCTTTTCGTAGTGGTAGAACAAAACCAAACATTTCCCGATTCTCTAGATAGTAGTCAACGTTTGTTCGTGGTAGTTAAGTTGATACAAATTAGTCTCTGTGGGATAAGATACTCTTACTTGCTAATTGCTACACTAGCTTCGTACACTTGCGGGTATCACTTGTGTTAAAATAGTCGAGTCAAGTTTTCGGCGCCGTTGCCGGGACTGTTTTGTGTCGTTAGAGCTTAATATTGTGATAATAATTGATATTACTAGTCTAGATTTTATTTGCTTTATTTTTATTTTTATTTTTATTTTTATTTTTGAGTTCTCTAATCTTGGTGTTTCTTTTTAGGTTGTATGCGCACTCGTTCTCAAGGTCCACCGTTAGAACCCATTGATCCCGAGATCGAAGCATCCAACAAGAGGAGGACGCTCAGAGGAGGTTGAACCAGAGGATCCACATTTCTTCACCGGGTTATAGGCGTTCATCCTCCCTCGTTCAGGGAACTCCAGTACCGACTCCGTCTCCACCTCCATCACCAATACAGTACGAGCCTAATTCTCCAATCCTAATGGAGAACGAGGAGAACAACAATGAAAATAACAATGAGGATCCTGTTATTCGTCAACTCTGATAGTAGATGGCCAACATGCAGAGGCAGTTGGATGAGCGGAACGCGAGACCACCAGTTCAGCTGGTGCAGAATTTGTATGCATATAGGCGAGTGGCTAATCCACCAACCAATAATGCCGGGATTGCGGCCAACATCTTTGAGTTAAAGCTGGGATTGATAAACAGGGCAGAAGCACATGCATTTGGTGGAACAGGTTCGGAAGATGCCAACAAGCACTTGACCAAGTTCATACAAATCAACAACACGGTGAAGGCTAATGGGGTTTCCGATGATCAGATTCGCCTCAATTGTTCCCTTTTTCTTTGAAGGATGATGCTCGGGATTAGTACGATAGCATGGATCCCAACTCGGTCGAAACTTGGGACGCAATGGTTGAGCTCTTCTTGGACAAATACTACCCACCGAGCGAGGCACTAAAGCGCCAAGCTGAAGTCATCTCTTATGCAATGCATCCTCAGGAGAATATTCACGAGGCATGGAAGAGATTCAAATACCTGATGAAGAGATGCCCCAACCACGGGTTAAGCCCGGGGCAACAGGTCGTAACTTTCCATAGGGGAGCCACCCCGGAGGCAATACGCGAGTTGAATATGAGTGCAGGGGGGTCACTCCTTCAATTGGGAGAAGATGATGCATTAAAGGTGATTGAGCAGGTGGCCTCCAACAATGATGGGTGGAAGAATGAGAGAAGCAAAACCTACAGGGTGGCGTCTGCATCAGATGTTGACAAGATGGACATGATGTCCAAGCAGCTGCATTTCTTGACCAGTAAGTTTGGATATATGGAAACAGAGCCAACCGGGCTCGAAAGTGAAGAGGTGAATTACGTGCATCAAGGCGGGAACAATCGGAATTTCAACAACAACTACCGCCACAATCAAGGGGGTGGTAACTTCAACAACTTTGGGAATAAGGCACATCCCAACTTGTCTTATGGGAACCCTCACAATGCCCTGCAACCACCCCCGGGGTTTCAAGTGTCGAACGGACAAGTCATTGAGCCGAAGAAGAATGATCTTGGAGATGTCTTGATGACATTTATGAAGCAGACAGGAGAGATTATGGCCAATTCTGATAAGAGACAGATGTGCAGAGCTTGAGCATCCACATAAAGAGCGTCGATACTCAGATGAGCCAGATTTCACAGGCGGTGGGTATTCAACATCAACCGGGCCAGTTTCCCTCACATACCATTGTCAATCCTAATGACTGCAAGGATTGCAAAGCCATCAATCTAAGGAATGGCAAAATCTATGAAGGTTCAACCATGCCTGCAGAGAAGGAGAAGATCTCGCAAGAAGAGGTAGTTGTAGAAGATGTAGTGGAAGAATAGGAAGAGTCAGTGGAGGAAGTACCGCCTCCCAAGGAAAATACTGTGATACCTGCACCCCCAGTCGAAGTTAAAATTCCATTTCCACAGCGTGTGCAGAAGAAGAAGCTAGATGATCAGTTCTTTAGATTTCTTGACATTTTCAGAAAGGTACACATCAACATTCCGTTGGTAGAGGCGTTGCAGCAAATGACTAGCTACGCCAAATTTTTGAAAGATGTTATCTCCAAGATGAGGAGATGGATGGAGCACGAGACCGTCAATTTGACGGAGAGCTATAGTGCCATTATCCAGAAGAAATTGCCCGCTAAGATGAAAGATCCTGGAAGCTTCACTATATCTTGCATAGTGGGGGATATCCAAGTGGGCAAGGCACTATGTGAGTTGGGAGTGAGCATTAATCTTATTCCGTTCTCGTTCTTTCAAAAGCTGAAGATTGGGACACTGAGGCCCACCACCATCACACTCCAGATGGCCGACCGATCTGTGTCGTATCCGAGGGGGATTGTTGAAGATATACTCGTCCAAGTCAATAACTTCATCTTTCCTGTGGATTTTGTGGTGCTTTATATGGAGGAAGACCGGAATGTTCCTCTTATACTGGGAAGACCTTTCCTAACTATAGGGAAGGCAATGATCGACGTGTAGAAGGGAGAGCTCACACTCTGACTTAACGATGAGAGCGTCACATTCTCCATCTACAATGCAATGTAGAGGCACGATGATGAAGATGCATGGAGAGTGGAGCACTGTAACATGGTTGAAGTGGTCAATGATTGTGTGAAAGAAGTGACCCAAGCCATTTCGCCACAAGATCAATTGGAGCGATGCTTATCGCAATCTATCTTCTCTCCTTACTATAATGATATTAATGAGCCTAATACCGATTTGTTAAATTTTGTAGGTGCTCTTAATTCGGCGGAGGAGGTCCCTAGGTTTCGACATAAATTCTTACCGTTGAGGGATCCGAATGAAGAGGAGAAGAAGGAGGAAAAGAAAGAGGAACTGAAGCCGTTGCCGTCACACCTTAAGTATGCATTTCTCGGGGAGAACGATAATTATCCGGTAATCATATCATCGTCACTCACAACTAATGAACTTGATAAATTGCTTAGAGTGCTTAGGAAGCATAGGGGTGCAATTGGGTGGTCCATCTCGGACCTTAAGGGGATAAGTCCTACGGTTTGCATGCATAGAATTCTTCTAGAAGAGGGGTCTAAACCCAAAGCTCAAAACCAAAGGAGACTTAACCCAATAATGCAAGATGTGGTGAGGAAGGAGGTGCTTAAGTGGTTAGATGCCGGGATTGTCTATGTTATTTCGTATAGTGATTGGGTAAGTCCCACCCAAGTGGTAGCTAAGTAAGGTGGGATGACAGTAGTAAAAGGGGGAGATGATGAGATGATAGCCACTAAGTTGGTAACCGGTGGAGAGTATGCATAGATTATAGAACCCTTAATAGCACAACTAGAAAAGACCATTTCTCCCTCCCGTTCATTGACCAGATGCTAGATAGGTTGGCAGGGTATGAGTACTATTTCTTTCTAGATGGATACTCCGGATATAATCCGATCTTAATTGCTCCAGAGGATCAATATAAATCTGCTTTTATTTTTCTTTATGGCGTGTATGCTTTCAGGAGGATGTCATTTGGCCTTTGCAATGCCCCAGCCATCTTTCAGATGTGTATGATGTCCATCTTTCACGACTTGGTGGAAGATATAATGGAAGTCTTCATGGATGACTTCTCCATCTTTGGTAGCTCCTTTGATAATTGTTTACATAATCTAACTCGTGTTTTACAGAGATGTGAAGAGACACACTTGGTGCTTAACTGGGAGAAGTGCCATTTTATGGCTAGAGATGGCATTGTGCTCGGGCACAAAATATCTGCAGGAGGACTTAAGGTGGATAGGGCCAAGATAGTGGCGATTGAGCAGTTGCCACCACCATCCAATGAGAAGGCTGTGAGGAGTTTCCTTGGTCACGCCGGGTTCTATAGGCGATTTATTAAGGATTTCTCTAAAATTGCTAGGCCTTTATGTTATCTACTTGCTAAGGATGTTAAGTTTGATTTCTCTCTTGAATGTAAGCAGGCCTTCGAGACATTGAAGAAGACGCTTGTGAGTGCACTCGTGCTCATCTCACCGGATTGGTCATAGCCGTTCGAGATCATGTGTGACGCTAGTGATATGGCAGTGGGATCTACTTTGGGCCAGAAAAGAGACAAGATTTTCAGGGTGATCTACTATGCAAGCCGGACCCTAGATGCGGCGCAGGCAAATTATACTACTACCGAGAAAGAGATGTTGGCGGTGGTGTATTCGTTCGACAAGTTCCGTCCCTACCTTATTGGGGCGAGGACTATTGTGTTCACGGACCATGCCGCCATCCGCCATCTTTTCACCAAGGTGGATGCCAAACCGAGACTGATACGATGGGTCCTGCTTCTACAAGAATTTGATCTAGAGATTCGAGATAGGAAGGGATGTGAGAACGTAGTAGCTGACCACTTGTCGAGACTAGAGCACTGTACTGAAGGGGAGAATTTGAAGGTTCCCATCAATGAAGAATTCCCCGATGAGCATCTCTTCTATGCTCAATGCTCTTCTCCGTGGTTTGCAGATATTGTGAACTTTTTGGTGGCGAAGATCATTCCGGAGGACTACAAGTCATATAAGAAGAAGAAGTTCTTCCACGACGTCAAATTCTACTTTTGGAATGAGTCGTGCCTGTTTAGGCGATGTGCCGACATGGTGATACGAAGATGCGTTCCCGATGATGAATGGGAACATGTGATGAGGAAGTTCCACTCTAGTCCTAGTGGAGGACATTTTGGAGCTAACCGAACGGCGATGAAGGTGCTCCAATGCGGTCTCTATTGGCCGAGTATCTATGGAGATTGTCAAACCTTTGTACTCCATTGCAATGAGTGCCAAAGGACGGGGGAGTTTTGAAGAAGAAAGAGATGCCCATGACTACTATTGTGGAGGTGGAGATTTTTGATGTATGGGGGATTGATTTCATGGGTCCCTTTCCACCTTCATCCGGGCATCAATACATACTTTTGGCGATCGACTACGTTTCGAGGTGGGTAGAGGCTATCCCCACTCACGCCAACTCCTCCAAGGTCATGATAAGCTTCGTTTAGAAAAATATCTTCACAAGGTTGGGGGCTCCAAGAGCGTTGATCAGTGATGGGGGGTACCATTTCAAGAATAGGTAGCTCGAGCTCGTGTTGCAAAAATTCGGTGTCAAGCATCGAATCACCAACCCCTATCATCCTCAAGCAAATGGCTAAACGGAGTTGGCTAATAGAGAAATTAAGGGGATACTTGAGAAGACGGTGAATGCTAATAGGAAGGATTGGTCGATGAAGCTTGATGATGCTCTTTGGGCATATAGGACGGCGTACAAGACGCTGATTTGCATGTCACCATATCTGGTGTTTGGCAAATCTTGCCATCTTCCGGTAGAGTTAGAGAACAAATCCTATTGGGTGGTAAAACAATTCAATGTGGACTATTACAAGGCAGGGAAGGAGAGACAACTCCACCTAAACCTTCTCGATGAGTTTAAAAATGAGGCTTTTGAAAATTCCTCCATCTACAAGGAGCGCCTTAAGACATATCATGATAAGTGGATCGAGAAGAGAGAGTTTGTCCCGGGAGATTACGTGCTACTCTTCAATGCACGAATGAAGCTTTTCCCCGGAAAACTAAAGTCTTAGTGGTTCGGGCCGTTCAAAGTGAAGACAGTAATGAAGAATGGAGCCATAGAGCTTCAAGGAGATGATGGAAGGACTTTCACGGCTAATGGCCAAAATGTGAAGAAATTCCATAGCTATCAGCAGAAGGAGGAGGTGTTTGTGCTCACCTTGGAACGCACCCAATGAGCTTATTGAAGCGTCGAGCATACGACGGTAAAAAGTTGCGCTATAGGGGAGGCAACCCCTAGTAGGTAATTTTATTGCTTTTGTGTGTGGTTTTTGTTTTTGTTCTTGGCGTGTTTTCTTCTTTCTTGGTGCTTGTGTGTTTTTCTTTAATGTGTTTCTCCTTAGTTTTTATTTTTTATTTTAGATAGTTCTCTCCTTAAGTATCTAGAATTGGTACTATGCTGGGTATGGTGTTGATTTTTGTGTAGGAATTCGAATTCTACAAGGAAGAGGCATTGAGGAGAGCAAAAACGGACAGAAACCGCCCAGAAAAAGCCACCCGGCCGGGTGCATTTACTTTGTAAAAATTCTACCCTGCCGGGTTGATCGGAATGTCTTCCGAAGTTCAGGAATGGGTCAAAATACGGCACCCGGCCAGGTGTATTTTTAGCACTAAAATTTTACCCGGCCGGGTCACGTGACTTCTGCAGTTTTAGTCCAGAAGGGGGTAAAAAAATGTCACCCGGCCGGGTGGATTGTTAGCACGAAAACCCTACCCAGCCGGGTAAGTCCATGCTCCCACTAAGGTGGGTCGCGATAATATTAGAAACTGCTTCATATATAGACCAATTTATGGAGACCATATACAACACACTGTTGTAATTATCGCTTAGTCATTTTAAACATGGTTTTTGCATAATTATCAATTAAGCGGATAAGGCAGATAATCCACTTAAAGCAGATTAATACCAAATAAACAGATAAATCCATTTAATCCTTGGTAATTAATCACACTTGATAATTATTTAAATTATTTAATAAATCTAGGGAGATTTACTTAAATAATTAATCCCTTATCTTATCCAAAGTAGGAATTTCAGATTTGATAAGATCTTGGATAATGGTTATCCAAATTAATTAGGATTTATCTAGATAGAATATAATCTATCTAAATCCTCCTAGGATTATTTTAGATTTTACATGAATAAAATCAAATCCTAAAATTCAAGATAAACTAATCTTGGATTATCATTATCTAAATCATACCAGGATATTTGAGGATGAAAACAATTTCTCCAAATCCATAAGATGAAGATAAAACCCAATCATTCCAAGATTTAAAGAAATCTTAGATTATTTAGAATAAGAACCTAGAATATATCAAATCTATTAGGATTTATCTAGATAAAATTAGTTTTATCAAAATCCAATTAGATATGGATTATCTTGAATTATATTTATCCATATTTATCTGGGATATTTACTAAATAGAAATAAATCTATTTATATACATAAAAATAAGATAATCTAGAATTAATATTAATTAATTCAACTAGGATTTATATAGATAGAACTAAATCTATCTTAAATCCAAAAGATAATTACAATATTGGATTAATAATTATCTAAATCTTCTAAGATATATTCTAGATAGATGTAAATCTAGCAATATCTATAAGATAGAGATAAACTTAATTATCTAATTCAACTAGGATATTTTCTAAATAGAATTAATTCTATAAATATCCACAAGAAAAAGATAAACATGGATTTTAACTATCCAAATCTACTAACATATATTCTAGATAGATATAAATCTATCAATATCTATAAGATATGGATAAACATAATTAAAATTTATCTTAGTCTATCTAGGATTTATTCACATAGAATTAAATCTATATAAATCCATGACAATAAAATTAATTATTATCCAAATTTATCTAGGATTTGTCTAGATATAATTAAATATATCTAAATCCATAAAATAAGGATAAAATCCAAACTTAATTAATTATTTATCTAGTCTATCTAGGATTTATTCACATAGAATTAATCTACATAAATCCATAAGACAAAATAAAAAAAAAAAAAAATTATTATCATCTGAATTTATCTAGAATTTATCTAGATAGAATTTAATCTATCCAAATCCATAAAATAAGGATGAATTCCAACTAATCCAAGATTTAAGATATGTCAAATCTTATTCTAAATTATATCTTGAAAAATATTCAAAATTAATTCTAGGGTTTGGGAAACCCTAACTAATTTTGAATGATTCTCCAAATTTAGTTCCTAGGGTTTAGGAAACCCTAACTAATTTTGAATGCTGCGTCGACGTTACTGTTGCGACGCCGTTGTCTCTGCAGCTGTCTGCGCTGCTATAGCGCCATCACCGTTGCTACTGCTGCGCCGTCGAGACAACCCAGCTTGGGCAGCCTTCTCTCCGGTCGCCGCTGCTGCCGCAACGGACTGCCGCTGCATCTCCTCACCGCCGGGAATCACCATTGCAACTCCCACGTCGCAAATAGATTCAACCAATGCCAATTCCTTTCTCACGTACAAACACGACGAATTGAATATCATCATGCGGTGCGAATTCCCCATGTTATCCACCGATTCACGTATTAGCAAATTCATTAAAAACAGAAACATGCCACAAGTGAATCTAAACAATTCTTAATCATTACGCAATGATTAATAATGATTAATGAAAACAAAGCATATTCTCACCAAATTTCGCAGCGCATACATTCGCCGATCTTCGTCGTTCGATGTTCATTCAATTTAAAATAAACAACAAAACGCGCAGCGAATAAAATCATGCATTCAAGCAATTCCAATAACATGAAATCAATCCACATAATCAGAGCCAAAAATTGGCTCTGATACCAATTGCTGGGGATTGGTGCCCCTTGCACAGCGGAAGACATGCATACACAAATAAATCAGATCTACAGATCTATTTGACCGATTATGGGATTAATTATCTACATGTTAAACAAATCAAATTGCATTCAAGAACACAAATAAATCATGTTTAAGGAATAAGAACCCTAATTCATGATTTCCTATGGTTTAGAATTACCGATCTGATTCTCCAAAGAATCGTCGATTGCTTGCGCCTTCTCCACGAGATGATCTTCGTACTCAACCATAAATCTTCTAATCTGTATCCTGAACTCAGATTATGACCTTTGGGTGGGCAAAGCTTGTCAAAATTGAAAAGGGCTTGATTAGAAAGAAGACAGAATATCAGTTTTGTCAAAAACCGATTTTTCGTCCACTCCCAGGGGGGAGCACGAAAATTAATGATTAAAATTTAATTAAGTCTCCTTTCTAATCTCCTTTTATATTGAGTTAAGGTGGGCCAGATTAGGGATCCATGGAGGTTGGACTTGGGCCAAACCTGTTGGACTTTTACTAATTAAATTGAGCCCCAATTTAATATAAGTCCAAACAGAATATTATTATCATCCACTATAGTATAATAATATTGACTGCCCGTCCAATCCCAAATTACGAGTAATCCGGGCTTTTACCTCTTTAATTTATTATTTCCCGTGTTAAAGATATAAATATCCATTAATCAATTTAAGTCTGCTATTTGACTTTAATTAATTAATATCTTTTTCCAAGAGTTGTCTAGTTCAAAATCTTTATTTATTATTCTAGAATAAATTCCAACCGGCCGGGTTTTTGAATAATAAAACCTTTTTCGAACACCTCTTGAGGATATTATCAAACTGGACTCACTCAGCACACGATTCATTGCAATAACAATACTAGCACCTCTAGACATTGATCACCACTACCCAAGATATCAGGATTCTTGGATTGCGAAAAATCCGCACCATTTGATAAATCAAAGTAGTGCATAATCAATATCGTATGCTCAATGTTATGTCAACAATGATTAAGAAATAACAATCACCGAGACTTCGTCTTTCGGTAAATAGCAAGAAAGACTTATCTCAACCGTTAGATCCTTCAGTGCTATACCACACGAGTGTCGTTTATTTCCTAAGGTAAGAAAATATGCGGACTGACACTGCAACCTTTCACGATAGGTAGACAAGGCCTATCTAGGTTGTGAAATTCTATTTCTCTTCTACAAAGAACCGACTGCGTCACCTTCTGTAACGTCGTTCACGACCAGTCTACTATATAGAAGAATTAGACTTATTTGCTTCTTATACATTTAAATGTTTGAGAAACATCTTATAAATGCACAAGCAAACATCAATGCGATAAAATTACTTCTTCTCGCTTTGGGTTAAAAGTGGATTGTAAAATTTATTGTATACAAGCAATTCTATACGTGCAACATGCTCGAAATATGCTTTTCAGTATACCAATCCTAACAATCTTCCACTTATACTTAAAATCATGCTTTCGAGTATACCCACTACCCACTGCCAAAACTCCCACTTATACTCTAAGCAGGTCTCGAATCATGATACATCGAACTACCATACTTTTCACCTCATGTGTAAAACATGTTGCCATATAGGCATTTTGTGAATAATTCTGCCAGGTTGTTCTGATGATGATATCTTGGTAACCATAATGTCACGCTGCGCACTTTTTTTCTTAATTAATTTCATACTTCCTCTCTATGTGATTGCTTAGCTTTATCAGATCGTGTTTCCCTCGAGTTAGACACATGTCTAGAGTAACCATAATAAAATATAATACTCATAGGCATACTCGGAATCACGGTCAAAGCTATTAGAAAGTTACTGAGATGAACGACTACCTTAGTAGTTTCCTATGAAACCACACTTGTAATTATCATAATAGAGCCTGTGATGTAATCACACTCCTTCAAGACTCAGTTTTCAACTCCTAACGTGAACACATAGTCAGAGGATAACTCGATCACCGATCAATAATAAAATCGAGTCGATGTAACCTAAAGGACATAACATAGATGTCTGGTAAAACCGTTTAGCCTTCTTCAAATACTATAGTATATTCTTTACCAATCCAATGTCCTTGGCCATGGTTAATATGATATCAAGCTTCTATGCCAACGGCAAAGCTAATATCTAACTCAATTCACATCATAGCATACATGAGACTTCCAATTACAGAACTTGTCTCATTCTTCTTGATCTCATTTAGTGTCGAAAAACACTTGACTAGAGACAAGATAATTCCATCCAGAGAAGTAAAAACTTTTCTTGGAATTTTCAATGCTAAAGTGTTTAAGTATGATGTAGATGTAGGATTCTTTAAGAAAACTTAACATTCTTTTTTCTAGCAATCTAATGACTTAGATGCTTAGAATATAACTAGTTTATCTTAAATCCATCATCATTAAACTGGGTAGACGACCAGTTTCCTACGCTAGATAACCCTTTGAGTTGTTTATCAACTTTTATAGATGTCATCATCGTAGAATACCAAGAATACCATATATAGTGCACTTTCAACTTTCTTGTACTTGTAGCACATAACCATTAAGATGTTCCATGTAGATGATCTCCTCAAGACTTCTACTTAAAGAAAACTGTCTTGACAATCATAATACATACATCCTAATTTATGTAAGCTACAATAGACAATATGATACAGATCGTCTTAGGCATAATGGCAAGCGAGAATATCATTCTTTCTGGGTATAACCCTTAGCCATTATTCTAGCCTTTCAAGATCCATGTTTACACTTGCAGATCCACTAGCTCCCACTGGCTAAAATAGTCTATGGGTAGTATCGCAAGTCTTGCAAACATTCTTGTCTATCTTAGATTATTATTCAGAATCTATCATCTTATCAAGAACGATTATCTGAATGAGTCAATGTGTCCTTGTAGTTACAGGGATTAGATTCAATTCGATCTAAAACTGAGTCTAAAGACTCTCTTAGACCCATGAACTTGTTATGTTCGCAAGGAACGCTCCCACTACGACATGACTCTTATAATCTTAGGTACAAATGTTGATTTTCTAAGTGCATAAGCATCTAATGGTATGACTTCTTGGTTAAGATGGAAAATAGATATTCTCATTATCTTGAGAATTATCATGCTTGTTAGGCTTGTAGTTCTTCTCATAATCTTCATCAAAGAATCTAGTATTGATGTAAACAAACACTTATCTTGTCGTGAAGATTATAGAACCCGTACCTTTTCTATCAATTGGGACAATCTTAAAACATACCTCAGTACACAACTCCAATTACTTGGATACCTTTTCCAAAACATGTGTTGGAATAACTCCACACTTTGAGTTGTGCTGGACTAGACTTACCTCTAGTCCACAACTCGTGTGTTGTAGAAGGTACTGATGTTATGGTAGTTTCTTTAAGATATAACTCGTTGTTTCCAACGTATATCCCATCAATGATAAGGTGTTATTGAGTGAAACTGTTCCCATATCGAACTTGTCTTAGAGAGACTTCGATATCTTCTTATATGACTATTCCATTCTTTAGAAGAATGCTTGGAGTAGTCAACTAGGATTTAACTCCCACTACTGATCTGAACTCATTGCTCGTCTCCCATGGTGTAGACCATTGAGACTTGCTAGTCTTTCTATGTTGCATCTCTATAAGTATTATGAATCCCTTGAACCACCAACAGATTCTAACTTATAATGCATCAACCAGACTTACTTGACTTTCAAGCTATTTAACAAGCAAGTTGTTAAAATCTCGATAGCCACTTGAGTTAGACAAAAATCAGTTTGAACAATAATTAAGTACTTTCTTGGCCTTATAACTAAGTGACATAAATACTTTATTATTCATTGTTTAAGAAGTTGAACTGTTGTTCAAAACTCAATCTAGTTGCATTTATATTGTTTAGGTACTATGATGCATAATTTGTTTTTCTATGGTACTATGATAGATATTCGAATCACATTTCTTAATAATGCACGCATTATAAAATGACATCGAACATCGCTTAATCATAAACAAGTTTAGAAACCGAATATAAATTCATTCTAAACAAGACTGTACCAATAAAACAAAACTCTAACATCAAAACAAAACAATTAAGTGAGCATAAATAAATAGCTCCCACTGAAACAATTGCCCAACTGGATTAAGATCTCTCCTTTAGAAGTTACATTGTTATCTAAGTCATTGTCCTTCTTTAGAAGAGGTCGATCCGACTTACAATGCATCTTCACTTTGCCTTTTCACCCCATTTATCTTGCCTTTCTTGCTTTCAGCAGGCATTGATGACAATTCAGCTCTTCATTCTTTCCATTGCTAGTCTTCTGTTCGATTGAACTAAGACATAGGAAAGATGTAGCTTTAACGAATTTGTCATCCATCATGTTATTTTCCTCTATTAGTAATAAAGTGAATATCATGTAGAAGGTTTTAAGTAACAACCTTCATACTATCACTTCCTATACATTTGACGAAGAACTGAGTGTAGAAACTATTTGAGTAACTGAATCAGAAGATTCCTCAAAATATTCTATCTCTCGTGGATATTCCAATAGAATCTGGACATCGTCCTTATTGGATATTCCTCTTTCATCAATATAAACCAAGACGTGTCCTACTACTTAAAAGATTAAAAGAAAGTAGTTTGACCTTCTATCTCAAAGAACTTGTCAAGTACATGCATAAAATGCATTCATGAACTTTCTTTATAGAATTTTGTCAAGGAAATATAGGACATGAATTGGTGAATACAAACTTTAAGTTTTCAGCAGTGAGAATCTTATCCATTTACATTTCCAGTCTACATAATTTTGGCCTTCGAGTTTGATTTCTTTAAGGTTCGCAGACATTATTAAGAATTTGGCTGAGAAGAAATAAAACTATTTATCACATACTATGCTTGATACATTGATACGCCCGGATTTTGCACTGTTTTAAGGCCATTATTTGGTCCGTTTTTGTTATCAAAATCACTCTACATGTCCATTATTTGCATATTCTATACATTTTGGTATTTTGACGTGTTTTGTGAGAAATGTGCATATTTGAGCCGAAAAGGGGAGTAAAAGCGCATAGTCTGGAAATCTGGAGTCAGACGCCGACCAGCGACCGCCGCGAAGTTGTACGGCGATCGCCGGCGCCCGGCAGTCAGAGCTATGTGGCGGCCCGCCTCGGAAATTTACACTAGGAGAAGAGTCTCGCCCGGTGACCACCGGAGGACATGTGGCAGTCCGCCACCGAAGGGTCAGAGTCTCTGGACTCCAACGCGGCGACCGCCGGCCAAGGTGCGGCGGCCCGCCGGAGAAAGGCGGCGAATCCGACCAGCCCTAGATTTGCTCCAAGATTTACCAAATTTTGAAGATCTTTTCCTTCTATGATGAGGAATAATCTTCCCCTATAAATAGGACCTCAAGCTTCATCAAGAAGAGAGTTTTTTTTCCGACACACAACAAGAACACATTCATAGAGATCAAAAGCTAGAGTACTTCAATTGTGCAAGGAGTTGAAGAAGCATTTCAAGAACATCAAGAACGACAAGGATTCAACCTACGGGTTTTATTTGCTTTAGTTTTATGTTCAAATTGCTTTCCCTTCAATCTATGTTTTTAGTTTATTCAGGCATGTGTAACTAAACTCATAGGATTCTAGGGATGTATTAGTAGCAACTTTGGTTATACAATTCCGTTTTCTATTTAATATCCGTTTTGTTTTTACTTTGTTTCTTCCCTAAGTAAATCATGATGCTTCATAATTGAGTGACACAATTATGTATGATTCAATACAACTTGCTTCATAACTGTGACAGAGTTCTAGCGAGTTAGATCCACTTAGTAGACACTACAGTTAGCTTCCTTTAATACGGCACTGTTAATTGAGAGTGAGGACTTTTCAAGGGTCTTAGGAGCTTTTTGGAGTTACGTGTTAGGATTGACAACCCTAGTGTTAGTAATCAACGTTTGTATCGCATGAGCATAAGCTAGGTGACTCGTCCTTTCAAAGTATTAACTGTGCTAGGGTATTGTAGTTTGGAATTTGTATAACCATAAAGCGAAAGCACATCCCTGGAATTCTCCTTATCT
Source organism: Salvia hispanica (assembly GCF_029641045.1). Taxonomy (NCBI): domain Eukaryota; kingdom Viridiplantae; phylum Streptophyta; class Magnoliopsida; order Lamiales; family Lamiaceae; genus Salvia; species Salvia hispanica. The sequence goes on along the minus strand of NC_142693.1, from coordinate 25,202,421 downwards.
CTATACTTTTCTCTCCGTGATTTGCTTGTTTTTAGTTGTTTACTGTTTTTAATATTTACTGTTTTCAAAAAGTTTCCAATAATTCTTGCTTCTCCAGATAGTAATTGAGTTCTAGTAGAAGATAGACACTTTGTGTACATCTTCCCCGTGTTCGATACCCGGTACTAACCTTTTGCTATACTATACCTACTCTGTATACTTGCAGGTATTTATAGTGCAAATAAAAAGTGCATCAAGTTTTTGGCGCCGTTGCCAGGGAAGACAATTCACTTTGGAGTGATATGTTCAAACGGATAATTTTACTACTTTGGATTTTACTGCTTTCATTTTTTATTTTATTTTATTTTTTATTTTTTTTTCGTTTTTTTTTTTATTTTTATTTTTTATTATTTATATATATTTTTTTTTTTTGTTTTCTGTAGGTTGTGCAGATTTACGTATCCTGTGGAGAAAATAAGATGGCGGAGCCTACCAACCACGATCTTATCATCGCCCTCCGAAAGGAGGTGGAAGAGATGCGAGCAGAGAAAGCTCGGGCAAAAGCTGAAAAAGAAAAACGAGCAAGGGAGGTAGTTCCAGTCTTGAATATGTTTAGTCATGGTAACATTGTGGACATTCCTACAGGTACGCGGATAGAGGCCAATAACTTCAAGTTGGGGATACCCTTAATCAATATGGTTGAACAAAATGCCTTCGCAGGAAGAGATAATGAGGACGCGAAATCGACATCTCACCGAGTTTGTGGAAATAGCTAATACAATCAAGATCAATGGTGTTGATGATGATATTGTGAGGTAAGACTTTTTCCCTTTTCCTTAACTGATGCTGCTAAGGAATGGTATGATTGTCTGTCTACAGATAAAACCACCAATTGGAAGGATCTAGTGGTACTCTTTCTCGACAAGTACTACCCGCCTGGCACCATCCTTAAGCTTAAGTGTGAGATTTTTCAATTCATGCAAGGATCCGATGAGCCTCTATATGAAGCTCTCGCACGTTTCAAAACTCTCCTCAGCAAATGCCCGAACCATGGTTTTGGAATAGACCATCAGGTAGGAATCCTTTATAATGGGTTTAACGAAAAAAATCTCTAGTTTATTGGATTCAGGGGCGAATGGGGGATTCTTGAGGAAAGGAGGAGTTGCTGCTATGGAGGTGATAGAGGAATTAGCTACCAACAGTCGGGGTTGGTCCAAAGAGAAGCACAAAGCTGAAAGGCTAGATGCAGTGAAGAGACCATGTGGGAATGAGACATCTCAAGAATTGGCATCCATCAGAGCAAGACTTGAAAAATTAGAAGCTACAGGCAAAGAGGGGAATGTCATCAAAGATGTTAAATATGTCCAAAATGGGGGGTTCAATGTGAGCAAAGAAAAAGGAGTGGAGCCACCTACCAATGGAGAAAAATATGAGATGGGCATCCAAAAGATCTTGGAGGTGATGCTTGAGGATAGAAGAAACAATGAGGCCAGGATTGGATTTATAGAGGAGAGAGTGAACAACCTCGAGCAAGGAATAAGTACAATTACCACTGCCGTCATGAACATTCAAACTCTAATGGACCAAGTCCACAAGAAACTTGAAGAAGACAAGGGAAAGGCAGCAGCACGAGTGGCGGACATGAACAAGAAGTGGGTCGCAAAGCAGAAGAAGGACGAAGGCAGCACCTCCGGAACGAAATTGGAGGACTGCCCGACACCCAGCGGACCGCCGCACACCCCGCGGCGGCCCGCCACTGACAAGGCAGAATCGTCCACTAAGCAGGAGCTTGTGCGGCACAACGGGATTGTACTCCCTTTTCAGCCAAAGAGGAAGTTCAAGCTTGAAGAGCAGTTCAAGCAATTCCTTAACATGTTTTGCAAAGTCCATACTAACATTCCACTTGTTGAATCGTTGCAGGAGATACCAAAGTATGCAAAGCTACTAAGGGAGGCGGTAATGAGGAAGAAAAAGCCGACTAAAGCCGACCTTAAGCTACCGCATCATTGCAGCGAGATCATCCAAAAGGAAAGGGCAGTGAAGCAAAGAGATCCGGGCCAGTTCATCATTAGGTGCCGAATTGGAGAAGGAAAAGTTGATAAGGCCCTCTGTGATTTGGGAGCAAGCATCAACATCATGCCGCTGAAGTACTATGAAAAGCTCAACATCGGGCCACTCAAGACCTCGGATGTGACCATAAGGTTGGCCGATAACACGGTCATCAAAACGGTGGGTATGATTGAGGATGTCTTGGTGAAGGTAGACGATTTCATCTTTCCTGCCGACTTCATTATTCTTGATATGAAAGTAGACAAGAATGTACCTCTAATCTTAGGCAGAGATTTTCTAGCCACATGCAAAGCTCTTATTGATGTAGGTAGAGGAGAAATCACAATAAGTGACCATGGAGGAAAGTCGACCTACAACATCGAAAGCGCGATGCTTAAGTATGAAGAGGCAAAACAAGCTAAGATGGAGCATGATTGCAGGGAGGTCATGGTGACCGATTTGTCGAAGCCTTATGATCCATTTGGAGGGGAAGATCCTTCTAACCCTACTATTTTCATTGTTAATACTTTACCTCAAGCTCCTAAAAAGGGCGAGCCTAATCCTACTAAGCCTATCTTGCAGGAAAAGCCTAAGAGAAAGAAGAGGAAGAAGACTCCACCTCAAGATGACCCTGAAATCTACGTGATCAAAACCTCGAATGGAAAATTCAAATGGTGGAAGAAAGTTCTCAACAAGTTGGTTCCATTCGCGGTGGCAGAGACTAAGATTGTTGGTACAAAGGCATCCCAAAGGAATCCTCACGATGGGGGATAACTCATGAGCTTCAAAGAACGTCAAGCTAAAAACGAAAAATAAGCGCTTGTTGGGAGGCAACCCAACCATTTTTGAAAATTTTTGTTTATGTTTATAATATCTTTTTGGTTTTGGTTTAATTTTGTGCTTTGCAAAAATTTTCGCAGGTTCTGACCTCTCCGTGGCGACCGCCGCAAGCTCTGCGGCGGTCCGCCACCTGAACGCTGGAAAGCTTCTTTGACGTGCGGCGACCGCCGAACAGCTGCGGCGACCGCCACCTGGGCACATTTTTCCAGCGCGATTTTTCGAAATGCTTCGAAATTTCGCCCCGCTCAACCTCTACGCGAAATTTTTCAGGGTACGTTTTTGTTTTTTCAGTAGTTTACTCACGTCCCTACCGACTCTACAAACTTATTTTACACTTTGTTGTAAATAAGTTTGGGGGGATGAAGTGGTGGACCGTGAGTTTAGGGTTTTCTTTTTGTTTTTTGTTTGTTTTTGCTTTAATTTTCCAAAAACCCGTAGGAGATTTTTGTGTTCTAAAAATATTTTCTTGAATCCATGTCATGAACATAACATGAAGAACTTAGAAACACGCATGCTTAGGGACACATTAGACCGAGTTGCCAATGATATTATATTCCATCTATGTTTAAGTGTGGCTTAACGTTTTGATATGATGGTTGGGTGAAAAGGTGCATAATTAGTGAATTGCTTGTTCGCCTTGAATCGTGCTTCTACCTTGTGAGATTTGAGCCTAAAATTCTTTCTTGTGTGATTTATCTGTATGCATGTATATGTTTCTAGAACTTGCTCCTAGTCTGCCTAAGTTTACATAGTGTTTAAGTTGATTGAGGAGGATGTTAGCCGTCTTTTCTTAGCTACTTTTATATCCAAAATTTTCGACCCTCTCAATTTTTTCCTTTGGAGCCAATTTTGAGCCTTTAAGCCTTTTCTTTGGAAGCCAAAATAAATGGGGGAACAATTCCTTGGGTTAGTATAGTTTTTGTTATCTTCTTTTGTAAAGGAATTGGAGAGATAAGGAGGAAAGTATAAAAAGTAGTGTGCTTAATATTAAGAAAGTACAAGTTGCGAAATTGAGAAAAATTCCAAATATGTGCTTGATCTTAGAAAAAAAGAGAAAGGATGTGTAAGAAAGAAAAAAAAGAAAGAGAAAGACAAAGAAAAAAAAAAAGAAAAATATGTGTGAAAGGTTGTGAAACAAAAAAGAATAAAAAAACGAAGGATTGAAAGTAAGTTGAAGGAGAAAAATAAAGTGTTAGAAGTGCCTTAAGTTTTAGAAAAGTGGAGTCATCCTAACTCTACTTGGGATATTTTTATATTTGAGTCACTTTTTAGCCAAATATTCCTCACCTACCAAAGAGCCTACGTTACAACCGAAAAGAAAGACCTTTCGGACTTTTGATGCTTAATCACATTGAGTAGAGGAGGGATTAGACTTTGAGCAAGCCTATGGTAAACTTTGCATGATGCATGATTTGAGTGATTTACACTTTACCCTTATACACTTTGAGAGTGAGAGAAAGGACACTTCCCATCTTTGGAAGTTTGCCACATGTGAGTGCTTGAATTCAAGGTGTTCCACGAGTTAGTAATGAAAGTGCACTATTAAGCCTTGCTTGATTTGATTGTGTTAATCCATGCTTAATCTATTCTTTCATCTTTTGAGGCAATTATGACGTCTAGTCCTTGTGCATTCCGTGCGTCTATTTTTGTGTCTTTAGTGTTTTGTTTGAGGACAAACAAAAATGTAAGTTTGGGGGAGTTGATACGCCCGGATTTTGCACTGTTTTAAGGCCATTATTTGGTCCGTTTTTGTTATCAAAATCACTCTACATGTCCATTATTTGCATATTCTATACATTTTGGTATTTTGACGTGTTTTGTGAGAAATGTGCATATTTGAGCCGAAAAGGGGAGTAAAAACGCATAGTCTGGAAATCTGAAGTCAGACGGCGACCAGCGACCGCCGCGAAGTTGTACGGCGACCGCCGGCGCCCGGCGGTCAGAGCTATGTGGCGGCCCGCCTCGGAAATTTACGCTAGGAGAAGAGTCTGGCCCGACAACCGCCGGAGGACATGTGGCGGTCCGCCACCGAAGGGTCAGAGTCTCTGGACTCCAACGCGGCGACCGCCGGCCAAGGTGCGGCGGCCCGCCGGAGAAAGGCGGCGAATCCGACCAGCCCTAGATTTGCTCCAAGATTTACCAAATTTTGAAGATCTTTTCCTTCTATGATGAGGAATAATCTTCCCCTATAAATAGGACCTCAAGCTTCATCAAGAAGAGAGTTTTTTTTCCGACACACAACAAGAACACATTCATAGAGATCAAAAGCTAGAGTACTTCAATTGTGCAAGGAGTTGAAGAAGCATTTCAAGAACATCAAGAACGACAAGGATTCAACCTACGGGTTTTATTTGCTTTAGTTTTATGTTCAAATTGCTTTCCCTTCAATCTATGTTTTTAGTTTATTCAGGCATGTGTAACTAAACTCATAGGATTCTAGGGATGTGTTAGTAGCAACTTTGGTTATACAATTCCGTTTTCTATTTAATATCCGTTTTGTTTTTACTTTGTTTCTTCCCTAAGTAAATCATGATGCTTCATAATTGAGTGACACAATTATGTATGATTCAATACAACTTGCTTCATAACTGTGACAGAGTTCTAGCGAGTTAGATCCACTTAGTAGACACTACAGTTAGCTTCCTTTAATACGGCACTGTTAATTGAGAGTGAGGACTTTTCAAGGGTCTTAGGAGCTTTTTGGAGTTACGTGTTAGGATTGACAACCCTAGTGTTAGTAATCAACGTTTGTATCGCATGAGCATAAGCTAGGTGACTCGTCCTTTCAAAGTATTAACTGTGCTAGGGTATTGTAGTTTGGAATTTGTATAACCATAAAGCGAAAGCACATCCCTGGAATTCTCCTTATCTCTATACTTTTCTCTCCGTGATTTGCTTGTTTTTAGTTGTTTACTGTTTTTAATATTTACTGTTTTCAAAAAGTTTCCAATAATTCTTGCTTCTCCAGATAGTAATTGAGTTCTAGTAGAAGATAGACACTTTGTGTACATCTTCCCCGTGTTCGATACTCGGTACTAACCTTTTGCTATACTATACCTACTCTGTATACTTGCAGGTATTTATAGTGCAAATAAAAAGTGCATCATACATAATCGCAAATAACCACAAAATAATTTATGTATCTCGCAACTGCCAAAAACCGAAATAAGTATGCCTCTAGGGAGGTCATACAAATTCGGATTCCAACAATTTCCTGGTCACAATATCGACGAATAGTCCAGAGACCACTAAGGTGGCATGGCCGCCAAATATTGCCTAAGCTTTTACCATAAATATTTGCATCTAGGAATTTCATTTCTGTTTTGATACTCCTTCTAGGGAAGGTCGTACGCCACTAACAAAATTCCATAGCTATCTCATAAATATGTTTAAACATACGAACTTGAAATTTCATAGGATTATGGCTCCCACTAGGGTGGGTCGCGATAATATTAGAAACATGCTTCTAGTTTAAACAATTTACTGTTAAGAAGTCTAATCTAATGAACTTGCTATTTCGTAGGATTATTGCTCCCACTAAGATGGGTCGCGATAATATTAGAAACTGCTTCATATATAGACCAATTTATGGAGACCATATACAACACATTCTTGTAATTATCGCTTAGTCATTTTAAACATGGTTTTTGCATAATTATCAATTAAGCGGATAAGGCAGATAATCCACTTAAAGCAGATTAATACCAAATAAACGGATAAATCCATTTAATCCTTGGTAATTAATCACACTTGATAATTATTTAAATTATTTAATAAATCTAGGGAGATTTACTTAAATAATTAATCCCTTATCTTATCCAAAGTAGGAATTTCTAGATTTTCCATGAATAAAATCAAATCCTAAAATTCAAGATAAACTAATCTTGGATTATCATTATCTAAATCATACCAGGATATTTCAGGATGAAAACAAATTTCTCCAAAAGATAATTACAATATTGGATTAATAATTATCTAAATCTTCTAAGATATATTCTAGATAGATGTAAATCTAGCAATATCTATAAGATAGAGATAAACTTAATTATCTAATTCAACTAGGATATTTTCTAAATAGAATTAATTCTACAAATATCCACAAGAAAAAGATAAACATGGATTTTAACTATCCAAATCTACTAACATATATTCTAGATAGATATAAATCTATCAATATCTATAAGATATGGATAAACATAATTAAAATTTATATTAGTCTATCTAGGATTTATTCACATAGAATTAAATCTATATAAATTAATGACAATAAAATTAATTATTATCCAAATTTATCTAGGATTTGTCTAGATATAATTAAATATATCTAAATCCATAAAATAAGGATAAAATCCAAACTTAATTAATTATTTATCTAGTCTATCTAGGATTTATTCACATAGAATTAATCTACATAAATCCATAAGACAAAATAAATAAAAAAATAATTATTATCATCCGAATTTATCTAGAATTTATCTAGATAGAATTTAATCTATCCAAATCCATAAAATAAGGATGAATTCCAACTAATCCAAGATTTAAGATATGTCAAATCTTATTCTAAATTATATCTTGAAAAATATTCAAAATTAATTCATAGGGCTTGGGAAACCCTAACTAATTTTGAATGATTCTCCAAATTTAGTTCCTAGGGTTTAGGAAACCCTAACTAATTTTGAATGCTGCGTCGCTGCACGAGCCTAGGAAACGCCACCAACGGGCTCCCACTCGAAATTCTCCGCTGAAGGAAGCTGATCGGACCTTCTCATCCGCCTGGGTCAGTTTGCGCAGCCCAAGTCGTGAGATCAGCCAACGAGAGGCTCCCGCTGCAGTCCGCAATGCTGTTCACGTCTGCAGCCACTGCAGTCGCAGCTGCTGTGTTGCTGTCCGATCGCCTTCGTCACTGCTGCGTCGACGTTACTGTTGCGACGTCGTTGTCTCTGCAGCTGTCTGCGCTGCTATAGCGCCATCACCGTTGCTACTGCTGCGCCGTCGAGACAACCCAGCTTGGGCAGCCTTCTCTCCGGTCGCCGCTGCTGCCGCAACGGACTGCCGCTGCATCTCCTCACCGCCGGGAATCACCATTGCAACTCCCACGTCGCAAATAGATTCAACCAATGCCAATTCCTTTCTCACGTACAAACACGACGAATTGAATATCATCATGCGGTGCGAATTCCCCATGTTATCCACCGATTCACGTATTAGCAAATTCATTAAAAACAGAAACATGCCACAAGTGAATCTAAACAATTCTTAATCATTACGCAATGATTAATAATGATTAATGAAAACAAAGCATATTCTCACCAAATTTCGCAGCGCATACATTCGCCGATCTTCGTCGTTCGATGTTCATTCAATTTAAAATAAACAACAAAACGCGCAGCGAATAAAATCATGCATTCAAGCAATTCCAATAACATGAAATTAATCCACATAATCAGAGCCAAAAATTGGCTCTGATACCAATTGCTGGGGATTGGTGCCCCTTGCACAGCGGTAGACATGCATACACAAATAAATCAGATCTACAGATCTATTTGACCGATTATGGGATTAATTATCTACATGTTAAACAAATCAAATTGCATTCAAGAACACAAATAAATCATGTTTAAGGAATAAGAACCCTAATTCATGATTTCCTACGGTTTAGAATTACCGATCTGATTCTCCAAAGAATCGTCGATTGCTTGCGCCTTCTCCACGAGATGATCTTCGTACTCAACCATAAATCTTCTAATCTGTATCCCAAACTGAGATTATGACCTTTGGGTGGGCAAAGCTTGTCCGAATCGAAAAGGGCTTGATTAGAAAGAAGACAGAATATCAGTTTTGTCAAAAACCGATTTTTCGTCCACTCCCAGAGGGGAGCACGAAAATTAATGATTAAAATTTAATTAAGTCTCCTTTCTAATCTCCTTTTATATTGAGTTAAGGTGGGCCAGATTAGGGATCCATGGAGGTTGGACTTGGGCCAAACCTGTTGGACTTTTACTAATTAAATTGAGCCTCAATTTAATATAAGTCCAAACAGAATATTATTATCATCCACTATAGTATAATAATATTGACTGCCCGTCCAATCCCAAATTACGAGTAATCCGGGCTTTTACCTCTTTAATTTATTATTTCCCGTGTTAAAGATATAAATATCCATTAATCAATTTAAGTCTGCTATTTGACTTTAATTAATTAATATCTTTTTCCAAGGGTTGTCTAGTTCAAAATCTTTATTTATTATTCTGGAATAAATTCCAACCAGCCGGGTTTCTGAATAATAAAACCTTTTTCGAACACCTCTTGAGGATATTATCAAACTGGACTCACCCAGCACACGATTCATTGCAATAACAATACTAGCACCTCTAGACATTGATCACCACTACCCAAGATATCAGGATTCATGGATTGCGAAAACTCCGCATCATTTGATAAATCAAAGTAGTGCATAATCAATATCGTATGCTCAATGTTATGTCAACAATGATTAAGAAATAACAATCACCGAGACTTCGTCTTTCAATAAATAGCAAGAAAGACTTATCTCAACCGTTAGATCCTTCAGTGCTATACCACACCAGTGTCGTTTATTTCATAAGGTAAGAAAATATGCTGACTGACACTGCAACCTTTCACGATAGGTAGCCAAGGCCTATCTAGGTTGTGAAATTCTATTTCTCTTCTACAAAGAACCGACTGCGTCACCTTATGTGAACGTCGTTCACGACCAGTCTACTATATAGAAGAATTAGACTTATTTGCTTCTTATACATTTAAATGTTTGAGAAACATCTTATAAATGCACAAGCAAACATCAATGCGATAAAATTACTTCTTCTCGCTTTGGGTTAAAAGTGGATTGTAAAATTTATTGTATACAAGCAATTCTATCCGTGCAACATGCTCGAAATATGCTTTTCAGTATACCAATCCTAACACTAGGCCCGAAGACATTTTTCCGATTCCCCGACCCTATACTTACTGCTGTCGGGGGGTGGACTTATCAGGATAATTGGAAGATTCACTCCGATGTCCATTTGGCAAAAATGAAGAGTGATCCACCCCAGGGCGACGGTCAGCGACCTATGCGTGTGGGCGCCCATCTACTCCAACGCCTAGAGTTCCCCGATGAACCCTTGCATATCCGAGCTGAACAAGAAATGGACGAAGATGAAGAAGAGGAGGCTACAGAGCATGAGCCAGAAGGGAGCAGCCGACCGAAGAGAAGTCCCCCAGGCGGCAGACATTACCTCAAGGATCCAGCGACTGCAGATGGGCCAGGACAACCAATGGGAATTTATGCGACAATGGCGGCAGGAGAACCAGCTGATGATGGCTCGTCAAGAATCCCGTCTTGAGGCTTGTGAGAATCGGATTGAGCACCTTCAGGCTCAGGGGGTCGCCCGATGGACTGAAGCACAGGCCTTCTACCAAGCTTATTATGCGAGGTTTCAACCTCCATCTAAGTAGAGATAACCACACCATCCACTTCTCTTCAAACTTATTCCTTCCTTCGCATTGAATAAGTTTGGGGGGTCTGACATGGATTGGTGATGCTCCCCCTCCCCACTATCTTTGGTGATGATGAACTTCTGGCTTAGTTGATGTTTCGTGAACTATTTTGATCTGTATTTTGTTTCTATTTGATTTGTGTATGTCCCTCCTGTGGGACTTGAATATGGGGATGTAATGATCGTATACTTATCCATACTGTGAGGTGTTTATTTTTGGGCGCTTATGATAATTTCTTTTGTTGTCTAAAATAATGCTTTGCGAAAATGGCGGGAATATGCTTAATTGGTTACGATTTGCTTTTGAGTGAATTGCTTGTTTGCTTGATTCAATGCCAATTCCCAGTGAGATTTGAGCCTAACATTCGTTTCGGTGTGATTCTATCAAGTACTTGTTGTTGTTTCTAGAACTTGCTCCTAATCATTTTCAAGTCTACATAGTGAATGTGAATTTAGGAGATGACGTTAGGCATTCTTTGTTTTCCCTTCACAAGTGTGTAATCTGTCGTAGCCTTTAGTCAACCCTCCTAGCCTATAAAAAGAGTGTCGATTGTTGATTAATTGTTAAATCACACTCAAAAGTGACAAGCCTACAAAACTTAGAAGCGCATATGGGGCATTGTACAAAAATAATGGAGGTATAAGCTAGGCGAAGTCTAGAGTTAAAAAAAATAAATAAATTGTGGAGGTATAAGCTAGACGAAGTCTAGAGGAGTTTTTGGTTGGGTTTCTAAATAAGTGGGAATCGGATGGGAGGAAGAAGTTTGACAAAGTCTTACTTATCTGAGAATTGTATTGGGAAATGGTCTTTTGTTGGGAGACTTAATATGTGGTACTTGTGCTTCGTATTCTTTTCAGCCACTTTAGCCTAAATATTACCTACCGTCCAAAGAGCCACATTAAAACCTTAATAAAGCACTTTCTAATTTTAGATTCACTTTCACATTCTAGTAGAGGAGATGTTTGATTTTGAGCAAGCCTATGGTAAACACTGCTTGTATTTTTATTTAAGTGATTAGTATTGAGTCTCTATACATTTGAGAGTGAGAGAAGCATAAAAAAAATTTACAATTCATGAACTTGTGAGGGCATTGAAACCAAGTGATACACGAGACAGTAACTCAAGGTAATGTTTGATTGATCTTTGTATATTTCCATGCCACTGTCTTTTTAAATTTATATCTGAAGCAAAGCCCAATTTCACCTCTTGTATGAGTTTATTGTTGTGATCTTCTTCTTATTTGAGGACAAATAAAGTTTCAAGTTTGGGGGAGTTGATACACTCATGTATTAGTCGGTTTAATTGGTATGTTGAGGTTCTTAATGTTGAGTTTTGATGCTTGAATTGTCTATTTCCAGCCAATTATCCTATCTTTTGGAGTTTCATGTGTTTGTTGAGTGTTCTAGGATAAATAGATGAAAAAGAGGCAAAAATCCGGCCGATTGTGCATAGGAGGCAGCAGGGCCTTCAAAGGCTACACCAGGCCAGGTGAATTTCACTCTTATAAATTCTACCCGGCCGGGTAGGACTTGAGGACTAGAAAGGGGCCGGAAAACGACACCCGACCGCGTGAATTTCCAGCACAAATATTCCACCCGGTCGGGTATCCTGAAGACAGTGTTACGAATCCAGAAAGAGGTCTGAAATGGTCACCCAGCCGGGTGGATTTCCAGTGTAAAAATTATACCCGGCCGGGTACGTCAGTTTGACGCGTCTGAAAGTTGAAAACGTGATTTTTGAAGTGGAAAAACAGGAAGAAAAGGCTAGGGTTGGATTGGACGAGATTTATTCTACATTTACCGCCTCCAACACTCACACACACCCTGAATAACACTTTGAGAGAGAGAAGTGAAGATTGAAGACTCCAGATCGGAAGATTGAAGACTTCATTCCATAGATTCATTCTCACAGGAGTATCTTAATCTTTTCTCCATGTATTTCATTGAATCTTGTGTTTCAAACATGGTTTTTGTGAAGAACATGAGTAGCTAAACACCTTTTTGTAGAATTCGTGGTGAAGATGCATTGAAAGTTTTATCCAATTAATTTTGTTCTTGCCTTGCTCTTGTAGTTATTTGATTATTCTTGGGTTTATTCCTTTCAATTTCTTGATCACCATTTGATTGTGTAGGATTAATTATTTATTAGATTAATCGGGAGATGAAATAATTAATCTGGAAATGAGAATAATTCACACCTTAATGCAATAAAACTCGAGAGAGTTGAGGTTTGGAGTGAGGTCTTTGACCTAATAGAGCTTTTGGGAGTTAGGGGTTTTAGGATTAGAAGGGGACTTCAATCCTAGCACTTAATCTACAGGTTTCTCACCTCGGGAGGGGGTTTAATCTATGATTGTGGTCGACTTAGTAACTCTAGAGACACCAAAAGGTAAGGCAATTTGATTGGATAAGAGCTTGGAATTGTGCATCGAATCCTTGAGTTCTACAATTTTCTCCATATATCTTTTCACTCCGTGTTTACTTGCTTTTTATTTATTTATTTGTTCATTATATGCTTTTCGTAGTGGTAGAACAAAACCAAACATTTCCCGATTCTCTAGATAGTAGTCAACGTTTGTTCGTGGTAGTTAAGTTGATACAAATTAGTCTCTTTGGGATACGATACTCTTGCTTGCTAATTGCTACACTAGCTCCGCACACTTGCGGGTATCACTTGTGCTAAAATAAGTCGAGTCAAAGGCGTTCAGGACTGCAAGCCAGGAATCGAGCCAGGAGGCAATAGTGTTTTCATCACAAGTAGTTTCTGTTTGGTAAGTTTATTTTGCATATGTAGTTATTGACATTGTATGTTAATGTTGTGTCCTGTGTGTTTTGGTCTAAATAAGTGCAGTGATATATGAGTACCCCAACGAGCCGAGAGATAGAGGCTGAATCGTGGGCCCGCCTACTCCATCACTCTGCCATCGTTCTCAAGGGCCATTGCCAAACCTCGTTGTCATGTTCAATGACCACATCTTCTCCAAGATTCTGTTTAGTTGCATTCCTTATTTACCCTTTAATTTTCGGTATTTTCAATAATTACCATGTACGAGTCGAGTATACTATTAAGTTTCATTCTGGGTTTTCTTTGTCGGTTCTTTCCCAGAATAAAAAAGAGAGTCGAACAGCATAGGATTAGATATGTATAAATAAGTGTATTCTACTTTTATCCCAATAAAATAAATACAATATCCTCCACCCCAAGATAGCCTCTTGCAACCATCAATCACATCGACTTCACGGTGCTCTTTTGATGATTGCCTTTACTCCATATCTATACGGATCATGATATATGAATCATACAAATGATAGCAATTAACTTAAAATCAAATTCCAGAACCCTAGTGCTTCAAATTATTCTACAGCCAAAAATCACTGAAACTGAAAAAAAGCATAAGAAAGAGAAAGGCTTACTTCTGTAATGGCACCCTTGTGATGTTCCTCAATAGCTCAGCAAGAATAAGGATTGTCAAATTAGAGCAGAATAGATCAATTCTGCAGAAAGAAAGTAAAAACAAATTGACTATCAAAGAAGGGATAAATGATTGTTCATTATTATCCTTTAGCACCTGAGCATCTCCGGTGGCGGACTTCCCACTAGGAATTCCCACAAAAACCTCCTGCCACGTCACTAGGACTTCCACTAGGATTTCTCATCCCACTGCACAATGTAGGACTTCCACTAGAACTTCCCGCAATAAAATAAATTCACAATTACTCAATTTACGGAATTAAAATTTACGGAATTAAAATGTCGACACGGAATACGGGAAAATTCGAATACTTCATTAAAAAAAATTACATAATACTTAAAGAAAAACATAATTAAGTTAAAAATTACATAATCATAAAAAGTCGAGAAATACAACCCTCGGCTCTCACTCCTCGTCCTCGTCCTCGTCTCCGTCGCCCGTGCCGCTGCTGCTTCCGACGTCCCCCCCCCTAATCTCGACGCCATAATCATCAATGGGTGGCATTCCTAAATCGCGCCGACATGCGTCAATCACATCCTTGCACATCCTTTTGTACGCAGGATCGTGCGTGCTATACCACCTATGCATGTTCTGACTCAGGATCTTCGTTAGCTGCGCGCGGGCGAGACGGTCGTACTCATCTGGTGCTTCAGCGGCCTCTGATTCGACCTCGAAGGACCCGCTGTGGCTGCTGCTTCCCCTCGCCATCCTCTGCGCAGCCTTTTGCCCCATCGGGCGACGACGACGGCGAGAGTCTGATCGTGGTAGTGGGGACACTTCCTCGGCTTCGGGGAGCTCGTGCGAACCAGCACTGCTGCTGTACTCACCGGAAGAGTAGATCTTCGTGCGCTTCAGCCCGAGTCGACACCCGCACAAAACTTGTGCGAACCCCTGACCACGAGAAAGGCCTTCCATTGGTCAAAATCTTTAAACTTCAATTCTTTGTCGGGGTACTGGGACAAGGCCCTGTTCTTCACATCCTCCTCAGACATGCCGCTGGTTGCCATGCACTGGTTATTTTGGTAGAGGCCGGTAAAATGACTGAGCTTAGGCCTCAACCGATCCCACTGTTTCCGGCATTGCTCAGGACTGCGAGGCTTCGCCCCAGCCGGTTTGTGTGTGAGGTAGGCGTCACTAATGCGATGCCACAATCGGTCAATATACTGGTTCTCCCCTACATAGGTATCCTCGACTACACTGACCCATAGACTTCGCAAGCGTGGCGTTTTCCCACACGGTCCATATCGACCTCTTTCTCCGCTCCTGCTCACCCTCCTCCTACTCTGCCCCGTTTGCGAGGAAGAGCTCGGGCTTTCCCATTGCTCTTGCCCCTACCCCTGCCCCTGGCCTTGCCGTTGCCTTTGTCTCTGCCCCTTGCAGCAGGCTTCGCCTCATCGGGAGTCTCACGGATCGGCGATAGCCCCAACTCCTCAAAAGAGAAAGTCTCGATGCCGGCGTACTGAGTCTCCGGAACAGTACTAGGGGAATCATCGGACAACAAATCTATATATGAGTGATAGACAGATTCCCTAGGTGTCTGAGGGCTCCTGTGTGGCATCGTCCCACCCATCCCCGCCATATTTGGCGTCATACTCACCATCTCCGAGGCCCCGGGCATCATCCCACCCACCGCCGCCATATTTGGCGTCAGACCGCCCATCCCCGTTGCCCTGGGCATCATCTCACCCATCTGACTCATCCAATTGTACATATTGTAGAACATTTGGGGAGTAATTCCCGCCATCCCTGCAATTTGGGGATTCATCCCGCATTAAAGTTTCCCTCCGTTCTGGCGGGAAACGTGAGTGTGTTTGATCCGCTCGTGGTGGGGGAGTTCCTATTGTACTCCATTTATAGTAGAAATGAAACTTGTAGATTAGAGAGAAAAACTTGTCAACACAACTGGTGTGAATAAAATGAAGTTCAACGAGCCGTATTTATAGAGTTTAAAAAAAAAATTTAAATTTTAAGTCGGACGTCCGACCCACGCTACAATGGCGGACGTCCGCCCGCCCGTCGCGCGGATATCCGAGGATATCCGACGTCCTCACGGGACGTCCGTGTCCGACCTTCTCCTTCACAATGGCGGACGTCCAGTCGGACTTCCGCGACGTCCTACCGGGATGTCCGCCGGTGGAGATGCTCTTTACATATACAAATAATGCTTTCATATTATTCCTTTTAGCAAATGTGGGCATGGCCCAACTCAGAGAAATGGATAGACTGACTAAACAACAATGAAACCCAATCCAAAATAAAGGCATATCCAAAAGCCCGTTACACCACCACATCATTTTATCAATTTTGGAAATTGGGCTGGATCCATGTGCCTAAATCTTGTGAAACCTCAAAGACATGGCTCGGCCCGATCCAAAAATCAAGCCCACTCATCCGACTAAAATATATCACTGGATATTTTTAATTCAAAACTGAAATGTTGGGATTTTTTTTTAATAAAAAGTTTTTCTAAAAAAGTAGAAAAATAATAATTCATAATATATATTTATCTTTGAGAAGGGTTTAGATGCTTAATTTTATTGTCAATGTTCGTGACTAAGAAAAGCATATAATTCAACTCAATCCAAAATAAGGCTTAGCCCAAGCCCGTGAGACAACCGCATAATTTATCAAGTTAGGAGGGATCGGGCCACAAATCACAGAGATGTGGCCCGACCCAGCCGAAAATCATGCCAACTCATCCAAATACTGAACCTTGAATTTTTCGGTAGCTTTAGCTAATATGGGTATTAGACAAAAGGATCATTATTTTTGCATTGATTATGTTTTGTTCTTCATTTAATTATAACTATCATTATTGTGTATGGTAAAAGAGGTCTGGTCTAATCTTATAAAAACTCCAAGTTGACATTGACATTGACACACACACAATCATATTGTTCGATCTATTAATAAGTTCCGAATCCTCTGATCTTATAAAAACTCCTCATCTTTTGGTTCCGAATCGTCTGATGGCGATGGACCAGGCCGACGAGGGTTGGTGAAACTTCCGTTAAGTGGGAATCCATATAACCGCGCGTTTCCTTCAAATGATTACGTCCTATAATAAGCTGGTTGTGGAGATCCCAAATCGGCGTCAGTCGCAAACGTTTTAGTAATTATTGAATTTAATTTGTGGGCTTTTTTGTTTTTGTTGGGCCCAGGCCCAAGAAAATTGAGATACAATTGATGCGTAGTTCGATAGGCATCCTTATATACAGAGATGTGGAGGGGTGCGTTATATTGCTAACTATTTAAGTTGCTAACTCTGCTAACTCATCAATCTAGTATATTGTAAATGTCAACATGATAACATCAAAATGTCAACACATAGTATCAACACATTATATTGAAGTTCAACAAAATTGTATTGTGACATTTTAATATTATCATGTTGATATTTTTAATACACTGTATTGATGAGTTGGCAAGTTAGCTACTTAATAAAGTTAGCAATTAATCACACCTCTAGGTGTCAATTATGTAAACAAAGACAACTAATTACCAAAATAGTAAACAAATCATATACTAATGACTAATATTAAATCCTACGCTAGAATAAATATGACGATGAGAAAAAATTTAAAGTAATACTTCCTCCGTTTCTTCATATATAGTTGAGTCATTTTACCATTTCGGGAAGTTTCTTAATAGTTGAGTCGTTTCTTTATATGATAACTTTTTCCTCTTTCTTACTTTACTATCTCTTACTTTATTCTCTCTACTTTATTTACTTTATACTTTATTCTCTCTACCTTTTCCTCTCTCTTACTTTTTTATCTATTTATTTAACACATCCAACATTCATTTCTAAAACTCTGTGCCGAAAAGTTCCGCCTCAACTATGAAAAAACGGAGGGAGTACTATTATATTCCGCATTCTATTTTTTTTTTATCATGCGCAAGATTTCTAGAATAATCTTTAGAAAAATATGGAAAAATAAATCTAAACATGAAATGCTTTGTTACAAAATAATACTATCTATCATGTGCAAGATTTCTAGAATAATCTTTAGAAAAATATGAAAAAATAAATCTAAACATGAAATGCTGTGTTACAAAATAATACTCCCTCTGTTCCATTAAAAATGAAATGTTTTCATTTTTTTATTGTCCCACTAAAAATGAAACGTTTCATAAAATGAAAACAACCCTATCTCTACTTTTTCATCTCTCTTACTTTACTCTCTCTTCATTAACTCACAAAACAACACTACATAAAATCTTGTGTCATTTTCTAAATGTTGCATTTTAAATGAGACGGAGGGAGTACTATCTAAGTGTGACTTGATTTGCCGTTTCCAACATATACTCTTCGAATTTCATTTCTACTCACTTTTCTTACAAATGATCTATTAAGTTAGAAATTGTTTAAAATTAGTATCTTATTCTTTCAAATCAACTATAGAATATTCAAACTTGGCTTCTTATACTTGTCCGTTGTCACCATAATAATAGCTGTGGCCAACCATGTATAATATTCAACAAAATCAATAAAGTTTTCCACCACAATGAACACGCGAAAATTAATGTGCAACGACTAGGAATGTTACAATTTAAAGTCTAGTTTAATTATTTTTTCATCTTTTAATTTTCATAAATGAACATCACGCTCCAATAAATCATTTAGTATTATAACCAATTCAAAGTTCTAATGCCAGAATTTAACATTTATCATAATTTTCAAAGAATTATTTGACTGGCACTTTTAGAAACTCGAGCAGCTTTGATTTAAGCAACACATCGATTCTATCATTTGCTTAAAATCCAAATCGTAAAGGCCTACATGGGAAATTTATAGCATATATTCTTTTCCCTGCATCATATCATTTCTCTTTAGAATATATTTCTTCAGTCCACGGAATAATGTCTATTTACTAGTACTTTTTTCCATTTTGTGTAAATGGTTTTACACTCCAATAACTTATTACACTCATATTCCACTAGAAAGCATATTCCACTAGAAAGCTATTGTTCTCTTCGTATTCCTTTTTTAGCCGTCCGACTATAAATGAGTTATTGTTTTAGCAAAAAGTAACACATATACTCTATTTTACTTTTCTGGCCTTCTTTATTCTTTCTTCTATTAAATCAATTAACATCATTTTCCTGAATTTTATGCATAAATGTTTTCTTAAATTTTATGTCTGAAAGAGATGCATTATTATAATAGGACTGAGAAGTATATAAAAGTGTAACAAATATTCCACTATCTTTTACAGAGTCTCATTATTCACAAATCCAGTCTTAAAGATCGAACCACAGAACCACACTCAAAGGTCATATTTAGAAGGTCATATTTAGAGAACATGTAGGTCATGCTTAGTCTGTTTTAGGTCATGATAGTAAGCATGACCTAAAATGATCTTAACATGACATTCGTATTTTTAAAATCCAAATTTATATAGCATGACCTAAAAACAAACTAAGCATGACCTAAAACAAACTAATAATTTCTTACGATGACCTAAAACAAGCTAACCATGACAGGTTCAGTAGTTCGGTCTTTAAAATTGGTTCGACATTGATTATAACTCATCTTTTATATATATATTTCTTTAAACTCGAATTAAGTCAAACTAACAATATAATTGGAACGGATAGATGGAGTAACTGATTGAGCTACAAAAAGAATTTACAATTAAATGGTTAAACCCATCCACCAATTAATAAGTGTTACTAGTGGTGATCTTAAAAATGTATTCAAGTAAAGTAGCACTTGTCACATAAAAATAGTCTTTTTTTTAAAAAAAAAATTGGTACGTCCCACAAAATTAATCTATTTTTATTTTTTGCAAATTCACCATTTTTCACTAATAACAGTCCAACCACTTTTTTCTATTTATCTCATTTTCTTTTTATCAAATTTCGCATTAAACTTGTGCCGTCAACAAAGTTCCTATGGAACGGAGGGAATGGTAAACTGTGGTTGTCTATTTAAACCCACATGTGTTGTTCGTTTGTATATTAACTTTGTCCTTTATTTTCACTACTCAATCATATAATAACAAATGCCTTCGTCATCAGAAAATCATGTTGCTTCAGCTGAAGGATGAGTTGATAGTCAATTCTCTCTTTCATCAAAACTGGTGTGATGGAATGAAAGTGGCGAGTGCTAAGTAACCTTATAATTAAGTTCAGATTATGAAATTTTAAGGTTCTCACAATAAGAAATTTTAATTTCAATCGCTTATTTTTTTTAAAATAATAAAGTACACAATTTTCTATAAACTTTTAGGCTAAAGTATACCGTATTCGTGGAAATTACATTACAGAATGATCCTTTTTGTCACATTAATATATTATGACCAATTCAAAGTTCTAATGCCATAATTCAAGATCTATGGATTGCATGGCTGAGATTATAGGTGTTATTTTTTTCAAATAACTTTTTGGTTTGGACATACAAGGACCACAATTCAACTCGGTCAAGCTTTGATTAAAGCCACACATGAATTCTATTATTTTCTTCAAATCCAAATCATATAGGCTTGAATTTACAAAAATATGGATTTTCTTTATTATTTATATATGGTGTGTAATATATCACTCATCTTTAGAATATGAGTAATTGATTGAGCTACAAAAAGAACTTATTAGTCTCTCAATCCAACCATAATTGAGTTGTATCCATTTGTTGGTCATTTAATTGCAGTTGAGTTATTTTTCTCTATGCAGAAATACACATTTAATATCTTTTATTTTATCTGCTCATACTTTACTGTATTCAATTATCAACTGTATTGCTTTATATTCTCTTCACTTTTATACTCTACACAGTTTCCACTTATATCGTTGAACACGACTTTCTTAAGTCTCGTATCCGAAAAACACCTAAATTACGGGACGGAGGGAGTACTAACTCGTCTAAACCCCTCCAAGTAAGCTGTGATTGTCTATTTAAAGCTCCATACACCTATCTTAATTTGTCAGCAAAAAACATATCAATATCCTTTTTCACAATGCTTCCAAACTTCTTGTTGCTCACTTATATACTAACTTTGTCTTTCATTATCACCACTCATTCATATACTAGCAGATGCCTTCGTCATCAGGAAATCTTGTTGCTTCAGCTCAAGGATGAGTTGATCTTCAATTCTTCTCATTCGACAAAACTGGTGCGATGGAATGAAAGTGGCGAGTGTTGTAAGTGGCACGGTGTGGTATGTGATGCATCTGGCTATGTCGTTAGTTTGGAGCTCGATGATGAGGCCATTTATGGCGGAATTGGGGATTCGTCGAGTCTCTTCAGATTTAAATATCTGCAAAAGCTTAACCTCGCCTTCAATGACTTCAACTACACTCATCCCATTCCAAAAGGTATTGGCAATCTTACTTATTTGACACACTTGAATTTGTCAAATACTGGTTTTGGTGGACAGGTTCCTTTTGAAATTTCATCCTTAACGAGATTGGCTAGTCTCGATATCTCCAATGAGTATGCCAATATTTTATGTCTTGAGCACCCGAATTTGGAGATGCTTGTCCGAAATCTAACGGAGCTTAGAGAGCTCTATCTTGACGGTGTCAATATCACTTCCTTTGACGAAAGGAGAAAATGGAGCCATATTGTATCATCATATTTACCCAACCTCACATCTTTAAGTTTCTCTTCTTGTTTTCTCTTTGGCCCTTTAGCAAGGTCGTTTTGGCAACTTCATTCCCTCTCGATTCTTCGACTAGATTTCACCAAGCTTTCAACAGTAGCAGTTCCGGACTTGTTCACCAGTTTTCCAAATCTTACCACCTTAAGTCTTGCTAGATGTAGTTTAAAGGGCTCTATTCCATCCAGCTTTTCTAACCTGACCAAGCTGATTCATGTCGATTTGACGAGTAACTTCTTGACAGGCTCACTTTCTTCTACACTATTTGAAGGTCTTTCCAATCTTGTTTATTTAGATTTGGGATTTAACTCATTCTCTGGAAATGTTCCCCATTCTCTGTTTGCTCTCCCTTCATTGTTGGAACTTGATCTTAGAAGCAATAAATTTAATGGCACTTTCCAACTAGACAACCTTCGAAACCTTGCCAATCTCACATTTCTTGCTCTATCTCAAAATCGCTTGTCGGTAGATGTTGGCAACGTCAATTCAACTTCATATGGATGTCTCCAATTAAAAGTGTTATACCTAGCTTCATGCAACTTGTCCCATTTTCCTGATTTCATCAGACATTTGGATATGGAAGGATTGGAGCTTTCAGACAATCGGATCGCTGGGGAAATACCTAGCTGGATTTGGGGAAAACAACTTATGTTTCTAAACCTCTCACATAATCTTCTGACAGATCTCCAAAAGCCTTACCATATCCCCACTTCTCTTCAGTTCCTAGACTTGCATTCTAACCGGTTTAGAGGCGAGGTGCGGCTTCCCCTTCCACTTGAATCTCAACTATGGTACTTGTCTCTTGCTAATAACAGTTTAAGTGGATCAATTGCAACCTCTCTATGCAATGCCAAACACCTCGACTCTCTTGACTTTTCTGGAAATAAATTAAGTGGGAGGATACCCCCTTGCGTACTTGAAAACGTTAGGGGGCTTGATCTCAGTCGAAACAACATCAGTGGTAGCATTCCAGATATTTTCTCCAAGGATTGTAGGCTACAATATTTGGAGCTTAACAATAATAATTTAGATGGGAAGATCCCGAAGTCCCTCAAAAGTTGTAGGTCGTTGAAGTTCTTGGATGTCGGGAACAACAACATCAATGACAGCTTCCCTTGCATGTTACCATCGCGGTTGCTCGTGCTTGTTTTGCACTCCAACAGATTCTATGGGGAAGTGAGATGTCACCACAACTGGCCAGATCTCCAAGTTCTAGATATATCTTCGAATTATTTCAGTGGAAGTTTAAAATCAATAAACTTCTCTAGTTGGAGGGCTATGGTGCTACAGAGTGACGAACATTTGAGGCGCAACAGCATAAACGTTAAGTGCATGCTATCATCAATGACATTGCGTGTTCTTGTTTTGCACTCCAATGGAAGAGTGAGATGTCACAACAATTGGGCAGAATTCCCTGTTATAGATACATCTTCGAACTATTTTAGTGGAAGTCTAGAATCATTGGACTTCTCTAGTTGGAGGGATAGGATACTACAGAGTGATGAACAACTATGGCTCCGTTATAACTCTGTGAGGAGCTCACCAAGTGTGACATTAATCATGAAAGGGCTAAATTTAGAGCTCCACAACATTTGGCGAGACTTTGGCAGCATTGATTTCTCTTCCAATAATTTCCATGGAGAGATTCCAAATGCAATTGGTGATCTTACCTCGCTTCATCATCTCAACTTCTCCCTCAATACCCTCAACGGAAGCATACCAAAGTCATTTGGTCAGTTGAGGAATCTCGAATCACTCGACCTCTCTGGAAACCAACTAACAGGGATGATACCAGTGGAGCTTGCAAGCATTACATTCCTTTCATTCTTGAATCTGTCCTACAATAAGTTGGTCGGAGTCATCCCAAATGGCCCTCAATTTCAAACATTTACAAATGATGACTTTGAGGGAAATGCAGGGCTTTGTGGTTTCCCTCTCAACAAAAGCTGCAGTCATACTGATGACAATGACAGTGAGCTATCACCGCGAGAACATGAAGATGTGGAAGAGAAGAGGGAGATTGAGTGGGAATACGTATCAGCTGCACTTGGATACGTTGTGGGTGTAGGGATCATTGTGTGGCTACTTCTATTTTGCAGAAGATTCAGAGAGAAATATTTCGGCAAAATAGAAGAAGTTGAAGGCATATTCATTGCCAGAGACATGAGAAGACGGCGTACAAGAATGGTAGCCAGGAATCGAGCCAGGAGACAGTAAAGTTTTCTTTAAGAACAGATTCTTTTTGGTGTAAATAAGTGCAGTTTATGCATGTGTGTTTATGTATGTATACTGTTTTTGTTTATGTATGTGTACTGTGTGTGTGTGTGTGTTTGGGTCTAGATGAGTGCAGTGCATGTTGATTTCATATGTTCTTTTATTTTCATGTGGGAAAAGAAACAGAGAATGAGGAAAGCAGGATGTTAATTATCCTGATAGAAAATTTTCCACGATGTTACAATAAAATCAACTTCTACCTAATAATCATGCAGATTAGTAGTGTGATGCCATCAAATATCAAACAAACAAAAGAAGTGCAAAGAATTCAATTTCCATTTCGGAAATATCAGCGTTGTCATGATTATTGAATAATAGCCTTAAAGACCAAAATATCGATTAAAAAAAACAAGTAGCTCAGTTTAGATTTTGTA
The DNA here is from genome assembly GCF_029641045.1 of Salvia hispanica. Lineage (NCBI taxonomy): Eukaryota > Viridiplantae > Streptophyta > Magnoliopsida > Lamiales > Lamiaceae > Salvia > Salvia hispanica. Next base: position 25,178,314 of record NC_142693.1, on the reverse strand, counting down.
TAGAGAGGTTGGAAGGAGATTAATTGGTAACTATTACTATATGCATATACCAGTGATTAAAGGAGAAATCTTTTCAAATATGTAGAGAAGAACTAATTTTGTGTTTAAGACTAACTTCCGTTGGCATGTATAAAACTAATTTTGTGCTCACCTGTTCGTTTCCATCGACCTTTGCTTCACTAACTACGCTAACTTATGTAGACTTCTTTACAGGCTCACTTTCTTCAACCCTTTTTCGAGGTTTTTCCAATCTTGTTTATTTGAATTTGGGTTTCAATCATTCTCTGGTGTCATTCCTCCCTCTGTGTTTAACCTTCCTTCATTGTTGGAACTTCGTCTTAGCAAAAACCTGTTTACTGGACTAGTTGAGGAATTTCCCATTATAAACTTCTCAAGCGTTTTTACCATGGATTTGAGTAGTAATCAGTTGGAGGGACATGTACCGGACTCTTTCTTTCAACTTCATAGCCTCGAGTATCTTGATCTTTCGAAAAACTTGTTCTCTGATGTCAGAAGCTATAATTCAAGAAGATATGCACTTTCCAAATTCATTTTTTATATAAATATTTTAGCTGAAAAGACGTGAATAGGAACGTCAATTGCGATTACGTGAATAGGATTACTAAATATCTCTTCTCAAGTGTGCCCGAGAGATCCAGCAAGAACGTATTAACAAGAAATACCCCTTTGACCTTCAAGTTCGAGAACTATAAGGTTAGCCAAGTTCATTTAGATCAACTTTTACTAGGCAATCTCACACTCCATTATTTATAATTTCAGGGTGAATGTCTTTTTAAATGTGTTCTATCTTTGGCTTCGATGATTTTTCAGATCCCAAATTCATAAAGACAAGGTTGCAAGGGGTTCAAACCTGTTGTTTCTATTTCTGTATCTTGTTTCACATTTGTGATACTCCATATGTATTCTTCAGTGTTGGGCCACCTTTTATTTTTAGTTGGGCCAAATTTAAGGATAAAAAGGATATATTTGGGCCTCTTATTTATTTTAGTGGCATTCTTTTTTTTCTTCTTTAAACTGATTGGGAGTTAGATTGTTAGGATCACCTGATACATTTTGTAATACATTTGCTAATAAATCGTTTTAAAATGAACAAATGGATCTGTTGAATATTGATGGACTTTCTATTAGGCTGGTTATTTATTTTGGTCCATATGTTATAGTGTTGGGCTAAGCCCAAATGACTTACCTCTTGCTCCAGATGTTGCCACGTGGTCTCTCACCCGAATCCTGTCTCTGAGCCGTTGGATTGTGAGTGTGTTTTTTATGAGAGTGGTGAGTCTCTCGAGTCTCTCATTCAGTTTATCTCTCTCTTTCGCTCATCTCTCTCTAGACCAGAATCTCTCTCTGATTTCCCTCTCTCTTCTCCGATGGATCTTCCACTGTTCTTGGGTAATCTCTCACGGTTTCTTCAGTGAGTGGACAAGTGTGAGTGGTGGTGAAGGCAACTGCTCTGGTTGCTGAGTGTTGTGAGAATCTAGGGTTTGGTGTGTGAGGTTTTCTAAGTAAGTTTGTGTTCGGTGCTTCCAGATCCGGTGTGGTTGAGTTGTGTGGTGTTGTTACCTGCGGTGAGAGGTTGATCTCTTGTCAGTTTCAACGGTGCTCCCTTGGATTGGTTTCTGGTTGAATAGATCTGGTTATTGGCGGGTTTCTGAGCCATCTTTTGATCTATTCGGTTTCTCTCTTGTTACTTATGTTAATCGGACTGTGTATATCTCTTTTGATCCGAGAGGATCTTGTTTGTTATCACTAATCCGTTTATTCAGTGTGCAGGCTTCATAAGGAGAACTTTGTTGATACTTCAAGAACCCTAGCTTAGCATATTAACTACTGTTGTAATAGTTAATTGTTCTTTGGTTGTAATCTTGAGAAAACTCAACAAAATCAGTCGCGTGGTTAGTATTTGACTGAGCTCTCCTAATGAAGAACAAACAGGTCTTGGTTAATAGTGAATCCTCACCTAATCTGATCCCTACAGTGGAATCAGAGCCACGGGGGGATTATGGCGGCACGCCAAGTCGCTTAAGGAGGTGGGCAAGTGGAATCCTCTTTCGAGAGGGGATTCGCTCTGGTAAATTGGCTACATCCTCTGGTTTTATTTCTTTCCTTGTTTAGTGCAAAATATAGTCTTGGGCTCTTGTTTTCTGGTAGACAGTCTCTGGCAAAGACTTAGGAACTTTGTGCTTTCTGTTCTGTGTTACTTCCGTTGGTTCTTGTTTCTCTGTGATCTTGTGATCTCATCTTACTTGACCACCAAGCATTTTGCACTGCCCAAGTGACCCCCTGCGCCCTCCAGTAATGAGTGATTGCAAGTTGGGATAGCCTTGGCCAGTCTTGCTCGTGACAGTCAAGGATTTGAGGTCCTTTTTTGTTGTGTGAAAGCTGTGTGTTTGTCCTTGTGTTACCTGTGTATGTCCCTGTGTTCCCAGGTGTATAAAAATGGTAAAAATGATTCCCTAGTGTTGGTCTAATTCCCTATAATGGTAAAAATGATTTTGCTATTTGGAAACATAAAATGAAATGTGTTTTGATTCAACAAAAAGTGTTTAAAGTTGTTGATGGTACTTTACATGAGGATACTACTCAAGATAAAATTGATGAGATGAATGATTGGCTAGGGCTACTATTGTGTTAAATCTATCTGATTCTGTGATTAGGAAAGTTGATCATGAGGAATCTGCTGCTGAAATGTGGAAATTACTTGATACTCTATATACTGAAACCTCTATGTCTTCAAGAATTTATCTGCTTGAAAAATTGATTAAGTTTAAGCTGGATCTTGCTAAAGATATAGATGATATTAATGTTGATAGGTTTAAGAAGCTTGTTCATGACATTAAGAGATCAGGTGATAAAACAATAGATGAATACACTAGCATAGCTCTGATGAATGCCATGATGAATGCCATTCCTGACTCCTATAGTGATGTTAAGGCTGCCATTAAGTATGGTAGAGACTCTGCTCCTCTAGACCTTATAATTAGCTCCCTGAAATCCAAAGAACTTGAGCTTAGGGAGAGAGCTGCTGATAAGAATGCTTATAACAAAGTGTTGAATGTCAGAGGAAGATCTAAATCTAGAGGGGGCAATGAGACCAGTAGTGGCTCTGGTAATACCTCTAACTCTAGGAAAAAGTTTAAGTCCAGGTCTAGAAGTAAAGATCCTAAAACCTATAGGAGGTGTTTCAACTGTGGTGAAGTTGGGCACAATAAGAAAGCCTGCACCAAACCCAAGAAGAATAAGTTTCCCAACCACAATGCCCAAGTTGAAACCCTTGTAAATGTTGCTACTTATGATAATGTGAATGATTCTGTCTTTTTACATCTAATGATTGGTTATGTGATTCTGGATGTACTTATCATATGAGTCCTTTCAAGGAAGTGTTTTCTGAGCTGAAACCTGTAACTAAAGCTTTTGTGTCAATGGCTGATGACAAGAAATGTGAAATTCTTGGTATTGGCACTGTGTGTTTGAAGTTTGAAAATGGTTATGTGCTCAACTTGAAGGATGTGAGATATGTTCCAGATCTGTGCTATAACTTGATGTCTTGTACTGCTCTTGAAAATGAGGGTATGGGGGGAAAGTGGGAAGAAAGCTGCATGAAAATTTGCAAAGGGTCTATGTGTCTGTTCAAAGCTAACAAAAAGTGTGATTTATATGTCTGTTCTGTTGTGCCTCTTTCATGTGAAAAAGCCTATGCCAATGTTGTTAAAACTGATAGAACCATATTGTGGCACAATAGGCTTGGTCACATGAGTGCTAAAGGCCTGAGTATTCTGAAAAAGCATGCCATCTTGTCTGATAATGATGTCCATAGTGAGTTGCCTTTTTGTGATTCTTGTGTGCTGGGTAAACAATATAGAGTTTCTTTCCCTGCTACTCCTGCATCTGCTAATGTGAGTAAATGTATTTTGGAATACTTGCATATGGATGTTTGGGGTCCTGCTTCTGTGTCTTCTCACTCTGGATGTGTGTATTTCTTATCTATGATTGACGATTTCTCAAGAAAAGTGTGGTGTTTTTTGATGAGACACAAGTCAGATGTTTTTGGAAAACTTAAAATTTGGAAAATCTTGATAGAAACTCAAACTGGTAAGAAAATCAAGGCTATTAGAACTGATAATGGCCCGGAGTTTTGTAATAATCAGATGGATGACTTATGTGATGGTTTTGGAATTAAAAGACATAAAACTGTGCCATATACTCCTCAGCAAAATGGAGTTGCTGAGAGAATGAACATAACTCTTCTTGAAAAAGTTAGATGTATGTTATCTAAGTCTGGTTTGTCCAAAGAATTTTTGGGTGAGGCCTTATTAACTGCTACTTATTTGGTGAATAAGTCCCCTTCTGCTCCTCTGGTTGGTCAGTGTCCTGAATATGTGTTCTATGGAAAACCTCTTAATTTTTCTCACCTAAGGGTCTTTGGCTGTTCTGCTTTTGTGCATCACAAGTCTGATAAACTTGAGCCTAGGTCTAGGAAAGGTGTTTTGCTAGGGTACCCTGAGGGTGTTAAGGTTATAGAGTCTGGCTTAGGGATGAACCTGGGTTTAAGGTCATTATAAGCATGGATGTAGTCTTCAATGAAGATGAATTCCCCTGCTTGAGATTGACAAGTATCCCAGATCCCATAGATGTGGACAATGAGCCTCTTAATGAGGTGAAGTCCACAGACTCACTCACTGTTGTGGAGCCTCTCAATGATGCTCTAAGTGAGGTGGAGCAACCTTTCTGGAACACCTATCCAGTCTATATACCTAGTGAGGCTCCTGATGAAGGACACCCAAATGTTGTACATAATAATGTGGCTGCCCAAAATGTTTGTGACAATCTGCCTGATATGCATGACAGACCTGCTAGAATTGCTCCTCCTGCCCCTATTTAAAATGGGATTAATAGCCCTGCTGGTATTCAGAATGCCATTGATGCTCCTAACATACAGGATTATGTGCTTGCTAGAGATAGAGCTAGAAGAACTAATGTAAAGAAACCTGTTAAGTTTGATGGCTTTGTTGGTCTTGTTGCTCTTATAAACTTAGCTTTCAATGTGCATGAGTCTGATGGGGATGAACCCCAAACTTACAAGCAAGCTACTAAATCTAAATTTTGGAGTCAGTGGCATAAAGCTATGTTGGAGGAGATGCATTCTTTGAAAATTAATCTCACTTGGAACCTTGTACCTTTGCCTCCTCGTGCATCTGTGGTTGATTGCAGGTGGCTTTACAAATTGAAAAATGAAGTGGAGGGCCTTAGGTACAAGGCTAGATTAGTGGCAAAGGGCTTTACTCAACAAGAGGGGGTGGATTACATAGAAATCTTTGCCCCTGTTGTTAAATTCACAACTGTTAGAATGATGTTGGCTTTGTGTGCTCATTTTAATTGGTAATTAAAGCAAATGGATGTTAAAACTGCTTTCTTACATGGTGATCTTGATAAGCCTATTTTTATGAAACGGCCTGAGGGATTTGTTGATCCCAAGTTTCCCAATCATGTATGCTTGTTAAAAAAGGCCTTACATGGTTTAAAACAATCCCCTATGCAGTGGAATATCAAGTTTAACACTTGTATGCAGAAGTTAGGTTTTGTCAAAAGTACCTTCGATGCATGCTTATATGTTAAGAATCTTGATACTGTACCTGTGTTCTTGCTTCTATATGTTGATGATATGCTTATAATGGGTCCTTGTTTGAAAACCATTAAGGGTGTGTGATAATTCGTATTCTGAGCCTTGGTTACTGGTCAGTATGTCGTGAAATGCATGTATTATCTGCAAAACAGTTGCTCAAGTGTGCAGGATTAAAGGATCCAAGTCAGTAGGAGACGATTCAGGTGACGCAAGTGAAAAGGGCGCTAGAAGGGTGCAATACTGACCAGGATGCATGCCAGAGAAAAGGCTCGAGATGGAGAAGAAGGATAGCTGGGATGATCATTAACAAGGGCATAAAAGTCAAAACTTGAAGGAAGTCTACCCTAAAAGCAAGGGCAAGCCTCCCTATAAAAGAAGCCACTTGGAGAGAGAGACGAGTTCCCCCTTTTTAGAGTTCGGCCCTTGGTTCTCGGTTGAAAAAACACACTTAGTAGAATTCTCTCTAGAAGATCAGTTCCTTCAGCATTGTCCAACCTCTCGTTCCTCGCCACAGCTATGGTCACTTGACGTCCAAGAGTCTGCCGGAGAAGTCATCGATCCACCATTCCAGCCAGTTGCCGTAGTAGTATAGCAGTATCATCGACCGGAGTGGCCAAATGATACGCCCGGATTTTGCACTGTTTCAAGGCCATTATTTGGTCCGTTTTTGTTATCAAAATCACTCTACATGTCCATTATTTGCATATTCTATACATTTTGGTATTTTGACGTGTTTTGTGAGAAATGTGCATATTTGAGCCGAAAAGGGGAGTAAAAACGCATAGTCTGGAAATCTGGAGTCAGACGGCGACCAGCGACCGCCGCGAAGATGTACGGCGACCGCCGGCGCCCGGCGGGCAGAGCTATGTGGCGGCCCGCCTCGGAAATTTACGCTAGGAGAAGAGTCTCGCCCGGCGACCGCCGGAGGACATGTGGCGGTCCGCCACCGAAGGGTCAGAATCTCTGGACTCCAACGCGGCGACCGCCGGCCAGGGTGCGGCGGCCCGCCGGAGAAAGGCGGCGAATCCGACCAACCCTAGATTTGCTCCAAGATTTACCAAATTTTGAAGATCTTTTCCTTCTATGATGAGGAATAATCTTCCCCTATAAATAGGACCTCAAGCTTCATCAAAAGGAGTTTTTTTTTTGGACACACAACAAGAACACATTCATAGAGATCAAAAGCTAGAGTACTTCAATTGTGCAAGGAGTTGAAGAAGGATTTCAAGAACATCAAGAGCGACAAGGATTCAACCTACGGGTTTTATTTGCTTTAGTTTTATGTTCAAATTGCTTTCCCTTCAATCTATGTTTTTAGTTTATTCAGTCATGTGTAACTAAACTCATAGGATTCTAGGGATGTGTTAGTAGCAACTTTGGTTATACAATTCCGTTTTCTATTTAATATCCGTTTTGTTTTTACTTTGTTTCTTCCCTAAGTTAATCATGATGCTTCATAATTGAGTGACACAATTATGTATGATTCAATACAACTTGCTTCATAACTGTGACAGAGTTCTAGCGAGTTAGATCCACTTAGTAGACACTACAGTTAGCTTCCTTTAAAACGGCACTGTTAATTGAGAGTGAGGACTTTTCAAGGGTCTTAGGAGCCTTTTGGAGTTACGTGTTAGGATTGACAACCCTAATGTTAGTAATCAATGTTTGTATCGCATGAGCATAAGCTAGGTGACTCGTCCTTTCAAAGTATTAACTGTGCTAGGGTATTGTAGTTTGGAATTTGTATAACCATAAAAGCGAAAGCACATCCCTGGAATTCCCCTTATCTCTATACTTTTCTCTCCGTGATTTGCTTGCATTTAATTGTTTACTGTTTTTAATATTTACTGTTTTCAAAAGTTTCCAAAAATTCTTGTTTCTCCAGATAGTAATTGAGTTCTAGTAGAGGATAGACACTTTGTGTACATCTTCCTCGTGTTCGATACCTGGTACTAACCTTTTGCTATACTATACCTACTCTGTATACTTGTAGGTATTTATAGTGCAAATAAAAAGTGCATCACCAAACAATCGTTATTTTACTTTCTAGTTTAATCTTTACTTGTTTTCATCGTTGGTTTTGTTGCAAACACTCATCGCTGCTGCCTTTTGAAGTACTTTGTGAAGTTCCAACGTTTTAATTATGAAGTTTCTATTTCGTATGTCGCTTTGGTTTGAGTTTGCTTCATTCTGCATTGGAAAGTTAGATCTAGTTGTTGCTTTTAATTTCTAAGTGCTTTCTTACCTGGAGTTGTCGATTTGAAGTTGTAGTTATGTTTAGTCAAATTTTCGTGCATGAGTTTCTGTTCTGTGCCGTGATCACCACCTTGCATGTCAGTTAGTAGAAGTAAGATTGCAGTTACATCGTTTATTTTAAGTTTGAGCATTTTTTAATCAATGGATCTTGAGTTTGAGGTTATGAATCTGAAGTTCAGTTATGGTGTTTGTGTTCATCTGATTTTTTTGTTAATACTTGGTGAAGAAGAAAACGTCAAAATCAACTTTAGTTTGGACCACTTTACTTTTAAGTTACTTTTGCTTTTGTTCCCTACTTTTCAGTTGTACTGTCCAGACCTGTCAGAGAGCCACCCAACCACCAGATATGCCTTGTAGTCTAAATTTCATCTTTTAGTAACTGTGTACTTTTCATATGCCTCTGAGACACCTTGTCCCCTATTTCCACGAACACCACCACATGCCTGTTATTTTCACAACCACTAGTCAGTAGAGTGCCTCCTTTATTTCTTGCCTAGGTAAAATCTCAACCCAAGCGTGGTAGCTAACCAAAAACACCCAGGATAGTCACCGCAATTATCTAAACGTGTCCATCCTTGTGGGATTCGACCCTTACCTCCACTATACTAATCAGTAGAAGTGGGTTGAGGAAAATTGTTTGAAGCCAGGTCTCAGTTGTCGTGCCAATGACTCAGCTGGGCCGGGAATCTCTTCCTGAACAGTTGGATACACTCCAAATTACATATGAAAACCGACTCATAGACCACCGACCACAAGAACTGCAGTCCTTTTCAAAATGGCGCCGTTGCCGGGGATGGATGGCGTTCATACCTGTTATTGTGTGTGATCTTTTTGGTGTACATACTGTTTATAATTTTCTGTTTTCTTTTTGTTTTCAGTTTATGAGAAGTGGCTCGGCTCCTGGCCAGTGGAGACCAAGGATACTTCCCCGAGGAACAATACTCGTTACCACTCGTTCTGGCCTGTCGACAGCACTGTCCGACCTAGGCACGAGCAGCGACGAGGAGAAAGAAGATCTAGAGTACCAACTCCCGGAACTCCCACCCCAACCAGTAAGAACACTAGTGAGAATGGCTGACCAAGGTGAGGACGATCCCGAGCTCGCAACACTCACCGCACACGCCGACGGAGATCCACCACAAGCCATAGTGGTCACCCCAGGCCAGACCGCCTGTGATGTGAAACCCCACGTGATTGCAATCCTACCGACGTACTGTGGGAAGAGGCGGCCAGCAGGAGCAAGCGAGGACGACTACAGACTGAAGGCCCTACCTTTTGTCCTAAAGAGAGAGGCCAATACTTGGTTCATGCGCCTGCCAGCCGACTCTATCAATACATGGGCCGATTTCAAGTCAGTTTTCCTAGCCGAGTTTTTCCCGTCTTCAAAGACAAGTGCATTAAAGAGGAAAATATCGTGTATAAGGCAAGAATATGATGAAACCCTGAGCGAGTACTGGGAGAAGTACATGAGTCTTCTGGAGTCGTGCCCCAACCATCGCATGAAGGAGATAGAGGTGCACCACACTTTCTATGAAGGGATGAACAAGGAAACCAAGGATCTGGCGTATTCATCATCTTGAGGCGATTTCACCCAGTTGAGAGTCAGTGAAGCCAAAAAGGTGTTACGCAAGCTGTTAAATGCGAAGAAGACGTACGACAACGCAAGGGATGGGTACAGCAGAGAAAGGGTAGCAAGTGCTTTGGCTACTGACCAGGAGGAGCGGATGGATTTGAAGATGAAGGAATTGAAGAAGGAATTGCTGACTGCAATCAAGCAGAACACTCCACCACCTTCTCCGACTGGAGGCAAAGAGGCCCCAGAACTACCATATGATCAGCCGGACAACTCGCCTGATGTGGAGCAAGCAAATGCCGCAGGATACTACAATTCCAACGGCAATTGGATTCCGGATAGACAGAGGGATGCACCGTGGAGGGGCCACCAAAATTTCCGATGGGGAGATGGAAATTAGAATTAGAACCAAAATTAGGCTCCAAATCAACCCAACCCCCACCCGAACCAAAATTCCAACCGTGGCCCAACAAACCCTGACTACCAGTCTAACTGGGCAGGAAGAAATCAGTCAGAACCAAATCCCTCAAAACCAGAACCCGAACCCTGCCTATGTGCCACCCCATCAGCGAAACAACCAAAACCAAAACCAGAACCAATTTAACCCAGGGCCTCAACATAACAGCCACAACCAAAACCAAAATCAGTACCAGAACAACCACGACCAGTACAACCCTCCTGCCCAGTATAATCAGTACCCACAGAACCAAAACCAACAAAAATTCTCGGGCTACCAGTCAAACCCACCACCCCAGTATAACCAGCACTAGGGCTCGAACCAATTCCATCACCCAAACAGGTCGAGGAGGTCTATGGAGGACATGATGGGAGAGATGCTTGCCTCGCAACAAAGCATTAAAAGCGACTTGCAGTCCAGTAATGAAACAATGCAAGGAATGCAAAGTGCCCAGAAGGAGCATAGGGCAAATATGGATATGATGAACAGGCAGTTGGCCCAACTCGCTAACTCGGTGGGCGAAATGAAAGGGAACTCAGGGAAACTCCCATCTACAGTCCATGTACCTGAAAAGGCAAATGTGATTAAGATTACACTGCAGTCCGGAACAGCCTATAATGGACCTCAACTCAAGAACCCTATTGGGGAATCTAGTAAGGGAAGGGTGCTAAGCGACACCATCTCAGCGGAAGAACTCAAGAGGCCTCTGCCTCAGATGGAGGATCCGTTCTTTCTAAACGAGAAGCCTACTGCGGAAGGAAAGGAGGGAGAAACACAACCTGGAAATGAGCAACCAGAAGGAGCAATGCCCACATCGGAACCTCAAACCCAGGAGGCACCAAGGGAAGGTCCACAAGGACTAACTGGAGAGGCTAAGGGAGAAAAACCGTTTCCATATCGGTTTGTGACGAAGAGGAAGAAGGAAAACCCTGTGGATTTCATGTCGATCTTTGGAAAGCTGGATGTCACCATTCCATTCCTCCAAGCTGTGAGACTGCCCCCTCTGGGGAAGTTTATAAAGGAGTTTATAGCCGGAAAGGCCCAGGAGGATGGAAAAATCATGGTGGAAGGAATAGCGTCAGCCATTTTACAGGAGAAACTATCACCCAAGAGAGCCGACCCAGGTATGTTTACTTTACCCATAACAATTGGAGATGTGAAAATCGAGCATGCAATGTGTGATTTAGGAGCATCTATCAATGTTATGCCGTTATCTATTTATAATCGGTTAAGGAGGGTAAAATTATCAAATACTAGGGTGTTGATCCAACTGGCTGATAGGTCATGTATAAATTCTGAGGGTGTGTTAGAAACTGTGTTGGTCAGGATACAAAACTTTACTTATCCCGCTGATTTTTATGTCATAAAAATGAGTGAACCAGAAGCTAGGGAGTCTAGCGGGATATTGTTAGGAAGACCATTTTTAAGAACGGCTAAGACAATTGTGGATATGGCCGAGGGGACAATCTGCATTGACTTTAATGGTGAGAAATTTGTCTTTGACATCAATGAAGCCATGAAAAAACCAATAGATTCTGAAAATCTATGTTATGTTGATGTAATTGACCCCTTAGTCCAAGAATTTCTTGAGACCGAATTATTGCAGGAAAAGCTCCAAGCCTTGGATGTGTTTGCCCAGGCTGATGTGGAAGCAGCTGCATGGTGTGATCTGATCAGTAGCCGAGGGTTGACTGACGAGGAGATCGAAGAAGCAATTACGAAATTTTGCCAAATGTCAGAACTAGCAGGATCCGTAGGGGCCGTGCTACCGGCCAGTATGGAGGAAAAATCAGATGCTGAACAAGAGCAAGAGGAGGATTCAAAGAAGAACCCTCTACCCACAGATACACTACCCCCGCAAGTGGAGTTGAAAAAGTTGCCAGCGAACCTTAAGTATGCCTACCTTGGGGAGGAAGACTCGTTCCCTGTAATCATCAATAGCGGGCTGACTGAAGAGCACGAGGAAAGACTACTAACTGTGTTGAGCAAAAACAAGAAGGCTATTGGATGGAGCCTTACGGACCTGGTAGGTATAAGCCCGGACGTCTGCATGCACCACATTAGGCTGGAGGATGGAGCCAAGGCGCATAGAGATTCTCAAAGAAAGGTGAATCCAAACATGCGGGAAGAGATACTGAAGGAGATCTTGAAGTTACTCTCACTGGGCATTATGTACTCGGTACCAGATAGTGAATGGGTCAGCCCAATCAATATGGTCCCCAAGAAATCAGGTGGTTAAGAATGAGAGGAATGAGCTAGTGCCCACCAGACTAGTTAATGAGTGGCGAATGTGTATAGATTACCGAAAGCTGAACACTACAACCAGGAAGGACCATTTTCCCCTGCCATTCATCGATCAAATGCTGGAGCGACTGGCTGGGAGGAAGTACTTTTGCTTTTTGGATGGGTACAGTGGCTACTTTCAAATTTACGTGAACCCAGAGTACCAGGATAAGACCCCGTTCACCTGCCCGTTTGGAACCTATGCGTATAGGCGTATGCCATTTGGCCTATGCAACGCCCCCGGTACTTTCCAACGGTGCATGATGAGCATATTCTCGGATTTGATTGAAGATTGTATAGAGATCTTTATGGATTATTTCACTGTCTATGGAGACTCTTTCGACTCGTGCTTGCAACATTTGGATGTGGTACTAGAAAGGTGCCAAACAAAGAGTCTGGTTACAGAAGGAATTGTCTTAGGACACGTGGTGTCAGAAAAGGGGATCCAGGTGGATCAAGCTAAAGTGGATGTCATATCCAAACTACCCTTCCATACTGATCAGAAAGGAATAAGAGGTTTTCTTGGCCATGCTGGATTTTATCGGAGATTTATCAAGGATTTTGCCAAGATTGCCCAACCCCTTACCAGACTCCTCCAGAACGAGGTGGAGTTCGTTTTTGACGAGCATTGCAAGGCTTCTTTCAACCTCCTTAAGGAAAAATTGATTTCTGCACCGATTATTCAGGCTCCTAACCGGGATCACCCCTTCGAGGTGATGTGCGATGCTAGTAACTACGCAGTGGGGGCCGTATTGGGTCAGAAGATCGATGGGAAAAGGTACGTGATATTCTATGTCTAAGACATTGAATCAAGCCCAACGTAATTATGACACCACCGAGAAGGAGATGTTGGCGGTTGTCTATTCATTCGAAAAGTTCAGGCAGTACCTACTGGGATCCAGAGTCATCGTCTATACTGATCATGCGGCGATTAAGTATCTCATTGCGAAGAAGGAGTCAAAACCCCGACTGATCAGATGGGTGCTGCTTTTACAAGAATTCGATTGGGAGGTAGAAGACCAAAAGGGGGTTGAAAATAAAGTGGCGGACCACTTGAACAGGATAATACAAGAAGGGAACAGTGAGGATGTGAGAGATCAATTCCCGGAAGAACATTTGTGTGAAGTGATTTTCTCCACATGGAAGATCGATTGGGAAGAAGTGATGAGACTTACTGGGCAGGACGTAACAACCAAGGGCAAGGAGAAAGTAGGACAGGAACCCTGGTATGCGGACTTGGCCAACTACCTAGTAACGGGAGAGCTACCGATGGTGCCAAACGTGACAAAGGCTCAGAGTATGAAGATCAAGAGCGAAGCAAAGTATTATTTCTGGGACGACCCATACTTATGGAAGGCAGGAACCGACCAGGTCATTAGGAGATGTGTTCCTGACTGGGAGCAACGGGATGTACTAACACACTGCCACTCCTTGGCATGTGGAAGACATTTCGGGCCAAGTAAGACTGCCAGGAAGGTGCTAGATAGCGGATTTTACTGGCCAACCCTGAATATAGATGCATACGAGTTCTGCAAGGGTTGTGACCGTTGCCAACTGACCGGTGGGATCTCCGCTAGGGACGAAATTCCGCAAGTTCCAGTAATTGTTTGTGAGGTGTTCGACATCTGGGGTATGGACTTCATGGGTCCTTTTCCCTCATCATATGGGAACTCCTACATCCTGGTGGCAGTTGACTACGTATCAAAGTGGATAGAAGCCAAAGCCACAAGCACTTGTGAATCTAAAGAAGTCACCAAGTTCCTCAAGAGTCATATATTCAGCTGATTTGGAGTACCAAGGGCAATCATCTCCGATCAAGGGACTCACTTCTGCAACCGAACGGTCGAAGCATTTATGAAGAAGTACGGAGTTCATCACCGCCTATCCAGTCCTTACCACCCTCAAGCCAACGGCCAAGCAGAGATCTGAAACAGGGAAATAAAGAGCATTTTAGAGAAGACAGTCAACCCCTCCAGAAAAGATTGGATCACAAGGTTGGAGGATGCTCTGTGAGCATATCGCACAGCCTACAAAACTCCTATCGGGATGTCCCCCTATCGCATCGTCTTTGGGAAGATGTGTCACTTGCCAGTAGGAATTGAACACCGAGCATACTGGGCAGTTCAACAGGTTAACGTGGATGCTAAGACCTGAGAAGAGGAAAGGAAGCTACAACTACAAGAGCTGGAAGAACTCAGATTGGAGTCATTCGACTCAGCCATGTGGTACAAGGAGAAAACAAAAATGTGGCACGACAAAAATCTGAGAACCAAGGATCTCCAAGTTGGTCAGAAAGTACTACTCTTCCAGTCAAGATTGAAGCTAATGCCTGGGAAACTCAAGTCAAAATGGGCAGGACCTTACATTATCACTGCACTACGTGCTAATGGAGCGGTCAAGATTTCAGGGAGTATCCCTAACTCCGAACCTTTTGTCGTTAATGGACATAGATTAAAAATATATAGGGAAAATGAAGAGATGTGTGTAGTGGAAGAAATTCCACTACACTTTAATAGCGTCTAAATGACCAGTAGAAAAGGGGTTTAGAGTTCCACCTGGTCAACGTAATATGATTTGTGCTTATTGACCAGGTAAAACTTTAAATACCCTTAATAATGATGTAAATATTGTGAATAATTAGTAATTTAACTTAAGTTAAGAAACAAAAGCCCCAAAAAGATTTTTCGGATCTTAAATATTAATTTGGAGTTCGTACTGACCACGAGGATACCACTTGGGTGAAACTCTGAATTATATTAAAGAGCCATTTATTTTCTTTATTTCTATTTTTAGCTAATTGAGAAGGGGGAGATGAGTAAAATTTGAATTTTGGTGCGTGTTGCAGCTTTGCAGGCGAGTGCGGAGACTGGGAGGGTGCGTGGAGCAGGAACGTGACAGGAGACGTCCAATCAGCTGCGAGAACTCCCAACCGCCTTCCACACGAAGCGTCGCAACCTGGCAACCGCCTACCACCGGTCAAAACCCTCAACTACCCACCCCTCTATAAAACACCCCACCGCCTACTCCCCTTCACTTTACAAACCCTTACCTGCATTCTCTCACCCACAACCACCATCCCCCTCCGAAAACTACCACCCACTGAAGAAGAACCAAAGGACCCACCTGCACAGACCCCTGCACCAAGGAGGAGCAGGAGGAACGTCTGATCGACCCCCCCCCCCCCCAAACTGACCAGTTAGTTTTCTTTTTAATTTTAAGTTTTCTTTTAGTTCTGTTTTCTTACTTTTGTGTAGAATTATGTGTATTAATTGTAAGCAAACCCCATTCATAACACTTAACCTATTTAATAGTCTAAGTGTGAGAAGTAAAGGGTTTGCTACTTCGGTGCATGTGTTTTTATTATGTTTTTGTGTTCTGTCATAAGCATGTTAACTCACACTTAGCCTACTGCGTAGTCTAAGTGTGAGGACTTTATATGTTTATATAACATGTTTGTAAAATATTCTGCTTTGTTTTTATAAATCTAGGTATATATCTGAAACTCTCCCACTTAGCCTATTGCATAGGCTAAGTGCGAGAAGTTTTTAGATATAATATGTGTTTGTTGTAAATGTGTGTCTGTCATACTAGCCATTCCCAATTTTCACTTCACAGCCCGTATCTGGGGCAGACACTTGTGAAGTGAGAGGGGGGAGCAAATGGCCAAATATGACATGTATATATATGTTATTTGAGTCAGTGCATGTTATTTTTTTTTTAGGGTTTGTTTAGGTCTAGGAATTATGTATTATGTTTTTTTTATGAATGGGCTTAAAACTCAACTGCCTCGAACTGACGGTGAGGGGAATTGAGGGAGATAAGGCATGCCGGAAAACAGAAACCACCCCCTCCAGTAACCCCTAGTCAGTATAGATGATGCAAGTATGAAGGAAAAACCCATCCCTTAGGTCAGACACGAAAGCCCTCTTAAAAGGTGAGTTAGAAACCCCAAAGTGGAACTACTTTCCACTAAACACTGAAAAAAGAAGAGAGGCTACCACATGATGTCTAGGGCAAGGTGACCGCGTGTAGCAAACCCTGAAGGCAGTAGGAAACCCCCCTCGTAAAAAAAATAATAAAAAAAAACCTACCCTTAGAACCCCATTTTCTAACCTGATCTATACCCAGAAATGACCCATCAACCACTAGAACTGTGTGTGTGCAAGGCATAAGGCAAGGAGGTAACTGCCGAGGAGGACATACAAAAGAAACCAGCTGAAGAAACGAAAGACAAAGAAAGAAGAAGAAAATCGATCTAAAAAAATTTCAGATCCAAAAAAAATAGAAGAAGGTATAAGGGTGGCAAAGCCACAGGAAGAAAACCGAAGAAAATGGTCGCATACTTGACCACAAAAAGAGAAAGGAGGAAGAAGGAATAAGGGTGGCGAAGCCACAAGGAAGCTACTGACCAGTTGGAAGCCAATGTCAGAAATTGTCCAGCCGAAGAAGAAGCCTTAGCCAAAAGCCCGAATGCACACAGTTCTCCCTCATCAAATAAGTAGTTAGTTTTTGAACCCTAGAGCCTTAGGGACAACTGCCCCAAACATTACAAACCAATAGCCCCGTTACAAGCCTTAAAGACCTTCAGGAGCTGCACGTGAGATCTGAGTCCGAAACATCAGTGGTTTAGCATTGAGAGAAAACAGTCCTAACATCCCCTGTGAGGAATGAGTGACTGAGTGAACCCAGTGTTTGGCCTAGGATTGGGTGATCCTGACAAGCAGATATACTGACTGGGGAGGAAAAGGGGGGCGGCGGAAGTTCAAGGCTGCCTAAGGCCGGATTGCACCTGATCTCGAGGGAAAGGGTGGTTGAAAATATAGCCTATTCTATGTGTTTAAGTTAACTATATGTTCTATGTGTTTGTGTCGTTGTTTGTTTCTTTTCCTTTGCGTCAGAGTCTTGAGTCTAGTTAGGTAGAGTCGGTCAGGGGGAGTAACCAGGCTCGAATTCGACTTATTTCTTTTTGTTTGTCTTCACGCTTGAGGACAAGCATGTGGTAAGTGTGAGCAGTTTGATAAGTCATATTCTGAGCCTTGGTTACTGGTCAGTATGTCGTGAAATGCATGTATTATCTGCAAAATAGTTGCTCAAGTGTGCGGGATTAAAGGATCCAAGTCAGTAGGAGACGATTCAGGTGACGCAAGTGAAAAGGGCGCTAGAAGGGTGCAATACTGACCAGGATGCATGCCAGAGAAAAGGCTCGAGATGGAGAAGAAGGGTAGCTGGGATGATCATTAACAAGGGCATAAAAGTCAAAACTTGAAGGAAGTCTACCCTAAAAGCAAGGGCAAGCCTCCCTATAAAAGAAGCCACTTGGAGAGAGAGATGAGTTCGCCCTTTTTAGAGTTCGGCCCTTGGTTCTCGGTTGAAAAAACACACTTAGTAGAATTCTCTCTAGAAGATCAGTTCCTTCAACATTGTCCAACCTCTCGTTCCTCGCCACAGCTATGGTCACTTGACGTCCAAGAGTGTGCCGGAGAAGTCATCGATCCACCGTTCCAGCCAGTTGCCGTAGTAGTATAGCAGTATCATCGCCCGGAGTGGCCAAACAATCGTTATTTTGCTTTCTAGTTTAATCTTTACTTGTTTTCGTCGTTGGTTTTGTTGCAAACACTCATCGCTGTTGCCTTTTGAAGTACTTTGTGAAGTTCCAACGTTTTAATTATGAAGTTTCTATTTCGTATGTCGCTTTGGTTCGAGTTTGCTTCATTCTGCATAGGAAAGTTAGATCTAGTTGTTGCTTTTAATTTCTAAGTGCTTTCTTACCTGGAGTTGTCGATTTGAAGTTGTAGTTATGTTTAGTCAAATTTTCGTGCATGAGTTTCTGTTCTGCGCCGTGATCACCACCTTGCATGTCCAATTAGTATAAGTAAAATTGCAGTTTCATCGTTTATTTTAAGTTTGAGCATTTTTTAATCAATGGATCTTGAGTTTGAGTTTATGAATCTGAAGTTCAGTTATGGTGTTTGTGTTTATCTGATTTTTGTTAATGCTTGGTGAAGAAGAAAACGTCAAAATCAACTTTAGTTTGGACCACTTTACTTTTAAGTTACTTTTGCTTTTGTTCCCCACTTTTCAGTTGTACTGTCCAGACCTGTCAGAGAGCCACCCAGCCACCAGATATGCCTTGTAGTCTAAATTTCCTCTTTTAGTAACTGTCTACTTTTCATATGCCTCTGAGACACCTTGTCCCCTATTTCCACGAACACCACCACATGCCTGTTATTTTCTCAACCACTAGTCAGTAGAGTGCCTCCTTTATTTCTTGCCTAGGTAAAATCTCAACCCAAGCGTGGTAGCTAACCAAAAACACCCAGGAAAGTCACCGCAATTATCTAAACGTGTCCATCACTGAGGAAAATCTCAACTACTTCCTATGTGTTTACAGTTTGTAAGTCTTGCATAAGTTGGAAATCCCAGCTGCAGCACATTGTGGCTTTATCTACTACTGAGTCAGAGTACATTGCAATCACTGAGGCAATGAAAGAGGCTGTTTGGTTAAAGGGAGTACTCTCTGAACTTAAGTTTGTGAAGTCTTCTCCTGTTGTGTTCTCTGACTCTGATTCTCAATGTGCTATACAGTTGTGTAAAACTCCTGTTTTCCATGATAGGACAAAGCATATAGATGTAAGGTTTCATTACATCAGAGATATTGTAGAAAAAGGTGAAGTGTTTCTTCAAAAAGTGCATATTGATAAAAACCCAGCTGACATGGGGACTAAGCCCTTGCCATTAGAAAAACTTCTTTTCTGCATTAAATACTTGCACTTTGATCTAGGATAGGTTGCATGTCCCGGGGATAAGACCTCAGCCACCTTATCAGCTGTGGTACGGGTGGTAGGTGGCTAGAGGCATGAAGTCCTTTAGACTAATGGGTGTTAGCCCCTCTGGTGTCTAAAGGCAACCTGGTGGTTCCCAAAATGCTTGTGGACTTATGTCCTTTGCTGCTGAGGGATCTGCCTTGTAGGCTGTGATGATCTTGACCTTAGCTTATAATCAGATTGGTTTCCCAGAATAAAGTCCAAGGTGGAGTATGTTGAATATTGATGGACTTTCTATTGGGCTGGTTATTTATTTTGGCCCATATGTTATAGTGTTGGGCTAAGCCCAAATGACTTACCTCTTGCTCCAGATGTTGCCACGTGGTCTCTCACCCGGATCCTGTCTCTGAGCCGTTGGATTGTGAGTGTGTTTTTTATGAGAGTGGTGAGTCTCTCGAGTCTCTCATTCAGTTTATCTCTCTCTTTCTCTCATCTCTCTCTAGACCAGAATCTCTCTCTCTGATTTCCCTCTCTCTTCTCCGATGGATCTTCCACTGTTCTTGGGTAATCTCTCACGGTTTCTTCAGTGAGTGGACAAGTGTGAGTGGTGGTGAAGGCAACTGCTCTGGTTGCTGAGTGTTGTGAGAATCTAGGGTTTGGTGTGTGAGGTTTTCTAAGTGAGTTTGTGTTCGGTGCTTCCAGATCCAGTGTGGTTGAGTTGTGTGGTGTTGTTGATGGGGTTTGGTGCCCCTTGCACAATGGAAGACTTGTACAAAACAAATAAATCAGATACGGATCTATTTGACCGATTATGCGATTAATCAATTCACATGCTAAACAGATAATTGCATGCTAGAACGCAAATAATTCATGCTTAGAAAATATAAATCCTAAACATGAATACTACAGTTTAAAGTTACCGATTTGATTCTCCAAAGAATCATCGATTGCTCACGCCTTCTCCACGATGATCTTCAATACTAGACCACAGATCTTCTAACTGGTTCCCGAACTGTATTCAGACATCAGTGTGGGCTGATCTTATCGAAATACTAGGACTCGAATAAAGAAGACAGAAATTCCTCACGGATGAGAAATTCATAGAAAAATCGTTCCTCTCTATCTTTTAGGAGTAGACGCTATTTTCTCTCTTCGAAAAAAAGTGATTTCTGTCTTATTTATTCTCCTATTTATATTAAGTTCATATTGGGCCCAGTCAGGGATCTTTGGAAGGTTTTGGATATGGGCTCCTCCAATTAGCTTGTTACTAATTAAATTGAACCCCAATTTAATATAAGCTTTTAACTGGAATAGTACGAGCAGCCACTACAGAAGTAATATTGCACTCCCCATCCAAATCCAAAATTACAAGTAATCCGGGTTTCCGTTGTTTATATTATTTATTTCCCGCGCTTAAGATATAAATGTCTAATTAATTAATGTCTGTTATGGACTTAATTAATTAATATCTTATTAATTCCAAGAGTGGACTTAGCAAGAAACACTTATTTATTATTCATAGAGTAATAAAACTCCAACTGGCCAGTTTTCAAATAATCAAACGAGACTCACCTCGCGCACGATTCAGCATAATAGCAATCTTAGCACCGCTAGATATTAATCACCACTACCCAATATATCATGATTATTGGGTTGCGAAAAACCCGCATCATTTGATAAGTCAAAGTAGTGCATAATCAATACCGTATGCTCAATGCTAACGTATGTAGATTAAGAAATAGTTATTTATCAAGACCTAGTCTTTCAGTAGATAGCATAAAGACACGTCTTGCTGTTAGATCCATTCAGTGATATACCACACCAACGTCATCTTATTTCAGTAAGGCTTAGAAATAATCGGACTGACATTGCCAACTTTCACGATAGGTAGTCTAAGCCTATCTGGGTTGTGAAATTCTTCTTTTTCTTTTGCAAAGCATTGCATAGAACCGACTGTGTTACCTTAAAGTGGACGACGCCCACAACCAGTGTACTAAGCAAAAGACTTAGACTTTGTTTGCTTCTTATACATTTAAATGTTTATAAAACATCTTATAAATGCACAAGCAAACACAATGTAATAATATACTGATTCTATTCGTGCGAAACTGCTCGAATAATACTGAATCGGGTTAAAAGTGGATTATAGAGTTTTACGTATACAAGCAAGATTCTATTCGAGCGAAACTTGCTCGAAACATGCTTTTCAGTATACCAAACCTAACAATCTCCCAGTTATACTCAAAACATGCTTTCGAGTATATCCACTGCCAAGAACTCTCCCACTTATACACAAAGCAGGTATTGGTACTAGATATATCGAACCACCATTCATTTCACATCATGGTTGAACATGTTGCCCCAAAGGCATTTTATGTAAAAAATCTGCTTGGTTGTTCTCTGATCATATCTTTTCCACCATAATGTCTTTGCTGCGTACTTGATCTTTAATTAATTTCATCTGTCTATGTGCTTGCTTAGCTTTATTAGCTCGTGTGTCCCTTGAGTTTGCCTTCACTAGACTCCAGATGTAATACTCATAGGCATACTCAAACTTACGATTAAAGCTATTAGGAAGATACTTCTAAGGTAAGCACATATTCAGAGGATGACTTACTCGATCACTGATTAGTCATAAAACTAAGTCAGTGTAACCCCAAGGACATTACATGAATGACTGGTAAACTAGAATATAGCAATTAGTCTTTCTCAAGCACTATGGTATACTCTTTACCTCAATCAAAGTCCTTTGCCATGGTTAATATGATATACGCTTTTCATGCATAAGCACAACTAATATCAAACTTAGTATACATTATAGCATACATGAGACAAGTATCTCCGAAACTAGTCTCATAATTCTTGATCTCACTAAGCATCAAACGACACTTGACTAGAGACAAGACAATTTCATCTTGAAAGGTATAAACCTTTTCATGGAATTTCTAATGCTAAAATGTTCCAAGCAATGTGTAGATATAGGATTCCTAAGAGAATCTCAACATTCTTTCTAGCAATCTTAAAAGGACTTAGATGCTCAGAATGTAATTAGTTTCTCTTAAATCCTTTATCTTAAACTGGGCAGACAACCAGTTTCCTACGTCAGATGTCAATCTTAGTTGTTTGCAACTTTTGTAGATTTCATCATCGTAGAGTACCAATAATACCATATGTAATGCACTTTCAACTTCCTTGTGCTTACAGTACTGTAAAGGACACAAATCAAATTCCAAATATTTGACAATTTGATTAAACACATATAATCTGATTTAGTGATACGCTCGGATTTTGCACTGTTTTAAGGCCATTATTTGGTCCGTTTTTACTATCAAAATCACTCTACATGTCCATTATTTGCATATTTTATACATTTTGGTATTTTGACGTGTTTTGTGAGAAATGTGCATATTTGAGCCGAAAAGGGGAGTAAAAACGCATAGTCTGGAAATCTGGAGTCAGACGGCGACCAGCGACCGCCGGAGGACATGTGGCGGTCCGCCACCGAAGGGTCAGAGTCTCTGGAATCCAACGCGGCGACCGCCGGCCAAGGTGCGGCGGCCCGCCGGAGAAAGGCGGCGAATCCGACCAGCCCTAGATTTGCTCCAAGACTTACCAAATTTTGAAGATCTTTTCCTTCTATGATGAGGAATAATTTTCCCCTATAAATAGGACCTCAAGCTTCATCAAAAGAAGGAGAACACATTCATAGAGAAAGAGAGTTACTACTTGCAATATTCATAGAGATCAAAAGCTAGAGTACTTCAATTGTGCAAGGAGTTGGAGAAGGATTTCAAGAACATCAAGAACGACAAGGATTCTACCTACGGGTTTTATTTGCTTTAGTTTTATGTTCAAATTGTTTTCCCTTCAATCTATGTTTTTAGTTTATTCAATTATGTGTAACTAAACTCATAGGATTCTAGGGATGTGTTAGTAGCAACTTTGGTTATACAATTCCGTTTTCTATTTAATATCCGTTTTGTTTTTACTTTGTTTCTTCCCTAAGTTAATCATGATGCTTCGTAATTGAGTGACACAATTATGTATGATTTAATATAACTTGCTTCATAACTGTGACAGAGTTCTAGCGAGTTAGATCCACTTAGTAGACACTACAGTTAGCTTCCTTTAAAACGGCACTGTTAATTGAGAGTGAGGACTTTTCAAGGGTCTTAGGGGCTTTTTGGAGTTACGTATTAGGATTGACAACCCTAATGTTAGTAATCAACGTTTGTATCGCATGAGCATAAGCTAGGTGACTCGTCCTTTCAAAGTATTAACTGTGCTAGGGTATTGTAGTTTGGAATTTGTATAACCATAAAAGTGAAAGCACATCCCTGGAATTCCCTTATCTCTATACTTTTCTCTCCGTGATTTGCTTGCATTTAGTTGGTTACTGCTTTTAATATTTTCTGTTTTCAAAAATTTTCAAAAAAAAATTCTTGTTTCTCCAGATGGTAATTGAGTTCTAGTAGGAGATAGACACTTTGTGTACGTCTTCCCCGTGTTCGATATCCGGTACTGACCTTTTGCTATACTATACCTACTCTGTATACTTGCAGGTATTTATAGTGCAAATAAAAAGTGCATCAAGTTTTTGGCGCCGTAGCCGGGGAAGACAATTCACTTTGGAGTGATATCTTCAAACGGATAATTTTACTACTTTGGATTTTAATCGCTTTCATTTTTTTATTATTTTTTTTCTTTTTGTTTTAATGGATTTTCCTGCAGGCGTAGGAAATCCATGTGGTTATTTTGATGAGCAGCATGGGGGATCGCACTACGTCCCAGACTGTTCTGATTACTCCTATGATGCACAAGAGTACTGTTCTAATGATTATGAAACATGTGCAGGTATAGAGGATCAACCCCGCTCCAATTGGGAGGTTCTGTTAGAAGTTTGCATTACTGAGGTTCTCAACCATAGAAAGGTGACGAACAAAAGGTTGGAGAATTTGGAAAGAAATACCAGCGCCTTGGAAAGAGGGTTGGCAAACCTCGCTACTCAAGTCAGGATGTTGGAATTCAACCTTGGGATCTTAGCCACAACCATAGGAAACAGGCACACTCCAGGGTCGCTTCCTAGCCTACCAGAAATAAATCCGAAAGGAAAATGTCACGCGGTGCAGCTACGCAGCGGGACTACATATCAACCTCCGGAGGCAGGAGACATGGTCAGGAGAGGAAGAGAAACAGAAAAACCACCTGGTACCTTGTCTGTCGATGATGTGCGGCGGCCCGCCGCATTCCAACGCGGCGACCCGCCGCGTACACACCAACAGGACGAGGAAGATTCTGGAATTGGCGTTGTTGAAGACCCGGCGGTCGCCACGCCGCATCGCGGCGGTCCGCCGGCCGATAAACAGCAAGCAGATGCTCTACCACAAAGCAGTGTGACCATTCCATATCCTCAACGATTGAAGAGCAAGAAGCTTTACGCTCAGTTTACCAAGTTCTTGGAAGCAATGAGCAAAGTCCACATCAACATTCCACTGGTAGAAGCCCTTCAACAAATGCCCAATTACGCCAAATTTTTGAAAGATGTGGTGGCAAAGAAGAGAAAGTGGGGGAAGTACGAGACAGTGGGCCTAACGGAGAGCTATAGTGCTATCATTCAAAAAGGATTACCCACCAAGCACAAAGATCTAGGGAGTTTTACATTATCTTGTGTTTTAGGGAATGATGTGAAAGGTAAGGCGTTATGTGATTTAGGATCCAGTATTAATTTGATGCCTTTATCTTTTTACAGGAAACTCGACGTTGATAGTATCCGTCCCACCTCAATCACGTTGCAAATGGCAGATCGTAGCACAACAACACCAATGGGGATAGTGGAAGATGTCTTGGTAAGAGTGGGAGAGTTTATTTTTCCTGCTGACTTCGTTGTGTTGGATATGCAGGAAGACAAGAAGGTGCCTTTGATCCTTGGAAGACCATTCTTAGCCACTGGCGGAGCCATGATAGATGTACAAAAGGGAGAGCTGACATTGAAGTTGAACGATGAAAGCATCACATTTAACATCTACGGTGCACTGAAATTCCATGGAAAGGAGGGGGCAGAAGGCTATCAAGAATGCAGTGTCATACAAATCGTTACCGACTGTGTGGGAGAAGTAGAAGTCACTTATCATCAAACCCAGGATCCTCTTGAATCTTGTCTCATAAATTCATTTACTCCTAATGCTGATTTATCATCTTGTGATGCAAATGTTTGTGCAGTGGTGACAGAATTGGATGCGCTACCGGAGAGAATTCCTCAAAAGGGAAATGCATTTTTGCCATTGCGTACCCCCGAAGAAGAGGAAGAAAGAAGGCTAGCAGTGGGAAAACCACGGGGACCACCAACGGTGGAGCTAAAGCCGCTCCCCGAACATCTCAGGTATGCATTCTTAGGGCCAGGTAACATTTTTCCAGTTGTGGTGTCCGCTGCATTGAATGAAGAGGAGTGTGTAAAGCTTT
This sequence comes from Salvia hispanica, assembly GCF_029641045.1. Taxonomy (NCBI): domain Eukaryota; kingdom Viridiplantae; phylum Streptophyta; class Magnoliopsida; order Lamiales; family Lamiaceae; genus Salvia; species Salvia hispanica. The sequence goes on along the minus strand of NC_142693.1, from coordinate 25,152,881 downwards.
TGTGTGTGTTAAATAAGTATAGGTCTGCCATAGGATGGTCTATTAGTGATTTAAGGGGGATTAGCCCGACCACATGCATGCATAGAATTTTACTTGAGGAAGGGCATAAACCTCGTGTGCAAAACCAACGTAGACTTAATCCTATCATGCAAGATGTAGTACGAAAAGAGGTAATAAAGTTACTAGATGCAGGGATTATCTATGCAATATCTGATAGTGAATGGGTAAGTCCTACGCAGGTAGTAGCTAAGAAAGGGGGGATGACTGTAGTGCCTGGCCAGAATGGAGAGATGATAGCCACTAGAGTAGCTACAGGATGGAGAGTATGCATTGATTATAGGATGTTAAATGCAGCCACTAGGAAAGATCATTTCCCTTTACCTTTTATTGATCAAATGCTTGATAGATTAGGGGGATATGATTATTACTGTTTTCTTGATGGTTATTCTGGTTATAATCAAATTGCTATTGCTCCCGAGGATCAACATAAGTCTGCCTTTACATGTCCTTATGGTATTTATGCGTATAGAAAAATGTCTTTTGGACTATGTAATGCTCCCGCTACTTTTCAGAGATGTATGATGGCTATATTTCATGATTTAATTGAGAAAGTAATGGAGGTTTTTATGGATGATTTTTCGGTATTTGGCAAATCCTATGATCATTCTCTTGAAAATTTGGCTAAGGTTTTGCAGAGATGTGTGGAAACTAACCTAGTTCTCAATTGGGAAAAATGTCACTTTATGGTGAAAGAAGGTATAGTTCTAGGACATAAAGTGTCCTCTGCAGGTATAGAAGTCGACAGGGCAAAAATTGCAGCCATTGAAAAGCTCCCACCTCCGTCCAATGAGAAGGGAGTAAGAAGTTTTTTAGGACATGCTGGCTTCTACCGGAGATTCATCAAGGATTTTTCCAAAATCTCCAAACCTCTTTGTAAATTGCTTGAGAAAGAGGTGAAATTTGATTTTACTTCTGATTGCTTGCAGGCTTTTGAGACCTTGAAGAAAGCTCTAGTGAGCGCTCCCATCCTCATTACCCCAGATTGAAGTCAACCATTCGAGATTATGTGTGATGCAAGTGATGTTGCAGTTGGCTCAGCTTTGGGACAAAAGAGGAACAAGATTTTTAGAAGCTAATTATACGACTACCGAAAGGGAGATACTTGCTATCGTGTATTCTTTTGATAAATTTAGAGCTTATCTTGTGGGGACTAAAACTATTGTTTATACTGACCATGCAGCTATAAGGCATCTGTTCGCAAAGAAAGAAGCAAAACCCAGGCTCATTCGATGGATTTTGTTACTTCAGGAATTCGATGTTGAGATAAGAGACAGAAAAGGGTGTGAAAATGTTGTGGCCGATCATCTGTCTCGATTGGAACATCCGGTGGAAGGAGAAGACTTATCACATGAAATCAACGAGGATTTTCCCGATGAACATCTGTTTTTCACTCAAGCCACTTTCCCATGGTACGCTGATATTGTCAATTATTTGGCAGCCAAGGTACATCCTCCTGATCTCACTCCTTATCAGAAAAAGAAATTTTATAGAGATGTACGATCTTATTTTTGGGATGAGCCCTACTTGTTTAAAAGATGTGCAGATACTATACTTAGGAGGTGTGTACCTCAAGAGGATTGGGCGGCCATTGTTGAGAAGTGTCATTCATCCCCTACCGGAGGACATTTTGGTGTGCAAAGGACCGCAATAAAGATTTTGCAAAGCGGTTTCTATTGGCCCACCATATTCCGCGACTCTGCTAGTTTTGTTCTTCAATGTAATGAATGTCAGCGCACGGGGGGAATCACTAAGAAGAAGGAGATGCCTATGAATACCATTATTGAGGTGGAATTGTTTGATGTATGGGGGATAGATTTTATGGGACCATTCCCAAAATCAGGAGAGTACCAATATATCTTACTTGCAGTAGAATATGTTTCAAGATGGGTGGAAGCAATTCCAACCAGAACTAACGATTCTAAAGTGGTTACTGCTTTTGTTAGAAAGAATATTTTTTGCAGGTTTGGTACTCCTCGTGCCCTCATTAGTGATGGAGGATCTCACTTCAACAATAGATGGTTAGACAACGTGTTGGACAAATATGGAGTCAAGCATAGGGTCACTTCGCCATACCATCCGCAGGCGAATGGACAAACGGAGTTAGCAAACAGAGAGATCAAGTCGGTTCTTCAAAAGACGGTGAGTGTGAACAGAAAAGATTGGGCACTTCGGTTAGAAGATGCGTTATGGGCTTACCGCACTGCCTACAAGGGTCCCATAGGTATGTCTCCTTATCAACTTGTGTTTGGGAAGTTATGCCATTTGCCTCTTGAGATGGAATACAGGTCGTATTGGGCAATCAAGAAGTTGAATCAAGATTTTCAAAAGGCCGGTGAGGAAAGACGTCTTTTTCTTAACGAGATGGACGAATTTCGAATGGAGGCTTATGATAGTTCATCCATCTACAAGGAGCGAATGAAGGCTTATCATGATAGGATGATCAGTCCGAGAGAGCTCACCTTGGGGGATGTGGTTTTGTTGCATAACTCGAGACTATCTTTGTTTCCCGGGAAGTTGAAGTCCAAGTGGACTGGTCCATACATGATCAAGAAAATTTATGATAGTGGAACAGTTGAGTTACTAGCCCCGGATGGACCGTTGTTTCAAGCAAATGGTCACCGTGTTAAGAAGTATTACAGTGCAGACAAAGTGTTAGATGAAGAGGTTGGTCTCGAGGAGCCAACCAAGGAGTGAAAAAGGGGGGTAAAAGTCAAGCTAATGACTTTAAAGGAGCGCTTGTTGGGAGGCAACCCAACAATTTTTGCTTTAATTTTAAGTATTTTTGGTTTTGATTTAATTTTGTGCGTTGCAAAAATTTTCGCAGGATCTGACCTCTCCGTGGCGACCGCCGCAAGCGCTGCGGCGGTCCGCCACCTGAACGCTGGAAAGCATCTTTGACGTACGGCGACCGCCGAACAGCAGCGGCGGACCGCCACCTGGGTACAATTTTCCAGCGCGATTTTTCGAAATTCTTCGAATTTTCGCCCCGCTCAACCTCTACGCGAAATTTTTCAGGGTACGTTTTTTTTTTCAGTAGTATACTCACATCCCTACCGACTCTACAAACTTATTTTACACTTTGTTGTAAATAAGTTTGGGGGGATGAAGTGGTGGACCGTGAGTTTAGGGTTTTCTTTTTGTTTGTTTTTGCTTTAATTTTTCAAAATCCCGTAGGAGTTTTTTGTGTTCTAAAAATGTTTTCTTGAATCCATGTCATGAACATAACATGAAGAACTTAGAAACACGCATGCTTAGGGACACATTAGACCGAGTTGCCAATGATATTATATTCCATTTATGTTTAAGTGTGGCTTAACGTTTTGATATGATGGTTTGGTGAAAAGGTGCATAATTAGTGAATTTCTTGTTCGCCTTGAATCGTGCTTATACCTTGTGAGATTTGAGCCTTAAATTCTTTCTTGTGTGATTTATCTGTATGCATGTATATGTTTCTAGAACTTGCTCCTAGTCTGCCTAAGTTTACATAGTGTTTAAGTTGATTTAGGAGGATGTTAGGCCGTCTTTTCTTAGCTACTTTTATATCCAAAATTTTCGACCCTCTCAAATTTTTTCCTTTGGAGCCAATTTTGAGCCTTTAAGCCTTTTCTTTGGAAGCCAAAATAAATGGGGACAATTCCTTGGGTTGGTATAGTTTTTGTTATCTTCTTTTGTAAAGGAGAAAAGTAGTGTGCTTAAATGTTGAAAAGTACAAGTTGTAAAATAGTAAAAAAATTCAAAATATGTGCTTGATTCTAGAAAGGATGCTTATAAAAAAAAGAGAAAGAAAGGTTGTGAAAAAAAAAAAAAAAAAATTCGAAGGATTGAAAGTAAGTTGAAGGAGAAAAATAAAGTGTTAGAAGTGCCTTAAGTTTTAGAAAAGTGGAGTCATCTTAACAATACTTGGGATATTTTTGTATTTGAGTCACTTTTTAGCCAAATATTCCTCACCTACCAAAGAGCCTACGTTACAACCGAAAAGAAAGACCTTTCGGACTTTTGATGCTTAATCACATTGAGTAGAGGAGGGATTAGACTTTGAGCAAGCCTATGGTAAACTTTGCATGATGCATGATTTGAGTGATATACACTTTACCTTTATACACTTTGAGAGTGAGAGAAAGAACACTTCCCATCTTTGGAAGTTTGCCACATGTGAGTGCTTGAATTCAAGGTGTTCCACGAGTTAGTAATGAAAGTGCACTATTAAGCCTTGCTTGATTTGATTGTGTTAATTCATGCTTAATCTATTCTTTCATCTTTTGAGGCAATTATGACGTCTAGTCCTTGTGCATTCCGTGCATCTATTCTTGTGTCTTTAGTGTTTTGTTCGAGGACAAACAAAAATGTAAGTTTGGGGGAGTTGATACGCTCGGATTTTGCACTGTTTTAAGGCCATTATTTGGTCCGTTTTTACTATCAAAATCACTCTACATGTCCATTATTTGCATATTTTATACATTTTGGTATTTTGACGTGTTTTGTGAGAAATGTGCATATTTGAGCCGAAAAGGGGAGTAAAAACGCATAGTCTGGAAATCTGGAGTCAGACGGCGACCAGCGACCGCCGTGAAGTTGTACGACGACCGCCGGCGCCCGGCGGTCAGAGCCATGTGGCGCTCCGCCTCGGAAATTTACGCTAGGAGAAGAGTCTCGCCCGGCGACCGCCGGAGGACATGTGGCGGTCCGCCACCGAAGGGTCAGAGTCTCTGGACTCCAACGCGGCGACCGCCGGCCAAGGTGCGGCGGCCCGCCGGAGAAAGGCGGCGAATCCGACCAGCCCTAGATTTGCTCCAAGACTTACCAAATTTTGAAGATCTTTTCCTTCTATGATGAGGAATAATTTTCCCCTATAAATAGGACCTCAAGCTTCATCAAAAGAAGGAGAACACATTCATAGAGAAAGAGAGTTACTACTTGCAATATTCATAGAGATCAAAAGCTAGAGTACTTCAATTGTGCAAGGAGTTGGAGAAGGATTTCAAGAACATCAAGAACGACAAGGATTCTACCTACGGGTTTTATTTGCTTTAGTTTTATGTTCAAATTGTTTTCCCTTCAATCTATGTTGTTAGTTTATTCAATTATGTGTAACTAAACTCATAGGATTCTAGGGATGTGTTAGTAGCAACTTTGGTTATACAATTCCGTTTTCTATTTAATATCCGTTTTGTTTTTACTTTGTTTCTTCCCTAAGTTAATCATGATGCTTCGTAATTGAGTGACACAATTATGTATGATTTAATATAACTTGCTTCATAACTGTGACAGAGTTCTAGCGAGTTAGATCCACTTAGTAGACACTACAGTTAGCTTCCTTTAAAACGGCACTGTTAATTGAGAGTGAGGACTTTTCAAGGGTCTTAGGAGCTTTTTGGAGTTACGTATTAGGATTGACAACCCTAATGTTAGTAATCAACGTTTGTATCGCATGAGCATAAGCTAGGTGACTCGTCCTTTCAAAGTATTAACTGTGCTAGGGTATTGTAGTTTGGAATTTGTATAACCATAAAAGTGAAAGCACATCCCTGGAATTCCCTTATCTCTATACTTTTCTCTCCGTGATTTGCTTGCATTTAGTTGGTTACTGCTTTTAATATTTTCTGTTTTCAAAAATTTTCAAAAAAAAATTCTTGTTTCTCCAGATAGTAATTGAGTTCTAGTAGGAGATAGACACTTTGTGTACGTCTTCCCCGTGTTCGATATCCGGTACTAACCTTTTGCTATACTATACCTACTCTGTATACTTGCAGGTATTTATAGTGCAAATAAAAAGTGCATCATTTAGATGCTTGCCTAAGACCATGAAGGTCTATATAAGCTTCCAATCATGCGTTTCTTGCCCTTAATTACATATCCATTAGAATGTTCTAGTAGATGATTTCCTCAAGACTTCTATTTATAGAAGGCTGTCTTGACAATCATAATACATACATTCTAATTTATGTAAGTTCTAATAGACAATATGATCGATTAAGTCCTGGCACAACGATAGTGAGAAGATAATTCTCTTTGAGCATAACCCATTGTCATTGTCTAGCCATTTGAGATCCACATTTACACTTGCAAAGATACTTGCTCCCACTAACTGACACAGCCTTTAGGTAGTATTACAAGTCTTGTAAAATATGTTGTCTATCATAGATTGTAATATGGAATCTATCACCTTTTCAAAGATGATTATCCAAATTAACCAATACTACATTGTAGTTAAAGGGATTATGTTCAAGTTAATCTAAGACTGAGTCTTACGACACTCTTAGACCCATGAACTTGTTGTGTTCCAGCGGAACGCTCCCACTACGACATGGTTCTTACAATCTTAGGTACTGAAGTTGATTTTATTAGTGCAAAAGTTTCTAATGGTATGACTTCTTGGTAATGTGGAAAATCTGATATCTCTCTCTTTATTTTGAGAGTTATCACGTTGTTAGGCTTATAGTTCATCTCATGATCTTCATACAAGAATAATATCTTTGAAGATTATAAAACTTATAACCTTACATCATTTGGGACAAACCTTAAAACATGCCTCAGTACACAACTCCAATTTCTTGGACACTTTTCCAACACGGGTTGGAACAATATTACACCTTGAGATGTGCTAGACTAGAGACGCTCTAGTCCACAACTCTTGTTTTGTAGAAGGTACTGATGTTGGTAGTTTCTTTAATGTTTATCCCATCAATGATAAGATTGTAATGAGTACAACTCATCACATAATCAAACTTGTCTTAGAAAGACTTCGATTCCTTCTTACATAACTATCCCATTCATTAGATGAATGCTTGGATTCGTTAATGGAGATTAGACTCCCACTACTGATCATAACCCTTTGCTCGTCTCCTTATGGTGTAAATCATTGAGACTTGCTAGTCTTTCTATGTTGCACTTCTATAAGTATTTTGAATCTCTTGAAAAATCAAATGATTCTAACTCATAGTGCATCAAATAGACTTTCTGAACTCTCAAGCTATTTAACGATATGTTAAAATCTTGATAGTCTAGATCAGTTCGAACAATTTCTAAGTATTTTCTTGGCCTTAAGGCTAAGAGCCATAAATACTTTATCATTCAATGATTAAGAAGTTGATGTGTTGTTGAATACTCAACCTTGTCGCACTTATATTATTTTAATACTATGATGCCTTAAGCATCAACCATAAAACAATAGTTAAGCATTAATAGCTCTCACTGCAACAAAAACCTAACTGGATCAAGATCTCTTACTTAGAAGTTGCATTGTCATGTAAGTCATTGTCCTTCTATAAAATAGGTCAATCCAACTCACAAAACATATTTTCTCGCTTTAAACAAACTTCGATGACTAACCAGTCTCTCCCATTTCCATATCTAGTCTTTTGTTCAAATGAACTAGGACTTAAGAAAAATGCAGCCTTTATGAATTCGTCATCTATCATGTTACTTTCCTCTAACAGTAACATAACGACTATTATTCTGAAGATTTTCAACTTTTCAGTTAAACCTTCTTGTAGTAATTTCTTATTACGTAGGCGATGACTTGTGTCAGAAATTATTTGAGTGATCAAAAGATCCTCAAAACATTCTGTCACTCTAGGATATTCCAATCGAATCAATTTGACAGATTCTATTGATATCCATCTTTCATCGTCATTAACCAAGACTTGTCAAGCTACTTAAAAGGAAAATAGCTTGACCTCATTCCTCAAAGAGCTTGTCAAGTACATGCATAATGCATTCTCGAACATTCTTCGTGGAATTATGTCGAAGAAATGGAGGACATGAATCATTGAGTATAAACTCCAAGCTTTCAGCGATGAGAATCTTATCCATTTTCGTCTCCGGTCTATATAATTTAGGCATTTGAGTTTACTTTCTTTAAGGATCGCAGACAAATATTAAATGACATAATGAAGATTTGGCAAATAAACTTATTATCACATACTCATGCTCAATACATAATCGCAAATAACCACAAAACAATTATGTATCTTGCAACTGTAAAATTAAAATTTTGTACCCTCAAGCAGAGGTCAATACGCATTAAAATTTTAGCAATTTTACTGGTCACAACACTGACGAATAGTCCAGAGACCGCAGCACGGCATGGCCGCCAAATGTTGCCTAAGCACGACCATCGGATTTAGCATTACAGAATCTTGTTTCTACAATACACTCCCATAACAATGCTCATGTGCTAATAACAAAACCAAGCTATCTCATAAATTCTGTTTGAACTTCTGAAACTTGTAATTTCTTAGGATTATTGTCCCCACAGCATGGGTGGCGATAATATTAGAAACTACTTTCTAGTTCATACTATTTATATTTGAGAAGTCTGCCCTTATGAACTTGCTATTTCTTAGGATTATTGTCCCCACAGCATGGGTGGCGATAATATTGAAAACTAGCTTCATAAATTTGCAAACCAACCGATGGAGACCGTATACAACGCACTTGTTGTAATCATCACTTGGATATTTTTATATGGTTTTTGCATAATTATCACATAAGCAGATAAAGCAGATAATCCACTTAAAATAGATAAACACCAAATAAACTGATAAATCCATTTAATGCATGGCATTTAAACGCACATGATAATTATCGAAAATTATTTAATCTAGTCAAGGGAGAATCAATTATATAATTAAGTTTTATCTTGGATAATAATTATTCAAATTCATTTAGGATTTATCAAGATAGAGTCAACTATCTAAATCCACGTAGGATTATTCTAGATTTTATTTCGATAAAATCAAATCCTACAATTCAAGATAACGTTGATTTATGATTATCATTATTTAAATCGTACTAGGATATTACTAGATAGAAATAAATCCATCATAATCCATAAGATAAAAATAAAATCCTATCAACCAAGATTTATACAAATCTTAATTCTATTTAGAATAGACATCTAAAATATATCAAATATTACTTAGGATTTCTTAGATAAATGAATTTATCTAAATCCAATTAAATAAGGATTTTCTTATATATCATTAACATCCGAATCTATCTAGGACATAAATCCAAAAGATAAGGATAACTTGGATTAATACTTATTTTAATCCGTCTAAGATTTGTCTAAATAGAAATAAATCTATTCAAATCCATAGGATAAAATAAATTAATATAAATGTTTATCCTAATTCATCTAGGATTTATCTTAGAATAAATCCATATAAATCCATAGAATACGATAATATTATATTATAATTATTCAAATCTATCCAATGATTTATCTAGGAACAAATCCATATAAATCTATAAGATAAGAATAAAGTATTATATTCTCCCTATCCAAATCCATCTAGAATTTATCTATGAATAAATTCATATAAATTCATAGGATAAGAATAAAATAATATGATCATTATCTAAATCCAACTCAGATTCATCTAGGAATAAATCCACATAAATGTACAGGATATAGATAAAAACTTAGATTATTATTTTCCAAATATAACTAGGATTCATCTAGGAATAAAATCCATATAAATCCATTTAAATAAGGAAAGAAACTAATTAATCCATGATTTAATTCATAATTAAATCTCACATAATATATAAAATCCACAAAAATATATTCAAATCTTATTTCCATATTTATCTTGAATTATTTCCAAAATTGAATCCAAGGATTTGGAAATCCTAATCAAATTTGGAAAGTGGAGTCATGGAACGAGGCAAAGCGTCATCGCGCGTAGGAAGAAAACCAATTCCATCCACTGTTGGGGCTGCTCACAGAGGAACGCCGCTGCAGTCCGACGTCGATGCTGTTGCGTCGTCACAGACGCTGCTGCTACATCGTCGTTGCTGCTCCAGCGTCGCCTCCGACACCCACGCTCGGTACCGAAGCGTCGTTGTCGTTGCTGCTCTTGCACCGATCATGCCTCTATCGGACTCCCACTGAAAAATGCTGCAGCGCTACCGTCGCGTCACGAGTCCGGGAATCTGCCGACGGGCTCCCACTCGAGCTGACGGCGCTGCTGCGTCTCCGTCACCGCTGCTCTCCGTAGCCACCGGCGCTGCTCATGGCAGACCGCCGTCCTTGGCCACCGGACTGCAATTGCTCTTGTTGTAAAGGTTTCGGATGCAGCGATACCAAGATTTCAATTCAGGTAATTAATTCCACCGACAAGAGAAATCAAATAAGATATAGGCGCATGAATTGATTCTATGAAATCACTATATGTCATGTTCACACGCAGCAGACGCAAGAAGGATGAACAAAACAAGACATAGACATCATAACAACATACGCATAGAATTATCCCAAATTTGATCAAATTGGGCAGATCGTGCATCTTCCTATCGACGTCGAGACGTGCAGCATACGCATAGAATTATCCCAAATTTGATCAAATTGGGCAGATCGTGCATCTTCCTATCGACGTCAAGACTTGCGCATTCGGCGACGTGCAGCTCCGGCGCAAGCGCCGGCTGCACGTCCTTACCGTTCGTGCTCTTGTCGTTGATGATTCACGACTCATGCATTCAAGCAATTCAGATAACATGAAATTAATCCACATAATCAGAGCCAAAAATTGGCTCTAATACCAATTGATGGAGTTTGGTGCCCCTTGCACAGCGGAAGACTTGTACAAAACAAATAAATCAGATACGGATCTATTTGACCGATTATACGATTAATCAATTCACATGTTAAACAGATAATTGCATGCTAGAACGCAAATAATTCATGCTTAGAAAATATAAATCCTAAACATGAATACTACAGTTTAGAGTTACCGATTTAATTCTCCAAAGAATCGTCGATTGCTCGCGCCTTTTCCACGATGATCTTCAATACTAGACCACGGATCTTCTAACTGCTTCCCGAACTGTATTCCGACATCAGTGTGGGCTGATCTTATCAAAATACTAGGACTCGAATAAAGAAGACAGAAATTCCTCACGGAGGAGGAGCTGAAAATCTCACGGAGAAGAAATTCATAGAAAAATCGTTCCTCTCTATCTTTTAGGAGTAGACGCTATTTTCTCTCTTTGAAAAAAGTGATTTCTGTCTTATTTATTCTCCTATTTATATTAAGTTCATATTGGGCACAGTCAGAGATATATGGAAGGTTTTGGATATGGGCTCCTCCAATTAGCTTGTTACTAATTAAATTGAACACCAATTTAATATAAGCTTTTAACTGGAATATTACGAGCAGCCACTACAGAAGTAATATTGCACTCCCCATCCAAATAAATTACAAGTAATCCGGGTTTCCGTTATTTATATTATTTATTTCCCGCGCTTAAGATATAAATGTCCATTAATTAATTAATGTCTACTATGGACTTAATTAATTAACATCTTATTAATTCCAAGAGTGGACTTAGCAAGAAACACTTATTTATTATTCATAGAGTAATAAAACTCCAACTGGCCAGTTTTTGAATAATAAAACCTTGTTCAAGCTCCTCTTGAGGACTTTATCAAACGAGACTCACCTCGCGCACGATTCAACATAATAGCAATCCTAGCACCGCTAGATATTAATCACCACTACCCAATATATCATGATTATTGGGTTGCGAAAAACCCGCACCATTTGATAAGTCAAAGTAGTGCATAATCAATACCGTATGCTCAATGCTGACATAGGTAGATTAAGAAATAGTTATTTATCAAGACCTAGTCTTTCAGTAGATAGCATAAAGACACGTCTTGCTGTTAGATCCATTCAGTGTTATACCACACCAACGTCATCTTATTTCAGTAAGGCTTAGAAAAAATCGGACTGACATTGCAACCTTTCACGATAGGTAGTCTAAGCCTATCTGGGTTGTGAAATTCTTCTTTTTCTTTTGCAAAGCATTGCATAGAACCAACTGTGTTACCTTAAAGTGGACGACGCCCACAACCAGTCTACTAAGCAAAAGACTTAGACTTTGTTTGCTTCTTATACATTTAAATGTTTATAAAATATCTTATAAATGCACAAGCAAACACAATGAATAATATACTGATTCTATCCGTGCGAAACTGCTCGAATAATACTGAATCGGGTTAAAAGTGGATTATAGAGTTTTACGTATACAAGCAAGATTCTATTCGAGCGAAACTTGCTCGAAACATGCTTTTCAGTATACCAAACCTAACAGTTGTTACCTGCGGTGAGAGGTTGATCTCTTGTCAGTTTCAACGGTGCTCCCTTGGATTGGTTTCTGGTTGAATAGATCTGGTTATTGGCGGGTTTGTGAGCCATCTTTTGATCTATTCGGTTTCTCTCTTGTTGCTTATGTTAATCGGACTGTGTATATCTCTTTTGATCCGAGAGGATCTTGTTTGTTATCACTAATCCGTTTATTCAGTGTGCAGGCTTCATAAGGAGAACTTTGTTGATACTTCAAGAACCCTAGCTTAGCATATTAACTACTGTTGTAATAGTTAATTGTTTTTTGGTTGTAATCTTGAGAAAACTCAACAAAATCAGTCGCGTGGTTAGAGTTTGACTGTGCTCTCCTAATGAAGAACAAAGAGGTCTTGGTTAATAGTGAATCTGCACCTAATCTGATCCCTACAGGATCATATTTATAAAAAAGAAAAATTTAACATTATTTACATATTTTGAAGGAAAATAAAATTTGACCTAGTACTTTTTTTTAATAAAAGTTAACGTAACTATTTCAGTAAAATATAATAGAGAGAAAGAACATGAAATAACAAAACTATTTTGATTAAAATTAGGAGTATTGGGAAAGCGAAATATATTTTTTAGAAATAACTTTTTTTTACCATAAAATAAGATCATATTTTGATAATTACTAGTAGTACTTTTTAACTTTGGAAAATTATCTAATTTGAAGTTTAAAACATTATCTGATAATTTAGAACATTATCTGATAATTTGAAGTTTAATTATCTAATTATCTAACTTGTAGACACCACCATTTACTGAATTCAAGTTCCTGGCCTTATTTGATTTCTCAGTAGATCATAATTAACCACCCTTTGTTTCTTTCTAGCTGTTGGCCTAAAGGGAGAGAAATATGAGAAATAAGATTTTAGGAAAATACATAAATGAAATAAGAGATCGAGAAAAAAATGGAAACGAGAGAAAATTTAAATGAGTATGAGAAAAATAAATAAACCAAAAAAGTGAAAAGAACAAAAAATTCTGAAAATAAAAGTAAGAAAAAAGCGTACAGTAAATATTGTTAAAGCCCTAAATCATGACAGTAGCCCTTCTCCTATTCACGTCTTTCACGCTCTGCGTTTTCCTTGGTCAAGGCCTCAACCCGAGATTGAAGAATGTCGATCATAGCTTGCGCTCGCATCAATTCAATCTTCAGCCTCTCCCTGTCTGTTGAGATGTCGATGATCTCGTTCTCCAAGTTGCCGATGAACTTGAGGTAGCCGGGAGGGACGGATTTTTCCAGTTCCGCCGAGTTAAACGTGGTCGTGCTGCCCGGGAGGTTGTCTTTCGCGCCTAGGGTCTCTAGAAGGGGGATCTCTACAGGCGGGGAGTTGGTTTTCGTCATCATCATTGTCGAGGTGGAGTCCTCGGATCCGTTGGCGATGCTGAAGTTTGGATCATCGCGCTTCGGTCTCTCGACGTTGTCCAGCGAGAGGTGCTCCAGTTCGGGTGCAGGATCCCTCTTCGACAGCTGGAGAGGGACGCTGGAGGTATCGGCCGGGGCTACGAGAGGCTGCACATCCTGCAAAACATTTGGAGAGAGATTGTTGGGAATACAGTAATTACAAGATCTCATGCTGCTAAAACAACTCGAATTCACACGACAAACGTGCTTTTAACCGCGTCTAATTTTCATTTCTATCTATTTTCGTTACTTGAAAACATAAAACAAAGTCTTGCACCAAAATGAACAAAACATGCACAAGACCTGTTCGGTGTTTGTGCAATCTTCGCGCACATCTTCTGCGGGGACCACAAGCGGGGCGTCCTCATCCCATTCCTCTTCGATAAACGGGGCATATCGGTCCCCATTAGGTGGTCCGGCGCCACTCTTGTGGAAGATTTTACAGAGCACAAATGCATCCTAAAATTAACAAAACAAAGACAAGAATTTCATTATTTTTAAAGTTAGCATAAAATCATTGGGAATCGATACACACCTGTAGAGCGCCGGCGTTTCCGAGTTCTGTGTCGTATAGCCGGTACTCGTGCATCACCCAATCAGTCCGCTTTCCATCATGGGCGCGTCCGCTGTGGAAAATGAGCGTATTCTTCATTCCAATGGACTCGTTCTTATGTTTCACTGGGCGGTCCTTCCCGGTCGCCTTCCAGTACCCTCGCCCAGTGGTGCAATTGAGGCGGGATCCATACCCATACTTCTTATCCACAGGGCTAAAGAAGAACCACTCTAGATCTCTCGTCTTCAGCAACGAATGCTCTATTTAGACAACAAGATTATCATTACAATACAAAAGCTAGTTAGAAATCGACGAATGTGTGTAACGCACACGCACTTATTCACAACATCATTTCTTCATCTAAACATGAAAAAACATAACAACCTAAAAACAAACACACAAAAAAAAAAAAACAGAAATCTTCAAAGACTGCAACTTTACATCAAACAAAGCATGAATCTACAACAATTTTATAAAAAATTATAAAAAGATTGAATTTTTTCATACCATCAAGATCCCATGGCTCAGATTTGTAGACATCAATTTCACTAATAGCTTCAAACCTGAAAGGTATCCCACAAACTTTCCTCCTCAAATAATACCTCACCAACTCCTCGTCCGTTGGATGAAACCTGAACCCGGGTGCCAAAGAAGTTGGCGGTGTTGAATTGTAGTCAACAATTGTTGACTTTGTTGGCAAAATATTTGTCCCACATCGGTGGGGATAGGATTAGTTTGGGGGAGAGTTGCCTATAAAAGGAACTCTCCTGCCCCATTTGTAAATATCCTCAAACATTTGTTTCTCTTCTCCATTTAATATAATCGGGCTCTGCTGAGGGTGCTCGGAGACGTAGGCAATTTGGCCGAACTCCGTTATCAAAGTTTCGGGTGTGTTCTTTCTTTATTATTTATTTTGTTCCGCATTTATTTCTGGGTTTGCTTTTCTGCTGTAATATTGTATTCAATATTATTTGCGGGTTGTTGTAGTAGTGTTTTGTACACCGACTGATAAATTCTGTTTGGAGTCTGGTAATTAAGAGAGGACAATGTCCCCACCAGTCTTTCCAGAGAATTTATTTGGGGAAGTAATTTTATCGAGGTAGACCCCATTGGGTTAACTCTAAAATTACTGAATCGGTTCATTTCACTATTTGAGAGGAAATTTGCCCGGTTTTCTCAACAAGTGGTATCAGAGCCAAGGTTCGTCCTTGGTTCTATTTGTTTGTAATATTGAATACTTTATTTTGAGTCTGTAATGGCGGGTAATGATCAAGAAGTCAAGGCTAGTTCGTCATCATGGTCGAGGCTTCCACTGTCAAATATGAAATTGACGGTGGAGATATTTGACGGTACTGGCCATTTTGGTATGTGGCAGGGGGAGGTTCTAGACTCTCTTTTCCAACAGGGTCTTGACATTGCCATTGAAGAAAAGAAACCAGAAGATATAGATGATAAAGATTGGAGTACCATAAATCGGTTAGCTTGTGGAACAATTCGGTCGTGTCTGTCCAGGGAGCAGAAGTATGCTGTCAAGAATGAGACTTCTGCACATAGATTGTGGAAGACACTGGAGGACAAATTTCTGAAGAAGAGTGGTCAGAATAAGCTCCTTATGAAGAAAAGGTTGTTCCGATTTGAATACCGATCAGGTACCACTATGAATGAACACATTACTTTGTTTAATCAGTTAGTAGCAAACCTGCTAAATTTAGATGTGAAATTTGAGGATGAGGATCTGGCATTGATGTTGTTGTCGTCTCTTCCTGATGAATTTGAACATCTGGAGACCACATTGCTCCATGGTAAAGAGAATGTGTCTTTAGATACTGTATGTTCTGCTTTGTATAGTCATGAATTGCGAAAGGCAGATAAAATGAAAGGCAAAGCAGTTACAGATGAAGCATTAGTGGCAAGGGGTCGTCAACAAGGCCGATCAAAGGAAAGAAGAGGAAGGTCCAAATCGAAAAGACGAGCTGCCAAAGATGAGTGTGCTTTCTGTTATGAGAAAGGACATTGGAAGAAATACTGCCCAAAATTGAAGAAGAAAGAAAAGGCTTCGCAGGGTGCAAATGTTGCTGAATGCAAAAATGATGCGGAGTCGGATTGTTCTTTGACGGTTTCACCTACAACATCGCATCCAGACGAGTGGATATTGGATTCAGGTTGTACCTATCATATGTGTCCCATCAGGGAGTGGTTCTTTGATTTCGAAGAACTCAATGGCGGACTTGTTTACATGGGAAATGACAGTCCATGTAAAACAGTCGGGATAGGCTCAATCAAGCTGCAAAATCAGGATGGATCCACCAGAATTTTGAAGGATGTGCGGTACGTGCCCCAGTTGAAGAAGAATCTCATCTCTTTGGGGGCCTTAGAATCTAAAGGCCTAGTTGTGATGATGCGAGATGGAATTCTTAAAGCAACTTCAGGAGCATTGGTGATGCTGAAAGGCGTGAGGAAGAACAATTTGTATTACTACCAAGGTAGTACAGTTGTTGGGACAGTAGCAACTGCAACTTCGAGTAGCAAGAAGGATGCAGAGGCGACGAAGCTTTGGCATTTGCGATTGGGACATGCTGGTGAGAGATCATTGCAAATTCTCGCCAAGCAAGGATTGCTGAAAGGTACGAAGTCTTGCAAATTAGAGTTTTGCGAGCATTGTGTTCTGGGAAAACAACGAAGAGTGAAATTTGGCACTGCAATCCATAATACAAAGTGAATTCTGGATTACGTGCACTCTGATGTGTGGGGACCTGCCAAGACTCCGTCACTTGGAGGTAGACACTATTTTGTCACTTTTGTTGATGATTTTTCCAGAAGAGTTTGGGTGTACACTATGAAGAGCAAAGATGAAGTCCTTGGGATTTTTCTAAAATGGAAAGCTCAAGTTGAAAATCAGATGGGGAGGAAGATCAAGGTTCTCCGATCAGACAACGGTGGAGAATACAAGAGTGATCCTTTCCAAGATGTATGCCAGGAGTGTGGCATAGTTCGGCACTTCACAGTGAGAAATACACCACAGCAGAATGGAGTGTCAGAGCGTATGAATCGAACACTAGTGGAGAAAGTTCGTTGTATGCTGTCTAATGCTGGGCTAGACAGGAAATTTTGGGCTGAGGCCATCACATACGCTCAACACATTGTCAATCGTTTGCCATGTTCTGCCATTGATGGCAAGACTCCTTTAGAGGTATGGTCCGGTAAACCTGCAACTGATTATGATTCTTTGCGTATTTTTGGTTCTGTTGCATATTATCATGTCACTGAACCAAAATTGGATCCACGTGCAAAGAAGGCTTTGTTTATGGGTTTTAGTGCTGGTGTTAAAGGATATCGGTTATGGTGTTTGGAGTCTAAGAAGACGATTGTAAGTAGGGATGTTACCTTTGATGAATCTTCCATGTTGAATAAGGTAAATCCAAACAGTAGTGATACTTCGCAGCAGGTGGAGTATACACCCAAGCAGGTGGAGTTCGAAGATGCAGTTGTGATCCCGACTACAAACACCACAAATGACTCTCCTACGGAAGGAGAAGAGTCAAATGATGAAGAGGTTCCATCCCAAGAACCTTCGCAGCAATCAGAGCCAATTGCAGTCAGGCGAACGGGGCGGGAAAATAAGAGACCGGCTCGTTTTGCGGATATGGTAGCATATGCGCTTCCAGTTGTTGATGATGTTCCAGGTATCTTTTCGGAAGCTATTGAAAGTTCAGAAAGCGATGGTTGGAAAGGTGCTTTGG
Source organism: Salvia hispanica (assembly GCF_029641045.1). Lineage (NCBI taxonomy): Eukaryota > Viridiplantae > Streptophyta > Magnoliopsida > Lamiales > Lamiaceae > Salvia > Salvia hispanica. The sequence goes on along the minus strand of NC_142693.1, from coordinate 25,134,989 downwards.
AAGAAGAGATGCAATCTCTTCAGAAGAACAAGACGTGGAAGCTGATGCCGTTGCCGAAAGGCAAGAAGGCAATTGGATGCAAATGGGTTTTTGCAAAGAAAGAGGGATTTCCTCACAAAGATGATGTTCGCTACAAAGCAAGATTGGTAGCTAAAGGCTACGCCCAGGAGGAGGGAATTGATTACAATGAGGTATTTTCACCTGTTGTTAAACATTCCTCCATTAGAATTTTGTTGGCTTTGGTAGCGCAGTTGAATTTGGAGCTAGCTCAACTTGATGTGAAGACCGCGTTTTTACACGGTAATTTGAAAGAGGAAATCTATATGACCCAACCAGAGGGATTCAAGGTTGCTGGTAAAGAAAACTGGGTTTGCAAGTTGAACAAATCGTTGTACGGATTGAAGCAGTCTTCAAGACAGTGGTACAAACGGTTTGATAAATTTATGAAGGATCAGATGTACACAAGAAGCAAATACGACCACTGTGTGTATTTGCGCAGACTTCAAAATGGGTCCTACATCTACCTACTCTTATACGTTGATGATATGCTAATAGCATCAAAGAGCCAAGTTGAAATTGACAGATTGAAGGCTCAGTTGAGTAAGGAGTTCGAGATGAAGGATTTGGGGGAAGCCAAGAAGATTCTCGGCATGGAGATTACAAGGGATAGAGAGGGAGGCAAGCTTTGGCTGACACAGAAGCAGTATTTGACCAAAGTACTTCAGCGTTTTGGTATAAACGATGATTCCAAAGCTGTAAGTACCCCACTTGCTCCTCATTTGAAACTTAGTTCTCAGTTATCTCCAAATACGGATGATGAGCGAGAATATATGGCGAAAGTTCCCTATGCTAACGCAGTTGGAAGCTTGATGTATGCAATGGTGTGTACAAGACCCGACATTTCATCAGGCCGTTGGTATTGTGAGCAGATACATGCATGATCCAGGCAAGGGTCATTGGCAAGCTGTGAAATGGATTCTGCGGTATATCAAAGATACTGTAGATATTGGTTTGTTGTTTGAGCAGGATAAATCACTTGGTCATTTTGCAGTCGGATATTGTGATTCCGACTATGCTGGTGATTTGGATAAGCGAAGATCTACTACTGGCTATTTGTTCACTTTAGCGAGTGCGCCAGTTAGTTGGAAGTCTACCTTGCAGTCAACGGTAGCTGAAAGAATTAGGTGTTGGTCAGAAACAACTTGAAGTATATTCTGACAGCCAGAGTGCTATTCATTTAGCAAAGAATCAGGTCTTTCATGCAAGGACGAAGCATATTGATGTTCGCTATCATTTTGTGCGGGAAATTCTCGAAGAAGAGGAAATTGTCATAAGAAAGGTTCCGACTTTGGAGAATCCTGCAGATATGTTGACCAAGGTGGTGACGAGAGCCAAGTTTGAACATTGTTTGGACTTGGTTAATATTCTGCGAATTGGAGTTGGCGCTTGACAGCGCCAATATGAAAGCACCGCGAGTCATTTATTTGGGTGGAGAAGATTCGTGTTCGGTGGGACTTGAAATTTTTTGCCAAGGTGGAGATTTGTTGAATTGTAGTCAACAATTGTTGACTTTGTTGGCAAAATATTTGTCCCACATCGGTGGGGATAGGATTAGTTTGGGGGAGAGTTGCCTATAAAAGGAACTCTCCTGCCCCATTTGTAAATATCCTCAAACATTTGTTTCTCTTCTCCATTTAATGTAATCGGGCTCTGCTGAGGGTGCTCGGAGACGTAGGCAATTTGGCCGAACTCCGTTATCAAAGTTTCGGGTGTGTTCTTTCTTTATTATTTATTTTGTTCCGCATTTATTTCTGGGTTTGCTTTTCTGCTGTAATATTGTATTCAATATTATTTGCGGGTTGCTGTAGTAGTGTTTTGTACACCGACTGATAAATTCTGTTTGGAGTCTGGTAATTAAGAGAGGACAGTGTCCCCACCAGTCTTTCCAGAGAATTTATTTGGGGAAGTAATTTTATCGAGGTAGACCCCATTGGGTTAACTCTAAAATTACTGAATCGGTTCATTTCACTATTTGAGAGAAAATTTGCCCGGTTTTCTCAACAGGCGGAGGAGCCCCCATCGCCGCCACCGTAGCCGCCGCTGCCGCCACCACAATGTCCTGCCCCGTTTCCATCCTCAAGATAATTTTTTTTTACAAAATTACACCACACCCACAAGCAACACAGACGAAATTGGTGCAAGAAACCCCTTTTAACACTTAAATGCACTAAAAATGCACACAAAACAGGAAAAGAAAAGTTGGGATTTTTAATGGAAAAGAGAGCAAGAAATATTGAAGGATGGAAGAGAAAAGGAGTGTGAGAGTGTGTGTAGATGAGCTGTTACTAATTGTAGATGAGAAATGGAGTATTGGTAATGTGATATATATAGTGTTACAATAAGTTTCACATTTATGTATTTCCCCTTGTACTTGGTAACAATTCTATACCTCACCCTTCTCCCTCGAGAATAACGAGTATCAAACTTTTATTTAAAAGCCCGGATGAAAAAAGTGCACTAAAAGGCACAAAGCAAGAAAAAAAAGTTGGGTTTTTTAATGGAAAAGAGAGCAAGATCTGAGAATGGCATTCAGGGATTGCACAGAGGAGAAATGAAATGTTGAAAGGTATTTTGGATTGGTTATTTGGGAGATTTTTTACCCAAGAGGCTCGAGAAATGGGAGAGTGTGTTGTGTGGTAAGTGTTGCGTCTCGGTGGTGCACACCCAAACTCCACATTAGTATGATATTGTCCGCTTTGGGCAAAGCCCTCACGGATTTGTTCTTGGGGTACTCCCCAAAAGGCCTCATACTAATGGGGTTGGGGTAGTCATTATATATGCTTGCAACTCTTGTTCATTCTCCGATATGGGATATGGTTTGCTTCCTTTCAATCCTCCCCTCAAACCAAGACCACCAGACCACAGACCACATGCCTACCCCATGTTACAGGTCACCAGGTCACCACAGGTCTTGGTCGAGCTCGTCACATCGGATAACTTGCAAGCGCAACCACCGAACCCCGAGCCACACAGGCCCAGCCCTGAACCAGGGCTCTGATACCACTGTTGGGTCTCGGTGGTGCACACCCGAACTCCACATTTGTATGATATTGTCCGCTTTGGGCAAAGCCCTCACGGTTTTGCTCTTGGGGTTGGGTCTCGGTGGTGCACACCCAAACTCCACATTAGTATGATATTGTCCGCTTTGGGCAAAGCCCTCACGGTTTTGCTCTTGGGGTACTCCCCAAAAGGCCTCATACTAATGGAGTTGGGGTAGTCATTATATATGCTTGCAACTCTTGTTCATTCTCCGATGTGGGATATGGTTTGCTCCCTTTCAGTAAGGATACTTGCTTGACACTGAAATCGATATCAAAGCAAGAAATGTTGAAGGATAGAAGAGAAATGGAGTGTGTGAGTGTGATATATATATAGTGTGTCATTAAGTTTCAAATTTATGCATTTCCCCTTATACTTTTGTAACAATTCTGTATCTCACCCTTCTCCTTCGAGAATAACGAGTATCAAACTTGAATTTAGAAGCATTACTATTTCTTAAAACGAACACAAGATTTTATGTAGCATTATTTTAAAGTACGTAGTAATGTTTTCATGTTTATAAATATACAAGCTTGTTTATGTCAAATTAAAATTAAATTGTGACGTTTTCACGGGTATCAAATGAGTTTTTTTTTTAAGAATCTGGGATAGACCTAGGTCGGGTCGAACATGCATTGTCGACTGAATCCATTATCGGTCTATGGTATTAATGGAAACTATATAAATAAGCCTCTAACCCTATTTTATCTCTTTGCCTCCATTTCAACCATTTTCTGTTGAGCGATTTCATTATTTAAACTAAATGGCGGCAGACGACGTAAGCAAGTCGGCAACGTCCTTCTTCAACCTGTGAATTCCGATCTCATGAGATATGTTATGAAACCCTATAAAATTCCTTTTATAAGGCGTGTTTGACTATTGGGTTGATTACATCTCACGTTTGGTATCCAAGATATCCAAGATATGGTCTATCCATTTTACGTAGCTCGCAAGTTATTGCGTGGAGGCATAATTTACTAAAGGACACAGAAGATAACCGCTGCAGATATTTGTGAGGAAAAGTACGGTCTTTGTCGTATAGCACACTTTATAGTATTCTTTGAATTTTAAGCTATTACGGACGTATAGTTTATTATGCGCGCGACTTAGATAACGATTGTGAATTCATATGTATTTTGTGATTATAGTATTCTTTAATTTTTAAAATAAAACTTGTATTTTATTGATTAGTTCTGTTGATGTGTTAATTTATTAGTTTTTTATTATAATTAAAAGACAATAATTTAATTGTTCAAAAATTAGGAATAAATATTTTGAATGTTATATTGTGATTGTACCGTTGCATAGTCCCACCTGGGTTACAATTCAATAAATGTTAAATTATTCGTGAAAAGTCTTCCATTCTTGTCTTTTTTATGAGTAGTTATTTGGAGATGAGAAGGAATCATCCTCATTTATATATACTTAAGCAAGAAACATTTATTGCAATTTTCCATTTATTGTTCTTAGTTGTCCATTATACTTTATTAGTTGGAATAAAATTCAATACTTTTGGCAGCTTATAATCATTTTTAGTTATTTTTCAAATACGATTGTCATTTTATAATAGTTGACATTGTTTTTCATTTAATCGACAGTTTCCATGAGGGAGAGAAAATGTCAAAAATAACATTTACATAACTTCTGAGTCGAGGATTATTTTCTATAATTTGTTTCATTAGATTGATGATAATATATAGAAATTATAAGAATTAAAAAAGAAACAAATTTGATCATATACAATGACTACGTATAATATAATAGTATATGGAAATCATAAGAATTTAAACAGAAACAAATTTGATTATACACAATGGCGAGTTATGATTTCAATGATGGGAAAGATTAAACAAGGCTTCACAAATTCATTAGCCGCGAGGTAAAAAATTAGAGGATGAATAAGAGAGTATCGACAACATCAAAAAAATCGGCATTGACGTCGAAAGAGTCGGTAATGGTTATTACGAGAAAAAGAATTGGAAATAATCACGAGATACATACAGATGAAGAGATAAAGTATGACATAGGGAAGCAAGATCCGACGAAGATTGGCAAATGTATATTGTAAGGGGGGAAAGCATAAACTTAATGATTTGAACCGACTCTAATTTGCTAATAGTGAAATCACGATTGATACAACAAATTATTAAATTTGTTAATAAATAGTGAAATTTCTAATTTATCAAAGTGGTTGGATAGGCTGACCTCTTTTACTACAATATAGATATACTAGGTTTATTATAGTAATTATTTAAGTAATGTTGATGTCTATATTTTTTTTAGTTTGTTCTTAAAATATATCTATTTTCAGCAAAAAATTATTTCTTCTCTCTTCTAATTAAAATGTTAAAATATACTCCCTCCGTTCCATAGTAATGGAGGCGTTTCTTTTCGGCACGGAGATTAAGAAAAATTGTGTTAGGTGAGTTAAGCAAAGGGAGAATAAAGTGAAAAATGAAAAAGGTAGAGAGATGAAGAGAGAAAAAGTAAGAGAGAGTAAATTAGGTGGGGAAAAATGTGTTGACTTTTACTAGAAAGGGAAATGACTTTATTACTACGGAACGTACCAAAACGGCAAAATGACGATATTACTATGTAACGGAGGGAGTATTATACTTTTGATTATAATTTAAAACTTTATTTAGAATCTCAGTGCTACATAAGAAAATGGTCATTTTTAATAGACAGATAAATAATTCTATATATTGAAAAATAAAATTTTTCGTTATGTAAATTATATCAGTATAATTAAGTTCAGATACTAATAATTTGTCATACGCATAACCAATCAATATAATGTGTAAAATAATAATTGCAAAACATATTAGTAGATTATGTATTTAAATCACGAGTCATACACAACGAAGAAAAACGAGGTTGGTGGGACCGAATTAAAAAATCATATATCTTAATTAATTAGATTGCGTGATAATTAATATAAAAAAATGCATACAGACGATAATTTGTTCAATAATATAATTTATTTTACGTAACAATTATTCTGAAGTTTGTGCTTTCATAGAAATGAAAACAAATCAAAGATTACGTATGGGGGCATATATTAATAGTGGTATATAATTTTCCATATTACGGCAATAAGGAACTAAATATAATTTCACAATAGAAGAAGCCTGAAGAATTTTTTTTTGATTTTGTGTCAAACTAAATATTTAGGCTCAAATGAATTAAATATATTGAGCATAATTGAGAAAGTAATGAAGAGTCCTATTTCTATGTTCATATTTTACTTTAAAATACAGTTGACAAAATTTGATTTGCTTTTCTCTCTACCCATCTTACACGCACAATTTTTAAGATCAAAATCCATTTGTTTTTTTTATATATTGGATATAATAGTCATTTAAATCACATAATTAGCTTTAATTTAAAATGTTTACAAGTTTTGAAAAATGAAATATTAAATCATGAAGTTTTAATTTTGCTCAATCATATCGCAGTTCAAATTTTGAGTAAAATCGTTGATGACGTTTAAGATAGGAAAAAAACTGAAATACCGATTTTTATGGTACCAGATTGTTAAAATTGGATTATATATGTGCAATTTTCGCAATTATATCATCCATGTCATTGAAATATGCGATGATGAAGCAGCTTATTTTAAACACATTTATTGTTTTGAGTTGGAGCGAATTTTTTGTCGAGGAAAGAGAATTAATAATTATAAAATGTATAAATATTTATTTGGATATTGCATATACTTATAATTAGAAATTTCAAATTTTATCATCGATTTACTTAACAATATTGCTCATGCGGCGGCAAACTGGGCCTAAATGGCAGACCGAACACCTTCTAAGGAGAAAAAATGTATGCGTCGTAATTAAAATGGCTCAAGCTTGTAAATTATTTGTGCCTAGCCCAGTTCAGGTTATCCCACAGTGTGGGCCTTTTTTGGGACCATTGTAGTGGATCGAACTAGGCTGATTTTGTATAGTCTTAATTATCTTGAGGTTTTTCTCATTAATATTAATATAAATATTTTAATTTTACTTTCAAATGTTTAATGAAAAAAGAGAAAATACATGATATATACCTTGTGTAAATACTAATCATAAACATTGTTCTCGTCTAGTCCATGTTGCTATTGATTTTTTTTTTCATTTATCCATTTAATATAATTCTAATATCTTAAAATTATTTTTCTTATTTTACCTATTTAATTTGATTTTAATATTTTAAAACTTTTCATTGTGAACACTGTTCTCTAATGGTTTTGTTTTTCATTTATCCATTTAATATAATTCTAATACATGATTTCAAATGTATGTGAACACTGTTCTCTAATGGTTTTGATTAGCATATTTTTTTTCATGTTAAAGTATTAAATTAAAATCAATAATCATGATCAAAGTAAAGGTTGACCTGTATAGTACATTAGTCTACACCGGTGTCAAATGGAATCGCATTCGTATTAAAGTATTAGTCTACGAGCTTCAACTTGAGTCTTAAGACTCAAGTCGGTTTTCTTCTTGCATAACAATTTGTACTTAGTATCTTGAGTCGTTTGTAATTGGTCCATGTTTGAGAGATTGACCATCTCTCATCATTATAAACAAAAGATGTCTCGCTAATTAGTAAATCTTGAATAATCCGATCCCTACAATAGTATAGCCAGTAACAACCTCAAATTCACTTTAATCACATTTGATCTTATAAGTATTAATATCTACAATTTTATAATTTCAATAGGTTTCCTTTTTCTTGTTTTCTCTTTATTTATAGGATAATTTTATAAATTTGATCATTTGCTTGAATGTTATTGAATATTCAATGTTTTCGGAGGAAAAAAAGTAATTAGCTTTAATTAAACAACCACGCACCAATGTCCATTTTCGTTTTAAAGCCTAAGTGATGTGCGCGACTGCGTGTGCAATTATACAGATATTCGTGAAAAATACCATAGCCTTCAATTTTGTAATCATATGATTTACTATATGATGACTTCTTAGTTGGGAAGGTTTTACCCGATTGCAGGCCTTCTCTATATATATACTCCCTGCGTCCCACCTTATATGAGACTTATTTTGAACATGAAAATTAAGAATGTGTTGTTCAGTGAGTTAATTAATAAACTAAAAGAGGATAAAGTAGAGAACTTAACAGTGAATAAGAGAAGACCACAGTGTTTTCTTTTGCTAAAGGGAAAATAACTCACTTACAATGTAATGGTAAGAAAGGGAATATGTTACGATCCCCATATCCTAGGTTTTCCCTATTATTTAGTTATATTTTGATTCACCGTATCTTTCCATATATTGTTATCTTGTTCGATAAGTTAGGGTAGTAGTTCTAGTATTATAAATAGGATAGATTGTTATCTTGTTATTCATTCAATCAATTAATGAAATCAGTATTTCGCCCAACTTGGCTTGAATCACAAAACTATCATTATTTATCGCTTGCGAGATCGAATCTCGCGTTCAGCTCTTCTTCCGGATATCACCGCCGATCCAAGCACTTCGGCGCCGGATTAATCGACGGATTTATTGTTCTTTGTTAGGCCTTACAATTTGACAGAGACTCTTATTACAACTCAAGTCTCCATGGAATCTGTTGGATCGCAAGAGAAGGATGAGCAAGCTCAACGGGAGCATGCAAGGGAAACTACCCTCAAGGTTGTTATTTCCAACATTCATCACCAGTAAGCTCTTACAATTTGACAGAGACTTAGGAACCTTTCCGCGTAAGTTGTTGTTACTAACATCAAAGGTTTGTTGGCCACACTCACTAGAAAATTGATCTGGGATAACACCACTGATTTTGTTTCCTCTTAGATTAAGCACTACCACAAGATTTTTTTTATTAGGCAAGAAGGTATGTGATACAAGTACAACACGACCCCGACGGACGGAGACCATACAAGAGATAGAGGAAGTGCCAACGAGCTTTGATGCTCCACCGGACTGCGATACTGTGGAAAGAGGTCGCCCAACTGCAAAGGCCATCAAGTCGCCATGACCAAAGCGGCAAGTTCGACCCCCAGTCAAGTACGGGGAGTTTGTCCCTCGTTGAATAGGATTAGTTCATATTTTAATATTATTTTATTTTAGTTTCCTTTTTGAAATAGGTTAATTATCTTAGTTTGTTTCCTTTTTGATTTAGGAATCTTTTGAACACTATAAGTAGACGTATAAGCTCTTTTTTTTTTGAATAAGGAATATCAAATTTTCGTTTAATTTTATCTTCATTGTTTCTTTGTGATAAAACCCTCGTTTTCAAAGTGGTCGACCGGATTTTGCCTCCCGGAACTTCTAGTTTATCCGTTTCCGACATTGCGATAGGGGAAAACCCTTATCAAATTGGTGCTTTCTTGAACTCATGGGCAATCCGTCATCTGGTGTCGGAACGTTGACCACGATCACATCCAGCAGCGTGGTGCCCCCGGCCTTCGATAACCGGAAACTCAAACAGATGTCCACGACTTTGGAGCTTCTGGCCTCATCAATGATTCGTTTTGAGTCACGTTTGAATGAGGTTGACAGTCGGACGTCCGTCCAGCGGTCGCCGCCTTGCCCGGAGCCGGACCCGCTGCCCTTCCTTCGCACTGGTTTTCCAATCCGTTTCCGACGACGGGACAGACCGTGATCCCTTCGCAGTCTGGGATCGTCAGCACTCCAACTCCGCCGTTATCCCGTGCTTCGGATCCGCTTATCTTGCGTCCACCTGCTTCCACAACACCAACCACTTACCCTTGCCACATATTTCCCACTATTGGGCATGACCCGCCGCCTGGTTCCCGCCCGCATCGGACCCCTGCAGGTTTCCAACCACCGCCGGCGCGGCCTGCGACTTACCCAACAACAACAACAACAGGGGCGTGGGCCTCTCTAGAGCGGACCAGACTTCGTGGGATATTCCGGGGTCGCACTTCGGTTTCGAGCCACCCGATTCGCGAGCAGCGCCCACATCATTGGACAACCCGGTGACCCGCCAGTTCTTGGGGACGTCCGGTGCAGACCATTAGACCAATCCCGTAATTTTAAAATGAAGGAACCACGTTTTGATGGGACGGACGTGGCCAATTGGATCTCACACGTGCAATATTATTTTGAGCACTTAATGATGCCCGAGGACCATCGTTTACACTATGTCGTCATGCTCTTCAATTCCCCGGTGGCAGATTGGATATTCAATTATCGTGCGAGCAATCCGACGGCCGATTGGCATGGTTTTTTGGAGGACGTACGACGTCGCTTTGATCCACATTGCTTCGAGGATTATTTGGGCCTCATCGCCAAGTTGAGTCAGACAGGTTCACTAGCCGATAATAATGCAACGTTTGAACGGATGCGGAGCAAAGTCCCGAATCATCCCGAATCCTCATTCTTGTCCTACTATGTGGCGGGACTGCAGCAACCGGTGCGGAATCAAGTCAAGCACCAACACCCTACTTCGGTGGCAGCGGCATTGGCCCTCGCCGTAGATTACGACAACTGCTTGGAGAAGCCGGTGGTCCACCCAGGGCTCCAGCGCCGCAATGGAATGACCAAGGACTGGCGCACAGCCACTCCGCAGGGGCAACCCCAGTCTGCCGGGAAGCCGCTTTATGCTAAGGGTTCGGAGTATTCAAAATTACCGGTTATTCGTCTCACTGCGGCGGAAAACGCGGATAGGACTCGACGAGGTGTTTGTTGGTATTGTGAGGAAAAATGGGTCCCTGACCACGCTTGCAAGAGAACCTTTCTGGCCTACATGGGCGCAGAAGAAGATGAGGAGATGGAGGAGCACGTGCAGCCGCACGATCAACCGGAAACCGAGGTGATCACGGCCGATCTCTCGCACATTTATGCTTTGGAAGGAAAGCAAATGCCGGCTGCCATTGAATTGGAAGGTTTCATTGGCGCTTCTTCAGTGCGCATTTTGGTGGACACATGATTTTCTACATCCGAAGGTTGCAGAGCGGCTCTCCCTGCCCCTTAAACCAATCAGACCTTTCCGAGTGTATGTTGGCAATGGTGAATCGTTGTTGTGTTTGCACACGAGCGTGCAGACGGGTTTAGTAGTTCAAAATCAGGTCTTTCTGCTAGACTTACACATTCTACCTATTCACGGACCTGAGTTGATTTTAGGTATGTCCTGATTGAAGTCACTCCGCCGTGTCACAAATGACTATGAGGTGGGCACAATTGAATTCATCAGGGACGGTGCACCAGTTTGCTTGAAAGTCACACCACCGAACCCGAAGCAGTTGTCCCTGCGATCTTTTGTCAGCCTACTTACTATGCAGGGCACAACCGACTTGTTCGAACTAATTCCCATCCAGCAAGACGGTCCAATGGCTGGTGAGGCCGCTGAATTGGTGTTTCCGCCGGGTCTGCCACCTTCCATCAGCCGGATCCTGGAGGCCCATACGGCTGTGTTCAGCATGCCGTCGGGCATGCCGCCGCCGCGTCCCTTTGATCATAGAATCCATCTTTTACCCGGGACGAAACCGGTCAATGTTCGACCCTATCGATACCCATATTTCTAGAAGAATGTGATCGAGAAGCAGGTGAAAGAAATGTTAGCCTCGGGGATCATTAGACCCACTCAGAGTCCATTCTCATCCCCGGTTTTGCTGATCCGCAAAAAAGATGGGACATTTCATTTCTGCATCGATTATAGAGCTTTAAACACAGCCACAGTCCGTATCACTTCCCGATCCCGACTACAGACGAGTTATTTGATGAGTTGGGATCAGCCCGGGTCTTTACCAAGCTGGATTTACGGTCCGGTTACCACCAACTCCGAATGCACGCGGATGACATCTATAAGACAGCGTTCCGCACTCATGATGGCCACTTCGAGTTCTTGGTAATGCCTTTTGGCTTGACTAATGCGCCTTCGACTTTTCAGTCTGCAATGAATGCTATATTTCGGCAACTCCTCTGACTCTCTGTCATCGTTTTCTTCGACTATATATTGGTATATAGTCTCTCGTTGGATTCCCACGTGCAGCATCTACATGAGGTCCTCACTATACTGGAAACTAATAAATTCTTTGTGAAAATGTTAAAGTGTGTGTTCTGCAGCAAGTCGGTGGACTATCTTGGGCATTTGATTTCTGGCGGGCAGTTAAAGGCCGACCCAGAAAAAATTGCAGCGATGGTAGCATGGCCAGTCCCGTCCACTATTAAACAGTTGCGGGGTTTCTTGGGCCTCACAGGATACTACAGGCGTTTCATCTCCAATTATGTGACGATTGCGGGGCCACTAACTGACTTGCTAAAGAAGGATGCTTTTCAGTGGTCTCATGTGGCTACAGACAGCTTCGAGGCGCTAAAAAAGGCATTGACGTCGGCCCCGGTACTCCGTCTTCCGGACTTTAGTAAACCTTTTTATTTGGAGACAGACGCTTCCGATTTTGGTATAGGGGCGGTATTGCTACAAGACGATCAACCATTAGCTTTTTTCAGCAAGAAGCTAGGCCCTCATAGGCGGGTGACGTCGACTTACCACAAAGAACTTTACGCTATCGTAGAAGCGGTGCAGAAATGGCGTTAGTATTTACTTGGTCGTGAGTTCGTAATCCGCAGTGACCAAAAAAGCTTAAAGGAACTACTGCAACAAGTCATTCAGACCCAAGATCAACAGTTCTATGCCTGGAAGTTAATGGAATACAAGTTTCGGATCGAGTATAGCGCTTCCAATCGAGTCGCTGATGCCTTGTCACGCCGGGACATGGATCCGACGCCGGAGGCCGTGGAACAGGCAGCAGCGGCTACAGCCCTTTTGATGGCGGTCTCGCATCCTATCCCTGAAATATTGGACACTCTGATTGAAGAATCGAAATCAGCCCCTGAATTATTGGCCTTGCGGACAGCAATTGAAAAGGGTAAGGCAGACAACAGGTTCTCAGTGAGTGAGGACTTGATTTACTTTAATCGGCGCATATATGTGGGGGACAGATCAGCTGCAAAAAAGGCCCTCCTCTTTGAACACCATAGTACGCCACAAGTGGGTCATCCCGGTGTCGAGCGGACTTTTCGACGTTTGGCAACAACGTTCTACTGGAGGAACATGAGAAAGGATGTGAAGGAATTTGTGGAAGCCTGCTACGAGTGTCAGACTACTAAATATACGACCCAGAACGTCTCATGCAGCCCCTTCCAATTCCATCCCAAGTTTGGGAGGATGTCTCGATGGATTTCATCACGTCTCTGCCACAATCACGCGGCTTTACAACAATTATGGTAGTTGTGGATCGTTTATCAAAGTACACGCATTTCGCGCCTCTTCCGCCTCAATTTAATGCTCTTCGTGTGGCAAACCTTTTCATTGAAACTGTGGTTAAACATCATGGATTTCCCAAAACCTTGGTCTCGGACAGGGATTCAGTGTTTTTGAATGATGTTTGGGAGGATATGCTTCATCTCAGTGGGTGATACGCTCGGATTTTGCACGGTTTTAAGGCCATTATTTGGCCCGTTTTTTATATCAAAGTTGCATTACATGTCCATTATTTGCATATTTTATCTATTTTGGTATTTTGACATATTTTGTGAGAAATGTGCATATTTGAGCCTAAAAAGGGGTAAAAACGTGAAGTAGGAAATCTGGAGCTTCTCCGGCGACCGCCGTAACACTTCCGGCTACCGCCGGCACTTAGCGGAGACAAAGACACGCCCGGCGACCGCTGGGAAGTGCGTGTCGACCGCCACAAGGAGTCAGAAGCTACTGGACTGCGCGCGGCGACCGCCGGCCAAGGTGCGGCGGCCCGCCACAGAAATGCGGCGCTCGACAGCTGTCTTCAAACTCAATTTTCCGGCGATCCTGAATTCCGATCGGACCTCTCTATACACCATTCTCTTCGCCTTGAAAAGAGCTTCAGGATGGTTCAAGAATCACCTCAATCGGAGGTCTGTGGAGAGAGTTATGGCCGTTCTACCAAAGTCGTGCAAAGCTGCCAGCTGCAGTCTTGGTGGGAATTTAAAGAAGGAAAGAAGATATTACCTTGTGAAGCCAAATAATTTCCTTCTACTATGGGAACGAAAATTACATATTTCCTAATGCTTGGAGAACACTTTTTACCAAATTTAAATCCTTCTAAAGCCTATATATACTCCATAACCTCATTCATAAAATTGAACCTTTCCATAGCCCCCAAAAGGGGAGCCTTAATGGCTCCCCCTCCATTCTCCAACCCTAATTCCTTCATCCATCATTCCATCACCATTCTTGGAGATTGAAGCAAGGCAAGAGGAGCATAGAGAGATTCATCCTTGGGTTTTGTTTGTTTATTTCATATCTCGTACCTTAATTATTGTTTTAGTTCATTTGTCTACGGATTGCTAAACAATAGAATTTTGTGGTTTGATAGTAATTGACTTTTATGTAGTTCTTTTTATGTTTAATGTTCAGAAATCATTTCCACTTGATTTTTCTTGAACTTTTGTTCGACTAATTGGCCGTTACCTTGATTATTGTCAATCTTTGATCGGTGATAACTTTGATTGGTTTATCTTATATGTTCATACAATAATTGTGACATGAGTATTGATGCATGACATGGAGAGATCGTGGTAAAACTTGAGTCGGATGAACGTAGAACTAATTAGAATAACTAAAGAGTTAGTGAAATCATTATCCTTGAAATTCCTCTATTTGCCTAATTCTATCTTCTTCATTTTTATTGTTTTACTTTATCTCTAGTTTTATATATTTCAAACTCAAATCTATGTTTGTCTAGATAGTATTTGACGCTTAGTACATGATAGCTAGTTGCAATTATATTCCTCGTGTTCGATATCCGGTACTGACCTTTAGCTATACTAGATCTACCATGTATACTTGCAAGTATTTTTAGTGTTAATAAAAAGTGCATCAGTGGGACAAAACTTCACTTCACCACAGCATATCACCTGCAATCGGATGGACAGACAGAGGTCCGTAATGGGGGTCGGAGCAGTATCTCCGGGCGTTCACCGCAGATAGACCGAATAAATGGGTGAATTTTTTGCCTTGGGCAGAGCTGGCTCTTAATTGTTTTCATCATGAAGGATTGGGGACATCCCTATTTACAGCGTTGTATGGTCGGGACCCTCCGGCCTTGGTCGCGGTTGAGCCTTCGGCAATCACTCAGCCGGATGTGGCATCCTTAATTCGCCAGCGTGAAGAGATGATTATTGTATTGCGTAAAAACTTGGAGAAGGCCCAACAACGAATGCGATCAGCGGCCAACAAGCACCGTCGTGATGTGGAGTATGTTGTAATAATTGAGTGAACAATTGCATAAAGCTCTCTATGATGATTAACCGAGAACGACGGAGAAGGAGGAGAAACTGTAGAGCGGAAGCGTACCTTGATCCATAATGAATTAAAAGGCGGAATTGCTTTGCATCGGCTATGGATCTTCCAAACGATCAGAGACGTCCTTCACAATAGTCTGCCGAGAGAATACAGAGATATTGAACGTTCTTCTGACGTCTGGGGACCATAACCCTAGCTTATATTTATGTTAAATATAAACCCCTTTATTTTCTATTCGGTCCCTCATCAAATAGAAAATCACTTTATGGTATCTACACTTATTTCCATAACAATTAAATACACTTTAGCCCAAACTTTAATCTTTATTAGATCACTTTAATTGGGCAACTGAAAGATAGCCATACACATTAAATTAGTCATGTGGAAGCCCAAATTTCTAACAATCTCCCACTTGGGCAACACATGACACCAAATAAATGTGTACAAACCGAATGAGCGCTCATATATGCTATCATATAGTGTATTCCCGAACAATCTTATCATCAACCATATCGACATAGGACTAAAGGGGCAGTCACCATATTTTTTCATGATTAAACCCATCAGTAATCACATATGCAAATATAATAAACAACAGATCAATTATGAAGTGTAGTATGGAAATTTCATGAAAGGTGATCATACATGTCTATTTCCAACTGGTCCTCCCAAAGTGAGATCAAACCAAAAATAATGGACAAAATATTATAATTTATTTTTGCAGAGAATAACATGAGTTTTATAACTACGTGTTCAAAACACAATATAGAGCAATAACCAAAACTACTCCCACTGACCGGAAGTATCCGTAAACAACATAACACCCATTTGGGCTACATGCCCATGAAAGACCTTGGGTGATAGTCCCTTAATGATTGAATTTGTAATCTCAAATCCATTCCCTTATGCTTTATATGTATTTGTCCATTCCGAACCCTTTATTTAACAACCAGGAAGCTCCTGTTGTTTTAGAATATAATAACTTAAGTGGTCTTCCAATACCTTACAATATGCAGCCTAGTGACAAAATTTCACAGTCATATTCATTAACTAGATGGCCCAAAACAAGTTACGAATTTTGTTGTCATGGCAGAAGTAGCTACAAGTGTTTGCCCAGCACTTCTCCACGAAATGGCTCTACAGCCAACAGACACACGTAACCTAAAATGGATCCTTTACTGTATTGGCGTCTAAAAAAAATCATAATCAAAATGCCTAAAGATCTCTCCAAATGATCTGATTTTATGTATGCGGGCATGTAATGCTTAGTTCTCTATAAATATCCCATAACCCGTTTTGCTGTTTCCTAATGATCCATATCGGGTTATTGAAATATCTGCCCAACATATAAACAATTAAAACTAAATTGGGTCTAATACACACTTGAGCACACATTAGGCTCCCAATCACCGAAGCATATGGAACCTTCTGCATTTTCTAAATCTCAAGATTTATCTTAGGGCACTGAATGAGACTAGGTTTGTCTCCTTTAGTCATAGAGGTATTTCTTTACTTGCAATTATGCATCTCAAATACTTTAGGCACCTTTTCTCTATATCCCTTCTATGACAATCGAAAATTATTTCTTTCGATTCTAAATACAAAAGAGGCATCTCAAATTTCTTCGAGAGAAAATTCTAGGTGTTAGTGCAACATATCCTTATCGAAAGTTATTTCTTTCGATTCCAAATACAAAAGAAGATGCATTTGCTCCCACTGAACTTGTGATACACACAACCATCAATAACATTCTTTCTGAATCCAAATGAAAGAACTACTTCATAAAATTTGTGGTACCATTGACGAGAGTCTTAATTGAGGTTGTTGAGATTGACTTTAAATGATATCATTCGCATGAGATTGAATGTTTACAACAATATCATCTTGAGGTTCTTAATATGCTTCTTCTTCAATGATAGTAATTCATACCTGATCATTGTCAGAAGCAGTAGTTAGTGTCTATACAGACTCCTCCTCAAAAGTAATGTTTCTTAACACATTCTTCCCCCCAAACTCAACATCCTCAAGGAATACTATATTTCTCGTCCAAAAAATTAGTTCTTTTTGTGGGATCATAAAATTTAAAAGCCCCTAAGTTTTTCTGGAAGACCAAAGTGAGAATATATGCTACAGTCTTTAATGTCTCTCCATAAAGCGAATGCGACAAGGAAGAATGATAAATCATACTCCTTCACATATCTTTAAGAGTTTTATTTCGTCTTTTAGCTACACCACTCATGCTAGGCGATCTCGACATGGTGTACAAAACGACGATCCCACACTCTTCCAAATAGAAGGAAAAATGTCTTTGACATTGTTCACCTGAGCAATCATTTCTGCCGTAGTATTTGCCACCACGGTCAGATTTGACTTTCTTAATGCCTTTGTTGAGTTGGAGCTCAACATCAGCCCTGAATATTTTGAACTTGTCTAAATCCTCAGACTTTTAATAGATTAAATGTAGGTGCCCAAAACAAGAATATTCATTTATGAATGATATAAAATATCGTTGATCATTCCAAGAAACCGAAGTGAATGAACCACAAATGTCCGTATATATCAATTCTAAAATGTATAGCTCTATTGGAACCTAATTTCTTAAGTTTGGTCTGCTTTCCTTCGATACATTAAACACACAAATCAAGTTCTGAAAAGATAAGTGTATTCAATACAACATATGACACAAGTCTCACTATCTTTTATTTTGAGATATAACCAAAACACTTGTGTCATAAATTAACCAAATTCTAATTATTTAATTTGCTTAGTCCCTTTTGATTCAACATGTAAAGCTTCTGAATATGAAGTAACATAATTGAGCATACAAAGATTGTTATATGTAAGGAAACAGTGCCCACAATACTAGAATTATTTGAAGGAAGAACTTTACTATTTCTAAATGAACAAGAGAAACCAAATTTTGTCTAAAAGACAGTACAGTAAAGTATCCTTCAAAGACAGAATAATTCCAGTCTTTAATAACAATCTACAGTGCACAATAGTCTCTACTTCCACCGATTTGTCATGTCCCACATAGATGTATCTTTCACCATCAATTGACTTTCAGTAGCTCAGACAGCCTTGCACTGATAACCTTATGTGAGTAGAAGCATCAGATGCTACCCACTAAATATCATTAGAGACTAAATCCAAATTAACTTTAGAACAGACCAAAACAAGAATTGTAACTTCCTTTGCACGCCATGTGTGATATTTACAATTCTTCTTTTTATATTCATGTTTACCACAAAAGAAACAACTATAATTATCTTTATATTGTTTCTTTTGTGATGAACCCTTATCCATAGTAGCATTCTCAATACACTCTCTTAATGCCCTTTTACTTTATTTCTTGAGATACTGACCAGATGTGCAACACCAAATGTACAAGCAAGTCTTTAAAATTCAAGCTTTAGTGAAGCAACTTGAGACATTCTTATAATGTGCTCCCTTATGTTGCCTTGCCCTTACACTTTATTGAGATCAAGCATGCTTGTCTCAGCCTTAATGTTTATCACAAAACGTTCCTTAATTTTGGCAAGATATTCACTGGCCTTAGTGATATACTCAGATGCAGTGCCTCGAAAGGCTTCTGGGATGCTAAACCCAATGATCAGTAGACTTACACGATTCGAGCATTCCTACTTCTCATAGTTTCTCCTTTGATAAGAAGCACTATCGTCCGTAGGAGAAGTAGGTTGCTCAATCCTTAGCGCGTACAACCCAAAGCAATCAAAATATATTATTTGCAATCCTTAAAATTTGACTCATTCAACACCCACATATTGATCATGTTGGAAGAAACTGCAGAAGCAGACATCATAATTGAACAGAGAACAAAACTGAAATAATTGTCATGCTCACATAATAAAATTCAAATAAAAGGTAACATCTCGAGGTACCGGCACAACATCCATATCAAGTCTTTTGACAGTAATATGAACTTGTAATTGATAACCTCATCGTAGTGATCAAACACTGACAATAAGATCTGGTCAAGTAGTGTCCACCTTTTGGCATCACACTACTCACATGAACACTGAATAATTATCACGTATTTATCACCACAGGTATATATGTATTTCATGCCAAACATTAATCTTCCTTTTGGCCGACTAATATCCGCATTAAAATACACACACACATACCGTCCTAACATTCACAATAAAGAAGTCTAGACAAGAGAGGTTACTTTTGCAACGTCATGTTTCGCCTAATCTACTTTGAACATTAGTAAAACATTACGAGGTACCGAGCACAACATCCATATCAAGTCTTTTGACAGTAATATGAACTTGTAAGTGGCAACCTCCTTACAGTGGTTAAATACTATCAATAAGATCTTGTTAAGTAGTGTTCACCTTTTGGCATCACACCACTCACAAGAAAACTGAATAATTGCCACATATTTATTACCACACGTATATGTGTATCTCGTGCCAAATATTAATCTTCCTTTTGGCCGACTAATATCCGCATTAAAATACACACTCATGAGTAGAAAATAAGGAACATGAGATATACCCAAAAATTGAATTTAAAGATAAAACTTAAAACCAAATATAAACGCTCGCAAGCGAGTCGTTAATAACTTTTCGGAACATAGTGGCTAGCCAACAAGGCACTGGGTTCGCATATCCTGCAAACTCAGCAAGTCGTTAAATTCTTACGGCCAGCACAATAACTCCCCAGCAAATCGCAAATTGCAGTATCCTAAGGGGATTCCATATAAGTTTTTCAAATCTAATTTTCACTAAAATCGACAAAATCCAAATTTTGATATTTCCAAGAAACATTTTCCGTAATAAAATTGCTCACCAAAACCAACATGAATTAAAACAATTCATTATCCACACAATCTGGAGCAGTACACAAGTAATAACCAATTCTTAATTCAATAAAGAACCTAGCAAATAAAACTTACCACAAGCAGCGGCGCAGCGACTGTAAATTGATTTTCACAGCCAAATTAATTTCATTCGCCCCAAAATGATATGATTATATAAACACAAAACCATACTTAATATATAAAACCTAAATTGCGGCGGCTGAATCATGCTCTCGATCAATGAGCATATAAACATGTACTATGTGAAACCACAAAAGGCAACTTTTCTTTCACCAAATCAACACATGCTTGATCCATAAGGAAACCACAAAACTATTGCAATTAGAATAAACAATTGTATTTCATAAGAATGCAAAGAACCAACATTCTGACTCGTGTATTTCGCAATATTAACAATTCGATATACACGTAATGAAAGCAGAAACATTGCGTTGAAAATAAATCACCACCATGAATAAACATGACAATCTCGCCGCATAACGTAATAAAATTAACCGCACGATTTTATTCATAAAATCAAAATCCTAATTCCCCTTTTCCAATTCTCAGAGAATCATCAATAGAGTGGCTCTGATACCACTTGTTGTAATAATTGAGTGAACAATTACATAAAACACTCTATGATGATTAACCGAGAACGACGGAGAAGGAGCATAAACTGTAGACCGGAAGCGTACCTTGATCCATAATGAATTAAAAGGCGGAATTGCTTTGCAGCGGCTATGGATCTTCCAACCGATCATAGACGTCCTTCACAATAGTCTGCCGAGAGAATACAGAGATATTGAACGTTCTTCTGACGTCTGGGGACCTTAACCCTAACTTATATTTATATTAAATATAAACCCCTTTATTTTCTATTCAGTCCCTCATCAAATAGAAAATCACTTTATGGTATCTACACTTATTTCCATAACAATTAAATACACTTTAGCCCAAACTTTAATTTTTATTGGATCACTTTAATTGGGCAACTGAAAGATAGCCATACACATTAAATTAGTCATGTGGAGGCCCAAATTTCTAACAGAGTATGCGATAGGTGATATGGTGCTGTTGAAACTGGAGCAGTATAGGCAGTATTTAGTGGCTAGGTCGTTGTCTACGAAGTTAGCAAGGAGATTTTATGGCCCATTTAAGGTGATAAAGCGGATTGGTATGGTTGCATATAGGCTCCAATTACCGGAAGGGAGTCGCGTCCACAATGTATTTCATGTGAGTTTATTGCGACCATTTGTTGATGGGTCCAAGTTCCAGACGACCGAGCTGCCATCAAGATTTGCTCGGGGTTGTCCAGTCTCTCGCCCAATACGATTGTTGGACGTTCGCACAATGTGTAATGCAGGAACGGCAGTGGAGGAAGGACTATTGCAATGGGAGGATGACGGAGGTGAACGGCCGTCGTGGGAGCCTATGACGGTGATTAGGAGACGTTTCTCGCACCTCCTTGAGGACAAGGAGCTTCCTATGGGGGAGGGAGTTGATACGAGTACAACACGACCCCGACGGTCGGAGACCATACAAGAGATAGAGGAAGTGCCAACGAGCTTTGATGCTCCACCGGACTGCGATACGGTGGAAAGAGGTCGCAAAGGCCATCAAGTCGCCACGACCAAAGCGGCAAGTTCGACCCCCAGTCAAGTACGGGGAGTTTGTCCCTCGTTGAATAGGATTAGTTCATATTTTAGTATTATTTTATTTTAGTTTCCTTTTTGAAATAGGTTAATTATCTTAGTTTGTTTCCTTTTTGATTTGGGAATCTTTTGAACACTGTAAGTAGACGTATAAGCTCTTTTTTTTGAATAAGGAATATCAAATTTTCGTTTAATTTTATCTTCATTGTTTCTTTGTGATAAAACCCTCGTTTTCAAAGCCCTCGTTTTCAAAGCGGTCGACGGGATTTTGCCTCCCGAGACTTCTAGTTTATCCGTTTCCGATACCCGATAGGGGAAAACCCTTATCAGTATGCTACCACTCAAGTTATTGAATGATCAGTCGAGAACAAGAAGTAGAGATGCATTGCAGAAGGAGGATGAAGTCATTCCAGTTAGTCGGTTGTTTGCAAGCAAGACAACAGAATTACTGAAATTTGGAGAGATGTGAGACTTTTTCAAACCAGTCAGAAGATTAAAAGAAAGGTTCAAATTGCTCTTTTCTGTTTCCCAAATCCAACTAGGAATGTACCCTCGCAAACGATTGTTTGAGAGGTCTAAACTTAGCAAAGTGGATGCATTTCTAAGGTCTGGGAAATCGTATAAATTCCAAGATGACATGTGTAACACATTTAAATGGGGATACCCTTGCGAACTTGAACTCATATTGGTTGAGTCAACTTACAGGTTGTTGTTAGAAAGAGTAAGTTCCCAAAGACTTGTAAAACTTCAAATCTTATTCAGTTTAAACGTGCCATTGAACAAGTTGTTAGAAAGACGGAGAATTGATATGTTTCGAAACTGGAAGAAGAAGTTAGGAATAAGACCTCCTATCCTATTACTACTCAAATCTAGGCGAAAGAGGTTGGAGTGGTTTATGATGGGAGCTACTTCACTCCACTGAATTGATTGTCGAATATATCAAGATAAGAAATTGAAGGGAGGGTAAAAAGATGGTGAGGAATGGTGTCGTTCAATGAATTTTGGCTTAAATCCAAAACACAGAGGTTTGTAAGACCTTGAAAATGCAGGTGAGAAATGTTGGACATTATTTATCACAATATATTCAAGATTACATAATTGAATATAAATAAAGAAAGATCTTCGAACAACATGTATTTCACGTATTAACCATAAATATAATGGATCGAAAACTTACCTTTATGATCCATAGCGGAAGCGATTGGGGAAAACGGAGAGAAATTCCTCGAACTTTCTTTGGCATAGTAGCGCAGCTCCAACTCCAAGGATTTGTTTCTCTCTCTTTCCCTCGTTTATGTGTTCTCTTAATGTGTGTGATTTGATAGGATCACCACACTTGTATATATAGGCAGAGAGAGGACAAACCCTAATTATAAAACATTAAAGCCCTTTCCATCAAAGTGGCTATTTAATTAAGACGTTTTTTTTTACCAAGTAATACCAAAATCAAATTAAATAATTTATCATAACAATTTGATTTGATTTTTGTAGTGCATAATATATCAAACCATAAATATATATATGCGTCCATTTTATTTCATTAACAATCAAAGGAATCAAATAATCCTTCACTTAATGACTAAATCAAATACGCATACATATACTATAATTATGTTAATATATTCTCATTTTCCTTATTAGTATAAGAACATACATTTAGTCACACTTAATGACTAATTTAGGGAATATATTATGCCTAATTGAATGATTATAATTTAGGAAAACGTCACATTATATTAATAGCTATTGATAGCTAATTAATTAGGGAAAAATGTGTCTTATACCAAGTTAATGTATTATATTAAAAATCCAATTCTATTTAAGATTCTATCACATGTCACATATGTGAGACATAAAACTTACATTCTCCCACTTGGCGAACATGTGGGACACAAAGTTTTCGATTCTCCCACTTGACACACTTGACAGAGCCACAATCAGTGGCGGACGCAGAATTTTTTTTTGTAGGGACTTCACTGTATATGTGTGTGAAAGAATAACTACTAGTACTCCCTCCATCCCAACTAAGTTAAGGCACAATTTTTGGGCACAGAGATTAAGAAAATTGTGTTGAAAAATAGGAGAGATGAATAAAATAGGAAAGAAAAAAAAAAGAGTAAAGTAGGTGATGAAATAAAGTAAGAGTAATGGGATATATAGCTTTTTTGTCAAAAAAGGAAATGTCTCAACTTAGTTGGGACATCACAAAAAGAATACAACTCAACTTTGTTGGGACGGAGTGTGTACCATTTATTACATGAAAAAATAACTTTGATAATGATACTATGAGTTGCAAATCAAAGAGTGAATGCGTGATTTTTAAAATATAATTATTTTTTATAGACAGAATCATAGAAAAATTTATAATTACTCCCTCCGTCCATGAAAATTTGTCCCAGTTTTCTATTTCCGTCCGTCTCCCAAAATTTGTCCCATTTCACTTTTACCATTTTTGGTAGTGGACCCCATATTCCACTAACTCATTCCTACTCACATTTTATTATAAAACTAATACTTTAAAAGTAGGACCCACAATCCACTAATCTTTTCAACTCACTTTCCATTACATTTCTTAAAACCCGTGCCCGGTCAAACCGGGACGAATTTTCGTGGACGGGGGGAGTATAACAACTATAACTATTATAATATGAATCGATGACAAAATACTCCATCCGTCCCATTAAATATGAAACATTTGGTTTTTGACATGAGATTTTATGTAATGATGTTTTGTGAGTTAATAATGAGAGTAAAATAAGAGAGATGAAAAAATAGAGAGAATAACGTTTCATTTTTAATGAAATAAAGGGAGTATAATATTAAAATTCAAATAAAATAAATCGAAACGTCAGCCTAAAGTAGAAATAAGAATAAATAAATAATACAATCAATTTTATAGCATCTTCCAATTCTCTACATTAAGATAAATAATTTACTCCATGTTCTAACAATTTCTAAAACAGCTGCCCATTTTTTAAAATCCTTAACAAAATATAACAATTTTTCGCCCCACACGTCATCTCCAGGTGTCATCTCTAATAGTGTAGTACTCCCTCCGTCCCATAAAAGTTGATACAAAACTTTTGGGCACGAAGATTAAGAATTTATATTAAATAAATAGGAGAGATGAAAAAAGTAAGAAAGATAAGAGAGAGTAAAGTAAATGATGGAATAAAGTAAGAGTGATTAGATGTTTTGTCTTTTGTTAGAAAAGGAAATGACTCAACTTTGTTGGGACGGACTAAAAAGGAATACGACTCAACTATTATGGGACGGAGGGAGTACTACTGTAATTATATTAATTGAGCCAAACAAGTCATCTTCTTCCTAATAACCTAGCCGCCATTATTTTCCTATGCAATTTTATAATTTCAGCCCCTTATTTTCTTCAACATCCGGCAATTTATTCTTTTGGGGGGGGGGGCTAAATATCAGTTTATGAAAATTTTGGAAATTTTGGAAGAAGAAAAATAGGAAATTTTTTTTTTGGGGAAGGGCTTAATTTCCTCCCCTCTCCTTACTGCGTCCGCCAGTGGCCACAGTAAAATAGACATAATAAACATGAGGCGCGCATAATATTGGACTTTATAAATACTTTCATCATTGGTAAACATAAGTATTATATTAGAGAGACTACTAATGCGGGTCATGGTGGGCGTATATCATTCAATCGATATAGTTCCTTCCATATACCACATCACCAATATCCACTCTAATATAATCTATAAGTGACACCGCGTCAGTAAATGTCTTATTTCAAGACCTCCTGCATTAATACTAAAAACGTACATATGCATATCAAAATAATAAGTATATGCGGGAAAAGTAGAAACAACTTTATTGAATTCAAAATATCTATAACTTAAGTGTATGAACCAACATGGAAACATAAAGATTAGACGTTTCCATACCCAAGACCCATTCTGTTAACTTATTCCATAAATGTCTTAGGCGATAACACCTTAGTCAATGGATCAACAACCATAAGTTGTGTGCTTATATATTATATAGATATTCTTTGTTCACAAACTTCATCTTTCACGACAAGAAACTTTAATTCCATGTATTTAGCTCCTTGAATACTTGTCATACTTACAGAAAGATACGATTGCACTATTATCATAATACAAATTCAAAGACATGGATATTGAGGAGACAAGATCAAGGCCTGAAATAAAATTTTGTAATCATTAATGCTTCAAAGCAAGCCATATATTCAGTTTTAATGGTGGATGTTGAATTAGAACTTTGCTTTACAATTTTCCATGATATGGCTCATCCAGCCATTAGAAAATGTAACCAAAACTTGATTTTCTAAAGTCAACACATCAAACATAATCTGAATCGGAATATCCAATCACTTCTAATTGATCAGATTTCCTAAATGTAAGCATAAAATCTTTTGTTCCCTTTAAGTATCTTATTATCATTTTTGCAGCTCTTCAGTATTCAATGTCAGGGTTACTTTGGTAACAACCTAACATTTTGAGACTTGAGCA
Source organism: Salvia hispanica (assembly GCF_029641045.1). NCBI lineage: Eukaryota > Viridiplantae > Streptophyta > Magnoliopsida > Lamiales > Lamiaceae > Salvia > Salvia hispanica. The sequence continues at coordinate 25,108,659 of NC_142693.1, read as the reverse complement.
TGCATCAAACTTCCCACAATAGATGATGCATAAGGAATATTTTCCATCTCTTTAGGTTCTAATTCAGTTTTTTGGACATTAATTCAAACTGAATTTGTCACCTTTATGAATTGGAACAACAATTGGAGAACATGCACTCATGCCATATCTCTCTAAAAGATTTGAACTATGTAGCTTTAATGAGACAATCCAAAAGTCCAGGTGATTGATCACAAGATATTTCTATCATATGGCGTAGGATGTCTCACACATATCTTTTATGTTGGAATTTTTAGAGAGATAATTTTAGTGCCATGTAATAATCTTATGTCACTACTAGCAAGCAATATATCATCAACATACAGAACCAAAAATATGAACTTGCTCCCACTAACCTTAAGGTATATGCACCGATCAATGGTGTTTTCTTCAAAACCAAAAGCAGTAATAGTGTCATGGAATTATAATACCATCGTCAAGAAGCCCGTTTCAGTCCATAAATTGATGTCTTAAGTTTGCAGACTAAATTTTCATTCCATTTCTTAATGAAGTCTTCAGGTTGTTTCATGTAGACTTCTTCTTACAAATCGCCATTTAGAAAAGCAGTTTTTCAAATCCATTTGATGTAGTTCCAAGTCGAAATGGGCTACAAGTGCCACAATGATTCTAAGTGAGTCCTTCTTTGATACATTAGAGAAAGTCTCTTTATAATCAATGTTATCTTTCTGACTATAGCCTTTGGAAACAAGTCTGGCTTTAAATCTTCGATTAAACCATTTATGTCGAATTTGGTCTTGAAGACCCATTTACACCCAATACACTTTCGTCACCATGTAATTCGACAAGGTCCCAGACTCTATTACAATCCATAGATTTTAACTCTTTCATCATGCATCAATCTATTTATTAGAATTATTACACTTAATGGCTAGTGAATATGAAACTGGATCATTACGTATTCTGATTCTTGGAGATATTAGCCACAATCATCAGAAATACCTAACCTTCGTTTTATGTAGAAAACGCCTTAATGGCACATCTGTAGATGCTTCTTCCACACCTATGTTCAATGACTTTGGCATTATCATTAAATGGTTGGTCATTCAAATATTGTTAGGCCGTTCAACAATATTTGGCACACTTAATTCTTGAGGAAATGAGGGAAGAGAGAAATCTACTCTTATTTAACTAATGACCGCATTATGAGTGTTAAAACTCCCACTGATCTCACCATTCTCAAAGAATCATATATTTCCAGTTTCAACAATTCTCATGCTATCATTAGGACAATAAAACCTATATACCCTTTGGATTTTTCTGGTAACCCAAAAAATAACCACTATCTGTCTAAAATCCAATTTCTTTTCTTGCAAAGAGTATACTCTAGTTTCCGCTGGACAGCCCCAAACATGAAGGTGCAGCAAACTTGATTTTCTACCAGTCCAAAGTTCATAAGAGAGTTTTTGGTACAACCTTACTAAAAACTCAGTTTAATACATAAATAGCGGTTCTAAGAGCATAAATTCACAGCGTTATGGGTAAGGTAGAATTATCATACTTCTAAACATTTCACAGCGTTCGGTTTCATCTTTCAGCAACATCATTCTGCTGAAGCGTACTTGGCATAGTGTATTAAGCACAAATGCGATGCTTTTCTAAGTATTTTGCAAAAGGTCCATGTAATTGACTTATTTTAGTGGTATGACCATAAAATTCACCACCTATATCAGATTGAATAATTTTTACCTTTGTATTTAATTGCCTTTCAACCTCAGTTATAAAATATTCAACTGTGCCTTAATTTTTTTTCTTGCAATAAATAAATCCATAACGCGAAAAAACGTCAATAAAAGATGATAAAATATTTTTCTCCACCAAAAGTCGAGACATCAACAGGTCCGCAAATATTTGAATGTATAATTTTAAAGAGCTCATTGCTTCTTGTGGCATTTTCAGTATTGTGTTTGGTTTGTTTACGTTTAATACAATCCACACAAACGGTAATGCTTGTAAAGTCTAAATTCTAATGAATATTATCCTTTATAAGCCTCTTAATTCTTTCACTAGAAATATGATCCAGTTCCTTTATGCCATAAGAATGATAAATTCGAATGAATATTATCCTTTAGACGCTCCTTCGGTTGCAATGTGAGCATGAGATGCACCCATCCCATACTTCTTCATCTTATGCTCCTCTTAGATCAATACGTTTCCAAATTCTTTAAGATTCCACTAATCTATTATAGTGAATCAATTTGGAATGGTCTATATTGAGGAGGTAAGGAAGTTAGGGTAAATTGGATAAAGGAAATCCTCATCCACCTATAATCCTAATTTCAGCTTAGAAGAGATGTTATTTATGTCCATCACATGCTCGTACATAGTCCGAGAACCATTATATTGCATGCTCATGAGATCCTTCATAAGTTTTTCTGCAATAGACTTATATCCAGTTGTGAAGCGATCCTCAACATTCTGCAAACATTCTTTTGCAATGTCAATCGTTGAGAAACTTTATCTGCAACGACCATTCTAATGAACTATAAACTTAGTCCTGTTAGATTTTTCCCAAGCATTATGGGCAATCATCCAAACTACTTTGATCATAAGATCATTGACTTATCATTCAATAGTGTTAGGTCCAAGTTCATTACATCAAGAGTGAACTCAAGTTTTTCTTTCCATTCAGAGAAGTTAGTTCTATTAAGTGCGGGAAAATTTGAGATAAACATACTATTAGAAAATAAAAAAAATATGTTTTTACATTATGGGAGCAATTAAAAGATGAATGCTCACATATAAAAGCTTTGAATAATAACACGAACATTAATTTGAAAACCCATATCATGAGACAATTATGAAAACTCCTTTGGGTAGTCTTCATACAATAATAAAAATCATGCTTTTAATATCCATATCTTAGTTCAATAATTGAGTAAAAATAAATTGGCGTTACCTTTGGGTAATCGACACCAATTTAAATTATTAATTCCATTAGTGTTCATCATGTCGCAAAGACTATTTTCTTTGGGAATCTAGACCTTTTATGACAAACAAACTATTTAGATAATGAATAGCCACAACATCACGATGATTAATTGCATAAACAGATTTTCATATTAACTTGATTATAAACTATTCTTATTTTACCTCACTTTGGTGATTGCAAAACAAACATAATATAATCAAGAATGTATAGTGATTAATTACTTAAGTGTATTTTCACTTAATTTGATTATAAACTCTTATTATTTTACCTCGCTTTGGTGATTGTGAAATAAACATAATATAATCAAGACATATAGTGATTAATTGCTTAAACAAATTTTCGTATGAGTTTGATTATAGACTCTCCTTATTTTGACTCACTTTGATGATTGCAAAATAAACATAATATAATCAATAATATAGTAATGTCTATATAATTAAAATTTGAGAGAAGACATACATAAATTTCTCTCACAAATTTATGGCATCAGATAACAATCATTTATATACACTACATCATGCAGATATATATCAAACATAATTAGAAAATTATTCAATCTACTGCCTTTAGGTCGTACGGGAATAATAACAAGAATGATAGAATAATCAATAATCAAATCATGTGAATATAAAAAATATATATTTAGGCAGAAACAGTTTAGCAAAAAACATCCGAATCAAAACATGAAGGTTCAACTTAGTTATATGTATTCATCAATGTCACGTAATTTCATGAATCAACTTTATTTGTAATCATAATCCATTAGATTTCAAAGAAAGCGTGCACCGAATATAAACTAATATGATTCTCAATTAATCAAATTCAAAATTTATGGTTCCAATAATACGAAAATACATGAGTTCTCAACCATGCTCTGATACCACATATTGGACATTATTTATTATCATATATTCAAGATTACATAATTGAATATAAATAAATCAAGATCTTCTAAAAACATGTATTTCACGTATTAACCATAAACATAATGGATCGAAAACTTACCTTTATGATCCATAGCGGAAGCGATTGGGGAAAACGGAGAGAACTTCCTCGAACTTTCTTTGGCGTAGTAGCGCAGCTCCAACTCCAAGGATTTGTTTCTCTCTCTTTCCCTCGTTTATGTGTTCTTTTTATGTGTATGATTTGATGGGATCACCACACTTGTATATATATAGGCAGAAAGAGGACAAACCCTAATTATAAAACATTAAAGCCCTTTCCATCAAAGTGGCTATTTAATTAAGACGTTTCTTTTTGACCAAGTAATACCAAAATCAAATTAAATAATTGATCATAACAATTTGATTTGATTTTTGTAGTCTATAATATATCAAACCATAAATATATATGTAGGGATCAGATCACTCGGGATTCGCTAATTACCGGGACCTCTTTTATTGATTTGATTTCTAGATGGCTAATCTCAGAAGTTACAAGCCAATTACAAAGACAGCTACAAGATAGCAAGTTTACAAATACTCTAAGTACAGAGAGTACAAATCAGAAACCCTAGCTACTGGTCAAGCCTTCCACCAGGCTAGACTCCTCAAGCTTGATCCGATTAAGCACCTGTACACTAAGTAGAAGTATTAGTAACAAACACAAGATCCCTAAGGATCTAAAAAACAACCAGAAGACTAAGCAACTAAGCAAGAACAGTAAGGATATGGCTCAGGTCACAACGGTGACTGCACTAGGCCAAGGACCTCCCCACACGCTTCTACCACAAGTCACAAAGTGAGAACCGGTCGAAATATACTCAGGGAACCAGAAACCTCAGTTTCACCGAGTGCACAACCACGTAGCCATCTCAACACATGAATCACTTCAGATCCCTTGGAATGCAGCTTCTCAACACAGAGAACCCAGATGAAACCTCCAATCACAAGATCCAACCCAGAAGTTGGACTAAACCCTAGATCTGAGAAGGAGCACTTAAGAACTCACTACACTCAAGATCTAAACCAAAGAAACTCTCTAGAACCGAGAATCAACGGTGGAAACAAAAGATTGGAGAAGATCGCCGGCGAAAGAGGCCGGAATCTTAGAGAGAGGTTAGAGAGAAGTCGGAGCAGTCAACAAGAGAGAGCGTCTGGATACAATGAATGAGAAAACAGATGAGTCAAGAGACTTATAACAAACACACACATAATCCAACGGCCACAGAGCACGATCCATGTGAGGCTACTACGTGGCATGCATCGGCACCACCAAATAAGTACTTGGCCTGCACAGAACGGGCCAAACTTATTATACGTATTGGGGCACATGTTAATTAATTCAGGCAAGCCCAATAGAATTAATATACAGGTCCAACAACAAATAGTCCACATAATATTCAACATTCTCCACCTTGGACTACTTTGGGAGCACATGGGGAGAGCCTAAGTCTACTGTTGTTTTCATCACAGCCTACAAGGCCCCTCTCAATACACCAAAGAGGTTTATGCTCATTAGTCAAGAGATAAGACCAGGTTTCCTAACAAGACACCAGATGACAAGCCAATTAGTCTTGTAGGACTTTAGTTGCCTTGTGATCTCAAATAAGCCAAGACTTAATGGATCATCAAGGTCTTGCCCCGGGACATGCATATGCACATGCTAACCACAATCAAAATGCAGCCTTTTAATGCAAGTGAGCAATTTTTCCACAGGTAAGCACTTAGTGCTCATGTCATGCAGGGTTTTTATCAGTATGCACTTTATGCAACAAAATCTCACATTTTTCAACAACATCTCTAATGAAATGGAACCTAACATCTATATGCTTAGTTCTATCATGAAAAACATGATTTTTGCACAATTGTATAAACAGCAGGAGTATTAAGCAAGAATTTGAGTTCAGAGAGAACTCCCTTTAACCATATAGCCTCCTTCATAGCCTCTATGATGGCTATATATTCTGACTCAGTAGTGGAGAGGGAAACTATGTGTTGCAATTGTGATTTCCAACTAACACAAGACCTACACATAGTAAACACATAGGAAATAGTGGACTTTCTCTTGTCCTTGTCATTAGCATAGTTAGAATCAACAAAACCACATAGCTCAACACCATCATCACACTTAGTAAAACACAGACCATACTTGGAAGTATGTTTCAGATACCTAAGCAACCATTTAAGAGCCTCCCAGTGCACTGGCCCAGGATTAGCCATGTATCTACTCAAGCAAGAAACAACATAGGCAATATCAAGCCTAGTACTAACCATAAGATACATAGCCAATAGCATTAGAATAAGGGACCTTCTTCATAGCTTTTATATCAGACTCAGTTTTAGGACAAAGGTCCTTACTCAGCAAGAAATGAGCAGCTACAGGAACAGAAGAAGCAGTTTTAGCACCAAGCATATTAAATTCAAGAATTTTTTGCACATGAGGCTCTTGATGAAGAATCAGAGATGAGGACTTCCTATCCCTTAGGATATTGATCCCCAAAATCTTTTTGGCATCACCAAGGTCTTTCATGTCAAAATTATCACAGAGAGCAGATTGCACATATTTAATTGACTTGATGCAAGCACCCATAATAAGCATATCATCCACATACAGCAGCAAGAACACAGGCACCTTATCAAGATCTTTCACATACAAACAAGCATCAAAGGAGCTCATAACAAAGCCTAACTTCTGCATGCATGTATTGAACTTGATATTCCACTGCCTAGGAGATTGTTTGAGACCATACAAAGCTTTCTTAAGTAAACACATATGATTGGGAAAGTTTGGATCCACAAAACCCTCTGGTTGTTTCATGTAAATGGGTTTATCCAAGTCACCATGAAGAAAAGCAGTTTTGACATCCATTTGCTTTAATCCCAATTAAAATGAGCTCATAAGGCAAGCATCACTCTCACAGTAGTAAACTTAACCACAGGAGCAAAAATTTCTGTATAATCTACCCCCTCTTGCTGAGTAAAACCTTTTGCAACTAACCTAGCCTTGTACCTAAACCCCTCAATTTCATCTTTTAATTTTAGCAACCATCTGCAATCAACCACAAAGGCACCAGGGGGCAGAGGCACAAGGGTCCTCGTCTTATTAACAAACAGGGAATGGATTTCTTCTATCATAGCTTTGAACCACATGTCCCAAAACTTGGACTTTTGAGCCTGCTTATAAGATTTGGGCTCATTTCCATCGTACTCATACACATTAAAAGCAAGATTAACCAAGTTAACAAGGCCTAAATACCTAACAGGGGGATTAAGATTCCTTCTGACTCTATCTCTAGACAGGAGGTAATCCTTCAAATCTGGACCAGGGTTAGGAACATGTTCAGGCTTAACAACTTGGTCATCATGAAGAGTCAAATTTTGGGGTTCAGGCTCAAGATGAGGCTCAAGCTCAGGTTCTGGTTCAGGGTCGGGGGCTATAGGATTTGTGTTCCAGAAGTGCTCCACCTCACTTGGAACATCATCTGATGAATCCACTTCAGTGTCCGTGGACTCCACCTCACTAAGGGGCTCATTGTCAGCACTTATAGGAGAGGTATTAGGGTCAGACTTAAGACAGGGGAACTCATCCTCATTAAAGACCACATCCCTACTTATTATTACCCTAAAACCTAGTTCACTTCTATTCCAAATCCTATAACCCTTAACACCTTCTGGATATCCAAGAAATACCCCTTTCTTGGATCTGGGGTCCAGCTTATCAGTTTTAGAGTGAATGAAAGCACTACATCCAAAAACTTTTAAATGGGATAAAGTAATTTTTCTCCCAGTGAATATAGACTCAGGACATTTACCCTTTAAAGGGACTGAGGGTGACCTATTCACCAGGTATACTGAAGTCAGGAGGGCTTCACCCCAAAATTTTTTAGAAAGACCACTTTTCGACAAAAGACACCTAACTTTTTCTAAAAGGGTTCTGTTCATCCTTTTAGCAACACCATTTTGCTGAGGGGTATAAGGAGTGGTCTTGTGTCTTTTAATTCCAAACTTGGAGCACAGAGCATCCATTTGAGAATTGCAAAACTCAAGACCATTATCTGTCTTAATCACTTTAATGGTTTTTCCAGTTTGATTTTCAACAAGATTTTTCCATGTCAAGAACTTTTCAAAGACTTCAGACTTATTTTTCATTAAAAAACACCAAACTTTTCTGGAGAAATCATCAATTATAGACAGAAAGAAAGTACACAGACCCTGAAAGAGAAGAAACAGAGGACCCCACACATCTATGTGGAGATACTCAATAACATTCTGACTGACATTGTCAGTCATAGGTGTAGGGAAGGTAACTCTGTGTTGTTTTCCCAAAACACAAGTGTCACAAAAGGGAAGGCTATTTTGAAAATCATTTTCAGACAACAACTCATTTTTCTTCAAAATATTAAGACCCTTTTCACTCATATGACCAAGTCTATTATGCCACAACATGGCCTTTCAACCCTGACCACATTAGCAAGATTACTCACGCAAGCCATAGATTGAGCAGAACACACATAGAGATTACACTTCTTATCAGCTTTAAACAAACACATAGCACCCTTACAGATTTTCATAACACCCTGCCCCCACTTACCCTCAAAACCTTCTTATTCTAAACATGTACAGGAGAACATGTACAGCTTTAAACAAACACATATCTCACATTTTTCAAATTAAGCACATAGCCATTACTGAACTTCAAACACACAGTCCCAATGCCAAGAATCTGACACTTTTTGTCATTAGCCATAGAGACAAAGGTATTTTCAACAGGTTTGAAATCAGAAAACATATTTTTGAAAGGGGAGATATGATACGTGCATCCAGAATCAATTAGTCAGTCATTAATGGAAAAAGAACAGCCAAGAGTAGAGTTGACAGAAAGAATATCATGAGTCATGAAGCAAACACCTTCAGAATCACCATTCTTAGCCAGGTTAGCCATGGAATCCAGTTGATTATTATTTTTCTGCCTTTTAGGATTAGGGCACTCCTTCAGAATCACCACAGTTAAATCATTTTCTATTAGCCTTAGGATTCCTGCTCTTAAACCTGGACCTACTCTTGCCCTTCTTTTTACCATTCCCATTAGAGTTACTGTCCTCATTACCCCCTCTATTTTTAGATCTGCTCTTACTTTGACTGAGCAGTTTTAAAAGCTTGATTTTCCTTAAGCTCAATTACTTTGGATTTTAAAGAACTAATGATTAAATCAAGGGGGCAGAATCCCTACCATACTTAATGGCAGCTTTAACATCATTATAAGAATCAGGGATAGCATTCATTAGGGCAATGCTAGTATACCCATCAATGGTTTTGTCACCATACCTTTTAATATCTAGAACAAGTTTTTGAAAAATATCAATATTATCCTCAATGTCCTTTGAAAGATCAAGTTTAAACATAAAAAGCTTTTCCAGCAAATACATTCTTGATTACATTGAGGTTTATCTAGCTTTTCCCATAGCTCAAAGGCAGACTCAATGGTACCAACCTTTCTAATCACAGAATCAGAAAAGTTAAGTATTATAGTAGACCTAGCTAATTCATTCATTTCAGCAGCCTTGTCTTCAGGCTCAGAATCAGGGACATTACCCTCAACAGAATTGAAAACTTTTTGCCGAATTAAAACACACTTCATTTTCTGTTTCCAAATCACAAAATCATTTCTCCCATTAAAGGGGACAATGCCAACTGGCTAGGACATTTTGAGAAAGATTTTTACACACACAAAAGTACCATTAACCCAGAGAGCACAACAAGCAACCCTGCATTCACAGAGAGTGGTCTTAAACACAACAGTCAAAGAGACCACTTAAAACAGATATGCAGGGGTTTCTCATGCAAGAAACACAGAAGCAGCAATACAACAAAGGCGCACACGCACAGGAGACACCTTAAAGTGATCTCAGACTCAAGAATCAAGTCCAGAAGGAGTTCCTCCCTATTTGTCACGTGTACCCCGGCAAGAGGATTTCCCAGTTCACAATCACCCAATGTATGGGTCGCTGGGGTCACTCAAGGTGGTTAAGGCACAAGGTGGATAGGTAATTTACTCAAGTACACAGAGTCAAGCTCTGAGATACACACTTTGAGATTAAAGAAGCACTCAGAAAACAGCAACGGAAGCAAGAAAGCTGTAAAGAGCAACTAGTATATGCAAGACAAAGAGGAGAACATAAAGCCTAAGCCACGACCAGTGGCAACTACCTGCAACAACTGCCCACACCTAAAACTAGAAAGCAGTAAAAGTTTTAGGGTTTTAGCCAATTTACCAGAGCGGAAACCCTTCGTTAAGGAGAATCCGTCTTACCTCAGAGCCTGTACCGGAGACTGAGCCTTACTCTGACGAGCCCACCTCCTTTTAATTTGCGACCTGGCGCGCCCAAGTGATCCACCCGTGACTCTGATACCACTATAGGGATCAGATCACTCGGGATTCGCTAATTACCGGGACCTCTTTTATTGATTGATTTCTGAGATGGCTAATCTCAGAAGTTACAAGCCAATTACAAAGACAGCTACAAGATAGCAAGGTTACAAATAATCTAAGTACAGAGAGTACAAATCAGAAACCCTAGCTACTGGTCAAGCCTTCCACCAGGCTAGACTCCTCAAGCTTGATCCGATTAAGCACCTGTACACTCAGTAAAAGTATTAGTAACAAACACAAGATCCCTAAGGATCTAAACAACAACCAGAAGACTAAGCAACTAAGCAAGAATAGTAAGGATATGGCTCAGGTCACAACGGTGACTGCACTAGGCCAAGGACCTCCCCACACGATTCTACCACAAGTCACAAAGTGAGAACCAGTCGAAATGTACTCAGGGAACAGAAACCTCAGTTTCACCGAGTGCACAACCACGTAGCCTTCTCAACACATGAATCACTTTAGATCCCTTGGAATGCAGCTTCTCAACACAGAGAACCCCAGAAGAAACCTCCAATCACAAGATCCAACCCAGAAGTTGGACTAAACCCTAGATTTGAGAAGGAGCACTCAAGAACTCACTACACTCAAGATCTAGACCGAAGAAACTCTCTAGAACCGAGAATCAACGGTGGAAACAAAAGATTGGAGAAGATCGCCGGCGAAAGAGGCCGGAATCTTAGAGAGAGGTTAGAGAGAAGTCAGAACAGTCAACAAGAGAGAGAGCGTCTGGATACAATGAATGAGAAAATAGATGAGTCAAGAGACTCATAACAAACACACACATAATCCAACGGCCACGGAGCACGATCCATGTGAGGCTGTTATGTGGCATGCATCGGCACCACCAAATAAGTACTGGGCCTGCACAGAACGGGCCAAACTTATTATAGGTCTTGGCCCACATATTAATTAATTGAGGCAAGCCCAATAGAATTAATATACATGTCCAACAAGCAAATAGTCCACATAATATTCAACAATATATATGCGTCCATTTTATTTCATTAATAATCAAAGGAAGCAAATAATCCTTCACTTAATGACTAAATCAAATACGCAAAGAAATTGAAGGGAGGGTAAAAAGATGGTGAGGAATGGTGTCGTTCAATGAATTTTGGCTTAAATCCAAAACACGGATGTTTGTAGGACATTGAAAATGCAAGTGAGAAAGTGATCCCATTAGATTATTATCTCTAAGTTCTATGGATTCAAGATTCTTGCAGTTATGAAATGAAGGAATTAAACCTGTTAGGAAGTTACTCGATAGATCCAGCTCAACTAGCTCTGTTAGATTAGCCAGTGTGGATGGAATTGGTCCCATGAAACCAGAGTTTGACAAATCAAGGTTTGCCAAATTTGGGAGGCGATGGAATTGGTTAGGTATCTCACTTTTGCCGAAATCATTGTTTGAGAGGTCAAGCTTCGATAAGTTTGCCAACCGGAAAAGGGATGACTCACTAATTTCCCCGGAGACGCCCTCGCTGTAGAGGCTCAAACTGGTGACCCGACCGATGTCATCACATTCTATGCCTAACCATCCGCAACAATCAGCTGTCTCATTCCAATCCACAAAACTAGGTGGAATGGATGAATTATATTCGAATTCGCTCCTGAGATCAAGTAACAACTTTTTTTGTCCATCAAGGCATTGGCCATCGACAAATATTATGAAGAAGATGAAGAAGAAAAGGAGGCGGAGAAGTGAATAAACTGCCATTGAAATATGGAGTATGTGTTATTGATACGGCATATTCCCTAAATTATCCCCATATCTTTTAGCTATTGATTTTCCATATCTTTTCATATTTATTAGGATTATTTTCTTGTTCCTTAAGTTAGGGTATTTAGCATTATAAATAGGATCTTTGTTATTCCTTTCCATCAATCAACAAATATCAAAGTATTTTATTTATCTTTTACGCTATTTCAGTTTCAGCAAAGTAATCTTGGTTTGATCGACCGGCAAAGCTCCGGCGACTACCTTTTATCCCTAAATTTGACGCCGGATTGATCATCGGGCAACGGCTCCCGCGACGTTCGACGCTAATTATCCGAGTTAAGGAACTTCATCCTTAACAATTTGGTGCTTTCATCTTCGCAACTCATGGCTCATACCAACGAGCATATAATTTCCTTGTATGACCGGATAACGGCTTTCTGCATCAGATTAAACCAGAGGATGGATGCAGCCGATCGTCAGACATACATGGAGTGGCAGCTGCCCACCCATAATCTGTACGTCGCTGCTCACTCGTGGCAGCAGGACCGTACTTTCTTCTACCAGCCAGACTGGTACCGTCCTCCACCGGATCCAGACCCGCCTTATGCCCCTCCGGCATACTCCAACCGCGCTGATCATTCCCTGGATTGGCAGCACCTCCGGCCGCCAGATGCTACACCGCTTCACGGCACGAATCATCAATTCGGCACGAATTCCTGCTGGTATCCACCGCCACCACAAACAGCAGCCCTACCCCACCAAAATTACCTGCAGATGCCTCCACCAAAAACCTACAACCCGCCGCAGCCGCTGCCGATTCTTGATTGTGATCGGGTTAAGGACGGTTCTGCTGATTCTACCGAGAGGATTCACGATTCTTCTTCAGGTTTTGATGGAGTTGAAAAGGTTGAGAAGTTGGAGAAGTCCAGTCTAGATTCCCCGCGCAAAGAGAAACCGGTTCAAGGTAGAGAAGAGCTCGAGTGTTCGCGACAAAGCTCGCACCATGACCACCCGCAGCTGCCCTCATGTTCACACCGCTGCTCTGCAACAGCGCCTCTTCCCCCTGTTGCTACCGCCCCGAACTCAACCCCAACATGTACAACCTCGGCGAGTCCCCCGGCAGTGATAACTCAAAGCCGATCCTGCCCCGAACATTCCGTTGTTGATGCTGTTTCGCCGCCTCCACAAGCTGCAATCACTTCGACGTGCAGCCCCGATAGGATTGATACACTATCACCGGCGCCGCTGCCTATTGGCCCGCCTCAACAGTTTGTACTCTCTCCACCATGCAGCCTCGACATGATTAATATCGCTGTGCAGCGTAGAGCAAAGCCTTCCATCCTCGACGGAGAGTTCGAGTCTATTTTGACAAACCAAGGGACTATTGGGGGAATTGCTTCAAGAAATCAGCCGATGATCATGGGTGTTACAGTCTTAAAGATGTTATTATGGGTCAAGTAAAGATATTTTTGAAGGACACTTGTGCATTTGATCCAGGAGGGATAACTTGTGAAGCTTGTTATTGGCGTTCTTCATTGCTTCTTGATTCCCGATTCGCACCTTGGGACGAGGTGGATTTTAACCGGGGAGTTGATACGGCATATTCCCTAAATTATCCCCATATCTTTACTATTTAGTTAGCTATTGATTTTCCATATCTTTTCATATTTATTAGGATTATTTTCTTGTTCCTTAAGTTAGGGTATTTAGCATTATAAATAGAATCTTTATTATTCCTTTCCATCAATCAACAAATATCAAAGTATTTTATTTATCTTTTAAGCTATTTCAGTTTCAGCAAAGTAATCTTGGTTTGATCGACCGGCAAAGCTCCGGCGACTACCTTTTATCCCTAAATTTGACCCCGGATTGATCGTCGGGCAACAGCTCCCGCGACGTTCGATGCTAATTATCCGAGTTAAGGAACTTCATCCTTAACAGTTATGGTTGGAAATATTTGAGTTTAGACACTTGCTTTAAATATGCACTTGCTTTTCAAAAGCAAATAGTATATGCTGTCTGTATAACTTATTTCAAAATTTTATGGAGTGTAAATGATGTTTAACTTATTTCAAATTTTATCTTTATATAATTTTCCATATTACGTCCTAAGGTACTAATTTCACAATAGAAGAAGCCTGAAGAAAATTAATTTTGATTTTGAGTCAAACTAAATATTTTGCCTCAACTTGATTAAATATATTGAGCAAGTGTTGGAATAGTATTGGAATATTTAAAATGTTACAAGCATATATTACTGTTTTTAATGATTGAGAGACTAATGAAGAGTCCCACTTTTTTCACAATTGATTTAGAGACTGTCGGTTTGTTTGATTCTATTGTAATTCCACAAGTAGGCCAAAGCGACGATATCAAATTTCCATGTTCATATTTTTATTTAAAAAAGAGTTTACAAAATTTGATTTGCTTTTCTCTCCATCCAACTTACACGCTCAATTTGTATGACCAAAATCCAGACTTTGCTTTTCTTATATACTAGTATTACACCTATGGACTAAGATATTTTCAAAACATTGATTAACATTATAAATTAATTAAATGAAGTCAGATACAATATCAATATATGAAAATTGTAAACAAAAACTGTACTACAATAAGAATAAATATGAAACAATTAATCACAAATTATAATGTTCCAATGTTAAATCATACGAATAATAAATAATTGAACCAAAGAGGAACCTCAACCATATATTTTAGAAAACTTCTTTATACACAACACATTACCCACAGAATTAAACGAACATCATTAAAAAAATTTATTGAAAAAACAAATCCACTCGTATCTTCTATAAAATACCAATCCAATTAACTATTACAACAATAATTTAATATTAGAATAATTAAAGAAATATTAGAATCAATCTAAATTAAAACATCTCAACATACTACATTTTATGTAAAATATAAAATCATGGAAATCCAAACGTTCGGCTAAAAATCTCTCAGCAGTTTCCTAGCATTAACCTTAATTACGCGATGATTAGCAGCTCTAATAGTGGGGTCTTCCCAAGAAAATCTCACTACCTGAATTTGAATTGCGAAATTGATAATTTATGCTGTTTTTATGCGACTTTATATATGGATTCGCTAAGGGTGAGCAATCGGGTTTCAGTTCGGTTTTTGCCTAAACCGAACCAAAATCGAATTTAGTTGAAATTCAAATCGAACAGAACCGAACCCGAAAAATCAAAAAACAGAAACCGAAAACCAAACTTCAAAAACCGAACAAAACCGAAATTTTCAAAAAAATCAAAAAACCGAAAAAAATATGGAGTATATATTATGAGTTAAAAAAATATACTACATCCATTAATAGGTTAAAAAAATATGGAGTATATATTATGGGTTAAAAACCGAACTTCAGTTTGGGTTTCTTTTAGGGACGGAGATTAAGAATTAGTATTAATAGGTTATATAAAGATAAAATAAAATTGTCACGACCGCAGTTTGCTAAGGATAATGAAAGCGGGTAAACCGCGACTAATAAAAGGATTTAAAAAATTATGGAAGAAATGGAAATAGAACTTTCACATTGAATAGTAAAACAATATCATAAGATAGAATCCAAGTATTCGATTACAAGGATTTAAATGACAATAGCACTTCATCAAAATGAATCAGAGTACGATGTTGATAGTTTACTATTCTATCTTAACAAACTGCAGCGGAAAAAGTCCAAAGGACGACGTCGCGTATGAAGACACGAAGCGTCAAGAGATACACACTTATTTACTTAAGTAGCATCGACTCTGATCAGCACGCCTCCGCCCCATTGTTTAATCTGCACATTTATAAATACATGCAGGGCTGAGTACGTGAGTACTAAGTGGACACATGGCGAAAACAAAACATACAATATATAGTTGTCAAGCCATTACAGTAATACACGGGGAGTTTCTTAAAAGGCCCGAGCTTACTAAGTTCTTTTGTGATCTAAAAGTTTGAGTGCAGACTAGGTTCTTTCATAATTCATAATTCATCATTCATCATTCCATTCCATTCAAGTGCCGCTCCAACGGTCACCCATCATTCAATTCCATTCATGTTCCGCTCCAACGGTCACCCATCATTCAATTCCATTCAAGTGCCGCTCCACGATCACCCATCATTCAATTATATTCAAGTGCCACTCCAACGGTCACCCATATTCAATTCCATTCAAGTGCCGCTCCAACGGTCACCCATCATTCAATTATATTCAAGTGCCGCTCCAACGGTCACCCATATTCAATTCAATTCAAGTGTCGCTCCATTGGTCACCCATCATTCAATTATATTCAAGTGCCGCTCCAACGGTCACCCATACCCAATTCATCAAAACAAACATTTTATGGCATGATAACAATTTGAAAAGAAACATAGCTCCATTTTGAGAAAAGATGATTTTTCATAACTTCAAAAGTATTTGCTTTATATCCACACTATAATGCTGGATATTAAAAGAAAGCCCACGTAATATCATATCATAAATAAAAAGCTCACTAAAATACTTTAGTTCGAAAGCCCACCTGATATGCTTATCTCCAAATAACAACTCTCGTGTTGGCCTCACTTTGCCCTCGAGCAAAATATCCTTTTGAAAATAAATAGCGTAGCACGCTAATTAGTACTTGAAATATTTCTCTTGAGAAAACAATGCATGCATCCTATTGGATAGCACCTATATCTTAGTCTCAGCTTATAGGATTTTCTTAATCCTACTTCGGGCTTTTCACTACTTCGTAAGAATTGATTATTCACTTTACTAATTTCGGGGAAATTCTATTTTCTCAAAAAAATAAACACTTGGGTACTTATTTAATAAAGTATGGATTCATGAAAAATCCCTTTCTAAATCCTTTCTTTTGAATTTTTCTTAAGGCGACCCTCGCTTCTCCAACTTCAATATTTTCCATCTTCGGAAAGTTAGTAAATTATTCGGAAATTAATTGATTGAGTTCCAACTCATGTCCTTAAATTAATTCTACTCCAACAATTTAATTCTCGGCCTTGACTATTTAATTTCTCGTCTCAACATATCAACATGTATCTACTATAGTTCCAACCACGATTAAACAAGTCCATCCGTCATGCTAATTTATTCTCATCCAAACTTAATTGATTCTCGGCCCAATCTAATCAATCTCTTGGTCCAATAATTGATTTTCCTCACCACACTTTCTCTAGGCCCATCTCCTTTAATTTTGACTTGGCAGAGAAAAATATTGATGACTAGTCCAACTTTCTCGATTGACTAAGATTATTCCATCTTCCAAATTTTGTGAATTAACCACTTAGCTAATAGGCTTAATTTTAGTCCAAAATTCATACTTATTCTCGGCCCCTAAACTAATCGGCCCACTTTTCCTTAATAGCTCTTTTAAGTCCGTCTTATTTCACTTCGAAAGAAAGTACTAAGGCCCAACCAATTAATTAAGTGGCCCAACATAATTAGTCCACCAAGGACCACATACACCTCCATCGGTCAACTCCCTCGCTTCCACAATCCAGTTTCTCCCAAATTAATCCAATTTCAGAATCCTCAACTCGTGAAGGAAGGAACGACGTCTCCAGCCGCCCTTCTCCCTCTTCTCCGGCGAATCGCCCCCACCTCGACTGAATTTCGGAGTCCCGTCGGCGGGTACTTCCTTCTCCATCGCATTCTCTTCTTTCGTCGAGCTCGGAGGAGCCCTCGGCTCTCCGTCGCCGCCTCCGGCGGATTCGCCACCGCCGTTCTCTCCTCCGTCGAGCTCTCTCTCCCGACGAAGTCGCCGACAGAGAAGGTGTCGCCTTTCACTCTCCGTCTCCCTCTCTGTTTCCTTTTCTCCGTCGGGAATCTTCCTCCGGAGACCGCAGCGCTGCCGCCGAACAAGTGTCGGGGAGCTCCTCGCCTTCGGAGTTGCTGCGTCGCTGCCCCGTCTGTCGGATTCGCGTGAGGCAGCTCCCTTCTCGGTCTCCGCCGTAATCCCGTTATCGCTGGACAGCCTCTCTCCTAAGCTAAGTCTTCTAACTTAGTTATTTTACTTAGGCCTCTGAATGGCAGTAGCTATGTACCAAAATTCCAAGTTGGGTATCGTATGAATGGCTTACTGGAAAGAGCTAAATGTTATGCTAATTGATCACTGTGGTGAGGTTCTAAGTAGTTTGCTACTGATCTTAATTGTTAAAGCTATACCATTGTCTTCTTGGTATTATCTTGTTGAAATGCTATTTCCATAGGAGTTCTAAATCCTATCTCCAGATGCTATGTTGAAAACTATATGAATGCTATTCTCAATATGGAGATTGGTGCATGGATTTACCTCAGTTATCGGCTCCTCTTCACTGCCGGAACTCCGCAGTTTGATGCCGAATCCTACTCTCCCTCTTGCTGCTCCTTCTCAAATTTTGGGAGTGGTTTAAGGGTGAAGGAACTTGTGTGATATGGCTCTATATATAGCCACATGTCTTGGCTTCTTGTGGAAGCCATTGGGGTTTCAATTCCCTCCTTGGGTTATTGCTAAACTCTCTTTTTGAATCTTGAAAAAGGCTTCCTTGCCTTCTTGGTGAAAGTCTTGGAAGGTGTTATACTTGGTGATCAAGTTCCTTAACTGATCATGGAAAAGGATTTTTCACTCTTTAGGTTAAGGGGATGCCTCACCATTCTTTATCCAATTGTCATTACATCCACTTTGGGAAGATTTGAGATATCTCATTCTTTGTCTCCTTGCACACACTCTTGCAAGATCTTTAAATGGCTCCTTACCATTTTCTTGAATAATATTTTCCCTTGGTTTTTATTGAAGAAGGAATCTAACTATTTTTGGGAATTTCCTTGACAGGTTGAGGGACAACTCATGCTATCTCTAGAAGTCTACTAATTGACCCTTTGGCATGATGTGGGGATCAAGAATCGAGATATGTGTAGAGAGGATCCTCAATGAAGATTTGTAGTTATCTCTTTGCAAATTTTGGTTTCATGATGTAAGTGACTTTTGTAAAGAAGTTGTACTTATTTCCATTAAATCCTCATTTCCATTTTTAGTTGTAAGAAATTCATTGATTCTTGAGCTCCTTAGAAAAGTATTTACTGTAGCACTTTCTTTATGTAGTGTGATGTAAAAAGTCTTGATATGTACCACATAGGCGTGTATTCCCAAATACACATTTATGTGTACGTAAATTCCATATATTGTTTCACTTATATAAAATTAGCACTTAAACTTGAATTTCCTGTCAAAAATAAGCACACGAAAATTCGGGGCGTCACAAAAATATGAGGGAGAATAAAGTGCAAGAGAGAACAAAGTAAAAGTGATTTGATGTTTCGTTTTTTTTACTAAAAAATGAAAATGACTTAACTTAGTTGAGATAACTTGAAAAAGAATACGACTTAATTTAGTTTTTTAGTCCGATTAACCCGAATATTAAGGGATATAGTTAAAGTTTTTAACCCAATAAAATTACAGCCTGATTACCAACACCTGAGTAGAGTTAGCCTAAAAACTGCTGGCCAGCCCAATTGATATCCCAAATGGTAAAACAGAAAAAAAATAATGATAGAGAGCCTTTGTTTATAGATTTGTTTTTAGGTTTTTGTTGTACTTTGTATTTCATATTTTGATATTTTCCTTTTTCATAACTAAATTTTTTAGCAATTTTTTGTTTATTTCTTTAATTATTAGTTGTTTAGCTTTGACAATATAACATCATCTAATAAGAACTAAAGATAATTTTGGAACATAGTAGGGACTTGAGCACTTTCTCCTATATCGTTTCCGATGCTCATCCCCACCAGCGTCAAGTAGTATAAGCTGCCTGTGTTTTTGAGAACGATCGGCGTCATTGCAACTCCGGCAAAGTGCATCTTACTCGCCTTCTCCCTCTGACCTAACGAGAGGGTTTCGAGGGCTAAGTCACCGATGCTGACAGAGTTGTCAGCGTACCTGATACGTATTAATTAATACGTATCGGATATTTACAATTATTATAATAAGTCAAAACCCATCGCATGCTTTTCAAAAGCAAATAGTATATGCTTGTCTCGGGATGTAATCAATTGCTAACTAATTACCAATCCCAAATTGAGACCAATTTTCAACCATTAGATTAGAAGATCTTGTGGTTAATATAATGCCAAGTGTAATATATTTTAAATTTAAATAATTATTAATTAAATTAAAAGGGTATTAATGTCAAATCCTATATGTAGTAATTATAACTAACTACTTTATCTCTCCTCAAAATCATCTCAAATCTTTAAATTTACGTAACTCTCTCAATTTAAATTATTTTTTCGCAAAAAATATATCAAATTAAAGATAATTTAATAAGGATTCCAACGAGATCTATTGCATGTGTTCCATCGATGTTCGGGTGATGAAATTTGATAAATTATATTTCAATTTTCGTACATGTTGATAAGCAGCTATTTTCAACAAATGCAACAAAAAATCCCAATATATTGTAGGCAAAATCTCAATATTATGCATGTCCAATCTCAATAAAAATGTGTTGATATTTTCTCGTCCTTGTGTTGATATTTGTAATACACAATGTTGATATAAAAAAACACTCACGAAAATTGTCATATGATAACATAATGATGATATTACCCTTTTGTTGATATTTTGTCTACTATTTATTGAGATTTTGTGAGCTTTAATCTCATCCACTCATTTTAAAATCCAAGGGTGGAGATTTAGTCTTGATTTTGGATTAGGGTGCTAAAAGCGTTAGAATAGGACCCTGCTTGTCTCTATACCTTATTTCATAATTTTATTTAAAACATGTTAAATTAAAGTCTTATTAGTCCTAAGTCCTAAAAAGTTTGAAATTTTTAATTCATAATACAGGTATGGTTTTTCCAAAGACTTTTCATTGAAAAAATAAAGTAACACAGTTGCACCATAACAAAACTTGATTCATAATTACTTGCATCATTCATATTTCTCTTTATCGAGAAATTGAAGAAGCCATACAGGGGTTTTCTCAGGCCTGTTCATACGGTATCTAACTACTAACTAGTAGGCTAAGGTATCCTACGGTACCAGTAGGAATACACACCTCTTCACTTCAACTAGAATCATAGTTCCGGAATTTCTACGCGAATCAAGACCAAAAAAAAGGAAGTTTTCCAATTAATGACTCAAACCCATTGTCGAATCGTACTCAGCAGAATATGGAGGTACTTATGGCAGAACGGGCCAATCCGGTATTTCACAATAAAGTGATAGACGGAACTGCCATGAAACGACTTATTAGTAGATTAATAGATCACTGCGGAATGACATATACATCACACATCTTGGATCAAGTAAAGGCTTTGGGTTTTCAACAAGCTACTGCTACATCCATTTCATTAGGAATTGATGATCTTTTAACAATACCCTCGAAGAGGTGGCTAGTTCAAGATGCTGAACAACAAAGTTTTATTTTGGAAAAACACCATCATTGTGGGAATGTACACGCAGTGGAAAAATTACGTCAATCCATTGAAATATGGTATGCCACAAGTGAATATTTGCGACAAGAAATGAATCATAATTTTAGAATGACCGACCCCTTTAATCCAGTTCATATAATGTCTTTTTCGGGAGCTAGAGGAAATGCATCTCAGGTCCATCAATTAGTAGGTATGAGAGGATTAATGTCGGACCCTCAAGGACAAATGATTGATTTACCCATTCAAAGCAATTTACGCGAAGGGCTTTCTTTAACAGAATATATAATTTCTTGCTACGGAGCGCGTAAAGGGGTTGTGGACACTGCTGTACGAACATCAGATGCTGGATATCTCACGCGTAGACTTGTTGAAGTAGTTCAACACATTGTTGTACGTCGAACAGATTGTGGCACCGTCCGTGGTATTTCTGTAAGTCCTG
Organism: Salvia hispanica; assembly: GCF_029641045.1. Classification (NCBI taxonomy): domain Eukaryota; kingdom Viridiplantae; phylum Streptophyta; class Magnoliopsida; order Lamiales; family Lamiaceae; genus Salvia; species Salvia hispanica. Next base: position 25,086,731 of record NC_142693.1, on the reverse strand, counting down.
GGAATGGTATGATGCCAGAAAGGATTTTTATACAAACATTAATTGGTCGTGTATTAGCCGATGATATATATATGGGCACACGCTGTATTGCCACTAGAAATCAAGACATTGGGATTGGACTTGTAAATAGATTCATAACCTTTCGAGCACAACCAATAACCATCCGAACCCCCTTTACTTGTAGGAGTGCATCTTGGATCTGTCGATTATGTTATGGACGGAGTCCTACTCACAGCGACCTGGTTGAATTGGGAGAAGCCGTAGGTATTATTGCAGGCCAATCAATTGGAGAACCGGGTACTCAATTAACATTACGAACTTTTCATACCGGCGGAGTATTCACGGGGGGTACTGCAGAACACGTGCGAGCCCCTTCTAATGGAAAAATAAAATTCAATGAAGATTTGGTTCATCCGACACGTACACGCCATGGACATCCCGCCTTTCTCTGTTCCATAAACTTGTATGTAACTATTGAAAGTGAAGATAGTCGACATAATGTAAATATTCCACCCCAAAGTTTTCTTTTAGTTCAAAACGATCAATATGTAGAATCAGAACAAGTGATTGCTGAGATTCGCGCAGGAACATCCACTTTGAATTTTAAAGAGAAAGTTCGAAAACATATTTATTCTGACTCAGACGGAGAAATGCACTGGAGCACCGATGTGTATCATGCACCCGAATTTACATATGGAAATGTTCATCTATTACCAAAAACAAGTCATTTATGGATATTATTAGGAGAACCACACAGGTCTAGTCTAGTTTCACTTTCGATCCACAAGGATCAAGATCAAATGAATGCGCATTCTTGTTCTGTCAAGAGAAATTCTACTTCTAACCTTTCAGGAACGAATGATCCGTCGAGAGAAAATTTTTTTACTTCTCGTTTTTCGGATAAAAAAGAAGATAGGCTTCTTGATTATTCATACTTTGGTCGGATTATAGGTACTGGTCGTTGTAATCTCGTAGATCCGACCATTCTCTACCAAAATTCTGATTTATTCTCAAAGAGGCGAAGCAATAGATTCATCATTCCACTCCAATCGATTCAAAAATGTGAGAATGACTTAACACCTCCCTCGGATATCTTGATTGAAATCCCCATCAATGGCGTTTTCCGTAGAAATAGTATTCTTGCTTATTTGGACGATCCTCGATACAGAAGAAAGAGTTCGGGCATTACTAAACATGGGACTCTCGAAACGGATTCAATCGTCAAAAAAGAGGATTTGATTGAGTATAGAGGAGGTAAGGAATTTAGTCCAAAATACCAAATGAAAGTCGATCGTTTTTTTTTCATTCCCGAGGAAGTGCATATATTACCTGGATCTTCTTCCCTAATGGTACGAAACAATAGTATCGTTGGGGTGGATACACAATTATGAAGTGTCGTGCATATTGAAAGGATCGGAATATTTTTCATAAAGAACATAGTAATTTTTTATAAGTGGCATTTTAATAAAACTTTTCGAACTTGTAGATCACATATATATTTTCTTAAATCATTTCAAAAGTAAATTTTGAATCTCGAATTTGTATTTAAAGGAAAAAACTTTGGAATTCTTTTTACGGTTTAACAATAGAAGAAGTCTGTACAAAATTACTTTTAATTTTGAAACATATATAAGCATTACTATTGTGTTGATTGAGAGTGTAATGGTAAGTCTCAATTTTTTCCACAATTTATTTGAGAGAATGTCGGTTTGTTTCATTCTACCTTTGGTAATTCTAATGTAGGCCAACGCGCCGCTAACCTTTTTCTTAGTTCACTTTTAATGAATTAACAAAATTTGATTTGCTTTTCTCTCGACCCATCTTACACGCAATTTTTAAGTCCAAAATTCACACTTTGCTTTAATAGTCATTTAAATTAAATAATTTATTTTAATTAGCTAATTTTATAAGGTTTAAAATAAATTATGAATCACGAAGTTTTAATCTATTGGTTAATCATATCGCACGTCAAATTTTAGGTGAAACCGTTGGTGACATATATACATGACAATCACAATTTCAGACGTGGATAAATTGCTAAATAAATCATGAAAGATTGTTAAATTTTAGTTCTTCCCACCTTTTTCAAAAATTGAAAATATAAATTATAAAGTTTGCAATATCTTATCCACCTCCTTTTCTTAGTCCTGTTCGTAATATTTGTCGACGGGCAATTCCTAGATGCACAAAATCCAGACCTTTTTTTTTTCTTTTGATAAAGGAGAAATAATTCACTAGAGTGATGGTAAAAAAGGGAATACGACTTACTTATAATGAAAATGATGGAGCATTATTTAAGCTTTGATTGTAGTTTATTTTTCATTTAATTATAACTATTATTGCGCATTGCACACAGGCTGATTTAGTCATACAAAAACTCCAAATTGACACATACAGAACAATATTGTTTAATCTATTTATAAAATAAGATATATTACAAAAACAGACCGTACTATAAAGTTTGGAGCACACAAAAAGAAACAGACATTACACCATACCATATGATCATTAAACACAAGCCAAATTACACAGTAAACCTTTACTCATGATATCTCCTGAGCCCATTCCTCCTCTCTTCTCTTCTCTTCTTCTCTTCTCTTCTTCTTCTTAATCTTCTTTCATGTCTTTTTCTCCTTCCTCTCTCATAGAATGTCTTGTCAGCAACCTCTTCTATCTTCTCAAAGTATCTTTCTCTCAAGCTTCTGCAACATGAAAGTATCCATGCAAAGCTTCCAAATCCCACAACGTAACCAAATGCAGCAAACACATATTCCCACTTAATCTCCTCATCTTTTGATTCTGAATCCTCTGATGGAGATGAGGCAGGTGGTCGGCGGTTGTTGAAACTTCCGTTGAGTGGTAAACCAGATAACCCCGTGTTTCCTACATATGAATCTGCCGAAAACGTTTGAAACTGGCGGCCAGTTGGGATCGGTCCAATGAGATGATTGTAAGACAGATTCAAGAATGATAGGAAATCGAGTTTTGTGAGCTCCTCTGGTATTCTCCCAGTGAGCTTGTTCGAAGAGAGGTCAAGCGACCCAAGCTCTGTCAAGGCGCCCAATGATCTCGGGATTGCATTAGTGAGAGAATTGTGGGATAAGTTGAGAAGATAGAGTGAGGTAAGATTACCAATTGCATCCGGTATTTCTCCTTGAAAATGATTGGATGACAAATCAATGGATGTAAAGTCGGGCCAAATCTTCACGAGCTTCACCTCTACATTTTTCAATATTATTGTCACCTCATCTCGGTAAAGATTGTTTACACTCAGAATATCAGAGGCTGAACGGGTAGGCCTACGTGCCTGACTTTGGAGCATCATTCCTCTCAAACTTGAGATGTTTAGCTGATTCAGAGTGCCACTGAAATTATTTGAAGATATATCCAGAATTTGAAGATCAGGCCAACTCTTACCACATCTCAACTCTCCATGGAATCTGTTGGAGCGCAACACAAGAACCTTCAAGCTCTCCGACAGCGCCATGCAAGGGAAACTATCTTCAAAGTTGTTGTTTCCAACATTCATCACCGCTAAATAATTACAATTTGCCAAAGACTTTGGAATCTTCCCTCCTAAGTTGTTATCACTAACATCAAAGGTGTTAAGGGCACACTCCCCAATTATTGTATCAGAGATAACACCAATAATGTTGTTTCCCCTAAGATTGAGCACTTTAAGGTAAAAACCTTCTTCAAGTAGGCAGGGAGGTATGCTACCGTTCAAGTTATTGAAAGACAAGTCGAGAACCTTAAGTCTAGGTATGTTGCATATGGAGGTTGGAACAACTCCGGTTAGCCTATTGTTTGCGAGAAACAAGAAATTGGCAAAATCATAATCAGATTCGTTTGCGTGTGGACGTAGTAAGGGAAACTCACAACTCAAAAGGTTAGAGTGCAAGTCTAGTGTTTGAAGAGAACCCGGTATATGGTAAGGCTTTTGAAAATCTGTCAGAAGATTAAGAGAAAGGTTCAAAGAGCTCATTCCAGTTCCCCAAATCCAACTAGGAATATCACCTTGCAAATGATTGTTTGAGAGGTCCAAATCTGCCAAATAGGATAGATTTCTAAGATTTGGGAAATCATGGAGATTGCCGGATGACATGTGCAATAGATTTAAGTAGGAACTTGAACTCATGTTGGTTGTGTCAACAGATAAGTTGTTGTTTGAAAGAGTAAGTTCCGAAAGACTTGTAAGACTTTGGATCTTATTCAGTTCAAAAGTTTCATTAAACAAGTTGTCAGAAAGCCTGAGACTTGACATGTTTGGAAGCTGGAAGAAGAAGTTAGGAATAGGACCTTCAATCCTATTGCCACTCAAATCTAGCCAAACAAGGTTAGAGTGGTCTAATATGGAAATATCTTTGATTTGTCCATTGAATTGGTTGTTGGATAGGTAAAGGTAACGAAGTGAAGGTAGGGATAAAAGATGGTGAGGAATGGTGCCATTCAATGAATTGAGGCTTAAATCTAAAAGGGAGAGTTTTGTAAGACCTAGAAAATGCAAGTGAGAAAGTGAGCCCCTAAGATTATTATGAGTAAGGTCTACTTTTTCGAGATTCTTACATTTATGAAATGAAGGAACTGAGCCAGTGAGAAAGTTACTAGATAATTTGAGTACAACTAGCTGAGTTAGGTTAGCCAATGATGATGGAATTGGTCCCATAAAACCAGACTGTGACAAATCAAGGTATGTCAAATTAGTGAGACGATGGAATTGGTTAGGAATCTGACTTGTGGTGAAGTCATTGTCTGAGAGGTCAAGCCACGACAAGTATGCCAATCGGAAAAGAGCTGATGACTCACCAATTCTTCCGGAGATGCCTTCGTCGTACAGGTTCAAACTGATAACGCGGCCAGAGTCATCGCATCCGACGTCTCTCCATTTGCAACAATCACCTGTCTCATTCCATTTCACTAAAGCCCGAGAAATGGAGGAATTGAATTTGAATTCGCTCCTGAGATCAAGTAACAACTTTTTTTGATCATCGAGGCATTGACCATCGACAAATATTATGAAGAAGACGAAGAAGAAAAGGAGGCGGAGAAGCGAAGAAACTGCCATTGCAAAGAAGAGGATGTATGTTAATATTATGGTGGGAAAATATACTTTAATTTAAAAACTTGCTTGAAATATGCAAGTAATAAGAGGATATAAATATTTCGAAAATTCACTATAGTTATTGGTTTATGAACGAGTCAGCTTCTTCGTTGCTCACTTGCTTTTCTTGACCCATTTTACACGTTATAATAAGTCAAAACTCAGCACCTGCTTTTTAAAAGCAAATAGTACTATATGCTTGTCTGTAAAATTTATTTCAAAATTATATGTATGAATGATGTTTAAGTTATTTCAAATTTTATCTTTATATAATTTTCCATATTACGGCCTTAAGGAACTAGGAGTATTTCACAATAGAAGAAGCCCAAAGAATTAATTTTGATTTTGAGTCAAACTATATGTTTAGGCTCAGCTGAATTAAATTTATTGAGCAAGTGTTGTAGTAATAGTATGAGATCATTTAAAAAGTTACAACTTACAAGCATAACTGTTTATGATAATTGAGAGAGTGATGAAGAGTCCCACTTTTTTCACATTTAAAATGTTACAAGCATAATTGTTTATAATAATTTAGAGAGTAATGTATAGTCCCACTTTTTTCACAATTTGATTGAGACTGTCGGTTTGTTTTATTCTCTCTTTTGTAAATTCCCACAAGTAGGCCAACGCGCCGATAACCTATTTCTATGTTCGTATTTTCACTTTAGAATAGAGTTAACAAAATTTGATTTGCTTTTCTCTCTACCCATCTTACACGCTCAATTTTTAAGACCAAAATCCAGACTTTAATTTGTTTTCATTATATATGGGGTATAATAGCCATATAAATCACATAATTTGTTTTAATTTGATTAGTTTTACAAAATTTGAAAAATAAAATATTAAATCATGAAGTTTTAATTTTGGTCAAGAATTTTGGGAGAAATCACTACTGGTGGCATGACCATCAAAAAATTTGGCATGAAATCAGGAAAACTTAATTTATCAACTACTATCATGTTGATTCTCTAATTTACAGTTACTATATAAAATGCATTTTATAAATTGTCATAAGGCGTATTCTAAGCGATTTAATAGTTCAAGTTTGGCTTTAGTACTCCCTTCATTCCTAATAATTTGTCATTATTTGACAATCGGTACAGGTTTTAAGTAATGTACTCTCTTTGTTCCAACTAAGATATCACACTTTCTTTTTTAGTTTGTCTCAATACTACGTTCGGATTTTGCACTATTTTAAGGTCTTTATTTGGTTTGTTTTTAATGTCAAAATCACGATTCATGTCCATATTTTACATATTTATTCTATTTTGGTATTTTGACGTGTTTTGTGAGATTTGTGCATATTTGAGCCTCACAAGACAGGAAAAAGTCGAAGTTGGAAATCTGGACGTTCACGAAGTCCAGCGGTCCGCTGCAACATGCACAGCGACCGTTGGAGCCTAGCGACTGCAGCACCAGTAGCGTCCCGCTCCGAGCTGAAATGAAGAAGACGTCCAGCGACCGCTGGGGAGTGCACAACGACCGCTACAAGTGCTTCTGAAGCTACAGGATTATACACAGCGACCGCTGGCCAAGGTGCAGCGGCCCGCTGCGAAAGCACGGCGCACGAATTTGACCTACTTTCTCCCTAAGATTTACCAAACTTAGCCATCTTTTACCTTATTTCATAGAGCCCGATTTTCCAATTATAAATATCCCTTCAAACCTCTTCATTTAGATCTTCTTTTTGCCACATAATTCTAGAGCATAAAAATTGAGAGAGTTCTTCATTGTGCAAGAAGTTGAAGAAGGAATCAAGAGAAGATCAATGCTACAAGGATTCAACCTTTGAGTTTTATTGCTTTAGTTCTTTTGTTCACTTTGTTTTTCCTTTATTATATGTTTTTAGCTTATTCAATTATGTGTAACTAAATTCATAGGATTCTTGGGATGTGTTAGTAACGACTTTGGTTATACAATTCCGTTTTCTATTTAAAATCCGTTTTGTTTTTACTTCGTTTCTTCCCTAAGTTGTTATGTAATACTTTATGTTTGAGTGACACATTCGATGATGATTTAATATAACTTGCTACATAATCGTGAGAGGAGGTTTGCGAGTTAGATCCACTTAGTAGACACTACAATTAGCTTCCGTTAAAACGACAGTGTTGATTGAGTGTGAAGACTTTTCAAGGTTCTTAGGAATTTTAGGAGTTACAAATCTAGGATTGACAACCCTAGCTTTAGTAATCTACGCTTGTTCCGCAAGGGCATAACTTGTGTGACTCGTTGTATCGAAGTATAAACCGTGCTAGGTTATTGTAGTTGGAACTTGTATAACCATAACTGCGAACGCACATTCCTGTCCGATTTTTACAACATTGCTTATAATTTTGGAACTAAAGATAATTTCGGAACATAGTAGAGACTTGAGAACTTTCTCTTATATGGCATGTGGTGCAATCAGTAGGCTTGAAAGACACCGTCATGCTCACCAAATCATACCCAATCAAGAAATTCATCTGCGCTATATTCCCATAAATCGGCACATAACCTTCTTGGTCGGCATTATAAAAGCGTTCTGTCGCTTCAACTTCACCTCCGCCCCTTTGAAATGCACCGTGATTTCCGGAATCTTCGCATCAACATCCTTAGCATTAGTAACATCATAACACAACCTCATCGTCTTATGCGGATCACCGATGTTCCGGGTCATGTGGCTGCAGCCTACAACCATATTGGAGAACGAAGCGCTCTGACCAAACGAGAGAGTTTCGAGGGCTAAGTCACCGATGCTGACAGAGTTGTCAGGGATTAATACGTATCGGATATTTACAATTAATGGTTTATGAACATGACAGCTTCTTCGTTGCTCACTTGCTTTTTTAACCCAATTACACGTTATAATAATTCAAAACTCAGCGCATGCTTTTTAAAAGCAAATAGTATATGCTTGTCTCTATACCTTATTTTATAATTTTTTTTAAAACATTTTAAATTAAAGTCTTATTTGTCTTAACAAGTTTAAATGAAAATTTGTCATTAATTCATAACACAGGTAGGGTTTTTCCAAAGACTTTTCATTAAAAAAATTAAGTAACACAAGTCGCACCATAGCAAACTTATAATTATACAAAACTAGAGACATAATTACTTGCGTCATTTTTTTCAATTGTTGGACATATTGAAAGGATCTGAATATTTTTCATAAAGCATATATTAACTTTTTATAAGTGGCATTTTAATAAAACTTTGCCAACTTTTAGATCACTGGTCACATATATATTTTCTTGAATCATTTAAATAATAAATTTTGAATCTCGAATTTGAAACATATAAAAGCATTACTGTTTGTTTCATTCTACCTTCGGTAATTTCTAATGTAGGCCAACGCGCCGATAACCTTTTTCTATGTTCACTTTTAATGAATTAACAAAATTTGATTTGCTTTTCTCTCGACCTATCTTACACGCAATTTTTAAGTCCAAAATTCACACTTTGCTTTTTTTTTATTTTTTTTATTTTTTATAATAGTCATTTAAATTAAATAGTTTATTTTAATGGGCTGTGTTTGATGGGCTTCATGTAGATTTTGTATAGTCTGAATTATCTTGATATAAATATTTTAATTTTAGTTTCAAATGTTTAATGAAAAAAGAGAAAATACATGATATATACCTTGTGTAAATACTAATCATAAACATTGTTCTCGTCTTGCTATTAGTGTTTTTTTTTCACTTATCCATTTATTGTACTTCTAATATCTTGAAATTAGCTTTTTTTTAATTTTACCTATTTAATTTGATTTTAATATTTTAAAACTTTTCATTGACACCGTATGTGAACACTGTTCTCTAATGGTTTTGATTAGCATTGTTTTTTTCATGTTAAAGTATTAAATTCAAATCAATAATCATGATCAAAGTAGAAGGTTGACCCAAACAGTACATTTTATTCTACACCAGTTTCAAATGGAGTTGCATTATATCTTCGTATTATACCATATATGAAACTTATTTTCAACATGGAAATTAAGAATGTGTTGTTTAGTGAGTTAAGCTAAAAGAGGATAAAGTAGAGAACTTAACAGATAATAAGAGAAGAGCAAAAGTGTTTTCTTTTACTAAAGGGGAAATAACTCACTTATAATATAATGATAAGAAAGAAAATACGACACACTTATAAAGAAACAGATGGAGCATTATTTTAGCGTTTGATTATGTTTTATTTTTCATTTAATTATAACTATTATTGTGCATTGCATATAGGTTGATTTAGTCGTACAAAAGCTCCAAACTGGCACTTACAAATCATATAGTTTAATCTATTTAAAAAAATACTCCCTCCGTCCTCCAACCACTTTGGTTGCGGTATAAGTTTTAAGAAATATAAAGTAGAGTGAATTGAAATAGTTATTGAAATATGAGTTTCAATTTTGTATATTAGTTTTATAATAGAATGTGAGTGGAATGAGTTAGGAGAATGTAGGGCCTACTTACCATTTATGATAAAAATGAAAATGGACAATTAATGAGGGACGAACAAAAATGACAAAAGTGGACAATTAATGAAAGACGGACACACCATACGATAGAAGTTTGGAGCACACATAAAGAAACACATGTAGCAAAAAGAAAAGTTTACACCACACCAAAAGCTAATCAAACACATGCTAAATTACAAGTGAACCTTTACTGCTGACGTCTCCTAAGCCCATTCCTCCTCTCCTCTCTTCTCTCCTTCTCTTCTCTTCTTCTTCTTACTCTTCTTTCATGTCTTCTTCTCCTTCCTCTCTCATAAAATATCTTGTCAGCAACCTCTTCTATCTTCTCAAAGTATCTTTCTCTCAAGCTTCTGCAACATAACATTGTCCACGCGACGCTTCCTATTCCCACAACATAACCAAGTGCAATAAACACATATTCCCACTTAATCTCCTCATCTTTTGATTCTGAATCCTCTGATGGTGATGGACCGGGTGGACGATGGTTGTTGAAACTTCCGTTGAGTGGGAATCCAGATAACCCCGAGTTTCCTACATATGAATCTGGCGTAAACGTTTGAAGCTGAGTGCTAGTTGGGATCACTCCAGTGAGATGATTGTATGACAAGTTCAAAACTGAAAGGAAAGTGAGTTTGGCAAACTCCTCTGGTATTTTGCCGATGAGCTTGTTTGAAGAGAGGTCGAGCGACCCAAGCTCTGTCAAGGCACCCAGTGATCTCGGGATTGCATCAGTGAGAGAGTTGTGGGATAAGTTGAGAAGATAGAGTGAGGTGAGATTACCAATTGCATCTGGTATGTCTCCCTCAAAATGATTGGAAGACAAATCAATGCATGTAAAGTCAGGCCAAATCTTCACAAGCTTCAATTCAATTCCTTTGATGGTTAAATTCACCTCATTGTGGTAGTAAGTGTAAGCGCCTAAAAAGTTAGAGTTGAAGTGGTTGAGCCTGACATGTGTAGGACTCTCAAGCATCATTCCTCTCAAACTTGACAAGTTTAGCAAATTCACATGACCATTGAAATCATTTGAAGATATATCCAGAATTTGAAGATTGGGCCAACTCTCACTACATCTCAAGTCTCCTTGGAATCTGTTCGAGCGCAAGACAAGGATGCGCAAGCTCAACGACAACATGCAAGGGAAACTACCCTCAAGGTTGTTGTGTGCAACATTCAACACCAGTAAGCTCTTGCAATTTCCCAGAGACATAGGAACCTTCCCGCCTAAGTTGTTGTTACTAACATCAAAGGTTTGTAGGCCACACTCACGCGAAAACTGATCAGGGATAACACCACTGATTTTGTTTCCCCTAAGATTGAGCACTTCACTCACAAGATCTTTTTTGATTAGGCAAGGAGGTATGCTACCACTTAAGTTATTGAATGACAAGTCGAGAAGACGAAGTAAATATGCATTGCAGATGGAGGATGGAATCATTCCAGTTAGTCTATTGTTTGCGAGCATGACAATAGAATTACTGAAATTTGGAGAGATGGGAAGCTTTTTCAAACCGGTAAGAAGATTGGAAGAAAGGTCCAAATAGTCCTTTTCAATTTCCCAAATCCAACTAGGGATGTCCCCTCGCAAATGATTGTTTGAGAGGTCCAAATCTTCCAAACTGGATGCATTTCTAAGATCTGGGAAATCATACAAATTGCAAGATGACATGTGTAACACCCTTAAACGGGGATATCCATGGGAACTTGAACTCATGTTGGTTGTGTCAATTGACAGGTTGTTGTAAGAAAGAGTAAGTTCTGAAAGTGTTGTATAACTTTGAATGTTATTCATTTTGAAAATGCCATTGAACAAGTTGTCAGAAAGACTGAGAGCTGATATGCCTCGAAAGTGGAAGAAGAAGTTAGGAATAGGACCTTCAATCCTATTACCACTCAAATCTAGCCGATAAAGGTCGGAGAGGTTCATAATAGGAACTTCATTGATTTGTCCACTAAATTGGTTGTAGGATAGATCAAGAGTATTAATTGAGGGCAGAACAAAAAGACGGTGAGGAATGGTGCCGTTCAATGAATTATAGCTTAAATCTAAACGATTGAGGTTTGTAAGACCTTGAAAGTGCAAGTTAGAAAGTGAGCCTTTTAGATTATTACGACTAAGGTCTATCAATTCAAGATTCTTGCAGTTATGAAATGAAGGAATTGAACCGGTGAGAAAGTTAATTAATAAGTGGAGTTCAATTAGCTCAGTTAGATTGGCCAACGTGGACGGAATTGGTCCAGTGAGACCACAATATGACAAATCAACGTATGTCAAGTTTGGGAGGCGATGGAATTGGTTAGGAATCTCACCCGTGAATGCATTGATGGAAAGGTCCAGCCTCAACAAGTATGTCAACTGGAAAAGGGTTGATAACTCACCAATTTCGACGGAGACACCCTCGGTGTAGAGGCTCAAACTGATGACCCGACCGGAGTCATCACATTCTATGCCGAACCATTTGCAGCAATCACCCATCTTATTCCAATCTACAAAACTAGGTGGTCTGGAAGAATTATGTTTGAATTCGCTCTTGAGATCAAGTAACAACTTTTTTTGATCATCGAGGCATTGGCCATCGACAAATATTATGAAGAAGACGAAAATGAAAAGGAGGCGGAGAAGCGAAGAAACTACCATTGCCATTGCAAAGAAGAGGATATGTGTTATGGTTGGAAATACATGCTTTAAATATGCATTATGGGGAGACTGGAGACAGCTTCTTAGTTGCTCAGTTGTTTTTCTTAACCCATTTGGTACGTTATAATCAGTCAACACTCAGCACTTGCTTTTCAAAAGCAAATAGTATATGCTTGTCTGTATAACTTATTTCAAAATTTTATGGACTATATAATGTTGTTTAAGTTATTTCAAATTTTATCTTTGTATAATTTTCCATATTACGGCTACTAATTTCACAATAGAAGAAGCCTGAGGAAAATTAGTTTTGATTTTGAGTCAAACTAAATATTTTGCCTCAACTTGATTAAATATATTGAGCAAGTGTTGGAATATTTAAAATGTTACTAGCATAACTGTTTTCAATTATTGATAGACTAATGAAGAGTCCCACTTTTTTTCACAATTTGATTGCTTGACTGTCGGTTTGTTTTATTCTCTTTTGTAATTCCACAAGTAGGCCAACGCGCCGATGACCGATTTCTATGTTCATATTTTTAATTTAAAATAGATAATAGAATTAACAAAATTTGATTTGTTTTTCTCTCCATTAGAAATAGGTCACTCATCCCTTAAAAGGGCTTATAAAGGGAAGGATTACTAAGTCGATGTGGGACAAGATTTTTAGAGAATTTAACATGCCTCCTCGCGTGTGGACCGGAATGAAACATCGGACTTCCATCACGTGGGTAGACAAGAGAAGAGATAAAGAAATATAATCCATTATTGACTTGAATCCGCTCTGATACCATATTAGAAATGAGCCACTCACCTCTTAAAAGGCCTCATAAGAGGGAGAATTGTCGACACTTATATAGATTAGATTGGATCATCACCGAGTCGATGAGGGACAGAATTTAACATTACCCATCTTACACGCTCAATTTTTAAAACCAAAATCCGAACTTTGTTTTTCTTATACTCCATATTAGGTATGACAGTCATTTCAATCACATTGTTTGCTTTAATTTGAATAGTTTTATAGGGTTTGGAAAACAAAATATTAAATCATGAAATTTTAATTTTGGTCAATCATATCGCACGTCAAATTTTGGGTGAAATCATTGGTGACATGGACGTCAAAATTTTTTATATGAAATCACGAAATTTTTTAAGTATTATCAACTATCATATTAATTCTCTAATTTACCGTTAAGGCGTATTCTAAGCAATTTAATAGCTCTAGTTTGGCTATACTTATTTGATTTGATCCATTTTCCATATTCGTGGCAATCTAATTAGAAGATAGGCGAAAAGTTCACAAATGGCCCGTGTTTAAAAATGGGCCATGTCTGTAAATTATTTGGGCCCAGCCCAGTTTCTGTTACCCTAGAGTGGGCTTCTTGGCCCATAAAAGTGAATCTAACTAGGCTGAATTTGTTGGGCTTCATGTAGATTTTGTATTGTCTTATTTATATTAAGATTTTTCTCTTAACATAATATTTTTCATTTTCCAGAAGAATTTTAAGGATAATTTATTTTTATAATACAACTTTAATAGTCATTGGTCCAATGTAATGATCTCATGTTATTTTATCCTATTCACATAACCTTGCAAAATTTCAACCTTTGGGAATATTAAATGTTGATTTTTGCACACATTAACTCTTAAAAAATGAAGAAAATTTTGACCACTACTCCACAATTACTAACCTATGAATTAGTCTTCCAATTGCATGTCTCATTCCAATGCAATATACATAAACAAAACAAATGAAAACACTTAAATTAAGACCTCAACACCTTTCAACCATCAAACTCATCACAATGCTTCCCAACTTTTTCCTCATTACCATATTCTCCTCCTTCATTTTGTAATCTCCAGCTCGTCCATTTCCCTGTTTTACTCTTGGATTCCACATAATGGCCCTAGTTTTTGAGCTAGTAGCCATAGGCCCATTTCTATAATCAAAGCCCAATATATAAATAACTACAAATTGATCAATGTAAAAATGGCTAATAATTAAATACGGAGTATAAATTAAATATGCTCAAAATTAATACTCCCTTCGTCCGTGAATAAGAATCTCGTTTCTCCATTTTAGTCCGTCCGTGAATAGGAGTCCCGGTTCACTTTTACCATAAATCATAATAGGGTCCTACCTTCCACTAACTCATTATACTCACATTTCATTTAAAACGATTATATACAAGTGAGACTCTTATCCCACTAATTTTTTTTCATTTAAAATGGCTAATTAAATATTCCCTCCGTCCCGATTAAGAGTCACAGGCACGAGTTTTAAGAAATGTAAAGAAAAGTTGGTTGAAAAAGTTAGTGGAATGTGGGACCCATTTTTTTATATTGGTTTTATAATAAAATGCGAGTGAATTGAGTTGGTGGAATATGAGACCTACTTAATATTTATGGTAAAAATGAAGTATGACTCTTAATTGGGGACAGACCAAAATGGAAAAGTGTGACTCTTAATCGGGGACGGAGGGAGTATAAATTAAATATGCTCAAAATTAATACTCCATCCGTCCATGAATAAGAATCCCATTTTTCCATTTTAGTCCGTCCGTGAATAGGTGTCCCGGTTCACTTTTACCATAAATAATAATAGGGTCATACCTTCCACTAACTCATTACTCACATGTCATTTAAAACTATTATATACAAGTGAGACTCTTATTCCATTAATTTTTTCATCCATTTTTCTTAACATTTCTTAAATTCCGTTCCGTCAAGAAATGGAACTCCTAATGGCGGATGGACGGCAGTGACAGACCCATGCCATGGTCTGACGAGCGCCGCCAGAAACTTCATTCACTGACTCCACGAAACTTCACCTCCCGACCCCACGAAACTCCACCTTGACCTCACGCAGTGGAGATCCGACTCATTTATTCGAGCTTTGCTGGAAAATTAAAGGAGAGAGGGATAATCAATGGGAAGAATGGAGGAGAGAGATGGAGAGGGGGAATCAGAAAGGTAGAGCCGAATTCAGATTTTTCACCGAGGAAGAAGAAACTTAATTCTTTATAATTATGTGGGCTTTAATGAGCACACTTTTTCATAAATCTAATGAAAATTACAGATTTATTAAGGACAGTTATGTTTATAATTTTCTTGTATGAACAATAATTCCATTGCATTCTATTTAATTATTTTTTCTTCTAACTTATGATAAACCATTAAATACTTATCCATAAATTTTTAAATAAAGACATTTAGAAATACATAAATAAATTTTTAAATAAAGACATTTAGAAATACATATTTAAGTCAGAAGATATATAACTTAACTCCATCCGATAATAATGTGCATTTTACTACTCCCGGTATACCTAGTAATTAAAAGTCTCATTTTACTATTATTAAAACTAAAAGTTTAAGTAGAAATCACATTCCCTAAATATACAATCATTCACATTTCATTGTAAAACTAAGTATTTAAAAGTGAGATGGAAATTTCAAATTATGGATGAAGGGAGTAATATTTCTCTACATAATTATTAAAAATAAGTATTATATATAAATTATAATTATTCATTATTTCGACCCCACGAGTTTCAGTTTCTGGATCCGTCATTGGAGGGAGTATGTATTTGATTTCAAATAATTCTGAAAATAGAAGTGATAAAAATCGTACAGTAAATATTGTTAAAGCCCTAAATCATGACGGCGCGCCTTCTCCTATTCACGTCTTTCACGCTCTGCGTTTTCAACCCGAGATTGAAGAATGTCGATCATAGCTTGCGCTCTCATCAATTCAATCTTCAGCCTCTCCCTGTCCATCGAGATGTCGATGATCTCTTTCTCCAAGTTGCCGATGAACTTTAGGTAGCTGGGAGGGACGGATTTTTCCAGTTCCGCCGAGTTAAACGTGGGTGTGCTGCCCGGGAGGTTGTCTTTCGCGCCTAGGGTCTATAGAAGGGGGATCTCTACAGGCGGGGAGTTGGTTTTCGTCATCATCATTGTCGAGTTGGAGTCCTCAAATCCGTTGGCGATGCTGCAGTTTGGATCATCGTGCTTCGTTCTCTTGCCATTGTCCAGCAAGCGGGGCTCCGGCCTATCCCTCTTCGACAGGAGAGGGACACAGGGGGGATCGGCTGGGGCAACGAGAGGCTGTACATCCTGCAACGCATTTTAAGAGAGATTGTTAGGAAAACAGTAAGTACATGATGCTAAAAAAACTCGATTTCACACGATAAACGTGCTTTTAACCGCGTCTAATTTTTGTTTCTATCTATTTTCGTTACTCGAAAACATAAATTTCGATGCAATGAATCAACAATCTAAACCTCAAAAGAAAGTCTTGCACCAAAATGAACAAAACATGCACAAGACCTGTTCGGTGTTTGTGCAATCTCTGCGCACTTTATCGCCATATGCCACGTCATCTTCCGCGACTTCCCCGGGGACCACAAGCGGGGCGTCCTCATCCCATTCCTCTTCGATAAACGGGGCATATCGGTCCCCATTAGGTTGTCCGGCGCCACTCTTGTGGATGATTTTACAGATAACAAATGCATCCTAGTTGACGAAACAAAGACATGAATTTCATTATTTTTAAAGTTAGCATAAGATCATTGGGAATCGATACACACCTGTAGAACGCCGGCGTTTCCCAGTTACGTGTCGCACAGCCGGTACTCATGCATCACCCAATCAGTCCTCTTTCCATCATGGGCGCGTATGCTGTGGAATACGAGCGCTTTCTTCATTCCAATGGACTCGTTCTTATGCTTCACTGGGCGGTCCTTCCCGGTCTCCTTCCAGTACCCTAGCCCAGTGGCGTGATTGAGCCGGGATCCAGTGCCGTACTTCTTATCCACAGGGCTAAAGAAGTACCACTCCAGATCTCTCGTCTTCAGCAACGAATGCTCTATTTAGACAACAAGATTATCATTAAGATGCAAAAGCTAGTTAGAAATCGACGAATGTGTATAACGCACCATGCACGCGCACACGAACTAATTCATAAGTTCAAACTCATACACATAAACAACACTCATTCACAACTTCATCTCTGTTAGGATCATTGACTGCACATTAGTTTGATATTGTCCGCTTTGGGTGGAGCCAAGTCCGCACGGATTTGTTTTTGGGTCACCCCAAAAGGCCTCAAACTAGGGATGGATAACACTTATAAACTAATCCAACTTCCCTCACTCATCCGATGTGGGATAGGTTTGCATCTAACAAACCGCCCCTCAAACCGAGACCACATCGGGAACACATAGTCGATACATCGAGACATTACGGGCCCGACTCAAACTAGAGTCATCCAGGGCCCCATTCGATCATGGGTCATCCAGGCCCGACCCTTTGGTCACACAGGGCCCGACCCAAAGCCACCTTGGCTCTGATACCGGTTGTTAGGATCATCGACTGCACATTAGTTTGATATTGTCCGCTTTGGGTGGAACCAATGCCTCAAACTAATTAGGGATAGATAGCACTTATAAACTAATCCAACTTCCCTCACTCATCCGATGTGGGATAGGTTTGCACCTAACAATTTCTTCATCTAAACTTGTAACTAAAATAACAACCTAAAAACAAACAAAAAAAAAAAAACAGGAATCTTCAAAGACTGCAACTTTACCTCAAACAAAGCATGAATCAACAACAATTATTTTAAAAAAATAAAAATTGAATCTTTTCATACCATCAAGCTCCCATGGCTCAGATTTGTAGACATCAATTTCACTAATATCTTCAAACCTGAAAGGCATCCCACAAACTTTCCTCCTCAAATAATACCTCACCAACTCCTCGTCTGTTGGATGAAACCTAAACCCAAGTGCCAAAGAAGTCGGCGGAGGAGCCCCCATCGCCACCACCGGCGCCGCCGCCGCCACAATAATCTCTTGCCCCGTTTCCATCCCCAAAATTATATTTTTTACAAAGTTACACCAAACCCACAAACAACAAGCACGAAATTGGTGGCAAGAAACCCCTTTTAACACTTAAATGCACTAAAATTGCACACAAAACAGGAAAAGAAAAGTTGGGTTTTTTAATGGAAAAGAGAGCAAGAAAAATTGAAGGATGGAAGAGAAATGGAGTGTGTGAGTGTGTGTAGATGAGCTGATACTAATTGTAAATGTTATATATATAGTGTTTTCATAAGTTTCAAATTTATGTATTTCCCCTTGTACTTTGTAACAATTTTATATCTCACCCTCCTCCCTCGAAAATAACGAGTATAGAAAAGTGCACTAAAAAGGCACAAACCAAGAAAAAAAAAATTGGAATTTTTAATGGAAAAGAGAGCAAGATTTGAGAATGGCTTTCAGGGATTATTACACGGAGGAGAAATGAAATGTAGAAAGGGATTTTGGATTTGGGTTTTTGGGAGATTTTTTACTCAAATTGGGGTGTGGATTTTGGCCAAGAGGCTCAAGAAATGGGAGAGCGTGGTGTGTGGTAAGGATACTTGCTTGACACTGAAATCGATATCAAAGCAAGAAATGTTGAAGGATAGAAGAGAAATGGAGTGTGTGAGTGTGATATATATAGTGTCATTAAGTTTCAAATTTATGCATTTCTCCTTATACTTTTATAACAATTCTGTATCTCACCCTCCTCCTTCGAGAATAACGAGTATCAAACTTGAATATAAAAGCATTACTATTATTTATTTACATCTTCATCATCTATTACTCCCTCATTCCAATCGAATATGACCGATTTCTAAAAACGAACACAAGATTTTATGCAACATTATTTTAAAGTACGTAGTAATGTTTTCATGTTTATAAAATAGTCCCCGGCAACGGCGCCAAAAACTTGACTCGACTTATTTTAACACAAGTGATACCCGCAAGTGTACGGGGCTAGTGTAGCAATTAGCAAACAAGAGTATCGTATCCCACAGAGACAAATTTGTATCAACTTAACTACCACAAATAAATGTTGATTACTATCTAGAGAATCAAGAAAAGTTTGGTTTTTTTCTAACACTAATAAAAGCATATAGTAAGCAAATAAACAAGTAAAAGCAAATAAACACGGAGTGAAAAGATAATATGGAGAAAAATGTAGAATTCAAAGATCCGATGCACAATTTCAAGCTCTTATCCAATCAAATTTCCTTATCTTTTGGTGTCTCTAGAATTACTAAGCCGACCACAATTATAGATTAAACCCCCTCCTGAGGTGAGAAACCTGCAGATTAGGTGCTAGGATTGAAGTCCCCTTCTAATCCTAAAACCCCTAACTCCCAAAACCTCGATTAGGTCAAAGACCTCACTCAAAACCTCAACTCTCCCGAGTTTTATTGCATTAAGGTGTGAATTATTCTTATTTCCAGATTAATTATTTCATCTCCTGATAAATCTAATTAATCCTACACAATCAAGTGGTGATCAAGCAATTGAAAGGAATCAACCCAAGAATAATCAAATAACTACAAGAGCAAGACAATAACAAAAACAATTGAATAAAAACTATGAAATCAGTGCATCTTCACCAAGAATTCTACAAAAAGGTGTTTAGCTACTCATGTTCTTCATATAAACCATGTTTGAAACAAAGAATTCAATGAAAGACATAAGAGATGGATATTAAGAACTCCTTTGGAATGAATCTAGGAATGAAGTCTTCAATCTTCCGATCTAGAGTCTTCAATCTTCAATTCTCTCTCTCAAAGTGTTCTTGGAGGTGTGTGTGCGTGTTGGAGGCGGTAAGTCTTGAATTATGAAACCTAGGCGTTTTCCCTTTAATCTCCCATCAAAAATCGCGTTTTTGGCAAGAGAATATGCCAAAATAGCGTACCCGGCTGGGTGGAATTATAAAGAGCAAAATTTACCCGGCCGGGTGGTCATTTTCGACCACTTTGTGGCCCTTTTCGCGCAGAATCGCTGACCCGGCCGGGTGAATTTATAGTGTAATAATTCACCCGGCCGCGTGAAAGTTTTTGGACAGCGCAGTGTTCTTGTAACGGCCATAACTTCTTCTACCGAACTCCGATTAAGGTGTGCGAGATACCCACGCGAAGCTCTTTCGAAGATGAAGAGATTTATATGCATTAGGGGATGATTGGACTTCAAAATCTCCAGTAAATATAGTCTCAAACCAATGCTGTTGCACATCCACATATGTTGTGTCTTTTCTACACATTCTTAACAAAATGGTTAACATACCAACATAATAGAGAAGTAGATATAAACATGTCCAATAATAGACAAAATATGATCAAATTTATACATAACCACCCTCTAAAACCATGTAAAATCCAAGTATGTCAGAAGCGCGGAAATTATAGAGGTTCGCCGGTTCATCGAGATTCCATTGTATACGGTGGGTTCCTTCCCCGGAGCTTGTAGAGATATCTGCCTCTCCTTACAATGAATCGTCTCAAATTTCTTAGTCATCCAGTCCATTCCCAAGATTATATCGATATCCTCTATTTTCATGACTCGCGGGTTGTGAGCAGCTATCTTAAGTTTTCCCATAACAATTTCTACGTGCGAGCATGTTGTAGATATTTCTATCATCCTATGTTCAGATTTGCTAACAGGCAAGCTCAAAGTGTGCACACATATTTCAGATATAAATGAATGCGATGCGCCCGTGTCAAACAACACAACAATGGGGGTATCGAGGATTTCGCCCATACCTGTCAGGTTTCCCTTCTCACGTTCATCTTGCTCAATCTTCGGTTTCTTTTGTTCCAACGCGTACGCTCTAGCTTGAGGAGGAAGTCTTGGGCGGTGAGGTTGTTGCCGCCGCGACGGTGGGTCGCGATTTCCTCTCGATTCATTCTGCGGTGCCCTCGATTGCTGGCGGGATCCCTGATTTTTCTGCCTTGATCCCGATCCTATCTTATTACTTGGACACACTCTAGAGAAATGTTCGTTTCCTCCACAGGTGAAGCACTTGATAACGTTCTGATATCGGCATTCTCTGAAATGGAACTTAGAGCACACATTGCACTGCGATGCCCTGGGTCGGTAGTCTCCTCTCTGGCTAGACGTATGTTGCCCTCCTTTGTGCCAGGATCGATGCTGATTCGACTGTAACCGTTTTCCGTTGTATGAAGTCCTAGAATCATCCCACTTCCTTTTCTCTCGGGAGTGGTGTGATGGAGGTAAAGACGATGTAGTGTTCTCCTTAGCTCTTTAGGCATTGCTGTCTCAATATCCAGTGCCAGTGCTAATGCTTCAGAGTAGGGGAGTCTTCCTCGACTAGCCAACGACATTCTTATCTCGTGCCTTAGTCCCTCATGGAACTTGTCAGACAGCTTCTCGTCAGTATCGACTTGATCAGGGGTGTACCGGGTCATGCTATTGAGTGCTCGGTCGTACTCGGTCACAGTCATATGTCCTTGGGTCAGATTGTGGAACTCAGATGCCTTTGCCTTTCGGTAGCTCTTTGGTACGTACTTGTCGTATATTTAAGTCATAAAACCTTCCCATGTCATCGCTTCTACTTGGTCTCGTGGCATGGTCTTCATTCTAGTATCCCACCTAAAGTCAGCTGCCTCAGTTAGTTGGTGGGTCACACAAGTCATTCGTTCTCGATCATTGCATCCCAAAATAGCGAAGATGCGTTCTAGGGCGCGTATCCATGATTCGGCCTTGGCCGGTTCTCCCAGTCCTTCAAACATATGTGGTTTCTGCTCTAAGAATAGCTTCACGATTTCCCGATTGACCGGGGGTGGGGGAGGCGGAGGCGGGGGAATGGGTTGTGACACGCTGTCCTCATCCTCCGTTTGAGGAGTTGGTTCTCGGTTGCGTCTTGGCGGCATTCTGATTTAGCATTACACGAGTTATTAACAAGATCTAGCAACAGTCATGTGGCATAATTGATAAACAAGGTTCATGGGTCAATCGTATCAAAATTAAATGGTACAATGTTCTCGCATCACAAGATATCAAAGGTGGATAACAAAAGAGCAGTATCAAAGTGGTATCATATCGAGGATCAGTTGCATCATATGATAGAAAAAGGATCATTGCTCATTTAGCAAAAAGGGATTTGTACGAAGATGTCACGAAGACAACTGTACTACGAAGTAGCGAAGTATAAGGCGCAATAAGGCATTTGGAAGACAGTTGTGCGATAGGATGGCATCATGCAGTGGTATGATTAAGTAGCGATAGAAAATTTCACAATGGTATGGAAAGACAATATGAAAATCCATTTCATCATAAGATAATAAAAGATGGAAAAATCTCCCCATGGCATATTAATCAAAATGTTGCCTCAAAGAGGTCTTAGTATCAAATGCAGATGGTAAAAGAGTAGCAAAAATATAAGAGGCATATGGTAGAAAGTCAAGCAAATCAATCCAAAAACATGGGGAAACAAAACAAAGTATTCCACGACTATCATCCTAGTCGATTCCGTTCATGTCCTCTTCGGGGTCCTCGTCCTCATCAACACTTTCCATGTCCAACTCATGCCCTTCCTCGCAGGGTTCCTCATCCTCGTCCATTTCTCCAGAGTGTGAGGGTGGAGGGGTTATCGCACGCATCTCTTCCACATTCTCATGTATGATCAAAGGGTTAGCCGCATGAGTCCTAAGCCTCGGCTTCCTAGGAACGCGAGCAACATGCGGCTCCTTGTCACGGCGATATCTCCATCGATGGGCTTGACTTGGTGGATACTTGTGCGGTGGTGGACTAAGCGGCGGTCCATCCCTTGTGGCGGCCATGGCTGGAAGTAGCAATCCTAACAGGCCGATCATATCGCCTCGAGGCTCGTACTCGGGCGGACTAAACCACGTAAAAGGTCCGCAGCTTGGGCAGTCCATTCGCTCGAAGGAGACGGCAGGCTGTGGATAAGTTTCGAGATCCCCGTGTGATGGGTAGCTCCTCCATACGCGTATGCATCCATCCAATGGTCGTATAAATCGGTGACGTAGGTCTGGAGAAAAGACTTTCCATCCCATTCAAACTCTTGGTAGGTTTCTACGGGGAAAACCATGTTCTTTGCGTAACGGTTTCGCATCGGTGCGTAATACCGATTGACCATCTACAAAAGGGAAATCTCAGCATCAGCACAAGGGTCGAAGAAAATCAATAGTGTATGCGGTTTCAATTGATGCTGAGAGTATGATGGATATATATATGTATGTGTCGAACGATGGTGGTGTGAAGGTACTATCATATCATGAATGGAATTTCAGTTTTGAGGAAAATGGTTCGTAAGTTTGCGCGTTTCGATAATTTGCAATTCATTCTCATAAGTCGCTTGCCTCGCATTTAACGTTTCGTGCCTCCACGTTCGATATCATCACAAAATATCCATTCACAACACGATTTACAACTATGTATAACAGCATGCTAATGTTCATTCTTATTGATGTCGTTCATCGTACAATCAAGCAATCACAATCATATAGAATCTCATTCATTCAACTCATAGAGGTCTTAACACATTTTCACTTGCATAACAACATTCATCATTTTTGGCATAGTCGAAAGTAGCAATTTCACATTCATGTATATTCGTCATTTCATACTCCAAGAAAAACTCAAAAATCACATTAACTTCCATTCATTGCAATTTCATAATTCAAATCAACATTCAAGAGATACATGTTACCTCTTTCTTCGTGGTTGGGCGGAGACGAGTCGTGGTGTTGAGCCTTCAATGATTATCACTTAATTAATTTACACATTTTTAGACTTTAATTCAATAAGAATCTTGGGTCCAGAGCGGAAAGAACGTAGGCTCTGATACCAACTGTAACGACCCACCCCTCTAGGGTATAATAAATACGGCGATCATTACCTAGGCGGACTTAAACGCAACAAAGAGCATAGGCTAGGGTATCATTTGAAGGGATTTTACCAAAGTATTTAATGAACAAATAGGACGATAAAAGTAAACGCTTAACAAGGAGATTCAATGAAAAAGGGCTATCACAATTAATATTCAAAAACGGCAAGGTCTTAAGATAATCCAAAATGTATCATGTCTCAATATTCTAACAAAACGAAATAGTTCAAACTCAAACAAACGATAATAAGTTTCATGTTTCAGCAGAAGCATCCAAGAGAAGGGTGAAGCCATGTATGAAGACACAACTACACTCGGAGTTTCAAAATCATATTATTCAATTAACCTGCTCAACACCGCCAACCGCTCGTCGCCGCTCAACCTGCACATAGGGAAAACACATGCAGGGCTGAGTACTATAAACATACTCAGTGGACTTATGCCTAAAGCAGTTTTATCAAAATAATAGTTATCATGCCATTTTCAAGTGTCCATCGGGATTTTATCTTTAGAAATGCCCGAGGCACCAAAATATTCCTTTTATCCAAAATCACGGTCGCGCAACCATTTTTCACATCGACGTTTACCATATCCTCATTCTACATGACATGGAACGCGGCCGCATTCCAGGTCACTAGACCGGCCAACCCGTACGCTTGCACGTGGTCTAACATTGGTGTACACTAACCAAGTAGAGTTTGCGGCTCTACAAGGATCCGAATTCGATTAAATCAATAGTGGCATAGCCACAAGGGATAGGCACGACAAAACAAATCAAGGCATGATAATCACAGATCTCATTCTCATCAATAAAGATTTAGGACGAAGTCCTTATTTTAAAAGAAAAGCCCACCTCGACGGCTTAGATCACAAGTATTCTCTTCCCCTTGCTATCACGCTGAGAGTGCGAGTTATCACCTTTAAATTATGTGCATCACAAATCAGTTTCGAACATTGATTCAAAAATCATGCATGTTCCCAACGTTTCCCTTTTTCCCATCGATTCATTTTAATATCACCATTCAAACTCAAGACATAATTATCATATCACTTTTTATTCGCACTACAACTCCAGATCTATCATCAAAACAAGTCACGCATGAGTGTTTTACAACACACATCACATGCACACACACAACACGCACGCACGCACACCGAGGCATGCACATACACATGATCCACACACACACATCTGCATCCCATTCATTACTTTGTTTTCCCTGTTCACTCGATCTATATGCATGAGGGTTCAAGAGCACCGATTAATCGGTTAGATGAGAAAAGATTGATATAAAAATACATTTTCTTGATAGAACGAGCGGTAAAACAAAGTAATAGCCTCGATTCTTCAACAATTCTTGAGTTTCCAACTTCAATTCTTGGTAAAGAATGAAGAGTTCTTGAATAAAATAGAAAACAAGTTGAAGAAGATTGGAGGAAGTGGGAGGCGTGAATTTGAGAGAGAGTGGGGGCGATTTTTTTATTTAGGTTTATGGTTTCACTCTTATTTATAAAGTGCAAGATATAATATCTTTAATTAAATACATTAAAGATTTAAGAAGATTTGGTTGGGGAAAGTGGCGTTAATTTTGGGAGAAAAATAAGGAGTATTCAAATTCTAGGCTATTTAATTAGCCTATGATTTTATTTGGATATTTTACGGAGTAGAATAAAATATCACGGATCAGAACAAAATAATAATTCTCCCACTAAGAATAGGGAATATGCGATTTTTATTCCCCTTCCACAAGGAATTTAATTAAATTCCTAATTTAAATAGGATATGGCAAGATCTTCTTAGATATGGTAAGATATGCTAGGATATTTGAATTTATTCATGGGAGAGAATAAATAAGGGATCAAACAATATAATAAAATAATTCCTTCTCCCATAAATAGGAGATTTTCGAAAATCTCCATGTAATAAGGTGGGTTTCGAAAATTCCATGGAGGAATTAGAGAATAATTGGACTTTGGATTTAATTTGGATAATTATCCCAAGCAAATAATTCAATTCAAGAAACATAGGATTTCTTCTCCAATAATAGTAGGGGTCGAAGATTCCAATATAAGGTATATGGTATTTATGAATACCCTATTTAGTCTCACTCATCCCTTAGGAAATAGTTCGCCACAATATATATTTTACCCCGCATCAAAGTATTCACACAATTATTTCACAAAATCAACCATTTTTACTTTCACCTCATATTCTCAACACATTGACCTATCAACGGCCACGTCATATTTTCCACATCTCTGACTTTTCAACAGCCACGCCATATACTCAACATATTTGACCATTCAAATAAATCTCAACTCCAAATCGCAATTAGGTCACAATGAAATCATGCAATTAATTCACTCTTCAATTAATCCACATACTTCATAGCATTAAAAGCATTTAATGCAAAAAATTTATGTCTCGAAAATTAGGGTTCGAAAAAGTGGGGTGTTACATTAAAGGTTGTTGGAGTTCATGGACGTCGGAAACAACAACATCGACGACACTTTCCCATGCATGTTGTCATCGACGTTGCTTGTTCTTATCTTGAACTCCAACAGATTCCATGGGGAAGTGAGATGTCACAATAGTTGGCCTTTTCTCCAAATTCTAGATATATCCTCAAATCACTTCAATGGAAGTCTGGAATCTTTAAACTTCTCTACTTGGAGTGCAATTCTGACTTTTACTCTTTTGGGAGTGCAATTCTGAAAGGGATGAATTTAGAGCTTCATGTTATTTGGAAAGTCTTTGGTGCCATTGATTTACCTTCCAATAATTTCCATGGAGAGATTCCAAATGCAATTGGTGATCTTACCTCGCTTCATCATCTCAACTTCTCCCTCAATACCCTCAACGAAAGCATACCAAAGTCAGTTGGTCAGTTGAGGAATCTCGAATCACTCGACCTCTCTGGAAACCAAATAACAAGGATGATACCAGTGGAGCTTGCAAGCATTACATTCCTTTCATTTTTGAATCTGTCCTACAATAAGTTGGTCGGAGTCATCCCAAATGGCCCTCAATTTCAAACACTTACAAATGATGACTTTGAAGGAAATGCAGGGCTTTGTGGTTTCCCTCTCAACAAAAACTGCAGCCATACTGATGACAATGACAGTGAGCTATCACCGTGAAAACATGAAGCTGTTGAAGAGAAGAGGGAGATTGAGTGGGAATACGTATCTGCTGCACTTGGATACGTTGTGGGTGTAGGGATCAATGTGTGGCTACTTTTATTTTGTCAAAACTTCAGAGAGAAATATTTTGGCAAAATAGAAGAAGTTGTTGAAGACATATTCATTGCCAGAGACATGAGGAGACGGCGTGCAAGAATGCAAGCCAGGAATCGAGCCAGGAGGCAGTAGTGTTTTCTTCATAAGCAGTTTCTGTTTGGTAAGTTTAATTGTGCATGTGTATGTATTGACATTGTGTGTTAATGTTGTGTTCTTTGTGTCTTGGTCTAAATAAGTGCAGTGATATATGACTACCCCAAAGAGCCGAGAGATAGAGGCTGAACTCGTGTGCTCGCCTACTCCATCATTCCCGCCATCGCCCCCAAGGGCCGTTGCCAGTCCTCACTTTCAAGTTCAACGACCACATCTTCTCCAAGATTCTGTTTAGTTTCTTTCCTTGTTTACCCTTTAAATTTCGGTATTTTCAATGATTACCATGCATCATTCAAGTATACTATTAAGCTTCATTCTAGGTTTTCTTTGTCGGTTCTTTCCCAGAATAATAAAGAGAGTCGAACCGCATAGGTCTATGAAAAGAAGCAATCATGGATCATACATATGATAGCAGTGAACTTAAAAATCAAATTCCAGAACCCTAGTAATTCAAATTATTCTACAGCAATCATTCAAGTTGAAAAAGCATAAGAAGAGAAAGGCTTACTTCTCTAATAGCACATTTGTGATGTTCCTCAATAGCTCAGCTAGATTAGGATTGTCAAATTAGAGCAGTAGAGATCAATTCTGCATAAACAAATTTGACTATCAACAAAAGGATAAATGATTGTTCATGATGGAATTTTTCATCAAAAATACAAGTAATGCTTTCATATCATTCCTTTAGCAAATGTGGGCATGGCCCAACTCAGAGATATGGATAGAGACTGACTAAACCACAATTAAACCCAATCCAAAATAAAGGCTTGTCCAAAACCCCATGACACCACCACATCATTTATCAATTTAGGAAATTGGGCCGGATCCATGTGCCTAAATCTTGTGAAACCTCAAAGACATGGCTCGGCCCGATCTAAAAATCAAGCCTACTCATCAGACTAAAGTATATTGTAACAGCCCGACATTTTAGGGTATAATAAATACGGCGACTGCTACCTAGGCGGACTTAAATGCAACAAGAGCGTAGGCTAGGGTTTCATTTAAAGAGATTTGACCAGAGTAATGAACTATTAAAGCAATAAAACAACAGCTTAATCAAGAAAATCAATGAAGGATAGAATACCACAATAAATGCTCAAAATGACAAGGGTATGATAAATTCCAAAACGCATCATATCTCGATATTCTAATCAATAATGAAATAGTTCAAAAACAACAATACTAAGTTTCATATTCAGCGGAAGCAACCAAGAGAAAAGTGAAGTCATGTATGAAGACACAACCCCACTCAATGTTTCAAGACGATCATATTATCACTCAATTTATTTGCTCAACACCGCCAACCGCTCGTCGCTGCTCAACCTGCACATAGGGAAAACACATGCAGGGCTGAGTAAACATACTCAGTGAACTCATGCCAAAACATTTTAATAGATATGCCATCCTTACCATAGTGAACTCGAGTTTGCATTTATAAAAGAATATAATCGAGTATCAAAAAATAATTTCATAGATTGGCCAATCAAACAATACCTCCCATTTTCTCATCAATCAACAATTCCATAGTGCGACGAAAGTGTGGCCACACTATTCGCCCACGAGATCGGCCGACTAGCAAGGACGGCTCCCGATCCCAACTGTGTACACTAGCCTGATAGGGTTTGCGGCCTTACTCAGCCCCGAATTCGTTTTTATAGCCCTATAGCCTAATGGAGCGGACTCACAAACTAGGCATAATCAAAACAATCACAGGTATGACATAACATTTTAATCCGCCCTTATAACACCATAATCAATATTTTGGTAATAAAAGATCTTAGTGAATAAAGCCCACCTCGATTCCTTAGTGATACGCTCGGATTTTGCACTGTTTTAAGGTCATTATTTGGTCCGTTTTTTATGTCAAAGTCACTCTACACGTCCATTATTTTCATATTTTGTCTATTTTGGTATTTTGATGTGTTTTGTGAGAAATGTGCATAATTGAGCCGAAAAAAGGAGCCAAAACGCCAAGTTTGGGAATCTGGAGTCGGACAGCGACCGCCGACCGCCGCGGATGTGTGCGGTGACCGCCGGCGCCCGGCGGGAAGATCAATGCAGCGGTCCGCCTCTGAAAAATGTGCTTGGAAGAGAAGTCTCGTCCGGCGACCGCCGGAAGATGTGCGGCGGTCCGCCGCCGAGGGAACAGACTCTCTGGACTCCAACGCGGCGACCGCCGGCCAAGGTGCGGCGGCCCACCGGAGAAAGACGGCGAATCCGAGAAGCCCTAGATTTGCGCCCAGTTTTACCATATTTTGGAGATTTTTTCCTTCTACAACAAGGCATAGCTTTCCCCTACAAATAAGGCCTCAAGCTTCATCAAAAAAAAAAAAAAGAACTTCTAATTGCAAAATACTTCATAGAGATCAAGGCTTAGAGTACTTCACTGGTGCAAGGAGTTGTAGCAAGATTTCAAGAACATCAAGAACGACGAGGATTCAACCTACGGGTTTTATTTGCTTTAGTTTTATGTTCAAATTGTCTTCCCTTCAATCTATGTTTTTAGCTTATTCAATTATGTGTAACTAAACTCATAGGATTCTAGGGATGTGTTAGTAATGACTTTGATTATACAAGTTCCGTTTTCTATTTAGTATCCCTTTTGTTTTTACTTTGTTTCTTCCCTAAGTTAATCTTGATGCTTCATGATTGAGTGACACAGTCGTGTATGATTTAATATAACTTGCTTCATAACTGTGACAGAGTTCTAGCGAGTTAGGTCTACTTAGTAGACACTACAGTTAGCTTCCTTTAAAACGGCACTGTTAATTGAGAATGAGGACTTTTCAAGGGTCTTAGGAGATTTTTGGAATTACGTGTTAGGATTGACAACCCTAATCTTGTAATCAACGTTTATTTCGCATGAGCATAATCTAGGTGACTCGTTCTATCAAAGTAATAACTGTGCTAGGGTATTGTAGTTGGAATTTTGTATAACCATAACTGTGAACACACATCCCTGGGATTCCCTTATCTCTATTGTCTTTCTCTTGATTTATTTGCTTTTAGTTGATCTATGCTCTTATTTGCTTTTAGTTTTTCAAAAGTTTTCAAAAACCAAATGTTTTTCCAAATAGTAATTGAGTCTCAGTAGAGGATATACACTTTGTGTTTGTCTTCCCCGTGTTCGATATCCGGTACTGGCCTTTAGCTATACTATATATACTCTGTATACTTGCAGGTTTATTTAGTGCTAATAAAAAGTGCATCAAGTTTTTGGCGTCGTTGCCGGGGAAGACAATTCACTTTGGAGTGATATCTTCAAACAGATAATTTTGCTACTTTGGGCTTTAATCTCTTTCAGTTTTTAATTTTAGTTTTATTTCGTTTTTGTTTTTGGTTCTTGCAGGTTTTGTATGCGAACGCGCTGTGGGAAGGACAGCCTAGAACCGCTCGATTTAGAACTTGAGAGAACTCGTAGGAAAATAAGAAGTGAAAAAGGATCAGGAATAATGGGTGACCGAACAGACATCGAGAAACTACAGGAAATGGTGAAGCTACTGATGGATGAGAGAGATGCAGAAAGGGCGGCCCGAGAGGCCTTGGAAAAGAAGAATCAGGAGATACAA
The DNA here is from genome assembly GCF_029641045.1 of Salvia hispanica. NCBI lineage: Eukaryota > Viridiplantae > Streptophyta > Magnoliopsida > Lamiales > Lamiaceae > Salvia > Salvia hispanica. The sequence continues at coordinate 25,055,864 of NC_142693.1, read as the reverse complement.
CCCGTGATGAACATGTTCAATCATGGGAATATGATTACCTTTCCCGAAGGACCTCGTATTGACGCTAATAATTTCGAGTTACGCATGCCCCTTATTCAAAGGGTTGAGCAAACTCCTTTTGCAGGTAGGGCCACAGAGGACGCGAACCGCCATCTCTCCAAATTTGTGGAGATCGCAAACACTCTCAAATTGGACGGTGTCGACGACGACGCCATAAGGGTAACACTCTTTCCCTTTTCATTAACTGATTCTGCTAAAGAGTGGTTTGAATGTATGTCCATAGAAAAGGTCTCCACATGGTAGGACATTGTAGCTGCCTTCCTCGACAAGTATTATCCGCCAGGCACAATTTTGAAGCTCAAAAGCGAGATCTTCCAATTCATCCAAGGCCATGACGAACCCCTTTATGAGGCGTTTGCTCGTTTCAAAGCCCTTCTCCGAAAGTGCCCTAACCATGGTTTCACCGTGGACCACCAGGTAGGAATTCTCTATAATGGGTTTAACGAGAAAATTTGTGCTATGCTTGATTCAGGTGCAAATGGAGGGTTCTTAAGAAAGTCAAGTGAGGAAGCCATGGCGGTGATAGAGGAATTCGCCACCAACAGCAGGGGGTGGTCGAAAGAAAGGCATAGCCTAAAAAGGATAGCTGCAGTCGAAGAAACCGAGGAAAGCTCCTTTGCAAAGGAATTGGCCGAGCTTCGAGTTAGGGTGGACCAAATGGATTCATCAAGGAAGGAGGACCCAATTCCTCCAACCTCCATTATAGTAATCTCGAAGCCTGAAACTCCTACCCCGATAATGGAAGAAATCAACTACATGCAAGGAGGCGGCCCCAATAGAAATTACAACAATAATTATCGCCCTACCCAGGGGGGCGGTAATTTCAATAATTATAATGAGAACCGACCTCATCCTAACCTTTCTTATTCTAACAATAATTACTTGCAACCCCTGCAGGATTTAACGTTAGTAGGGGAGGAGTAGTTGATACAATCAAAAAGGAGGAAAAGTATGAACAAGGGATCACAAGGATCTTGGAAGTAATCGCGCAAGACAGGAAGGTTAATGACACCAAGATCGGAGTGGTCGAAGCTAGGATAAACAACCTCGAGCAGGGAATGAACACGATCTCAACAGCCATAGCCAACATCAACACACAAATGGAGAAAATCCAAAAGAAATTGGATGAGGATAGGGCAAAGCCAACCGCACTAGTGGACGACGTCAACAAAAAGTGGGTGGCAAAGCAGAAAACTGGGGACTGCCAAGACGCTGGCGGACCGCCGCACAGCACGCGGCGGGCCGCCACTGAAGCCAAGAATGGAGTCTGCCCAGCCGCCGGCGGACCGCTGGACTCTACGCAGCGGGCCGCCACCGAGAAGGCAGAAGCGCCCGCCCAGCAGGGACTCGTGCGGCACAATGGGATTGTGCTACCTTTCCAGCCAAAGAGGAAGTTTAAGCTCGAAGAGCAGTTCAAACACATTTTGAACATGTTTTGTAAAGTTCATACTAACATTCCTCTAGTTGAATCGTTGCAGGAAATACCTAAGTACGCACAACTACTAAGGGAGGCGGTGATGAGGAAGAGAAAGCCGACAAAAGCCGACCTTAAGCTACCACATCATTGCAGTGAGATCATCCAAAAGGAGAAGGCAGTAAAGCAGAGAGATCCGGGCCAATTCATTATCCGATGCCAGATTGGAGAGGGAAAGGTTGACAAGGCACTATGCGATCTAGGATCATCCATCAATCTCGACATTGGGCCACTCAAAACTTCAGATGTAACACTCAGGTTGGCCGATAACTCGACCATCAAAACTTTTGGTATGATTGAGGATGTCTTAGTGAAAATAGATGACTTTATTTTCCCCGCCGATTTTATTGTGCTTGACATGAAAGTAGACAAGAACGTCCCTCTAATTTTAGGGCGAGATTTTCTTGCCACTTGCAAAGCTTTGATTGATGTAGGTCGTGGCGAGATCACAATCAGCGACAACCATAGCTAGTCCACCTATAAGATCGAAAGCGAGATGCTCAAGTTTGAGGAAGCAAAGCGGGCTAAGATGGAACAGCAGTGTAGGGCAGTCATGGTCACGGATTTGACCAAACCACGAGAGCCCTTTGAAACGGAGGAACATGCTACCTCCACCATATATGTTGTAAAAGAGGTAAGACATTCTCCCAAAAAGGTCAATACTAATCCCTCTACCTCTATTCCGCAGAAAAAGAAGCAAAAGAAGAAGAAGGCAACCGGAGAGGACCCCGAAGTTTATGTTCTCAAAACAAAGATCGGGAAATATCAGTGGTGGAAGAAGCTAGGGACCAAGATGCTCCCTTTGCCTATCTTCAACACTCGGGTCGCTGATCCGCCCAATTAGTGGGCCACTTCAAGTCGAGCTAACGACTAAAAACAAAAGCACTTGTTGGGAGGCAACCCAATGCTTTTCTTTTTTTTGTAATTTTCGTTTTTTTTTATAAAAAAAAAAATTAACGTGTGGCGGTCGCTGCACACAGCACGGCGGTCGCCACACGTGTTTTCACATGTGCAGGATAGGATGGGCTTAGGGCAGGCTTAGGGAGGGCCGAATGAACCGCTGAACGGGCCGCGGCGGTCCGCCACGAACCACTGTTTTAAACGCCCGTGCGGTGGACCGCCGCGCGCAGTCCAGACACGGGAATGCAGATATAAAAGGTATGTTTTCCATTCATTCTCCCATTCCTTCTCAAATTCCTTCCTTGCACACAACCCCCACCTTTATAAATCGCCAATTTCACACACCCACACCATCATTCTCTAAATTCTCGCCAAGTGTTGAGTTATTCTTCTCCAATTCTCAATCAACACAAGGTACGAATCCTAACTCAATTCCTGAGCATTGTTCTACTTCTTTCATGGATTTAGGCGTATGTTGGAAGAATTGTTCGGTAGAAACTCTTATTTTATGATGGAGGATGATTGTGTATGCTTATTTGTGAATTTGATGGTGACATTGTGTTTTGGTGTTAGTTTTGAAGCTTTGTGAATAGTGATTCCTTCTTGTTTGTATTTGTTCCTATGTTGCAATCATGTTCATAGCATTGTGAGGCTATTATTATTTCCATGAATTGCAATACTTGAGTAGACTTAGAGATTGTTGATATATATTGACTTATTGTTGATACGTCTCTGCATGGGGGATGAATTCACGTTGGGGGATGGTTTAGTGTTTCCTAGTTGGGAAGTTTATGTTTTACATGTTTCCATGTTACCATCTAGGAAAATTTCTACACCTAAGCTTGCTTCTACATGTTGATCCGTTGATATTGTTTCTAAGAGTACAAGTTTGGGGGAACCTTTGATTTTCCTATTAGTGGTATATGTTCTAATTATTGTACTTTTCGTTTGTAGGAATATGGGATCAAAGGGGAAGCCCGAGAATGCGAAGAACTATGGTGTTAGCCTTGCTTCGGATGAGCATAAGGCTATGTGGAAGAAATTGTCGGCACGAGAGACGGCGCCCTCGAGGTACCCCCACGATTTTCCTCTTCAAACTTTGGGAATCGTGGAGGACTTTTGAGCGCTATGCGATGTTGGAGGAGGGAACGGCCTCCGGTACATGTTTGAGAGTGAAGTGTCGCCGCCTCCACCACCCCAACGCCGCCAAGAAGAGGAAGAAGTAGAGAGACATCGCCGCCGGACCAGAGCAAACCGCCGACGTGGAAGGCCGAACCCCGATGAGGAGTTTCAAGCAAACACCTCCGCCCAACTAGGAGATATCCACTCCTATATGCAAAACATGTTCAACACTTGGGACACTCGTTGGGCAGAGCAACAAAGGGAGAACGCCTACAACCGCCTAGGATGGACGGCTCAGGGCGATTGGCGCACGGCGGAACAACAATTTTGGGAGCAACAACGGCTAGAAGACGTGCATCGCCGTCAACAAATTGAAGAGCTTCAAAGGATGGCCACCAAGGCTCGACGAGAGTGCCAAATAATGAGTGGTGATATCGCCTATCTTATTGGTGCATTCGACGACCTCAATGCCCGTTTCCCCCCTCCTCCTCAAGATTGAAGAAGTCAAGCTCAATGACTATAAATGAGCATTTGTATCATACTTTTGGATGTTTCAAGACAATTTCTTTTCTTGTTTTCGACAATTTTTGTTATAAGTTAAGTGTTTTCGGTGATAGTTTTAATTTTTGTGTTTTGAAAATTTTCGCAGGTTCTGACCTCTCCGCGGCGACCGCCGCATGTGCTGCGACGGTCCGCCACATACTCGCTGGAATATTTTGATGTCGCGTGGCGACCGCCGGACAGCCCGTGGCGGGCCGCCACCTGGGCGTATTTCTCCAGCGTAATTTTTTCAAAGATCTTCAACTTTCGCCCGGTCAGGCCTCAAAGCGAGAATTTTCTCTGTACATTTTTTTTTTCAGTAGTCCACTCACGTACCTACCAACTCTGCAAACTTATTTTACACTTTGTTGTACATAAGTTTGGGGGGATGAAGTGGTGGACCGTGAGTTTAGGATTTTTCTTTTTGCTTTATGTTTTTGTTTTTGTTTCCAATAACCCCGTAGGTGAATTTTGTGTTCTAAAAAATGTTTTCTTGAATTCATGTCGTGAACTTAACATAAAGAACTTAGAAACACGCATGCTTAGGGACACACTTTAGATTGAGTTGCCGATGATAATACATTCCATCTATGTTTATGTGTGGCTTAACGTTTTGATTTGATGGTTTGGTGAAAAGGTGCATAATTAGTGAATTGCTTGTTCACGTTGAATCATGCTTATACCTTGTGAGGATTTGAGCCTATTATTTCATTCTTGTGTGATTTATCTGCATTCATGTATTTGTTTCTAGAACTTGCTCCTAGTCTTGCCTAAGTTTACATATTGCTTAAGTTGATTTAGGAGGATGATTGGCCATCTTTTCTTAGCCTACTTTTATCCAAAATTTTGACCCTCTCAAAAATTCAAAATTTTTCCCTTTTGAGCTAAGTTTGAGCCTTTAAGCCTTTTCTTTGGAAGCCAAAATAATGGGGACAATTCCTTGGGTTAGTTAGTTTTTGCTATCTTATTTGTAAAGGAATTGGAGAGATAAGGGGAAAGTATAAAAGTAGTGTGCTTAATGTAAAGAAAGTACAAGTTGTGAAATTGAGAAAGAATGCAAACATGTGCTTGGTCTTAGAAAAAAAAAAAAGAAAGGATGTGTAAGAAAAAAAAAAGAAAAAGAAAAAAAAATGTGAAAGGTTGAAAAAGAAATATAGAAAGAAAATCAAAGGATTGGAAAGTGAGTTGAAAGAGATAAATGAAGTGCTAAAAGTGCCTTGGGTTTAGAAAAGTGGAGTTATCTTTACTCTACTTGGGATATTTTCATTTTTAGTCACTTTTTAGCTAAATATTCCTCACCTACCAAAGAGCTTACATTATAACCAAAGATAAAGACCTTTTGGACTTTTGAAGCTTAATCACATTTAGTAGAGGAGGGAGTAGACTTTGAGAAAGCCTATGGTAAACTTTGCATGATGTATGATTTGAGTGCTTATGTACACATTACCCTTATACACTTTGAGAGTGAGAGAAAGAACACTTCCCATCTTGGGAAGTTTGCCACATGTGAGGGCTTGAATTCAAGGTGTTCCACGAGTTAGTAATGAAAGTGCACTAATAAGCCTTGCTTGATTTCATTGCGTTAATACATGTTTAAACTGTTCTTCCATCTTTTGAGGCAATTATGATGTCTAGTCCTTGTGCATTCCGTGCGTCTTTTTGGAGTCTTTATTGTTTTGTTTGAGTAAAAACAAAAATGTAAGTTTGGGGGAGTTGATACGCTCGGATTTTGCACTGTTTTAAGGCCATTATTTGGTCCGTTTTTTATGTCAAAGTCACTCTACATGTCCATTATTTGCATATTTTGTCTATTTTGGTATTTTGACGTGTTTTGTGAGAAATGTGCAAAATTGAGCCGAAAAAGGGAGCCAAAACGCCAAGTTTGAGAATATGGAGTCAGACAGCGACCGGCGACCGCCGGCGCCCGGCAGGCAGATCAATGCAGCGGTCCGCCTCGGAAAAATGTGCTTGGAAGAGAAGTCTCATCCGGCGACCGCCGAGGGAACAGACTCTCAAGACTCCAATACGGCGACCGCCGGCCAAGGTGCGGCGGCCCGCCGGAGAAAGGCGGCGAATCCGAGAAGCCCTGGATTTTGCGCCTAGTTTTACCATATTTTGGAGATTTTTTCTTTCTACAACAAGGCATGGCTTTCCCCTATAAATAAGGCCTCAAGCTTCATCAAAAAAAAAAAAGAACTTCTAATTGCAAAATACTTCATAGAGATCAAGGCTTAGAGTACTTCACTGGTGCAAGGAGTTGGAGCAAGATTTCAAGAACATCAAGAACGACAAGGATTCAACCTACGGGTTTTATTTGCTTTAGTTTTATATTCAAATTGTCTTCCCTTCAATCTATGTTTTTAGCTTATTCAATTATGTGTAACTAAACTCATAGGATTCTAGGGATGTGTTAGTAACGACTTTGGTTATACAAGTTCCGTTTTCTATTTAGTATCCGTTTTGTTTTTACTTTGTTTCTTCCCTAAGTTAATCTTGATGCTTCATGATTGAGTGACACAATCGTGTATGATTTAATATAACTTGCTTCATAATGTGACAGAGTTCTAGCGAGTTAGGTCCACTTAGTAGACACTACAGTTAGCTTCCTTTAAAACGGCACTGTTAATTGAGAGTGAGGACTTTTCAAGGGTCTTAGGAGCTTTTTGGAGTTACGTGTTATGATTGACAACCCTAATCTTGTAATCAATGTTTATTTCGCATGAGCATAATCTAGGTGACTCGTTCTATCAAAGTAATAACTGTGCTAGGGTATTGTAGTTGGAATTTTGTATAACCATAACTGTGAACACACATCCCTGGGATTCCCTTATCTCTATTGTCTTTCTCTTGATTTATTTGCTTTTAGTTGATTTATGCTCTTATTTGCTTTTAGTTTTTCAAAAGTTTTCGAAACCCAAATGTTTTTCCAAATAGTAATTGAGTCTCAGTAGAGGATTGACACTTTGTGTTCGTCTTCCCCGTGTTCGATATCCGGTACTGACCTTTAGCTATACTATATATACTTTGTATACTTGCCGGTTTATTTAGTGCTAATAAAAAGTGCATCACTTAGATCACAAGTATGTTCTTCCTCTTGCTATCACTCTGTGAGCGCGAGTTAACACCTTTAATTTAGATGTATCACAAGTAAGTCTCAATCATCTACTCAAATTCATGCATGTTCCTAACGTTTCCCTTTTTCCCATCGATTAGTTTTATATCATCATTCTTAAATCAAGACATGCTCATCATATAAATTTTTATTCGAACCACAACTCCAGATCTATCATCAAAACATGTCACGCATGAGTGTTTTAAAACACACCCACACGCACACACACGCGCACACACACACGATTCACACACACAAACATGCATCCCATAATCATAAATTGTTTCCCCTTTCACTCAATCTACATGCATGAGGGTTCAAGAACACCGATTAATCGGTTAGATGAAGAAAGATTAATATAAAAATACCTTTTCTTGATAGAACGAACGGTAGAAACAAAGTAATAGCCTTGATTCTTCAAAGATTCTTGAGTTTCAACTTCAATTCTTCTCAAAAGATGAAGAATTATTGGAGAATTATTGGAGAATAGTGGAAGAGAGGGGACGTGATTTTGGGGAGTGGGGCGTTTTTTTGTGATCTAGGGTTTAGGTTTTGCCTCTTATTTATAGAGTGCAAGATATAATCCCACAATTAAATAATTAAAAGATTTGAGGAGATATGGGAGGAGTAGTTGGCGTGGTTTTAGAAAGAAAAATAGGGGAATTCAAATTTTAGGCTATTTAATTAGCCTATGATTTAATTTAGATATTTCACGGAGTAAATAAAATATTACGGAGCAGAATAAAAATAATAATCCTCCCCAAATAATATGAAATAGGCGTTAATATTCTCCAATAGGAATCAACTTTTAAATATTATTTAAAATAAGATATGGCAAGATCTCCTTAGATATGGTAAGATATGCTAAGATATTTGAATTTATTCATGGAAGAGAATAAATAAGGGATCAAATAATATAATCAAATAATCCCTTCTCCCATAAATTGGAGATTTTCGAAAATCTCCTTGAAATAAGCATAGGGGTCAAAACTTTCATGGAATAAATAAGGAATAATCGGACTTTGGATTTAATTTGGATAATTATCCCAAGCAATAATTAAATCCAAGAAAAATATAATTCCTTTCCAATAAATAGGAGGGGTCGAAAATTCCATTTAACTAAATAGTGATCCTATTTAATCTCACTCAACCCTTAGAACAATAATTCACCACAGTATTATTTCGCCCCGCATCAAAATATTCACATAATCGCATCACAAAATCCACCATTCTAATTTCACCTCCACGTCACCCCTTTTCAACGACTTTGACCATTCCACGGCCACGTCATATTTTCCACAATATTGACTATTCAATAACCACGTCATAAAATCAACAAGTTTGACTATTCAACTCCACCTCAACTTTAAATCGCAATTAGGTCACAAGGACCCATGCAATAATTTACTCATAATTAAATCCACATATTTCATAGCATTAAAAGCATTTAATGCAAAAAATTTCACTTCTCAAAAATTAGGGTTCGAAAAAGTAGGGTGTTACAATATCACTACTCTTTCTCTTCCCCTCTCTTACTTTATTCATTTTTTTTCATTCTCTTTCTTACTTTACTAATTTTTCTCTCTTACTTTACTAATTGTACATTAAAATTCGTGTCATTTCAAATATTTCTATTTTTTAAATACGGAGATAGTAATAATTAGTCCGTCAACTTCTCATATTGTCAATTATTCCAAAATGACTGACCCAAACGACTTCAAGTCAATCGCTAAGTCTTTGCGGCTCTAAAAGAAATTAATGAATTTAATCATTAGCAATTCTAAATATATTTGCAAAATAATTTTATTGGTTCAGTGTAGGAGGAGTTTATTTATACACTACGAAGTTTAAATTTGGATGGTTCCCCTATCCAAAAAGGTCCCATTCGATTCCCACTATTGCTTAGGACGAAGAGTTTATATTTTTATTATTATCTCTTGTTCGGTTGTCTTATAACTATATATTCCCTCTGTTCTATAGTAATAGAGTCATTTTGCTATTTTGGTACGTTCCATAGTAATAGAGTCATTTTTCTTTTTAGTAAAAGTCAACATATTTTTCCACACCTATTTTACTTTCTCTTACTTTTTTCTATCTTCATTTCTCTACCTTTTTCATTTTTCCACTTTATTCTCCATTTACTTAACTAACCTAACACAATTTTTCTTAATCTCCGTGCCAAAAAGAAACACCTCCATTACTATGAAACGGAGGGAGTACTATTTTTATTCGTCTCGACGGTGCTAAGAGTTCAATTATTTTTATGATTATTCTATCCCACCTCAGCCCTTTGACTAATTTAATCTTAAATAACCATCTTGGCATATTCTACATTGTATATTTGTATGTCAGTATTATTTTGTATAACGTACCAAATGTTACCAAAAATTACAATTCTTTTATAAACTTTAAGGATAAATAATGTAATTGATATAACTAAAATCGTTTTCATTTTTCTGATCGTTTCCACATAATTTTGAAACAAACGTTTTTGTCACATTAACAAGTAATCTAATATGACCAATTCAAAGTTCTAAAGCCAGGACAAAAGGTGGAGAATATTCTTTTCCAAATATTAAGTAGGAGCACAAGTTAACTCCATGTGGCTTTGGTTAAACCCTCATATATTGTAACAGCCCGCCCTCCTAGGGTACAATGAATGCGGCGGCTGCTACCCAAACGGACTCCAAAGAAGTAATCATAAGCTAGGGTTTCATTTAAAGAGTTTTGACCAAGAGTTTAAGAGAACTATCAGAGCATTTAAAACAACAACTTAACCTAGAAGCTTGAATAAGGAAGAGAAAAGGGGTATCATAAATAACGACCAAATTCTCAAGAGTACGACATAATATCCAAGATCAAAATTACAAGAAAAGTCTAAGGCCTCAAATCGAAGGTAAGATGCAAATATCCCAAAAACAAATCCTAAAGTGTATCAGAATTCAGCGGAAGATGACCAAGAGAAAGAGCAGCTATGTATGAGGACACAACTACGCTTGAAGTTCAAAATATCCATCTTAATTAGTTATCATGCTCAACACCCACCGCCGCTCATCATCGTTCAACCTGCACATAAGGAAAACACATGCAGGGCTGAGTATTTTGAAATACTCAGTGAGCTCATTGCCAAAACATTTTATAAGTTATGCCACCCTTACCAAGTGAACTCGAGTTTTAAGCAGTTATAAGAGAATTATCACGAGTATCACAAAATATGTTTCCATAGACTGGCTAGTCAAAATAACTCCCCATTTTTCCTCAACAATTCAACAATCACAATCATTCCATGGTGCGACGAAAGTGTGGGCACACTTTCCGCCCACGAGACCGGCCGACTAGCAAGGACAGCTCCCGATCCCCTCGTGTACACAGCCTGGTAGGGTTTGCGGCCCATACTCAGACCTGAATTCGTATAATCACATTCATAGCCCTATAGCCCAATGGAGCTAACTCACAAACTAGGCATCAGGCACACAATATCACAATAAAACAAACATAGGCATGGCATAACAGTTAAACCACCCTTATAACACCAATCAATATTTGTGACAAAATAAAAGAGAGTTTTAAGAGTAAAGCCCACCTCGACTGCTTAGGTTTCAAGTAGTTTCGCTTTTCCGTTATCCGGCTTCGCAACCGAGGTTTCACCTTTTTAATCACATAGGCACATATCACAAATCAGATTCTTAACTCAACTCCTAATACATGCATGTCTCGACGCTTTTTCCTTTTCCCATCGATTTATCTTATCATTACTAATCAATCAAAATCATGTTTATCACACAAGTTCCATTCGCATCTCAAATCTTGATCTAACATCAACATATGTCACACAAGAATATTTAGCCATCAAACACACACTACACAACACACACACACACACGACATGCGCACACACACACACGCCACACACGCATGTCACATATTCCCATATCCCTTTTATCCCACTTTCACTCAACCAAGATGCATGAGGGTTCAAGAAGACCGATTAAACGGTTAGAAAGAAGAGGAGTCGAAGAAGATGAATATAAAATACCTTATGAGAAAAACGATCGGTAGGAATTAAGTATTAGACTTGGTTCTTCAAGATTCTTGGATCAAACTTCAATTTCTTCTCAAAGGATGATGCATTAATGGAGTAAAGTAGAAGAAAAATTGAAGGAGAGAGTTGAGAGGGAGGGGACGAAAATATGGGGGCTAGGGTTAGGGGTTTTGGCTCTTATTTATAGAGTCCAATAAGATCTTTAGAATATTTGGTAAGATTTTATTCTCCACAATTAAATAATGAATATTATGGAGTAGGGAAGAAGAAATACAAAAAATAAGCTCTAGGGTTCCAAGGCATGTAGGTTTCGAAAATTAGGCTTTTTAATTAGCCAAGATTTTGTTTTGGTATATTTCACAGAGTAGAATAAAATATCACGGAGCAAAATAAATATAAGAATTCTCCCAATTAGGGATTGAAAAATGCGTCCCCTATGCCTTTTTAAATAAGGCATGGATTTTTAATATTAACTAAAATAAGATTTGGTAGAATATTTAAATTCTTGGTATGGAAGGAAATCAAATAAGGGATTAACTAAAATAAAATAATTCTTTCCTTCCCACAATAGGTGATTTTCGAAAATCACCTAGGCACAAGGGGGCTCGATTTTTCCTCTTTAAAAATACGAAAATAATTGGGTCTTGGATTTAATTTGGATAATTATTCCAAGAATTAAATTAAATCCGGAAAATAAAATTACTTCTTCAAAAATCAAGGGGGCCGAAAATCACAAGAATTGGGTGACAAGTATTTATGGAAATTGGGTGACAAGTATCCTACCAAACCCAGGAAACTCTGAATCTCGTTCGGCGTCGATGGCGACTTCCACTGTTGCACCGCCTCAACCTTGGCGGGGTCCACTCGAATTCCTTCTGCCGATACGATGTGCCCTAAAAAGTTGACTTCTTTCAGCCAGAATTCGCACTTGCTGAATTTGGCGTACATCTTTTCCGTCCTCAACGTCTCCAGCGCGATTCGTAGGTGCTCCGCGTGCTCCTTCTTGTCCTTTGAGTAGACTAAGATATCATCTATGAACACTAAGACGAACGTATCTAGGTACGGGTGGAAAACTCGGTTCATCAAGTCCATGAACACTGCTGGGGCATTCGTCAGCCCGAACGGCATCACGACGAACTCATAGTGACCATATATGGTACGGAAAGCGGTCTTAGGTACATCCTCCTTTCGCACTTTTAGCTGGTGGTATCCGGACTTCAAATCCATCTTAGAGAATACGCCGGCTCCTCGAAGTTGATCGAACAGGTCGTCTATCCTTGGCAAAGGGTACTTGTTCTTGAGGGTCAGTTTGTTCAACTCTCTATAGTCGATACACATTCTCATTGACCCGTCTTTCTTCTTTACGAAGAGCACCGGTGCGCCCCATGGCGAAACACTGGGCCTAACGAAACCTAAATCCATAAGCTCTTGTAGTTGTATCTTTAGTTCCTCCAATTCCTTAGGCGCCATTCGGTACGGTGCCTTGGATATAGGTGCGGCTCCAGGTTCAAGGTCGATCGTAAATTCTAACTGCCTATCCAGCGGCGGTCCAGGTAACTCTTCGGGAAAAACGTCAGGAAAATCTCGTACGACAGCAACGTCTTCAAGCCTCCTTTCCTCCTTCTCTTCTCCGTGGAGATAGACAAGGTAGGCTGGGCGTCCTTTCCTTATCATCGCGGTAGCTTGTAATACAGAGATTATGGCGGTTCATCGAGATTCTGTGGTACACGATGGGTTCCGTGCCCGGGGCTTGTAGGGATATCTGTAGCTCCTTACAACTAATTGTCGCAAAGTTCGCGGTAAACCAGTCCATTCCTAAGATTACGTCGACATCTCTCATCGCCATAACTCGTAGATCGAAGGCAACTAATTTAAGCTCTCCTAGTGCGATTTCTATGTTCATGCAAAATCGGGAAATCTCTACTATCCCTCCTACTGGTGAGGACACCATCATCTTATGTTCAGACTTCCTAACAGGCAAGCTCAAGGTATGCACACACAACTCAGATATGAACGAATGCGATGCGCCCATGTCAAACAAAACAACAATAGGGGTATCGAGGATTTCGCCTATACCTGCCAAATTTCCACTCTCAGGATTCCCTGCTCAATCTTGGGCTGCTTCTGGCTAACGACGTACGCTCTAGCCGGGGCGGGAAGTCTTGAGCGAACAGGCTGCTGCAGCCGCGGTGGCTGGTCCCGGTTCGCTCCCGAGCCCGTAGGTGGCGCCCTCGGCTGCTGACGGAAACCCTGATGGTTCTGCCTCGACCCGGTTCCCATATTCTTGCTCGGACACTCCCTCGAGAAATGCCCGTTCCCTCCACAATTGAAGCACCTAGTCGGGTTCGGTCCTCTACACTCCCCAAAATGGTACTTGGTGCAGACGTTACACTGGGGTGACCTGGCCCGGGGGTCGCTCCTCGGATTGAACGAAGTCTGTCCTCCTCCGTACGGCGGCCTGTTCTGAGTGGGGCGGTATCTCTTGTTGTCATAGTGAATCCTACTCTCATCCCACCTCCTCTTATCATGGTTAGGGCGTGGCGGGGGTAGTGTCATTGTAGTGTTCCTCGCGCTCCTCTCTTTCGGCATTGCTGCCTCTACATCCAGTGCAAGGGCTAGCGCCTCGGCGTACGTAAGGGTCCCACGGACTGCCAATGCCATCCTAATCTCGTGCCTTAGACCCTCACGAAACTTAACGGACAGCTTCTCATCGGTATCCGTCTGTTTCGGCGCATAGCGGGTCATGTCACAAAGTGCACGGTCATATTCGGTCACGGACAAACGTCCCTGGGTGAGGTTGTGGAACTCGGCTGCCTTTGCCTTGTGGTAGCTCTTAGGTATGTACTTGTCGTACACCTCGGTCTTAAAGTCCTCCCATGTCATCCCGTCTACTCGATCCTGGAGCATGGTCTTTAACTTAGTGTCCCACCAAAAGTCGGCGGACCCGGTCAGTTGATGCGTCACGCAGAGCATCTTCTCCTCATCGTTGCACACTAAGGTCTTGAAGATGCGCTCTAAAGCGCGTATCCAGGTTTCAGCCTTTGCGGGTTCACCCATCCCGTCGAAGGTAGGAGGCCTTTGGTCAAGGAATAGTTTCACGACCTCCCTAACTACTCGTGGAGGTGGTGGTGGCGGCCTTGGTTGCGTCACGCTGTCTTCTTCCGAAGCCCGGGAAGAGGGTTCCTCGTTCCTCACGTTGCGTCTAGGCGGCATTCTGATTCATTTCACTCGAGTTGGTAGCGTACTTATTCAAACCCAAAATAGCGACGTGGTACATTTGAAAGAAAAAAAAATCTAACTCCTTCTACAAGTAGGGTCCAAGGAAAGACCACACAATAGCAGTTGTAACGAAAAACAGTTGTGCAAGAGAAAACATAATAAGCTTGCACCATAAGGTGGAAAACACTTGGAAGATAATAGAACGAGCAAGTATATTCACGGAATAAGGATAGAAAATAGTGAAGACGGCTCATTTCCAGATACTAAAATGAAAGGTGTGAATTTCCCCATTGAATCTCAAAAGTGGTCTCAAAGGTCTTGGTACAATGAATGAAAAGGAGCGAAACAATTGCGAAAGAAAATGACAACGTAAATAGAAGTTCTAGAATTCAAAACATGGGGAAAGGAAAAACAAAATCACTATCCGAGCACTAGACATCTCCGCCCTCGTCCTCTTCGGGTTCTTCCGACTCTCCGACACCCTCCGCGTTCGAACTCTCTCCCTTCTCGAACGGTCCCATCTCCTCGTCTTCCTTCTCGTCGCTTAGGGGCGAAGGAATCGAGGTAAGCATCTCTTCGGCCTCTCTTATGATCCTTCGAGGGGCCGAAACGCGCATCCTAAGGGTCCTTCTACGGGGAACGCGGGCAACGTGCGGCTCCTCGTCATCGCGATACTTCATTTGACGTGCTGCTCCTGGCGAGTACCTTTGCGTTGGCTGATGGAGTGGAGGTCCGTCAACGGCGGCAGACATGGCCGGAAGTAAGACTCCTATTAGGCCGACGAAGTCTCCTCGAGACGAGTATTTGGGCGGGCTAAACCAGGTGTAGGATACTGAAGCTTGAGCGGTCCACTCGCTCCAAGGGGAAGGTAGTATATGGATAAGTCGCATGATTCCCTCGTGATGGGTAGTTCCATACGCGTAAACGTCCAGCCAATGACCGTAGAAATCGGTGACGAAGTTCAAGAGGAACTGGTTTCCATCCCATTCCAGCTCTCTACAGCGCTCTACCGGAAAGTTCCTATTCTTGGCGTAGCGGTGACGCATAAGGGCGTGATAGGGTTGAACCATCTACAAAAAGGGGAAAAAGGAACAAGTCAGCACCGTCACAAGGGTGGAAAAGAATAGCAAGTGTGTGATCTCAAATGGTGCTGCGAACGTGTATAAAAGTCAAAAGGTGATGGTACAAAGGTAGCGTCGCGTCCAAAGTTCTCGTTCTTAAGATAACTATTCGTGCGTTTTCCATTCGCGTTTCATCGAATCTCCACATACACTAACGGCCTTATAATAGTCATTCCACGTTTCTATTGTTGGTACAAGCGCTGTGATCGTATAGCTAAGTCATGCTAGGTTCCAAAAGTCCAAGTCTAAGCATCGCAACATTTCAACATAATCTCAAGTAACCACATTCGCATTTCACAATTTTCACAAGTTCTCATACAACATTCAACAAATCACCATTTAAGAAGCATCGCTTCACATTCATAATATTTCCAAACTCCTAGGAATCATCATTTAAGAAGCATCGCTTCACAAGCACACAATAATCTCAACACTTAAGGCATGCTTTCTATGTTCTCAACAAATGACATTTTCCACAAAAATTTCCAAGAGCATAAAGTTTCAATCATAGAAATATTATATACCTCTTTCTTCGTGGTTGAACGAGACGAGTTGCGGTGTTGAGCCTTCCGTATTCAGTTTATTAACAAGAGATTACGAGAACAACTTATTTTGAGAAGACTCTTGGGTCCAGAGCGGAAAGAAACTAAGGCTCTGATACCAACTGTAACAGCCCGCCCTCCTAGGGTACAATAAATGCGGCGGTTGCTACCCAAACGGACTCCAAAGAAGTAATCATAAGCCAGGGTTTCATTTAAAGAGTTTTGACCAAGAGTTTAAGAGAACTATCAGAGCATTTAAAACAACAACTTAACCTAGAAGCTTGAATAAGGAAGAGAAAAGGGGTATCATAAATAACGATCAAATTCTCAAGAGTACGACATAATATCCAAGATCAAAATCACAAGAGAAGTCTAAGGCCTCAAATCGAAGGTAAGATGCAAATATCCCAAAAACAAATCCTAAAGTGTATCAGAATTCAGCGGAAGATGACCAAGAGAAAGAGCAGCTATGTATGAGGACACAACTACGCTTGAAGTTCAAAATATCCATCTTAATTAGTTATCATGCTCAACACCCACCGCCGCTCATCATCGTTCAACCTGCACATAAGGAAAACACATGCAGGGCTGAGTATTTTGAAATACTCAGTGAGCTCATTGCCAAAACATTTTATAAGTTATGCCACCCTTACCAAGTGAACTCGAGTTTTAAGCAGTTGTAAGAGAATTATCACGAGTATCACAAAATATGTTTCCATAGACTGGCTAGTCAAAATAACTCCCCATTTTTCCTCAACAATTCAACAATCACAATCATTCCATGGTGCGACGAAAGTGTGGGCACACTTTCCGCCCACGAGACCGGCCGACTAGCAAGGACGGCTCCCGATCCCCTCGTGTACACAGCCTGGTAGGGTTTGCGGCCCATACTCAGACCTGAATTCGTATAATCACATTCATAGCCCTATAGCCCAATGGAGCTAACTCACAAACTAGGCATCAGGCACACAATATCACAATAAAACAAACATAGGCATGGCATAACAGTTAAACCACCCTTATAACACCAATCAATATTTTTGACAAAATAAAAGAGAGTTTTAAGAGTAAAGCCCACCTCGACTTCTTAGGTTTCAAGTAGTTTCACTTTTCCGTTATCCGGCTTCGCAACCGAGGTTTCACTTTTTTAATCACATAGGCACATATCACAAATCAGATTCTTAGCTCAACTCCTAATACATGCATGTCTCGACGCTTTTCCCTTTTCTCATCGATTTATCTTATCATTACTAATCAATCAAAATCATGTTTATCACACAAGTTCCATTCGCATCTCAAATCTTGATCTAACATCAACATATGTCACACAAGAATATTTAGCCATCAAACACACACTACACAACACACACACACACACGACATGCACACACACACACGCCACACATGCATGTCACATATTCCCATATCCCTGTTGTCCCACTTTCACTCAACCAAGATGCATGAGGGTTCAAGAAGACCGATTAATCGGTTAGAAAGAAGAGGAGTCGAAGAAGATGAATATAAAATACCTTATGAGAAAAACGATCGGTAGGATTAAGTATTAGACTTGGTTCTTCAAGATTCTTGGATCAAACTTCAATTTCTTCTCAAAGGATGATGGATTAATGGAGTAAAGTAGAAGAAAAATTGAATGAGAGAGTTGAGAGGGAGGGGACGAAAATATGGGGGCTAGGGTTTGGGGTTTTGGCTCTTATTTATAGAGTCCAATAAGATCTTTAGAATATTTGGTAAGATTTTATTCTCCACAATTAAATAATCAATATTATGGAGTAGGGAAGAAGAAATACAAAAAATAAGCTCTAGGGTTCCAAGGCATGTAGGTTTCGAAAATTAGGCTTTTTAATTAGCCAAGATTTTGTTTTGGTATATTTCACAGAGTAGAATAAAATATCACGGAGCAAAATAAAAATAAGAATTCTCCCAATTAGGGATTGAAAAATGCGTCCCCTATGCCTTTTTAAATAAGGCATGGATTTTCAATATTAACTAAAATAAGATAAGGCAAGATCTCTTGAGGTATGGAAAGATTTGGTAGAATATTTAAATTCTAGGTATGGAAGGAAATCAAATAAGGGATTAACTAAAATAAAAATAATTCTTTCCTTCCCACAATAGGTGATTTTCGAAAATCACCTAGGCACAAGGGGGCTCGATTTTTCCTCTTTAAAAATAAGAAAATAATTGGGTCTTGGATTTAATTTGGATAATTATCCCAAGAATTAAATTAAATCCGGAAAATAAAATTACTTCTTCAAAAATCAAGGGGGCCGAAAATCACAAGAATTGGGTGACAAGTATTTATGGAAATTTTCCTCTAATATTTTCACTCACCCTTAACAAATAATTCACATTATAATAAAATCATATGCCACATCACATAGTCAACAAATTTGACTTTTCAAACTTCCAACGCAAACCCTAGACTCAACTCGGCCATAGCATCACGTGCAATAAATGCATTCACGACTCCACGTCATCAATAATAAATTTTAGGGCTAAAAAATTAGGGTTTTCAAATTCCGAGATGTTACGTATATATTCTTTCATTTTCTTCTATTCCAAATCACATAAGACTACTTAATTGTGGAATTTACAGAATATAGATTGTTTGTATAAAATCATAACCACAACAATATAAACTAATTGGCACTTATTTAAAATTTTTAATATTAATTTGTACGATAATTAAGTATATCTGTATATTTAGAAGCAGAATTTTACGTAGGTTCGTGTCCAATGAGGGGTGAAATTTTCAAGTAAACTGTGATTGTGTATTTAAAGCAACATGCTATCTCAAGTGCAAGTTAGTATGTACACACAAGAATTATCAGTTTCCTCTTTCATAATGTTACCAAAGTTGTTCATTTGTATACTGATTTCTTCCTTCATTTCCACTACTCATTTGTGGTTCCGCCACAAACCCTACGTTCCCTCATCACGTCAATTACTTGTCAACGAAAAATCGATACGAATCCATCCGGTGCCACACGGCTTAATTTTATTCGTTTGATGTTGAAATCTCACTTTAATTAATTAGTCATCTCTTAAGTCTGTGTTGAATAGTCTAACATGGCATCTTAACTATACTTGTCACCATAAATAGCAGTGGCCTACCATGTGGAATATTGAACTAAACTTTGATGCTTCAACTCAGAAACGACAGAGACTTTGAAATTATAATGCAATGTGTTACTTGAGAATTAAATCATTTTAAATTTTGGTAGAACGAATGGTGAACAAGAATTACATCATTTTAAATTTTGCTAGTTATAATAGTAGTTTTTTTAGACAATCTAATAAACTAGATTTAGAAACTTGAGTTTCCCAATCGGTTGGTTTCATTTCACTTGGTCATTCTCGAGAGCAATTCGACATCATTCCAGATTAAGCACCAGTAATTGTTCAATGGGGTATCAGCCATGGCTAGAGTTTGGAGAGAATATAGAAGATGATGAGGAGAGTAATTCACGTTTATTTCTTGATGATTTTTCCTTCTCATGTATGACCCCTTATATAGGTATTATAATGATGTGTACAAGGAAATGTATCAATCTATTTACTAATGAGATCAATCTATTCCCTAATTGCATCAATCTATTCTTGGGGTATCATTGTGATTGATTCCCCATAATATTCTCCTTTTAACACTCCCCCTCAAGTTGAGTGGTGGGATCTCCAAAGCTCAACTTGCACAATACACTTGTGAAGCTCCTTGAATTGACCGCCTTGGTGAGGATATCTGCCAGTTGATCCTCTGACCGAACAAAGGGTAATTCCACAGCTCCACTCTCAATGTTCTCTTTGATGAAATGTCTATCAACTTCGACATGTTTGGTTCTGTTATGTTGCACTGGGTTTTCGGATATGCTGATTGCTGCTTTGTTATCACAGAATAGTTGGCTCTTTTCTGGAGCCAATCCAATCTCCCTCATTAGTCTTCTTAGCCATATGATCTCCATTAGCCCACTTTTGATTCCTCTGAATTCAGCTTCAGCACTAGATAGGGCAACCACCTATTGTTTCTTACTCCTCCAGGTGACTAGATTACCTTCAACAAAGGTAAAGTAGCCTGCGGTTGATCTCCGATCTACTGGGTTGCTTGCCCAATCAGCATCTGTATATCCGTACACTCCTCGATGTTCATTTTTCTTGAACATTATTCCATATCCAACTGTCCCCTTGAGATACTTGACAATTCTCATTGCCGCTTCATAGTGATCCTTCTGAGGTGGATGCATGAACTGACTTACAATCCCAACTGCATAGGCAATATCAGGTCTGGTGTGGGATAGATAAATGAGCTTCCCAACCAAGCGCTGATATTTACCTTGGTGTGCCAACTCTGCTCCCTCTGAGATTTGCAATCCATGATTTACTAAGATTGGTGTATAGACAGGCTTGCAGTCCAGAAGACCTGTTTCAGCTAGAATATCTAGAGTGTATTTCTTTTGTCTTAGAAAGATCCCTCCTTCAGATCTTAGTACCTCTATTCCCAAGAAGTACTTCAGATTCCCTAGGTCTTTCATTTCGAACTCTTGGAATAGGCTCCCCCTGCTTTCAATTTCTTCTGTATCATCTTCGGTTATGATCATGTCATCTACGTAAATGATCAAACATGTGATCCGCCCATCTCGTTTCTTCAAAAAAAGAGTGTGATCAGATTGGCTTTGTTTGAATCCATACTTTGCCATAGCCTCAGTGAATCTACCGAACCAGACCCTGGGGGACTGCTTAAGTCCGTATAGAGTTTTTTTCAGTCGACATCCTTCTCTCTCCTTGAATCCGTCCGAGAACCCTGGTGGTGCCTCCATATATACTTCTCTCTTCAATTCTCCATGGAGAAAGGCATTTGTGACATCAAATTGATGTAGTGGCCAATCTCTGTTTGCAGCCACTGATAGAAGTACTCGGATGGTGTTCATTTTTGCTACTGGAGAGAACGTCTCATCATAGTCCACTCCGTAGGTTTGTGTGTATCCCTTTGCCACTAGCCGTGCCTTGTATCTCTCTATGGATCCATCTGGCCGGCGTTTAATAGTAAACACCCATTTGCACCCGACAGCTTTCTTCCCTTCTAGTATTTTGCACTTTTCCCAGGTGCCATTCCGCTCTAGTGCACTCATTTCCTTCAGCATTGCCTCTCGCCAATGTTTATGCCTCCAAGCTTCCTCTACTGTGCACGGAATTTCTTCTTCTTCATATAGTGCAACTTCGAATGCATGGGCCATTTCTGAGAGTTGTCCTTTGGCCATGTTGGCTATAGAGTATTTGGCTTTCTTGCCAATGGCCTCAGGACTGTACCTCTTTGGTGGAACTCCTCGATTTGGCCTTGGTGGTAATTTATATCCTCCAACTCCTTCACTTATCTATTCCTCCAACAGATCACAGATCTCTGGCTCAGTCTGATCGCCAGAGTCATACTCAACATCTGTTTCAGGGTCAGTTTCACTAGAGATAGGAATTTCATCACCAAGATTGTGACCATGCTCAAGAGGAATATTATAAGTACTTACAGCGGATATCAGTAGAGGGTTCTCCTGGGCAATGTCACTGATCGGTTCGGGCTGTTTCACTGGATTCTGTGTCGTAGTCTTGAAGATTCCTCCTTCAGAGTCTATTGTTGGTAGATTTAACCGGCTTAGAAGTTCACTGTTACTCTCCCCCTGACTGCTAAGGTGGTTAAAAAAGTAGTCCGTCTCAAGGAAATCACAGTTCATGGTGGTGAACATGCGATTGGTTTTAGGATCAAAGCAACGATATCCCTTTTGAGAGGACCCATATCCCACAAAGACACATTTCACGGCACACAGTGAGAGTTTGGTTCGCTCATGTTTTGGTATGTGAACAAAGACAGAGTATCCGAATACTCGAGGCTTAAGGGTCAAGGGTAAAGGAATATGGGCTAGTGTTGAAAGGACTTCGAGTGGTGTTTGGAGATTCAGGGTAGTAGATGGTAATCGGTTGGTTAGGTAAGCAGATGCGGCAATGGCTTCTGGCCAAAAAATTCTGGGGGCGTTGGATTCAATGAGCATGGCTCGAGCCATTTCTAGGAGGGTACGGTTTTTCCTTTCAGATACACCATTTTGTTCTGGTGTGTATGGACAAGTAGTTTGGTGGACTAGGCCTTTATCATGGCAAAAGGTTTTCATTTTCAAGTTTACGAATTCTCTCCCGTTGTCGGACCTAAGGATCTGTATGTTTTTCTGAAATTGGGTTTGTACTAAGGTGTGAAAATGACTAAAGTGTTCAAATACTTCATTTTTTTTGTTTCATAAAATAAACCCATGTCATGCGAGTGCAGTCATCTATAAAGAGAAGGAAATATTTGAACCCTTGCCCCCCCACAACCGGAGAAGGGCCCCAGACATCAGAATGAACTAATGAAAACAGAGAATCGACTCGGGTATTATTGGATTTATAAGAATGTCTATGGCTTTTGCCAACACACAAGTCTCACAATACATATCTTGATTAAATTTGGGAAAGAGAATTTTTAAATAACCCGAGGAAGGATGTCCTAAGCGACGATGCCAAAGCCAAGCATCCTTGTCTGAAGATCCATGAGTCAGTAGAGCAGCTCCTTGTTGGTCTATCTCATCCACATAATACAGCCCGTCCCGTTCAGTGCCACGTCCAATAATTACCCCTGTCCTGATATCCTGCAATAGGCAAAAATTGGGTTGCATTAGGAGATTGCAGTTTAGTTCTTTTGTCACATGACTAATTGATACAATTTATGTGACATTTTCGGAACATATAAGCAATTGGATAAAGTCAGTGTAGGTGCAATTCTGACAGTCCCTGCTCCTTCCACAGGTGTACACTCTCCATTGGCCGATTGGATATGACTTTTGGGTGCCCTATGTATGTTAGATATATCACCAATATCATAAGTAATAGTATCAGTGGCTCCGCAGTCAAAAATCCATTTATCATTTTTAGTTTCAGAGGAAACGGACAAGGCATATGATGGGGGCAGATTTTCAAGGACTTGAAATCGGTTTTCACATAGTAATGGGGCTGTTTGGGAAATTTTGGACTTTAGTGGGGTAGGTTTGGCAGTTTTCGGCAGTTTTGGGTGTGTTTCAAAAGTTTTGGGAGTATGAGGTTCTCTGTGGGATTTATTAAAATTGCTGGGGAATTTTTTAGCATTATTCAAGAGATGGGGTTTATTATGTGATAGGGTAGGAGATTGAGGGGTTAAAAAATAACCTCCTAACCCTACGTTACCTCCATTGAGATTCGGCGCTGCCTCCACCTCCCTCATTACCGGTGCTCCGTCGCCTTCTCCTTTGGCGACAGATGCCACTCCGACCGTAGTTCCCTCCATTCCTAGGTTACCACCACGGGTGATAGCGACCCCTGAGTTGCTCCCAGTGGTGGTGATTGTCGTTCCTTCTCCTGCGGCTACCGCGGCCGCTGCCCGTCCTCCTCTGGATAAATTCATCGGTGGGTTGGTCTTGGCCTTCCTTTCTTGCCACCACTCCGGGTATCCATGGAGCTCGAAGCACGTTTCTCATGTATGCTTCTTCTTCCCGCAGTGAGAACAGATAAGTTTTGATTTGTCTTCTTCGGGGCGTTTGTTCCAACTCCGACCATTCCCACCACTGTTTGGTTGGGGATTATTCCGGTATCCCGCTGAATTTTGCCATGGCTGAGTTACAGCCAGCCCCGCTCCGATCCCTTGGGCGCCGGAGTCTCCTGGGTTTAGAACAGAGGCACGAGCATCCTCGCTCCGGAGTATAGCGTATGCCGCTTGAGCCGAGGGAAGTGGTTGAGTTCTCAAAATTTCTTTCTTTACTGCATCATGGTGTCATCTGGAGGTTTAGTGCCGATATCAAGAGGTTTTGTATCTGGCTTGTAGCTGTTTTGTGTTGGTTTGGTGGGTATCATCTGTGAGGTTTTGGATTGTGCTATACTATAGCGCATAAATTCGGAGAACATTTGTGCGAATTGCTCGGATTCTGTTGGTTTGGGTGGGTCGTCGTTTTCTGACATGTTTGGCTGCCGGATTTTGGTTTTTATGGTCGAGATTGGTCCGAGACAGTGATGAGACTACTCTGAGTCTCACCCCTGCTCTGATGAGACAGTGATTGATTCCCCATAATATTCTCCTTTTAACAGTAATGACCGAACAAAGGAGAGGATTCCTGGACGAAGATGAGTCGCGACAACGTCATTTACGTGTTGTAGAGAACGATGGATTGAGGAGACTAAATCAACAACTTTTACGTTTGAAGACTATTTTTATCTAAGGTTCCAATTCTGCATCGCAAATTGATGACGACATTGACATTAATAATCCTTTTAGCGGAGGTTCAAGATATTTGGTAAAGAATATATACTCCCTTTGTTCCATGTTATTTGAAATAAATACCTCTAAGTACCTGAGACTGAGACAATTCAAAATAAAATACGACTAAAATAATTTGGGACTGAGGGAGTATAAGTTACAATTATAAGGTTTAATCCAATTTGCTCCCTATTCATAACAAATTATTTTTTTAATAAACATTTAGGCAAACAATATGTAGTAGTAAAATATTAATAATATATAAAAATATTCCATGTACATATAACCTCGTTTGCGGAAATTATAATATTGAATTATCGTTGTGTCATTAACAACTAACCTCTTATGGCCAATTAAAACTTGTAATCGTGTTTGTCGAAATTCCTGGATTAGGACTTGTGGACCTCAAGTCCACTTAGAATTGCAACCCACATATCACTTCCATGATTGTGGAATTTACAAATGGATGTCTTTATTTATTCAATTGGTGGTAATAAAAAAGATTTTCAAGTAAACTATTTAAACCCACATTCACCTATCATCATTTGCACACACACAAAAATTAGAATTATCAGTATCTTCTTTGACAATGCATTCAAACTTGTTGTTGCTCATTTATATACTAACTTCGTCCTTCATTTTCTCTACTCATTCATATAATAACAAATGCCTTCGTCATCAGGAAATCATGTTGCTTCAACTCAAGGATGAGCTGATCTTCAATTTTTCTCGTTCGACAAAACTGGTGCGATGGAATGAAAGTGATGAGTGCTGCATGTGGCCCGGTGTGGAATGTGATGCTGCTGGCTACGTCGTTAGTTTGCAGCTCGATAATGAGCCCATTTCTGGTGGAATTGGGGATTCGTCGAGTCTCTTCAAATTTAAATATTTGGAGAAGCTTAGCCTCGCTGGCAATTTCAACTATGAAGATACTCCCATTCCTATTCCTATTCCAAGAGGTATCCAGAATCTGACATATTTGACACACTTGAATTTGTCAAATTCATTCTTTGAAGGACAGGTTCCTATTGAAATTTTGTCATTGACCAGATTGGTTAGTCTCGATATCTCTAGCTTGTATTACACTATCCGCCTTGAGCACCCAAATTTGGAGATGCTTGTCCAAAATCTAACTGAGCTTAGAGAGCTCTATCTTAATGGTGTCAATATCAGTTCCTCTTATGAAAGGACAAAATGGAGCCACATTATATCTTCATATTTACCCAATCTCACCGCTTTGAGCTTGTTTTATTGTTCTTTATCTGGACCTTTGTCTAGCTCCTTTCTACAACTCCATTCTCTTTCGATTCTTGAAATTAGTTATAATGATCTTTCAGCAGTAGCAACTCTGGACTTGCTCGCCAGTTTTCCTAGTTTGACCTTCTTGGATCTTTTTAACTGTGGTTTGAAGGGTTCGATTCCATCCACCTTTGCTAACCTAACCAATCTGATTAGTGTCGATTTGTCACAAAACTCCTTGACAGGCTCACTTTCTCCGACACTGTTTGAAGGTCTTTTCAATCTTTCTTATTTAGATTTGGAACATAATTCATTCTCTGGTAACATTCCCCACTCTCTCTTTGGTCTCCCTTCATTGCGGGAACTTTACCTTGGCCAAAACCAATTTAATGGCACTTTTCGATTGGACAACATTCAAAACCTTGCCAATCTTACACATTTTGGTTTATCTGACAATAACTTGTCGGTAGATGTTGGCAATTCCAATTCAAATTCTTACATGTGTCCAACTAAAATGGTTAAGACTAGCTTCATGCAACTTGTCCCATTTTCCTGATTTCATCCAACATTTGAATATGGAAACGTTGGATCTCTCAAACAATCAAATTGGGCGGGAGATCCCTAGTTGGATTTGGGGAACACAACTTGAGTATATGGACCTCTCCTTTAATCGTCTGACATATGTGCAAAAGCCTTACCATATGTCTGCTTCTCTTAAAGAGTTATACTTACAGTCTAACCAGCTTACGGGCGAGTTGCACTTGCCCGTTCCACTTGCTTCTAATCTCGTGTACTTGTCTATTTCTAATAACAGTTTAAGTGGATCAATTCCAACCTCCCTCTGCAATGCCAAAGACTTAGATATTCTTTACTTGTCTGAAAATAAACTAAGTGGCGGCATACCCCCTTGCCTATTTGAAAACATTAGCATATTCCATATGCGGCAAAACAACATCAGCGGCATTATTCCAGACAATTTTTCTATGGATTGTAAGCTGCAATATTTCAATCTTAACAATAATACTTTAGAGGGGCGGATCCCAAGGTCCTTAGAAAGACGCTGGTTGTTGAAGTTCATGGACGTCGGAAACAACAACATGAAGGACACTTTCCCATGTATGTTGTCATCGACGTTGCGTGTTCTTATCTTGAACTCCAACAAATTCCATGGGGAAGTGAGATGTCACAACAGTTGGGATTTTCTCCAAATCGTAGATATATCATCAAATCATTTCAATGGAAGTCTGGAATCTTTTAACTTCTCTGATTGGAGTGCAATGACGCTACAGTGTGATAATGTCTTTGCCATTTTTCAGAACGTATTTGTTATGACATTAAACATGAAAGGGATGAATTTAGAGCTTAATGGTATTTGGAACGACTTTAGTATCATTGATTTATCTTCCAATAATTTCCAAGGAGAGATACCAAATGTCATTGGTAATCTAACTTCACTTCATAATCTCAATTTCTCTCACAATGCCCTCAACGGAAGCATTCCAAGGTCATTTGGTCAGTTAAGTCATCTCGAATCACTCGACCTCTCTGGAAACCAACTAACAGGGCCAATACCGATGGAGCTTGGAGAGCTCACATTCCTTGAAGTCTTGAACTTGTCTCACAATAAGCTGGTCGGAATGATCCCAAATGGCCGTCAGTTTCAAACATTCACAGCTGATCGCTTTGAAGGAAATCCCAGCCTATGTGGTTTCCCTCTCAACAAAAGCTGCAGTCCTATTGATGACAACGACACGCGAGTACATGAAGAAGTGAAGGAGAAGAAGGAGATTGAGTGGAAATACGTATCAGCTGCACTTGGATACGTTGTGGGAGTAGGAATCATTGTGTGGCTACTTCTATTTTGCAAAAGATTCAGAGAGAAATACTTCGGCAAAATAGAAGAAGTTGTTGAAGACGTATTCATTGCCAGAGACATGAGAAGAAGGCGTGCAAGAATGCAAGCCAGGAGGCAATAGTGATTTCTTCACAAGTAGTTTCTATTTGGTAAGTTTATTTATGCATGTGTAGTTATTGACATTGTTTGTTAATGTTGTGTCTGTGAGTTTTGGTCTAAATAATTGCAATATGAGCCGAGAGATAGAGGCTGAACTCCTGGGCTCGCCTAATCCGTCAAGGGCCGTTGCCAGACCTTGTTGTCAAGTTCAATGACCGCATCTTCTCCAAGATTCTGTTTAGTTGCTTTCCTTGTTTACCCTTTAATTTTGGTATTTTCAATACTATTAGTCGTCATTCTGGGTTTTCTTTGTCGGTTCTTTCCCAGAATATAAAAGAGAGTCGAACCGCATAGGATTAGATAAGTATAAAGAGGTCTATTCTACTTTTATCCCAATAAATAAATACAATTCCTCCACCCCAAGATCGCCTCTTGCAATCATCAATCACACTACATGAATACAGACTGTGAAAGGAAGCAATCATGGATCACACAAATGATAGCAATTAACTTAAAAATCAAATTCCGTAACCCTAGTGATTCAAATTATTCTACAGCCAATCACTTGTGATGTTCCTCAATAGCTCAGCAAGATTAGGATTGTCAAATTAGAGCATAAGAGATCAATTTTGCAGAAAGAAATTTGATTATCAACAAATGGATAAATGATTGTTCGTTATAATCCTTCAGCAGAAGAGATAGACTTTTCTTCAAAAATACAAATAAATAATGCTTTCATATTACTCCTTTAGCAAAATGTGGGCATGGCCCAACTCACAGATATGGTTAGAGACTGAGTAAACCACAGTTAAACCCAATCCAAAATAAGGCTTATCCTAAGCCCACGAGACAACCAAATAATTTAAGTCAGGGAGATTGGGCTGGATCAATGGGCCAAATGGGGGAATTTGGGCCAGTCCGCATGTCCTAAATCTTGTGAAACCTCAAAGACATGGCTTGATGATGGAAACAGAGGAATTTGTATGTATAAAATATCTGAGATCATTGTTGTATAGTATAGCTAAAGCATGAAATTCGTCTTTCTGAGATTGTTGTTTCGACTAGGGCAAAAAAACATTTCAAAATAATCTGAACTTTTACACAAATTAATATGCAAATAGATATTAATAGAAAAAATTGAAAGTAAGTATATCATTTAAGTATAAAATACGTCTTCTAACATGTCATTGAAAGATTTGTCCAATTAGGACAAGAATAGTGAATAAGAAAAGATTCCATAAAGAAAATGATAGTATCATATCGTCGATATGCAATAAGAATAAATAAATAAAAATACTAGTACATAATTATATATGTAAATAATGCCTCTAAAATTTGAATAAAAGTGAATTATATTTAAAAAGTTATTTTTATTATTAATTTTACTATTTATAGCAATAAAAAAGAGATGGCATGAAAGATTTATGACAAATTTACGTACGACATGATTTTTAGTTTGATTTAAAAACAAATATGCAATATTCAATAAAAAAAATGCAATCTACAAAAAAAATCGCTATTTATTGACGAATAATCACTAGTCAGCGATATTTGTTCACTAAACAGGATTAGTGACGGATAAAGTATTGACAGATCCGTCAATGAAAAGCTTGTCACTACAAAGCGTTAGTGACGGAATTTTTCGTCATTAAAGTTACTAACCCAACAAACGGACAAGAAAACATATGCGGTTGCCGTAGTAAGTTTGTATTAGTGACGGACTAATTTGTCACTAATTAGTGACTGAGGCTTTTCAATCATTTTCACTAGTTGAAGTGTTATCGGAAGCCGTCACTAATTAGCATTTTTTTAAGCATTTATATTATAAATTATATCTTAAATCTCTAGATATTTAATTTGAAAAGTTAGTTGTTTTTTATATTATTATAGACATTCTAGTATGTTACTCCTACATATTACTAGTAATTTATTTAAATTAATTAATATTTATGAACCTATTTCGTTTTCATTTATCTAGCCATCTATGTGAAAATTACAATACTGAAATATGAAATATCCCTTTTGCCACATTAGCCACTAAATTGTTATGACCAATTCAAAGTTCTAATGTCATAATTTAACACCAAAGGATTTTGCTTGGCTAAGAATATTATAGGTAAGTGATATTATAGCCACTTATCACTTCTGTCATTTTCTTCAAATCCAAATCATGTAGGCCTAGCTACTTGTGGAATTTTCTATTAGCTTTTAGATGGGCAATGGTGATATTAGAGCAGCTCTTTTTCATGTATGTAACCGTGGAAATTATATTAAATGAAAGATCATTTTGTCACAATATCAGCCTAAACTTACGGGTGTTTTTTTTCTTTCAAATGATTACTCTTTCCCTCCATTCTAATGACACATTTTCCTTTTTGCAATTTCCTACTTTAAACAACAAATTTTTTACAATTGAAACATTACTATTGCTATTTTTTTCAATCTTACTTTAAATAATCTACTTAACTCACAAAACAATCCTATATAAGATACTTTTTTCTCTCTTTTTACTTTAAATAATCCACTTAACTCATAAAACAATACTATATAAAATCTCATATCGAATAAAAATTATTCCACGTAAAGTGAGACAGATACATCATTTATTTAGCACTATGAGGACCTTAAGTCAACTCAGTGGAGGTTTTAAAACCAAATCTCACTTCTATCATTTTCTTCACATCCAAATCGTATACGTCTACTTGTGGAATTACTATTTGGTAGACTTTTCCGAACCCCAACGAGGCTCGAATTCAATAAGCGACGAAAAAAAGTTAATTCCATTTTCACGAGTGCTATATGTAGTGACTTTATACATGCTTTTTGAAGAACCAAAATTGAAATAAATATATTAAGTAAAATATAAAAATAATGATAAGTGGTGGTTTTAAAAAGGTATCAAAGTAAACTGTGATTATCTATTTAAACGCACGTTAATTCACCTATTTCATTTGTACACAAACAGAAATATGAATATCTTCTTTCACAATGCTTTCAAACTTCTTGTTGTTCAGCATACTGATTTCTTCCTTCATCTTCACTACTCATTCCTATAATAACAAATGTCTTCGCCATCAGGAGATCTTGTTGCTACAACTCAAGGATGAGTTGATCTTCGATTCCTCTGTTTCAACAAAACTCGTGCGATGGAATGTAAGTGATGAGTGTTGCTCATGGCACGGTGTGGAATGTGATGCTTCTGGCTACGTCATCAGTCTGCAGCTCGATGAGTAGGCCATATCTGGTGGAATTGGGGATTCGTCGAGTCTCTTCAAATTTAAATATCTGCGGGAGCTTAGCCTCGCCCTTAATCACATGAGTTACTACACTGATCGCATTCCAAAAGGTATTGGCAATCTGACTTATTTGACACACTTGGATTTGTCATATGCTAGTTTTGGTGGGCAGGTTCCTTCTGAAATTCCTTAAAGAGGTTGGCTTATCTCGATATCTCCGGCTACCCTAAATCATTAGTTCTTCATAACCCAAATTTGGAGATGCTTGTCCAAAATCTAACAGGGCTTAGAGAGCTCTATCTTGACGGTGTCAACATCACTTCATCTGAGGAAAGGAGTAAATGGAGTCACATTATATCATCATATATACCCAACCTCACCTCTTTAGGCTTGTCTCTTGTGATCTACTTGGCCCTCTGGCTAAGTCATTCACGCAACTCCATTCCCTCTCGATTCTTCAACTATCCTTCAACGATCATTCAGCAGTAGCAGTTCTGGACTTGTTCGATTTTCCGAATCTGACCTACTTGATTCTTATGCGCTGCAATTTGAATGGTTCTATTCCATCCACCTTTGCCAACCTCACCAAGCTGGTTTACATCGATTTGTTTGGTAACTCTTTGACCGGCTCACTTTCTTCTACGTCATTTGAAGGTCTTTCCAATCTCACTCAGCTGAGTTTGGAGTCCAATTCATTCTCTGGTGACATTCCCCACTCTCTCTATGCTCTCCCTTCATTGTTGCTACTTTATCTTGGAAACAACCAGTTTACTGGCACTTTTCAACTCGATAGCTTGAAAAGCCTTGCCAATAATCTTACAAACCTTGACCTATCTAACAACAACTTGTCTGTAGATGTTGGCAGTGGGAACTCAAGTTCATACGAACATCTCCCGTTAAAACAGCTATACCTAGCTTCATGCAACTTGTCCGAATTTCCATATTTAATCAAGCATATGGATCTGGAGGAATTGATTCTCTCAAACAATCGTATTGCAAGTGGGATACCTAGTTGGATTTGGGGAACACAACTTGATACTTTATACCTCTCATCTAATCTTGTAACCGGTCTGCAAAAGCCTTATCATTTCCCTGCTTCTCTAGGAATCCTAGACTTAGGCTCTAATCAGTTGAAGGGTGAGTTGGAGCTGTCCATTCCTCCAGAATCTACACTCTGGTCCTTGTCTCTTAATAATACCAGTTTAAGTGGATCAATTCCAACCTTCCTCTCTAATGTCACAAACATCGAACATCTTGACTTGTCTGACAACAAATTAAGTGGCGCCATCCCCGTTGGCCTACTTGAAAATGTTGGAGTGATTGATTTGAAGCGAAACAACATCAGCGGTAACATTCCAGATATTGTTTCTATGGAGTGCAGGCTAACATATTTGGAGCTTAGCAATAATAAGTTAGGAGGAAAGATCCCAAAGTCCCTCGAAAGGTGTGAGTAGTTAGCGTTCATGAATGTTGGGTACAACGAGATTGATGACACATTCCCATGCATGCTATCGTCCACGTTAAGTGTTCTTGGTTTGCGCTCCAACAGATTCCATGGAGAAGTGTCATGTCACAAGAGCTGGTCAAGGCTTCGAGTTTTGGATATATCTTCAAATAATTTTGGTGGAAGTCTGGAATCAATGAACTTCTCTAGTTGGAGTGGAATGATGATAAAGAATGTGTCGGATTCGTACGCAGCTCGAGTGCCAGTAACCATGAAAGGGATAGATTTAGAGCTACTCAACGCGCGGGGAGACATTGCTATCATTGATTTCTCCCAAAATAATTTTCATGGAAAGATACCAGATGCAGTTGGTGATCTTAACATACTTTTCCATCTCAACTTATCCCACAATGCCCTCAACGGAAGCATCCCAAAGTCATTTGGCCAGTTGAAGGTTCTCGAATCACTCGACCTCTCTGCAAACCAACTAACAGGCCATATACCAATGGAGCTTGGAGAGCTCACATTCATTGGAGTGCTGAATCTGTCATACAATAAGTTGGTCGGAATGATCCCAAATGGCTGTCAAATCCAAACATTTCCTGTTGAATCCTTTGAAGGAAATCCAGGCTTGTGTGGTTTCCCTCTCAACATAAGCTGCAGTCCTACCGATGACAACGACAATGGCCTGTCGCCGCGAGAACATGTAGAGAAGAAGGAGATAGAGTGGGAATACGTATCAGCTGCACTTGGATACGTTGTGGGTGTAGGGATCATTGTGTGGCTACTTCTATTTTACAGAAGATTCAGAGAGAAATACTTCAGCAAAATAGAAGAAGTTGTTGAAGGCATATTCATTGCCAGAGACATGAGAAGACGGCGTGCTAGAATGATAGACAGGAATCGAGCCAGGAGGCAATAGTGTTTTCTTCATAAGCTGTTTCTGTTTGGTAAGTTTATTTATGCTTGTGTATGTATTGACATTGTGTGTTAATGTTGTGTCTGTGTGTTTTGCTCTAAATAAGTGCAATGATATATGAGTACCCCAATGAGCCGAGAGATAGAGGCTGAATCGTGGGCTCGCCTACTCCATCACCCCGCCATCGCTCTCAAGGGCCGTTGTCAAACCTCATTGTCACATTCAATGACCACATCTTCTCCAAGATTCTGTTTAGTTGCATTCCTTATTTACACTTTAATTTTGGTATTTTCAATAATTACCATGTATCGAGTCGAGTATACATTCAGAGTTTTCTTTGTCGGCTCTTTCCTATAATAATAAAGAGAGTCGAACCGCATAAGATTAGATAAGTATAATAAATAGGTCTATTCTACTTTTATCCCAATAAAATAAATACAGTATCCTCCAACTCAAGATCGCCTCTTGCAATCATCAATCACACCCACTTCACGGTGCTCTTTTGATGAATTGCCTTTACTCCATATCAATACAGATAATAATTGCAAGAAATCATGAATCATAGTATCATACAAATGATATCAATTAACTTGAAATTTTAGAACCCTAGTGCTTCAAATTATTCAACAGCCAATCACTGAAATTGAAAAAAAGCATAAGAAGAGAAAGGCTTACTTTTGTAATGGCACATTTGTGATGTTCCTCATTAGCTCAGCAAGATTAGCATCGTCAAATTAGAGATAAATGATTGTTTGTTATCCTTTATCAGAAAAGATGGACTTTTTCTTCAAAAATACAAGTAATGCTTTCATATTATTCCTTTTAACAGATGTGGGCATTGCCCAATTCAGAGAAATGGACAGAGACTGACAAAACTACGATGAAACCCAATCCAAAATAAAGGTTTATCCAAAGCCCATGACACCACCACATCATTTATCAATTTAGGAAATTGGGCCCGGATCCATGTGCCTAAATCTTGTGAAACCTCAAAGACATGGCTCAGCCCAATCCAAAAATCAAGCCCACTGCATCAGCTAAAATATATCACTAGATTTTTTTTAATTCAAAATTGAAATGTTGGTATTTTTATTTTTTTGAGTAAAGAGTTTTTCTCAAAAGAAGAAAAATAGGGTGCGGTTTGTTTTCATAGCAGATGAGGGATATATGTTTTAGTAAGATAATCAATAATGATATATATTTATCATGTTACCGGATGGCTTGAATCCTCCAAACGTTTTATTGTTTGAATTATGCTTCATCTTTTTGTGTTTGTTTCCTATTATAGACTAACATAAGCATAATTCGAACCCAATCCAAAATAAGGCTTATCCCAAGCCAATGAGACAACGACATAATTTATCAAGTTAGGAGGGATCAGGCCACAAATCACAAAGATATGGCCCGACCCATCCGAAAATCAAGCCAGCTATCATTGTGGATTGTAAAGAGGCCGGTCTAATCTTATAAAAAGTCAAAATTAGCACATATAAAATCAAATAGTTCGATCTAAATAAAAATTATCCTTATCATATGATTAATGATAGAAGTTTGGAGCACACGAAAAAAAACACGCATTGCTAAAACCAAAGTTCACACCACAACAACAAATTACATAATCAACTTTTAGTGATGATGTCTCTCTTGAGCCCATTCCTCCTCTCTTCTCTTCTTCTTACTCTTCCTTCATGTCTTTTTCTCCTTCCTCTCTCATAGAATATCTTGTCAACAACCTCTTCTATCTTCTCAAAGTATCTTTCTCTCAAGCTCCTGCAACATAACAGAATCCATGCAAAGCTTCCAAATCCCACAACATAATCGGAAACATAACAGAATCCATGCAAAGCTTCCAAATCCCACAACATAACCGGACGCAGCAAACACATATTCCCACTCAATCTCCTCATCTTTTGGTTCCAAATCGTCTGATGGCGATGAACCAGGTCGATGAGGGTTGGTGAAACTTCCATGAAGTGGGAAACCAGATAACCTCGCGTTTCCTTCAAATGAATCTGCCGAAAATGTTTGAAACTGGCGGCCAGTTGGGATCGGTCCAGTGAGATGATTGTAAGACACATTCAAGAATGAAAGGAAATCGAGTTTTATGAGCTCATCTGGTATTGTCCCGGTGAGCTTGTTTGATGAGAGGTCGAACGACCCAAGCTCTCTCAAGGCACCCAGTGATCTTGGGATTGCATCAGTGAGAGGGTTGTGAGATGCATGTAAAGTCAGGCCAAATCTTCACAAGCTTCAACTAGCTCTGTTAGGTTGGACAGAGTGGATGGAAATGGTCCCATGAAACCCGAGTTTGACAAATCAAGGTGTGTCAAATTCGGAAGGCGATGAAATTGGTTAGGAATCTCACTAGTGGTGAAGTCATTGTAAAAGAGGTCAAGGTTCGATAAGTATGTCAACCGAAAAAGGGCTGATGACTCACCAATTCTGCCAGATTTGCCCTTGATGATGAGGAACAAACCGATAACGTGCCCCAAGTCATCACATCCCACGCGCGCGCGCCCATTTGCAACAATCACCTGTCTCATTCCAATCCAAAAAACTAGTTGGAATGGAAAAACTAAATTCGCTCCTGAGCTCAAGCAACAACTCTTTTTTATCATCGAGGCATTGGCCATCGACAAATCTTATGTAGAATACGAAGAAAAGGAGACAGAGCAACGAAGTAAGAGCCATTGACTTTTAACAACTTAGAAAACTTTTCAAAATAAACCTCTTAGAGTCTTTCAAGTCAACTCTTGAAGTCTATCATGATAGTTGGCAGTTGACACTATAAATATTACTAGTAGTAAGTAGCATTGGCCTACCATGTGGAAAATTTAACAAATAGATCATCACTTTGTCTCTACAATCAATGCTTTAAAATCAATGCAAAGACGAAAACATTGAAATTATTGCTTGTGTAATTTCATCTGACTAGTGCTTTCATCTTGTGTAATTGCTTGTGCTTAGTATCTTGATTGTTGTAATTGGCCTGTTCAATTGTGAGATTGACCATCTCACTATTGTTGTGTAACAAAGAGGTCTCAGTAATTAGTTACTGAATTATGTCGATCTGATCCCTACAATATTATTCTCTATTTTTTAACCTTACACTGATAAAGTTATTAAGTAATACCGTGAAATATAATTAAAGCCTTCCATTTTGCAATCCTATTATTTATTTGAATTCTTAGTTTTGCACTAGTGGACAGTTTTACCCGAGTGTGACCCTCTCTCTATATTTATACTCCATGTGTCCCGCCTAACGTGAGACACTTTTTTTGGCTACGGAAATTATGAATGTGTTGATTAATAAGTTAAGCGAGAGATTGATTAAAGTAGGAGGACAATAAAGAAGAGTACTGAAAACAAAGTAAAGGTCTTGCGAGCAAAATAGGAAATGACTAACATATAATTTGATTCCGAAAAAAGAATATAACTCACTTATAATTGGTTCGAAGGATCATATTAGAAAAATACATCATGCAATAGAAGTTTGGAACACACAAAGAGAAACAAACATTGCTAAAAGGAAAGTTCACACAACACCAAATTACACAACACCAAATTGCTCAACCTCACTGATGATGCCTTCTTCTAACTGCATTCCTCTCTTCTCTTCTTCTTACTCTTCTTTCATGTCTTCTTCTCCTTCCTCTCTCGTAGAATATCTTGTCAGCAACCTCTTCTATCTTCTCAAAGTATCTTTCTCTCAACCTTCTGCAACATAACAGTGTCCACGCGACGCTTCCTATTCCCACAACATAACCAGACGCAACAAACACATATTCCCACTCAATCTCCTCGTCTTTTGATTCTGAATCGTCTGGTGGCGATGGATCAGCTGGTGGATGAGGGTTGTTGAAACTCCCGTTGAGTGGGAAACCAGATAACCCCGCATTTCCTACATATGAATCTGCTGAAAACGTTTGAAACTGGCGACCAGTTGGGATCAGTCCAGTAAGATGATTGTAGGACAAATTTAAGCCTGAAAGGAAACCGAGTTTTGTGAGCTCATCTGGTATACTCCCAGTGAGCTTGTTTGAAGAGAGGTCGAGCGACTCAAGCTCTGTCGAGGCACCTAATGATTTTGGGATTGCATAACTGAGAGAGTTGTGGGATAAGTTGAGAAGATAAAGGGAGCTAAGATTACCAATTGCATCTGGTATTTCTCCTTCAAAATGATTGGAAGACAAATCAATGCATGTAAAGTCAGGCCAAATCTTCACAAGCTTCACCTCAATCCCTTTGATGGTTAATGTCACGTCATTTTGGTAGTAATCACCGTCACCTATAATGTTAGAGTCATCAGAGCGGTTGTACCTGACATGTGTAGGACTCTGTAGCATTATTCCTCTCAAACTCGAGAAGTTTATTGAATCTAGAGTGCCACTGAAATGATTTGAAGATATATCCAAAATTTGAAGCTTTGGCCAACTTTTATTGCATGTCAAGTCTCCATGGAATCTGTTGCCGCGCAACACAAGAACCTTCAAGCTCACTGGCAGTGCCTTGCAAGGGAAGTTACCATCAAAGTTGTTGTTTCCAACATTCATCACTGATAATTCATTACAATTTTCCAAAGACTTGGGAATCTTCCCTCCTAAGTTGTTGTCACTAACATCAAAGGCTCCTAGGACACAATTCCCTCTCATTGCATCAGGGATAACACCACTAATATTGTTTCCCCTAATATTGAGCCCTCTAAGTACACTATTTTCTTCCAATAGGCAGCGAGGTATGCTACCATTTAAGTCATTGAAAGACAAGTCGAGAACCTCAAGTCCAGATATACTGCAGAGGGAGGTTGGAATTACTCCGGTTAGGCTATTGTCCGCGAGAAAAAACAAATTGGGGGAATAAATTTTCGACCAGTTTGATTTTGAAAGAAAGGGAAACTCACTGGCCAACAGGTTAGAGTGCAAGTCAAGTATTTGAATAGTATTAGGTATACGATAAGGCTTTTGGAAATCTGTCAGATGATTAAGAGAGAGATCCAAGGATTGTATTTCTATCTCCCAAATCCAGCTAGGAATATCCCCTCCTATATGATTGTTTGAGAGGTCCAAACTTACCAAATGTGATACATTTCTAAGATTTGGGAAACCGTACATATTGCAGGACGAGAGGCCTAACATAAGAAAATCAGGGTATTGATGCCAATTTGAACTCATGTTGGTTGTGTCAACTGACAAGTTGTTGTTAGAAAGAATAAGTTCAGAGAGACTTGTAAGACTTTGAATCTTATCCAGTTTGAAAGTGCCATTGAACAAGTTGTCAGAAAGTCTGAGACTGGTCATGTTTCGAAACTGGAAGAAGAAGTTAGGAATAAAACCTCCTATCCTATTACCACTCAAATCTAGCATAACAAGGTTAGAGGCATTTACAATGGGAAAATCTTCAATTTGTCCACTGAATTAGCTGTAACTTAGAAAAAGATAAGAAATTGAAGGCAGGGTAAAAAGATGGTGAGGGATGGTTCCATTCAATGCATTTTGGCTTAAATCCAAAACAGAGAGGTTTTTAAGACCTTGAAAATGCAAGTGAGAAAGTGAGCCCTTTAGTTTATTATCACTAAAGTATATGGATTCAAGATTCTTGCAGTTATGAAATGAAGGAATTGAACCAGTTAGGAAGTTGTTTGATAAGTGGAGTTCAACTAGCTGAGTTAGGTTAGCCAACGTGGATGGAATTGGTCCCACGAAACCTGAACTTGACAAACCAAGGGATGCCAAATTTGGGAGGCGGTGGAATTGGTTAGGAATCTCACTTGTGGCAAAGTTGCCTGAGAGGTCAAGCTTCGACAAGTATGTCAACCGGAAGAGGCTTGATGACTCACCGATTCTGCCTGAGATGCCCTCACCTTGGAGCTCCAAACTGATAACGCGGCCAGAGTCATCACATCCCACGCCTCTCCATTTGCAACAATCATCTGTCTCATTCCACTTCACCAAACGCTTCGAAATGGAAGAGTCGAATACTAATTCGCTCTTGAGCTCAAGTAACAATGTTTTTTTATCATCGCGGCATTTGCCATCGACAAATGTTATGATGAAGACAAAGAAAAGGAGGCGGAAAAGCGAAGAAACTGCCATCGCAAAGAAGAAGATATATGTTTTGTTGGGAAGACTTGAGTTGAGACAAGTGCTTTAAAAATGAGGGAAGGGAAGACTTAAGTCGAGCTTATTTACAATTATAATATTTGATTATTGGATGATGTACAACCACAAAATATTGCTTTAGAATTGAGAGACAAATCATGACCCACAATTTTGTGAATTTGATGGAGCCTCGTCGGTCCATTTGATTCTAGCTTTTATATATCCACTTTATAAGAGATTGAGTGACAACATTTTCTTTGTTCATATTTCCACTTTATAAAAGTTTACATATTATGATTGGTTTTCATATAGGTTAATAATAAAAAAAATCTCGTAAAACATTCACATTTTCTTTTTAAAAAAAAGTTATCTCTCATAATAATATAAATATACTAGTACTATTTTTCTCTCAACTGAACACACAAAATAACATCTCCTAAAATCTGATGCCGTTATTGTCATCTATTATGGACGAAGGGAGTATAAAATAAAAAAAATATTCATGAATGGAGAGAGAGTCTTAGTCTTTCAAGTCAACTATTGTGGTCTATATATGTTGTCACTTGTCATTGGCTTACCATGTGGAAAATTGAACAAACAGTACATCAGTTTGTTTCTACAATCAATTGCAATGACAAAGACTTTGAAATCGTCACTAAGCTAAAACTAAAAGGTTCCTGGTCACGGCTGTTTTGGTGGTCTTACTAGAGTTGTCTAACTAGGCTGGGCTCATCAGTTAAGATGGGCTTTAATTGGGCCATTTGGTAAACTGGGCACAGGACCAAGCCCATCAACCCACCTTCTATAATTAGTTTTTTTTTAATGTATTTAAGTGATTAATCACTCATAATAGTATATTTCTCTATTTATGCATGTCATCTTGTGCACGAAACATGTTAATTTTTTTTACATCATTCCAATATTTTGGATGTCTCCGAATGACTCAAACAGTAATAGTTTAATATCAACATAAGTTTTTAACTAAATCATGAATAAAACATTCAATCTTGATTATATCCTTTTTTTTTATCAAATATATAAAAAGATGATTCTGAAGTTTAACTTTAAGAAAATTATGTATTCAAACGTTAATAGGGTCTTGTTAGGTTGAGATTATTTAGCTAAATTGAGATATGAGATGCAATATGGGCCACTCATCCAGAATATTTGTGAAATGTCAACAGCATGTAGTTTATGTCAACAGAGGGGCATAATTGTAATTTTTTTTATTTTTTTATTTTTAATTTTTTTTTAAATTTTTTTTAATTTTTTTTATTTTTAAAAAAAAAAATTCGTTTTTTTTATTATTTTTTTTTAAATTTTTTTTTCAACTATGTGTACAATTCATGTCAACTACACATCAAATGTCAACAACTTTATTCAATAAATACTATTTGACATGAATTGTACATGTAGTTGACATTATATTGTGTAGTTAACATGAATTGTATATGTAGTTGATATGGATTGTACACATAGTTGACATTATATGTGCGTAGTTGACATGAATTGTGTGTGTGGTTGACATGGATTGTACACATAGTTGACATTATATGTGTGTAGTTGACATGAATTGTATATGTAGTTGAAAAATAAAAATTTTAAAAAATAAAAAAATGAAAAAAAATGAAAAAAAAATTTTTAAAAATTTAAAAAAAATTTTAAAAAATTTTAAAAATAATAAAAAAAAATTTAATTTTTTTTTAAAAAAATTTAATAAAAAATTAAAATTAAAAATTAAAAAAAATATTTATTGAATAAAATTTACTATGATACTTCCATTCTGCCCTTTCATAATTAATTAATCTAAAGATATTTTCCATGTGGAAATCTGGACCACTCATTTAATAAAAATGAGTGGCTGATATTGCATCTCATTTCTCAATTAGCATAAAAAATCTCAATTGATCACAATCCAACGTTAATATATGATGATAATTATAAAATTATTTAAATTAATTAATTAGTTCATATACTTGTAACTTTAAAAATACACATCCAACCCATGCATCGTTAAGACATGAACTAACAAAACAAATCTAAAAATATTGGTTATACAATCACTTTTAACAACTTAGAAAACTATTCAAAATAAGCCTCTTAGAGACTTTCAGGTCTACTCTTGGAGTCTATGTTGATAGTTGGCAGTTGACACTATCGATATTAGTGGTAGTAAATAGCATTGGCCTACCATGTGGAAAATTTGACAAATAGATCATCACTTTCTCTACAATCAATGCTTTAAAATCAATGCAAAGGCGAAAACATTGAAATTATCACTAAGCTAAAAGGAACTGATCACAGATGATTCAGTGTTTAGTAGTAGGAAATTAATTTTAAACTCAACTTAGACTGATATAATAAACAAGTTATTAAATTTATATTTTAGTTGTTTTTTTAGAGGAAGCCCTACCTTTAATCAGTGAACCAAGATTTCAAATTAGTCCACGTGTGGTTAGTGCAAAAAAATTTATAGTTCTGATAGAAAAAATAGTATTCCCTCCATCTCATAAAATCATTGGTGACATGGCCATTATAATTTCTGTCGTTGGCAAATTGCTAAATTAATCATGAACTATTCTAAGGAATATCAATGATAATATATTATATTTAATTTACCCTTCCCACATAAAATACATCTTAGTGTAAATCTGTTACATGGCGTAATCTAAGTAGTTCATCACCATAAT
This sequence comes from Salvia hispanica, assembly GCF_029641045.1. NCBI lineage: Eukaryota > Viridiplantae > Streptophyta > Magnoliopsida > Lamiales > Lamiaceae > Salvia > Salvia hispanica. The sequence goes on along the minus strand of NC_142693.1, from coordinate 25,013,838 downwards.
CTAATAATTCTAATTTATCATTAAATTTGATTTAAGAATAAGTTTTAATTTGATCCAGTGTTCATATTTGTAGCAATCTAATTTGCAGATAGGCAAAAAGTTCACAAATTGCTTGTGGTAAAAAATGGGTTAATTGTCTTTAATTAAATTTTTGGGCCCAGCCAGTTTTATACTGGCCCGTAAAATGAGCCCTTTTCTTGGCCCATGGAAGTGGATCGAACTAGGCTGTGTTTGGTGGGCTTCATGTAGGTTTCGTATGTCTAATTTATCTTAAGATATTTTCTTATTAATATTACTATTATTTTAATTTTACATTCAATTTTGAAGAAGGAAGAGAAATTGCATGCTATATATCACGTGTAAACACTAACTACAAATATCGTACTCATTTGGGAGCCATTGTAGAATTTGTATCACAAATTAAATAAACAAAAAGAAAATATAATAGTAATATATACTCCCTCGGTCCATAAAAAATAGTTCTATTTTATCGTTTTAAGGTACCCATTTTTCATGGACGAAAAGTATTAACAAGAATTGTACTCGGAATATGCATAAAATTTTCAGAAGAATGCTTCAACTTAAGGATAATTTATTTTGAGTATATATAAAGTCATGATTAATTTGATGATACAACTTTAATAATCATTCGTCAAGTCATCCTCGCATTTCAAAAGTCATCTAATTTCCTTTGTTTTTTTTTGGAGTGAATTACATATTTAGGACCTATACTTATCACGACGAACGTTTGCGGTCCCTATACTTACAAAATATCATTTGCGGTCCTTATATTTGTACGTATGCACGTTTAAAGGTTCTTTTCACTTTTTGATCTTTTTTTGGACAAAAATACCCCCAAAGAAAAAATTTATACCCTATTTTCTCTCTTTCATCCTCCTTCTTTCTTTTTCCTTTGTCTATAATAAAATTAGAACTAAAATTATGGGTTTGTTAATCTTATTTCCTTGTATTCTGTTAAATTTTTTGAGAAATTTAATCATATGATGATAAATTTTATATTTTCACGTCATTTTTCTTCATCACACTAGAGTATTTGTGATTATGCTTCAAATGTGGAGTATTATAAGTAATGATCCGTAAATAAAAGATTAAAAATTTGAACGACGAATTTCAACAAGTGAATATTTGAATCTAATCAATCGTAAAGTGAGGAATAATAAGCGATAAATGGAATGTATGAAATTATGGTAATTTTGGTTGTGTGTATTTAGCAAGTGCGCAGCGCCCGCGACTTATGTGGGTTCTCACATCAGAAATATCTCTTCGCAATTCTAACAAAATAATGTAAAATAAACTTCTTAGCTGAATATTTGATTTGTCTAATATCCTTCTTCAAATATCATCTCAATTTTTGTTGTAATTATACAAGTCATTTACAAAAAGAAGAAAGAAAAAATATGAAGAAGAAAGAAAAATGAGAGAAAATAGTAATATATAAATTTGCCCTTCATTTATTTGGGGGTATTTTTGTCTTAAAAAATGTCAAAGAAGGAAAAGAACCTTAAAACGTGCATAAATACAAGTATAGAGACCGCAAATAATATTTTGTAAGTACAGGGACCGCAAACGCGCGTCGTGATAAGTATAAGTCCTAAATATGTAATTCACTCTTTTTTTTTTGGAAAATCACAAGCCTTTTTTAATTGGCATTGCAAAGTTTCTAAATAAGACTACAAAGTTTACAAGAAAGAAAACGATATAATACTGTCTTTATATAATAATTAGTCCGTCAAGTACTTCTCATATTGTCCATTAATTATAACAAAATGACTGACTCAAACGACTTCAAGTGAATTGCTAAGTCTTTGCAGCTCTAAAAGAAATTAATGAATTTAATCATTAGCAATTCTAAATATATTTGCAAAATAACTACTATCCAAAGGGCAAAGAATATGAACATTTGATTCGGCACGGATTTTAATGCATAATTAGAAAAGTAAGAGAGAGAAAGAAAGAAAAAGATTCTAAAGTATTATTAGTGGAGAATACTTACCACCTCATTAGAGAGAAAGAAGCTTCCAAAATTAGAAAGTCCATACGGTGTGAGTATATTGATGTAGTATATGAGTTTATACAATAAGAAGTTTAGATTTGAATCCCTCCCTATTCAAAAAGTCCCCATTCGATTCTCACTATTGGACAATATGATACATTCAGTATTTGATTATTAATCATAGTTGCATTATTTAGTTAGATAAATTAGGAATTTTCATATCTTTTCTTGGTTAAGTTAGCATTAATATTATAAAAAGGGCTATTGTTATCTTTTGGAATCAATCAATGAAATAACAATTATTTGCCTTTATTTACTTAGTTTATCGCATAAACACTTATCTCTCTGGATTGATCGACGAGGCTCGGTTTCCTCGTGACTTTCTTCTATTTCTCGACTTGATAAGAGGTTAACCCTTATCACAATAGCTTATATTTATTCTTATCTCTTGTTCGATTATCCTATGATTATATGTCTATGTCGGTCTCGACAGTGCTTGTAACACCCCACTTTTTCGAACCCTAATTTTAGAGCCGTAAAATTTCATTTAATACTATTGATGACGTGGGAGACGTGAATTAAATGATGAATGAATTTATTTCATGAGTTTTATGACCAAGTTGCGTCTAGGGTTGAGGTTGGGTTGAAAAGTCAAACTCGTTGAGTATATGACGTGGCTTATGAATATTTGAATTTAAGGTGAAATTATGTGGTGATTTAATTGTTTAAGGGTGAGTGAGATTATTAGGATATTTTCCATAAATACTTTAACCACATTTTCATTTTTGAAATTTTCGAACCCCTTTATATTATTGGAGAGAAATCCTATTTTTCCGGATTTAATTTAATTCTTGGGATATTTATCCAAATTAAATCCAAAACCCAATTATTCTCTATTTCTCAATGAGAAAATCGACACCCATATTTATTCTATGGTGATTTTTGAAAATCACCTAAGTTTGGGAAGAAGGAATTATTTTATTTGTTTAATTGATCCCTTATTTGATTCCTTCCATACATAAATATAAATATTCTAGCAAATCTTACCATACCTCAAGGAGATCTTCCCATATCTTATTTTAGTTAATATTTAAAATCTATTCCTTATGGGAGAACCCAATTGCATGCCTATTTCCAATTTTAATGGGAGGATTATTATTTTTATTTTGCTCCGTGATATTTTATTCTACTCCGAAAAAATATACCAAACAAAATCTTGGCTAAATAAATAGCCTAGGATTTTCGAAAATCCCTAGCTTGAAAACCCTAATTCACGCCATTTTGTTTCTTCCTCTCTACTCCACAATATTTGTTTTATTTAATTGTGAAGAATCAAATCTTCCCAAATACTCCCTCCGTCCCGGATAATTCGGGTCACTTTGACCGGGCACGGGTTTTAAGAATTGTAATGAAAAGTGGGTTGAAAAAGTTAGTGGAATATGGGTCCTACCTTTATATATTAGTTTTATAATAAAATGTGAGTAGGAATGAGTTAGTGGAATATGAGGTCCACTACCAATAATGGTAAAAGTGAAGTGGGACAAATTATGTGGGACGGACCGAAATGAAAAACTGGGACGAATTATCTAGGACGGAGGGAGTATTATATTTAATTACCTAAAGATTTTATTGAACCTTATAAATAAGAGCAAAACCTAACCCTAACCCCCAAAATTTTCGCCCCCTACCCCCAAACCACACGCCTCCTCCCTTTCTCCACTCTCTCTCAATTTTCTTCTACTTTTCTCCAATAATTCTTCATCTTTTGAGAAGAATTAGAGTTTGAGCCTCAAGAATTGTTGAAGAATCAAGTCTCTGCTTTGTTTCTACCGTTCGTTTTGGCAAGAAAAGGTACCTATATAATAATATTTCTCCATCTAACCGATTAATCGGTATTTTTGAACCCTCATGCATCTAGATTGAGTGAAAGTGGGATAAATGGTATATAGGAAGTGCGTGTGCATGTGTGCGTGTGTGTGTGTATGTGACGTATGAATAACGCTCATGTGTGACATAAGTCGATGATAGATCTAAAATTTGTTGAGTGTATAAATTATATGATGAACGTGTCTTGGTTTTGAATGATAAATGTGAACCGGATCGGTGGAAAAAAGGGGAAGCGTTGAGACATGCATGATTTAGGAGTTGATGTTGAAACTAATACATGATATGTGCGTATGTGATTAAAAGGTGAAACCTTGGTTGCGAAGCCGGATAACAAAATGGAGAAACGTACTTGAAATCTAAGCAGTCAAGGTGGGCTTTATTCTTAAACTCTGTTATGTTGCAAATTTATGAATGTGGAGAGATAAGGGTGGTTTAAACTGTTATGCCATGCCTGTGATTGTTTTGATGATGTTGTGCGCCTGATGCCTAGTTTGTGAGTTCGCTCCATTGGGCTATAGGGCTATGGATATGTATAAACGAATTCGGGACTTAGTAGGGCCGCAAACCCTATCAGGCTAGTGTACACGGTGGGATCGGGAGCCGTCCTTGCTAGTCGGCCGGTCTCGTGGGTGAAAAGTGTGGCCACACTTTCGTCACACTATGGAAATGTTGTGATTGATGGATTGTTGAGAAAGTGGGGAGTTTGTTTGACTGGCCAGTCTATGAAATTTATTTTTGTGATACTCGATGATATTTCTTTTGATAACTGCAAAAACTCGAGTTCACTATGGTAAGGGTGACATAACTAATAAAATGTTTTGGCAACGAGTTCACTGGGTATTTCAAAATACTCAGCCCTGCATGTGTTTTCCTTATATGCAGGTTGAACGGCGACGAGCGGTGGCGGGTGTTGAGCACATTAATTAAATAAGACGGATATTTTGAACTTCGAGTATAGTCGTGTCTTCATACATGGCTTCACTTTCTCTTGGTTGCTTCCGCTGAATTTTTTTGAAACACTTTAGTATCATTTGGTTATTCCGAACTTATTCCCTTTGAATTAGAAGATTGAGACATATTGTGGTTTTGTTGAATTTATGTCGAACCCTTGACTTTTGATCGTAGTTTATGATATCTATTCTTCATTGATTTTCTTGATTAAACTGTTGACTTATTGCTTGATAGTTTGTTTAATACCTTGGTGAAATCTCTTTAAATGAAACCCTAGCCTATGTTCTTATTGCTTTTAAGTCTGTTTTGGTAAAGGTCGCCGTATTTATTATACCCTAGAAATCCGGGCTGCTACAGTGCTAAGATTTCAATTTTTCTCACGATCAGTTATCCCACCTCAGCCCTTTAACTAATTTAATCTTAAACAACTATTTTGGCTTATTCCATATTGTATGTCAATATTATTTTGTATAGCATACCAAACGTCACCAAAAACTACAATTTTTTATAAACTCTAAGAGTAAAAAAGAAAAGAAAATAATATACAAGTCGTTTTTTATTTTTCTAATCGTTTCCACATAATTATGAAAATAGAAATTATGTTTTTGTCACATTAACAATTAATCTAATATGACCATTCAAAGTTCCAGAGCCAGAACTAAAGGTGTATAATTTTTTCTAATTCTTGGAGTAGAACTTTAAAGGACAACAAGTTCACTCCATGTGGCTTTGGTTAAAACCACAAATGTATTCTCTCATTTTCTTCGATTCCAAATCATACTTCCTCCGTCCACAAAAAATATGGTACATTTGTCATTTTTGGTTGTCCACGAAAAAATAAAACACATTCACAAAAGAAAAGTTTTCAAATTTCAACAACTTCTCTCTTACTTTTTTCGTCTCTCTTACTAAGAAAAAGGACCCTACATTCCACTAACACTACTTCTCTCTTACTTTTTTTCCTTTTCTCTTACTTTACCAATTCTACATTAAAACTCGTGTCATTCACAAAGTGTTCTATTTTTCATGGACAGAGGGAGTATAAGACTACTTGTGGAATTTACAGAATATAGATTGTTTATTTAAAAACATAACCACAACAATATAACTAAATTTGCACTTCTTAGTCGAAAAAAATTGGTACTTATTCAAACTTTTTAATATTAATTTGTATGATATATGTATATTTAAAAGCAGAATTTTAAATTTATTCACTTCAAGTAAACCGTGATTGTCTATTTAAAGCAACATGCTATCTCAAGTGCAAGTTAGTATGTACACACAAGAATTATCCATTTCCTCTTTCACAATGCTACCAAAGTTGTTGTTCATTTGTATACTGATTTCTTCCTTCATTTCCACTGCTCATTCTTATAATAACAAATGCCTTCGCCATCAGGAGATCTTGTTGCTTCAACTCAAGCACGAGTTGATCTTCGATTCTTCTCTTTCGACAAAACTAGTGCATTGGAATGAAAGTGATGAGTGATGCAAATGGAACGGTGTTGAGTGTGATGCTTCTGGCTACGTTGTTACTTTGCACCTCGATGATGAGGCCATTTCTGGTGGAATTGGGGATTCGTCGAGCCTCTTCAGATTTAAATATCTGCAGAAGCTTAACCTCGCCTACAATTACTTCAATGATGCCATTCCAAAAGGTATCAGCAATCTGACTTATTTGACATACTTGAATTTGTCATATGCTGGTTTTATTGGGCAAGTTCCTTCCGAAATTTCACTGTTAACCAAATTGGCTAGTCTCGATATCTCCAGCGACTTTCGCAGTACTATTAGCCTTGAGCACCCAAATTTGGAGATGCTTGTCCATAATCTAACAGGGCTTAAAGAGCTCTATCTTGATCATGTCAATATTACTTCGTTTCACGAAAGGCAAAAATGGAGCCACATTGTATCATCATATTTACCCAGCCTCACCACTCTGAGCTTGAGCCATTGTTTTCTATCCGGCCCTTTGGAGAGGTCGTTTTGGCAATTGCGCTCTCTTTCCATTCTTCAATTAGATCATAACGATCTTTCATCGGTATCACTCTTGACTTGATGTCCAATTTTCCTAGTTTGATCACTTTGACTCTTGCTAAGAGCCGTTTAAAGGGTTCGATTCCATCTACCTTTGCTAACCTAACCAAACTGGTTCATGTCGATTTTGTTGGGAAATAAACACATGCAATCACGAATATGAAGGAGAATGAACACAACGAATTGTTTACCCAGGTCGATACAAAGTGTATCTACGTCTAGGGGCGATGCCAAGCCAGGGATTTCACTATATAATTTCAGGATGATTTTACAATGAGGGAGCATCTCTATTTATAAGCACAGAGCCCTAATTCTAGTAAAACTAGGAAACATATTCCATAAGGAAATATCTTCTATGGAATAAATCTATCACAAGGAAATATACTTCTAGAAAACAAATCCTAAATATGGTAGGAGATTAGGCTCCATAATTAACAATCTCCCACTTGGAGACTAACAACTCCTATGCCACCATATCCTTGTGATCTCATCTCTGCATCCGCTTAGCATCGCCTAACATTCTCTTCAAGTTCCAAGGCCAATTGAAGCTATGTCTCTAAGGTCACCACCTTAGTAAACATGTATGTTGGATTCTCACTTCCAAGTATCTTCTCAAGTTGCAAGATTTTCATTTCCACTAGGTGTCGAATGTAATGATACTTCAACTCCACATGCTTTGTCCTAGAATGAAACGCTGGATTCTTTGCCAAGAAAATAGCACTCTGACTATCACCGTAGAGTCTGCTACTCTTGTTCTCCTTTCCAAGTTCATCTAAGAAACTCTGCAACCACACCATCTCCTTGCTTGCCTCCGTAGCAGCTACATATTCAGTCTCCGTAGTAGACAAAGCAACGGTCTTCTGCAACTTAGAAGTCCATGAAATAGCAGTACCACCATAAGTAAATACATACCCGGTTGTGCTTCTTCTCCCATCAAGATCATTGGACGCCAAGTCTGCATCCACATAACCTGCCAACTCGACATTCTTGCCATTGAAACATAAGACTCTTTCTGTAGTACCTCTCAAGTATCGAAGGATCCATTTAACTGCTTCCCAATGTTGCTTGCCCGGATCACCCATGAACCGACTCACTCTCCCACTGCTTGTGCAATATCAGGCCTCGTACACACCATTGCATGCATAATACTGCCAATTGCTGAAGCATAAGGAACTTTCTTCATTTCAGCACGTTCTTCTTTTGTACTCGGCGACTCCTTCTTCGACAGCTTGAAGTGACTGCCCAAAGGCACACTTAGTGTCTTCGAATTATCCATGTTGAATCTTTCCAAAACCTTACCAATGTAAGCAGCTTGCGAAAGATACAATTTTCCTGCCACCTTGTCACGCTCGATTCTCATGCCCAAAATTTGATTAGCCTCTCCAAGCTCTTTCATGGAGAATCGTTCAGACAATTATCTTTTCAACTTATCCATCTCCTTTGGATTACCTCCTGCGATCAACATATCATCAACATATAATAACAGGATAAGATAGCTCTTGTCAAACCTTTTGTAGTAACAACAATGGTCAGCGTAGCATCTTTTATAGCCAATCTTCATCATGAATCCATCAAACTTTTTGTACCACTGTTTTGGAGCTTGCTTTAAACCATACAAGCTCTTCTTCAACTTGCACACAAGATTTTCCTTTCCTTTTACTACGAATCCCTCAGGCTGAGTCATGTACAACTCATCCTCCAAATCACCATGAAGGAATGTCGTATTTACATCCATCTGATGTAACAATAGATTTTCTGCAACTACCATACTCAACACTAAACGAATAGTAGTCAGTTTCACAACAGGAGTGAAGACATCTGTATAATCAAAACCGTATCGTTGCTCAAATCCCTTGACAACCAGCCGAGCCTTGTAGCGCTTGCTACCATCAGCTTCACCTTTGATTCGATAGACCCACTTGCAATGCAATGCCTTTTTCCCTTTTGGAAGTTCCACAAGCTCCCATGTGCCATTCAGGAGAAGAGAGGCAAACTCGTCATCCATGGCAATTTTCCACCTTCGTTTATCAGGGCCTTCTCCTGCCTCTGCATAACATTCAGGTTCACCACCATTAGTAAGTAACAAATAGAAATTAGAGGGCGAGTACCTATCAGGTGCACGTCGCTCTCTAGTCTGTTTAGGCAGCGAAATAATCGGTGGTGGAGTGTTTGGTTTTTCTTCAAGCACCTCTTCAGCATTCTGACTCTCCTTGCTCCCACTCGAGTTTGAGATGTCTAGCTCGACTACTTGGGGCTCAGAAATGCTGGAACTCGACGCCTCCAATCTATCCTTGTATAATACCTGTTCATTGAAAACGACATCTCTACTGCGAATAACCTTACGGTTCTGCTCATCCCAAAGTACCGAACTCATTGCCTCCATAACCAATGAACGTACACTTAATAGATTTGGAATCCAACTTAATTCTCTCAGCAGAACTAACATGAGTATAAGCAACACACCCAAAGATACGTAGGTAAGATAGATTCACCTTTTTTCCTGTCCAAACCTCCTCGGGTATCCGAAACTCCAACGGAACTGATGGACCTCTGTTGATTAGGAACGCAGCTGTGTTGACTGCATCTGCCCAAAAATTCTTTGGTAATCCACTTTTCAACGTGATGCATCTTGCTCGCTCATTCAACGTTCTGTTCATGCACTCCGCGATTCCATTCTGCTGTGGAGTTCCTTTCACAGTCTTCTCCATGCGAATTCCATTCTCTGCACAAAACTCCTTGAACTCTGCAAGTTCATATTCTCCTCCATTATCGGATCTTAGACACTTCACCTTCAGCCCGGTTTCAGTTTCAACAAGAGCTTTGCACTTCCTGAAAGTATCAAACGCATCAGATTTACTCTTCAGAAAATAAACTCATACCTTTCGAGTGGAGTCGTCGATGAATGTCATATAATATTCAGAGCCTCCTAGGGACTTCACATGTGCTGGTCCCCATAGATCGCTATGGACCAACTCCAAATTTTGCGTCTTCAATTTTCTGCCTCCTCTTGAGAAACACACCATTTTCTGTTTCCCAAACACGCAATCCTCGCATAGGCCAACTTCAACTGTTTTCAGGCCCGACAGTAAACCTTTTGAGCACATTATCTTCATCCCTTTCTCGCTTATGTGGCCAAGACGACAATGCCACAAATCTGCATTATTTGCTTCACTTGCAAGATCAATGCAATCTTTGGAGTTAATTGTGGTATACAACGTACCCTCCTTCTTACCTCGAGCTACTATCATAGCTCCCTTGGTAATCTTCCAATTGCTGCAGCCAAATGTTACTGTGTACCCTTCTGCATTAAGCTGCCCAATCGAAATCAAGTTTCTCTGTAATCCAGGAATGTGTCTGACTCCATTCAGTTTTATTACGGATCCATTGGATGTCACTACCTTCATGTTTCCCTTTCCCATGATATCTAAGGGCTCGTCATCAGCCATATATACTTTTCCTAAATCGCCAGAAACGTAGTTTTCCATTACCTCCTTATTGTTGCATGAATGGAACGATGCTCCATAATCCAATACCCACGATTCTATCGGACTACTCACACTTAGGACCAACGCCTCGCCATCATCATCCGACATGGTAGCGTTTGTTGTATTCTTCTATTTCTGATCCTTATTCTTATATTTCTTCGGTGCCTTACACTTATTTCTAAAGTGCTCAAACTCATCACAATTCCAGCATTTAACTCGATCCAAATCCTTCTTGGATTGGCTCCTTCCTCTGGATTTTGATCTTCCACGATTTTGCCTTCCCTTCGATCTGTCTCTCTGTTCTGTACTCAATACTGAACCAGAAGTAGAAGATCCTGATTCTTTCCGGCGAACTTCCTCACCAATCATCAGATCTCTTACTCTGTCAACTGCCAGGTTTGTCTCTGTAACTGCTGTCACTGTGCCAGCCCAACTCTCAGGCAGGGACGATAGCAAAATTAGGGCATGAATTTCATCAGCGAATTTAATATCAACAGAGTTCAATTGCGAAGTAATCATGTTGAACTCGTTGAGATGTTGTTGCACCTCCTTTCCCTCTTGCATTCTAAAACTAAACAATCGTCTAATCAAATGTACCTTGTTTGCCGTTGATGGATTCTGATACATATCCTCCAAGATCTTCATCATCTCCTTCGTCGACTTTGCCGCAGTCGTGTGATAAGCCACCTCCTTGGAAAACGATAGCCTAATCGCGCTCATCGCTTTTCTGTCCAGCAGCTCCCACTCCTCCGGTTCCATCTTTTCGCGTTTGGCTTTTAATGGTTTCAACAGATCTTTACCGTACAAGTAATCCTCAATCTGCATCATCCAAAATCCGAAATCAGATCCGTCGAACTTCAGCAATCTTCCCGTCGATCCCCGTCGTGATTTCTGTCTCTTAAACCTTAGGCTCTGATACCAGTTGTTGGAATATAAACACAGGCAGTCACGAATATGAAGGAGAATGAACACAGCGAATTGTTTACCCAGTTCGATACAAAATGTATCTACGTCTGGGGGCGATGCCAAGCCAGGGATTTCACTATATAATATCATGATGATTTTACAATGAGGGAGCACCTCTATTTATAAGCACAATAGGGAGCCCTAATTCTAGTAAAACTAGGAAATATATTCCATAAGGAAATATCTTCTATGGAATAAATCTATCACAAGGAAATATACTTCTAGGAAACAAATCCTAAATGTGGTAGGAGATTAGGCTCCATAATTAACAGATTTGTCAAGTAACTTTTTCTCGGGATCACTTTCTCCTACGGTATTCAAAGGTCATTCCAATCTAGTTCATCTAGATTTGTCGAATAATTCATTCTCTGGCAACATTCCCCGCTTTCTCTTTGCTCTCCCTTCGTTGTTGGAACTTGACCTTAGCAACAACCAGTTTCATGGCACTTTTCAACTTTCCAACGTTCGAAGCCTTCCCAATCTTACATTGCTTAGTCTATCTTACAACCCCTTGTCGGAATTAGATTCTAGCAACGTCAATTCAAGTTCATACGGATTAAAAGCGTTGTACCTGGCTTCGTGTAACTTGTCCAAATTTCCTGATTTGATCAAGCATTTGGATCTAGAGCTATTGGATCTCTCCAACAATCATTTTGTAGGGGAGATTCCAAGTTGGATTTGGAGAAGAAAATTTTGTATTTGGACCTCTCCTTTAATCTTCTAACAAATTTGCAAAAGCCATACAACATTCCTGCTTCTCTCAAGTTCCTATACATTCACTCTACTCAGCTTAAGGGTGAGTTGCATCTTCCCATTCCACTTGAATCCAAGATTTGGTACTTGTTTCTCGCGAATAACAGTTTAAGTGGATCGATTCCAACATCCCTCTGCAATGCCACAAACCTCTATGCTCTTGACTTGTCTGGCAATAAGTTAAGTGGCAGCATACCCCCCTTGCCTAGTTGGAAACATCCGAGGCTTGCGTTTGGGAAAAAACAACCTCAGCGGTAGCATTCCACATTTTTTCCAGGGATTGTAGGCTTCAATATTTGGAGCTTAACAATAAATAATGCTTTAACCGGGAAGATCCCAAAGTCTCTTGAACGTTGCATGTGGTTGGAGTTGATGAACGTGGGGAACAATGACATCAACGATAGCTTCCCTTGCATGTTATCGTCCAGGTTGCGTGTTCTTGTTTTGCACTCCAACACATTCTATGGAGAAGTGAGATGTCATAGGAGCTGGGAAAATCTTCAAGTTCGGGATATATCTTCGAACCATTTTAGTGGAAGTTGGAATCAATAGACTTCTCTAGTTGGAGGGCAATGGTGCTACGTAGTGATGAACAGTTAAGGCACCGCGATCGCCCAATGTGGATATAATAAGCTGGTCGGAATGATCTCAAAAGGCCGCCAATTTCAAACATTTTCAGTTGAATCCTTTGAAGGAAATCCAGGGCTATGTGGTTTCCCTCTCAACAGAAGGTGCAATCATACTGATGAGCTATCACTGCGAGAACATGAAGATGTGGAAGCGAAGAGGGAGATTGAGTGGGAATATGTATTTGCTGCATTTGGATATGTTGTGGGATTCGGAAGCATTGTATGGCTCCTATTGTGCAGAAGGTTTAGAGAGAAATACTTCGGCAAAATAGAAGAGGTTGTTGAAGACATATTCATTAGAAGAGACATGAATAGAAGGTGTGCAAGAATGGTAGCAAGGAATCAAGTCAGAGACAATAAAGTTTTCTTTATAAGCAGTTTCTTTTTGGTGTAAATATGTACTTTGTGTTTATGTATGTGTATGCGTGTTTTGGTCTAAATAAGTGAGAGTTGTTTTCGTATGTTCTTAATTTGTTCTACTAGTATTTTTAATAACATCTCATGTACATGATCAGCAAACAAGCTAATATTCCATGTATAACAAAAATCAACAAAAAAAACACATTTTTCACTAATTATATGGGTTTATTAGATTTGGAGAGTGATCAATTTCTAATTAAATAGCAATCACAAATTAAGACCAAATCGTAGCCATTAGATGAGGAGATCTAGTGGATGGAAATGATCCCATGAAACCAAAGCTCGCTAGACGAAGGTATGCCATTTTCGGGATGGAATTGGTCAGGAATCTGACTGGTGGTGAAGTCATTGCGTGAGAGGTCAAGGGTCGACAAGTATGTCAACCAGAACAGGGTTGATGACATCCCACGTTGCTCCATTCGCAACAATCCCCTGTCTCATTCCAATTCACAAAAGGTGGAGTTGAACTAGAAGAATTGTATTTAATTCACTTGTGAGCTCAAGTAGGAGCTTTTTCTGATCGTCGAGGCAGGGAGAAGAAGAAAATCCCTTGCTGCATTAATATAGCTTTAATCTCAACCATTCGCTTTGTTATTTCCTTCTCTGCAGAAGGAAGATTCGAATAATGAGAAATCGGTAGATTTTGTCCGCAGCTACTATGACAACAGTTTCATCTCCTTCGAGTTCCGCTCAACTCTCCAACGCCGTCTCAACAATGCAAACGATAAACGGTCCTCCTCTTCCCTTCTCTCACGACTTCTTCTATGATGATTTATCCCATCTAGTCTCAGACCACTTCATGATGCTGGATACGCTAAAACCGATTAGTGTCGGCTTAATCAAGGATCTCAATAGCATCGATCTCTCCCGAAAGGTGTTGATAGATCATTTTAATAATGACTTGAAATTCGCACAAAAGATCATTTTATTAATGAAAGATCATTTTGTCACATTAATAGCATCCTAATTTATCATGACCAATTCAAAGATCAAGTTGTCACAGTAAATGATGTTATTTCGGTAAAAGACTTTGTATTCAGTTCGCACGAAAGAATGACTTGAAATTCGCACGATGACTTGAAATTCGCACGGTAGGAAATACTTGAGTTTAGACACTTGCTTTATACTAAGAGGATATAATATTCACGTCATAGATTATTTTCTTAAACCCATTTTATACGTAATAATAAATTAATACTCCCCCCGTCCCACAAGAATATGCATTATTTCCTTTTTTTAGTCCGTCCCACAAAAATATGTACTTTCTAATTTTGGAAATGTTTTTCTCTCTATTAAAGTGTGACTCATTCTCCACTCATAATACTTTAATTAGTTTTTTTCTCTACTTATCTCTTACTTTACTAATTTTGCATTAAAATTCGTGTCGAATCGAAAGTGCATATTCTTTGGGGACGGAGGGAGTAAGTCAAAACTAATCACTTGCTTTTCCAAAGCAAATTTATGCCTCTTTGTCTGTATACCCTATTTCAGAATTTTATGTAAAAATGATGTTAAAGTCTTATTCCAACAAGGTATAATCATATTCAATATAAGCAATGAAAAAAAAAACAATTCAAATAAATTCAATTTTCATTTCGCAAATATTAACATTGTTATGATATTGCCTAATGAGTGCCTAAGAAGAAGCAATACTTACAACAATAATAATTAAAAGAAAGAAGTAACTCAATTTAGATATTAGAAGTAAAAGAATAAAAAAAAAAAAGCATAAGTAAAAATTTAGAAGAATTGATTATCGAATTAGTTTTGCATTAGGAGATCAATGTGTCAAAAATAATTGAGCCTCCTCGTATTTGAACCGCTGGCTCTCATCTTCCGGTGCCGGAAAGTTGAGCTCCAGCGCCAGCCCGTTCCTCGGCCTTTTTGGCCCGGACCGGTGCTGCCTCATGTGCCCGCCGAGGGCCTGTCCGGAGGCGAACTCTGCCCCACAATACGAGCACTCGTGGACCCTCAGTGACGAAATCCGCCTCCCTCTGCCGTCACCGGCAGCGGTGTGCAGGGAGAGAGAAGGTGGGACTTTTTTCTTCGACAAAGGAAAATCGTCGTTGTCGGAGTCGTGGAACGACACTGATTTCTTATCGTTTTTTGGCTTCGTGTGGCTCGTCCGATGGCCTCCAAGGGCTTGGAACGACGAGAAGACGCGATCACACGTCTTACATGTGTACGTGCCACCTTCGGTGAATTGAGGGTGGACGTTGTTTTATTTGGAATTTTCGTTAGATTTTTCGCCGTGAAGGAAATGGCCACGGGAGAGGAGGATTAGGCATCGGGCAGCGTCCTCCGCGGTGGTGGGGCTGTCCACCGCGACGGAGAAGCTGGGGCTAAGAGAATGAGGCCTCTGTCTCTTGGTGCGCTTGCCTTTGGCAACCGGCGACCGGTCATTACATGCCACCGGCGCCGCCACTTCCTCCTCAGCCTCCATTTGCCTCCTTCCCCACCGCCACCATCACCGTGAAGGGAAGGAAGGTGATTAAAGCCTATATCTATTTGTTTCCTATTAAAAAGCAAATTAGATTAAAGGAGAAAGTTTTTCAAATATGTAGAGAAGAACTTATTTTAAGTCAAGATTGATGGAAGGCAAGTTATTGGCATGAGCCCTAAATAATTGTGTATTGCACGTTTAAGGGTATTGGATCTTGCTTGTGGTGTACCAAGTTATTGCACGTTGATAATTCGAAATCCACTAATTAAATTACGAAGTTTTAATTTTTTTAATTTATCCCATGAGTCGAATTTTAGGTAGATTTCATACGATGCCATAGGAATTTTAATTAAAATGGTTGACGTAATGTATGAGTAGAAATAGTACATTTATACTTCATCTCAGTATATAAAGTGAAATCAACATTTTTATGATTGCATGAAAATAAAATATTAAATCTCAGTATATAAAGTGAAATAAACATTTTTATGATTACATCAAAATGAAATATTGATCATTTTTGACAAAGTATAATTATCGTATTGGATTTTTACTCTTGGATTCCAGATAATGGCCCTAGTTATTGAGCTGGTAGCCATAGGCCCATTTCATAATCAAAGCCCAATATATAAATAACTACAAATTGATCAATGTAAAAAAAGGTTTGTGTTAAAATGACAACCCCTCTTAAAGTGATACTGTGACACCACTTATACAGCAATATTATAAACGCTACACAGCAATATTACAAACACTACACAGCAATCTATAGATTGTTGTATAGTGTGTCGGATATTGCTGGACAAGAAAAATTGCTGGATAAAGACCAACAAATTGCTGGCCGTCTTTTTCAGATTTTTATTTATTTATTTTTTTTGCCACATGGCAGCTTATTATTCGTCCACGTGTACAAATGATTTGCTAGGAATTGTGGTATGGTGTTATTTTAAGGGGTGGTGACACCCTAACATGCCCGTGTAAAAAAGGTTAATAATTAAATATAAATTAAATATGCTCGAAATTAATATACATTTGATTTATTGACAATTTATTTGGTGGGTCCTCTTCTAATGATTTTAATACCATAATCCAAAACTAAGAATAAATCTACACCCTTAGATTTTGAAATGAGTGGATGAGATTAATACTCACAAATTTCAATAAATAGTAGACAAAATATCAACAAAAGGATAATATCGTCAATATAATATCATATGATAATTTTCGTGAGTGTTTTTTTATATCAACATAGTATATTACAAATATCAACAATATAACATGAGCATATCAACACAAGGACAAGAAAATATAAATACATTTTTATTGTTATTTTACCTACACTATATTGAGATTTTGTATACACTATATTGAGAATTTTTTTTGCATTTATTGATAAAATTTGGTTATTACGAAAATTGAAATATAATTTATCAAATTTCATCAACCGAACATCGTCGGAATATATGCAATTGAAATCTCGTTGGCATCCTTATAAAATTATCTTTAATTTGATATACTTTTTGCCAAAAAATAATTTAAATCGAGAGAGTTACATTAATTGAAAGTTTTGTGATGATTTGGATACGAGAGAATTGACATTAATACTCTTTAAGTTTATTTAATAATTAAAATCTAATCCGTGACATTTTTTCAACCACTAGATCTTCTAATCTAATGATTAAGATTTAGTGTTAATTTATGATGACTAATGAGTTACCAATCGATTATTTCCCTTTATTTGCTAATCATTTCTAAATACGCATTTGTACCTCAATTTTAGTACCTTGGTTATATTATGCATTCTTGAAAAGGTTCGTTTATCTAATCAAGTTTGCGGATAAATGCAATAATTCGCAAATCATATTGATTTTTTATATGCAATGATTTGTTAAAATATCATTTTTTTTGTAAATGTATTGATAGTATCCGCCAGCTGTTTGTTAGATTGCCTAATTGAAAGCTGGGATGTTTGAAGGAGCAGAAGGTGTTTGACGAAAATTTTGAAGAGAGGTATGAAATTATGTATTGCCTACAACAACCTCAAATTCAGTAATCGCAATTTACGTTCCTATTCACGTCTTTCACGCTCCGCGTTTTCCTTTGTCAAGGCCTCGACCCGAGATTGAAGAATGTCGATCAAAGCTTGCGCTCTCATCAATTCAATCTTCAGCCTCTCCCTGTCCATCGAGATGTCGATGATCTCTTTCTCCAAGTCGCCGATGAACTTAAGGTAGCCGGGAGGGACGGATTTTTCCAGTTCTGCCGAGTTAAACGTGGGCGTGCTGCCCGGGAGGTTGTCGCTCGCGCCTAGGGTCTCCAGAAGGGGGATCTCTACAAGCGGGGAGTTGGTTTTCGTCATCATCATTGTCGAGTTGGAGTCCTCGGATCCGTTGGCGATGCTGAAGTTTGGATCATCGCGCTTTGGTCTCTTGCCGATGTCCAGCGAGAGGTGCTCCGGTTCGGGTGCAGGATCCCTCTTCGACAGGAGAGGGACGCTGGGGGTGTCGGCCGGGGCAATGAGAGGCTGCACATCCTGCAACACATTTTGAGAGAGATTGTTAGGAAAACAGTGCTTTTAAACGTGTAAATCGATCGAATGGGAAAGACAGGCTAATCGAAAACATAAATTTCGACGCAATTAATCAACAATCTAAACCATAAAAGAAAGTCTTGCACCAAAATGAACAAAACATGCACCTCATCGCCATTTGCCACGCCATCTTCCATGACTTCCCCGGGGACCACAAGCGGGGCGTCCTCATCCCATTCCTCTTCGATAAATGGGGCTTATTGGTACCTATTAGGTGGTCCGGCGCCACTCTTGTGGAAGATTTTACAGAGCACAAAGGCATCCTAATTGACAAACAAAGACAAGAATTTCATTTTTTTTAAAGTTTGCATCAATTAAATCACTAGGAATCGATACACACCTGTAGAACGCCGGCGTTTCCCAGTTTTGTGTCACACAACCGATACTCGTGCATCACTCAATCAGTCCGCTTTCCATCATGGGCACGTCCGCTGGGGAAAACAAGCGTTTTCTTCATTCCAATGGACTCGTTCTTATGTTTCACCGGCCGGTCCTTCCCGGTCGCCTTCCAGTACCCTTGCCCTGTGGCGCGGTTGAGTCGGGATCCACTGCCGTACTTCTTATCCACAGGGCTAAAGAAGAACCACTCTAGATCTCTCGTCTTCAGCAACGAATGCTCTATTTAGAAAACAAGATTATCATTACAATACAGAAGCTAGTTAGAAATCGACAAATGTGTGTAACGCACCATGCACGCGCACGCACATGCACACGCACACGCACACGCACACGAACATGAACACTCATTCACAGAGCATGAAACCTAAAAAAACCAGAAATATTCAAAGACTAAAACTTTACATCAAACAAAGCATGAATCAACAATTATTCAAAAAAATATAAAAAGATTGAATCTTTTCATACCATCAAGCTCCCATGGCTCAGATTTGTAGACATCAATTTCACTAATTGCTTCAAACCTGAAAGGCATCCCACAAACTTTCCTCCTCAAATAATACCTCACCAACTCCTCGTCTGTTGGATGAAACCTAAACCCAGGTGCCAAAGAGGTCGGCGGAGGAGCCCCCATCGCCGCCACCACAATGTCCTGCCCCGTTTCCATCCCCAAGATTATATTGTTTACAAAACTACACCACACCCACAAACAACACACACGTAATTGGTGGCAAGAAACCTCTTTTAACAGGAAAATAAAAGTTGGTTTTTTTAATGCAAAAGAGCAAGAAAAATAGAAGGATGGAAGAGAAATGGAGTGTGTGAGTGTGTGTAGATGAGCAGTTACTAATTGTAAATGTTGTATTGGTAATGTTATATATATAGTGTTTCCATAAGTTTCAAATTTATGTATTTCCCCTTGTACTTTGTAACAATTCTGTATCTCACCCTTCTCCCTCGAGAATAACTGAGTCTCAAACTTTTATTTAAAAGCCCGGATGAAAAAGTGCACTAAAAGGCACAAACCAGGAAAAAAAAAGTTGGGTATTTTGATGGAAAAGAGAGCAAGATTTGAGAATGGCTTTCAGGGATTACACATAGGAGAAATGAAATGTTGAAAGGGATTTTGGATTGGTTTTTTTGGAGATTTTTTACCCAAATTGGGTTGTGGATTTTGTCCAAGAGGCTCAAGAAATTAGAGTGTGTGGTGTGTGATAAGGATACTTGCTTGACATTGAAATCGATATCAAAGCAAGAAATGTTGAAGGATAGAAGAGAAATGGAGTGTATGAGTGTCATATATATAGTGAGTCATTAAGTTACAAATTTATGCATTTCCGCTTATACTTTTGTAACAATTCTGTATCTCACCCTCCTCCTTCGAGAATAACGAGTATCAAACTTGAATTTAAAAGCATTACTATTATTTATTTACATCTTTATCATCAATTACTCCCTCATTCCAATCGAATATGACCGATTTTTTAATACGAACACAAGATTTTATGCGGCATTATTTTAAAGTACGTAGTAATGTTTGCATTTTCACGGGTATCAAATGAGTTTTTTAAGAATATGGGATAGACCTAGGTCGGGTCGAACATGCATTGTCGACTTAATCCACTATCGGTCAATGGTACTGGAAAGTATATAAATAAGCCTCTATCCTTATTTTATCTCTTTGCCTCCATTTCGACCATTTTCTGTTGTGCGATTTCATTATTTAACCTAAATGGCGACAACGACCTTCTTCAACCAGTGAATTCCGATCTCATAAGATGTGTTATGAAACCCTATATAATTCCAGTTATTAGGCGTGTTTGACTATTGGGTTGATTACATCTCACGCCTGATATCCAAGATTTCCAAGATATGGTCTATCCATTTTACATAGCTCGCAAGTTATTGCGTGGAGACATAATTTACTAAAGGACACTGAAGACAACCGCTGCAGAATTTTGTGAGGAAAAGTACGGTCTTTGTCGTATAGCACGATTTATAGTAATCTTTGAATTTAAAGCTATTTGGGACGTATAGTTTATTAAGCGCGCGACTTAGATAACAGTTGTGAATTCACATGAATAAAATAAAATATTTTGTGATTATAGTATTCTTTAATTTTTAAAATATAACTTATATTTTTTATTGATTAGTTCTGTTGATGTGTTAATGTACTAGTTTTTATTATAATTAAAAGAGAATAATTTAATTGTTCAAAAATTAGGAATAAATGTTTTGAATGTTATATTGTGATTGTACCGTTGCCATAGTCCTACCTGGATTACAATTCAATAAATGTTAAATTACTCTTGAAAAGTCTTCCATTCTTGTCTTTTTTATGAGTAGTTATTTGGGGACGAGAAGGAATCATCCTCTTTTATACGTATGCAAGAAACATTTATTGCAATTTTCCATTTACTGTTCTTAGCTTTCCATTATACTTTATTAGTTGGACTAAAATCCAATAGTTTTGGCAGCTTATAATCATTTTCAGTTATTTTTTAAATACGATTGTCATTTTATAATAGTTGACTTGTTTTTCATTTAATCGACAGTTTCCATAAGGGAGAGAAAATTTCAAAAATAACATTTACATAACTTTTGAACCGAGGACTATTTTCTACTCCCTCCGTCCGCGAATAGGAGTTCCGTTTTATCATTTTAGTCCTTCCGCAAATAGAAGTCCCGGTTCCCTTTTACCATAAATGGTAATATGGTTCCACCTTCCACTAACTCATTCCATTCACATTTTATTTGATTAGATGGACGATAACATAGAATTTATAAGAATTAAAAAAGAAACAAATTTGATCATATATAATAACGATATATACTAATAAAGTATATGGAAATTATAAGAATTTAAAAAGAAATAGATTGAATGGGTAGGCTTACAAATTTAAATAGAGATGGTCGATTTAATGTTATAGTACTAATAATGACGAATAAATGTACTATAGGTAGTTGGTCTGCCAAATACTATAAATGATAGAAAAAAAAATATATTGTGGTAATATTTTGAAATAGTATCAACAAAATTAAAATTACTAAATTTCATAATATTTCGAAACAATTAAAATTAAACTATTTTAAAAATTGTAATGAAAATTTCTCTTGGGCCCTAGTAATTGGGCTGGTTCCGTGCCCATTTATTATAAACAAAGCCCAATATATAAAAAGTGCGTGCACAAGCCCAATAAAGTAGTGAAGGTCTCAAACCTTAAAAAGGCCTAGAAATTAATTATGCCCAAAAATTAATATTCATTTGATTCTTTTGTAAATACACTATTATACCTCATTTTTAAGTACATTGGTAATACATTCTTGAAAAGGTACGTTTATTGAAACAATTTTCTTTAAAAAACCTGGATTGAAAATCGATATACAGTAATTCGTAAAAATAATATCTTTATCTAAATGTGTTGATATTATCTGCCATTTGTTTGTTAGATTGCCTGATTGAAAGCTGGAATCTGAAGGAGCAGAAGGTGTTTGACGAAATTCTTAAGAGGTGTGAATTGGCTTTGATTATGTTTTAGTTAATTATAACTATTATAGTGCATTCCAAAGAGCAGATTAGTACACAATCAAATTGTTTGATCTATTTATAAAATAAGAGTCATATTACAAAAACACAATCACACAATGCTAATAGAAAAGTTTTACATCAAATTTCTTATGCTAATTAAACACAAACCAAATTGCTCAACCTCACTGATGATGCCTTCTTCTAACTGCATTTCTCTCCTCTCTTATCCTTACTCTTCTTTC
Source organism: Salvia hispanica (assembly GCF_029641045.1). Classification (NCBI taxonomy): domain Eukaryota; kingdom Viridiplantae; phylum Streptophyta; class Magnoliopsida; order Lamiales; family Lamiaceae; genus Salvia; species Salvia hispanica. The sequence continues at coordinate 24,991,496 of NC_142693.1, read as the reverse complement.
ATGTCTCTTTCTCCTTCCAATCTCATAAAATATCTTGTCAGCAACCTCTTCTATCTTCTCAAAGTATCTTTCTCTCAACCTTCTGCAGCATAACAGTGTCCACGCGACGCTTCCTATTCCCACAACATAACCAGACGCAACAAACACATATTCCCACTCAATCTCATCATCTTTTGATTTTGAATCCTCTGATGGTGATGGACCGGGTGGACCACGGTTGTTGAAACTTCCGTTGAGTGGGAATCCAGATAACCCTGCGTTTCCTTCAAATGAATCTGCCGAAAACGTTTGAAACTGGCGGCCAGTTGGGATCGGTCCAGTGAGATGATTGTAAGACACATTCAAGAATGATAGGAAATCGAGTTTGGCAAGCTCATCTGGAATTCTCCCGGTGAGCTTGTTTGAAGAGAGGTCGAGCGATCCAAGCTCTGCCAAGGCACCCAATGATCTTGGGATTTCATCAGTGAGAGAGTTGCGGGATAAGTTGAGAAGATAGAGTGAGGTGAGATTACCAATTCCATCTGGTATTTCTCCTTCAAAATGATTGGAAGACAAATCAATGCATGTAAAGTCAGGCCAAATCTTCACAATCTTCTCCTCATATCCCTTGACCGTTAATGTCACCTCGTTATGGTAGTAAATATCAGCACCTGGAAAACCATCATCACCTAGAAAATGAGAGTTTGAGCGATTGAGATGTGTCGAATTCTCTAGCATCATTCCTCTCAAACTCGAGAAGTTTAGCAAATTCAAATGGCCACTGAAACTATTTGAAGATATATCCAGAATTTGAAGATCGGGCCAACTCTTACTACATCTCAAGTCTCCTTGGAATCTGTTGGAGCGCAAGACAAGGATGCGCAAGCTAAACGACAACATGCAAGGGAAACTACCCTCAAGGTTGTTGTCTGCAACATTCATCACCAGTAAGCTCGTGCAATTTCCCAGAGACATAGGAACCTTCCCGCCTAAGTTGTTGTTACTAACATCAAAGGTTTCTAGGTCACACCCACTAGAAAATTGATCGGGGATAACACCACTGATTTTGTTTCCCCTAAGATTGAGCACTTGACTCACAAGATTTTTTTTTATTAGGCAAGGAGGAATGCTACCACTCAAGTTATTGAATGAAAAGTCGAGATCACGAAAAAAAGATGCATTGCAGAAGGAGGATGGAATCATTCCAGTTAGTCGATTGTTTGCGAGCAAGACAGTAGAATCAATGAAATTTGAAGAGATTGGAGGCTTTTTCAAACCTGTCAGAAGATTAAAAGAAAGGTCCAAATAGGTCTTTTTGGTTTCCCAAATCCAACTAGGAATATCCCCTCGCAAATGATTGTTTGAGAGGTTCAAAACAAACAAACTGGATGCATTTCTAAGATCTGGGAAATCATATAAATTACAAGATGACAGTTGCAACCCTATTAAATTATAGGAACTTGAACTCATGTTAGTTGTGTCAACTGACAGGTTGTTGTTAGAAAGTGTAAGTTCAAAAAGACTTGTCAGACTTTGAATCTTATTCAGTTCAAAAGTTCCATTGAACAAGTTGTCGGGAAGCCTGAGATCTGATAAGTTTCGAAGCTGGAAGAAGAAGTTAGGAATAGGACCTCCTATCCTATTACTACCCAAATCTAGGATATTAAGGTTGGAGTGTTTTATAATGGGAACTACTTCATTGATTTGTCCACTGAATTGGTTGTTGGATAGAATAAGAGAATCAATTGAAGGCAGAACAAAAAGATGGAGAGGAATGGTGCCATTCAACGAATTGTAGCTTAAATCTATACTAGAAAGGTTTTGAAGACCTTTAAAATGCAAGTCAGAAAGTGAGCCCATTAGATTATTATGACTAAGGCCTATAATTTTAAGATTCTTGCAGTTATGAAATGAAGGAATTGAACCAGTGAGGAAGTTATTATTTAAGTAGAGTCCAACTAACTGAGTTAGGTTGGCCAACGTGGATGGAATTGGTCCCATGAAACCAGAGTTTTCCAAATCAAGGTATGCCAAATTAGGGAGATGATGGAATTGGTTAGGAATCTGAGTTGTGGTGAAGTCATTGTTTGAGAGGATAATCTCCGACAAGTATGTCAACTGAAAAAGGGCTGACGACTCACCAATTCTGCCGGAGATGCCCCAGTCGAGGTGCAAACTGATAACGTGCCCCGAGTCATCACATTCCACGCTGTACCATTCGCAACAATCACCTGTCTCATTCCAAATCCCAAAACCACATGCAAGCGTGGAACTGAATTTGAATTCGCTCCTCAACTCAAGTAGCAACTTTTTTTGATCATCGAGGCATTGGCCATCGACAAATATTATAAACAAGAAGAAGAAGATGATGATGGATAGAAGCGAAGAAACTGCCATTGCAATATTTATGGGGGGAATACTTGAGTGCACGCACTGGCTTTAAATATTTGAAGTAAACTCTTGAAGTCTACACCATATGCAGCATTGGCCTACCATGTGGAAAATTGAACAAAAAATTGAATTTATTAGTGAATTTGTGTTATCTGCTAAATAACTTTACGGAGTAATAGAAATCCATGGGTTCCATCCTAAAATCAATTGGTTATAGGAGGAGGGGCCCACGAGACTTATATAGTGATTTCAGTTCTCTTTGTACTACGATGTGAGATAGTTGTAATATATTTTTAGTTTCAATTTCCAACACCCTCCCTCAAACTCTTTAAGGTGAATCTATTTGGGATATCATTTGATCATACCCAGTGTAGTATGTGCAATATTGCCCAGTGTAAGTTATTACATACTCCTACTAGAGTCAGATTTAGAAAATAAAATGAATGATTGAATCTAAGCTTAATTGTAGGTACTGTAATAGTTATAGAGGAAATCTAAATATCAATATTAGGAAACATTAAATGTGTATATGCACCCTAATAAATATGAAGGCTTGGACCCTGATATAAAAATAAAGAGTTGATATGATTTTCCCAAGAATTAGCCTACATATAATAGTGTTCGTTTTTCATTCAAATATAAATTAAGACATTATTAACATTATTTTCGTATTTTTTGTAACAATATATTATATAGAAAAATTACTAAATTAGCTCCACACCAAAAAAATGCAAATAATTAACGATAAAATATCTCACTTCATTTTCGTAAATCACACCACATATTTCTATCTTCGTTTTTCAGTAAATCACACCACATATTTCTAACTTTGTTTTTTATTAAATCATACCACATACTTCTAACTTTGTTTTTATTAAATCACACCACATATTTCGAACTTTGTTTTTATTAAATCACACCACATATTTCTAACTTTGTTTTTTTTTTTGAAGAAAATTCTTTAGACATATTTAAATCACATCACAATGCAAAGTGTTTTTGCATATGGACACAATAAGAAAAGTTAACGTAACCGATTAAAGGTAACAATAGCGAGGGCCATAATTCAATAAATAAGAAATTTCTATGGAGAGTAATATCGAACCGTACGTGTGTGGTTAGAGTAGCGGGTGTGAGACCGTCAGATTGAGTAGTGAAAATGATATTTATAATTATATTCTCCGTTAATCAATTCATGTCAAAGACTGTACATGTATTTATAATATACTATAGAATTACAAGGAGATTACCTATATTAAGAAATAAAATCAAATTCTAACATTCTATGACAATAAATAAGCAAAGATTAAATCTTTATCCGGTATTTAATCTCCTTTTCCCTTTCTCTCCAAATTTTCGAATGTATGGAGGAAAACCCTAGTAGGGTTCCGCCACAAACCCTACGTTCCCTCATCATGTCGATTACTCGTTATTGAAATCTCGATGCGAACCCACAGCTTCATTTTATTCGTTTGATGTTGAAATTTCACTGAATAGTCTAACATGGCTTCTACTCCTATTATATACTTGTCACTCCATTAATAGCAGTGGCCTACCATGTGGAATAGTGAACCAAAAAGGACAGAGACTTTGAAATATAATGCAATTTGTAATTAGTTTTTCATTAAGCTAAAAGTTTACATTTCACAAATTATGTAAAAGAATCAAATTTAAGGAGTTTTGAAAACAAACATTTCTTTTAATTGTAAGTTCTTTAAAATTTTAAAAAAAAAATATTGATCATAAGAAACAAAAATTCCTCTTGATTTAATCTTGAATGCTCGAAAATGTAAATATATAATTGTAATTCAATATTTGAAAAGTGCAAGACATACTAGAATTTGACCGATATTCATTATCTTTGTTGTTGTTATTATTATTCCTTTCATCCATTCCGAATAAATACATTGAATGGGGTGGCATACAAATTTAAATAAAGATGATCGATTTACAGTTATAGTACTAATGATGATGATTAAAATTTAAATGCATTATAAGTAGTGAAATTGGTCAGTCAAATACTATAAATGATAAATAAATTCATATATTGTGGATTGTGGTACTATTTTGAGAAGGTATGTACAAAATTCAAATGAATAAATTTTACGAATATTTCAAGACAAATAAAACTAAACTATTTATAAAACTGTATTGAAAATTTCTATTGGGCCCTTGTTATTGGGCTGGTTCCATACCTATTTATTATAATCAAAGCCCAACATATAGCAGTGCGTCCACAAGCCCCATAAAGTTGAGAAGGTCCCAAACCTTAAAATAGCCTAGAAATTAATTATGCCCAAATATTGGGTTATTTGCTCGTAAATTCATGAGCTTTCAACTTTTTCTGATTTTTTCTCTAAATTTTATTTTTGAATACAGATACACAAATTTTAGTTTTGTCTAATTTTTTTCCAAAATAAAAATCAAAACTGACGTGACAAATTATAATTTATGTGACAATTAAAACGACATCGTTTTGATTTAATTATATTTAAAAAATAAAAAATAAATTTCATATTATCATCTTCTTCACCTATCTCTGTCCCCTTTCTTATCTCTCACTATTCATCATTCGTTCGAGGATTGTACTTGAGCTTGTGGAGAAATGCCCCAGTTCGGGAACCAGAAAAAATAATCTTTTCGTTCTGAAACTAATGTCCAGTCGGGTAAAATTTCAAAGCGCTTAACATTTTTGTATGAAAATCATAGTAGTTATATATGCATTCTCAACATTTTGAAGCAGTCTTTAATCTGTAGGCATAGAACTCCCATGTGTAGAGTCCAATCATTGTCACAATCCATAGCGTCATACTCCAATTCTCCAATTTTCTTTCAAAATTTAAACTAATTTAGTGTTTAATCTCTTAATCCTACCTCGATATCTGATGCGGTGAAGGTGTTGGCTAATGGCTTTATAAGACTAATCATCAGAATTTGACTAAATTAATAATAATAATAATAATAATAATAATAATAATAATAATAATAAAACGAATTTTTGATGCTATACGAGTTTTAACAAAAATGATTGATTTAGTACGAGAGTAGGGTAGAGAATTTGTCGGCCAAGTAGTATATGATTATTAAATTAATATATTTTGCTAATATATTTTGAGATAGTATATATAAAGTGAAATAACAATTTTTATGATTATATCAAAATAAAATAATTATTTTTGACAATGAATGATGAATTATTTGAGTAATAAATAATTATCGTATTGGACTTATACTCTTGGGTTCCACATAACGGCCCTAATTATAGTAGCCATAGGCCCATTTCTATAATCAAAGCCCAATAAATAAATAACTACAAATTGATCAATGTAAAAAAAGGCTAATAATTAAATATAAATTAAATATGCTCAAAATTAATATACATTTGATTTATTGACAATTTATTTGCTAATCATTTCCTGAATACGCATTTATACCTCATTTTTAGTACCTTGGTTTTACATTCTTGAAAAGGTTCGTTTATCTGAAACGTTTGCGGATTGAATATTAATCACATCCCAATTCCCATGGATAGATGCAATAATTCGCAAAACATATTGATTTTTTATATGCAACAATTTGTTAAAATATCATCTTTTTCAGAATGTGTTGATAGTATCCGCCAACTGTTTGTTAGATTGCCTAATTCAAAGCTGGGAAGTTTGAAGGAGCAGAAGGTGTTTGACGAAATTTTTAAGAGAGATACGAATCGCCTACAACATCCTCAAATTCAGTAATCCCAATTGACGTTCCTATTCACGTCTTTCACGCTCCGCGTTTTCCTTGGTTAAGGCATCGACTCGAGACTGAAGAATGTCGATCATAGCTTGCGCTCTCATCACTTCAATCTTCAGCCTCTCCCTGTCCATCGAGATGTCGATGATCTCTTTCTCTAAGTTGCTGATGAACTTGAGGTAGCCGGGAGGGACGGATTTTTCCAGTTCCGCCGAGTTAAACGTGGTCGTGCTGCCCGGGAGGTTGTTTTTCGGGCCTAGGGTCTCTAGAAGGGGGATCTCTACAGGTGGGGAGTGGGTTTTCGTCATCATCATTGTCGAGGTGGAGTCCTCGGATCCGTTGGCGATACTGCAGTTTAGATCATCGCGCTTCGGTCTCTTGCCGTTGTCCAGCTAGAGGTGCTCCGGTTCGGGTGCAGGATCCCTTTTCGACAGGAGAGGGGCACTGGGGGTATCGGCCGGGGCTACGAGAGGCTGCACATCCTGCAAAACATTTTGAGAGAGATTGTTAGGAAAATAGTAATTACAAGATCTCGTGATGCTAAAAAAACTCGATTTCACACGATAAATGTGCTTTTAACCTCGTCTAATTTTCGTTTCTGTCTATTTTAAACGCATAAAACGATCGAATGGGAAAGACGGGCTACTCGAAAACATAAATTTCGATAACAATCTAAACCATAAAAGAAAGTCTTGCACCAAAATGAACAAAACATGCAAGACCTGTTCGGTGTTTGCGACGTCATCTTCCATGACTTCCCCGGGGACCACAAGCGGAACGTCCTCATCCCATTCCTCTTCGATAAACGGGGCATATCGGTCCTCATTAGGTGGTCCGGCGCCACTCTTGTGGAAGATTTTATAGAGCACAAATGCATCCTAATTGACAAAACAAAGACAAGAATTTCATTATTTTAAAGTTAGCATAAGATCTCTGGGAATCGATACACACCTGTAGAACGGCGGCGTTTCCCAGTTCTGTGTCGCACAGTCGGTACTCGTGCATCACCCAATCAGTCCGCTTTCCATCATGGGCATGACCGCTGTGGAAAACGAGCGTTTTCTTCATTCCATTGGACTCGTTCTTATGTTTCACTGGGCGGTCCTTCCCTGTAGCCTTCCAGTACCCTTGCCCAGTGGCACGATTGAGGCGGGATCCACTCCCGTACTTCTTATCCACAGGGCTAAAGAAGAACCACTCTAGATCTCTCGTCTTCAACAACGAATGCTCTATTTAGACAACAAGATTATCATTAAGATACAGAAGCACCATGCACGCGCACGCACCATGCACGTGCACGCACACGCGCACACACACTAATTCACAACATCATTTCTTTATCTAAACTTGAAAAACATAACAGTCTAAAAACAAACACTAAAAAAAACAAGAATCTTATAAGACTGCAACTTTACATCAAACAAAGCATGAATCATCAACAATTATTTAAAAAAATATTAAAAAAATTGAATCTTTTCATACCATCAAGCTCCCATGGCTCAGATTTGTAGACATCAATTTCACTAATTGCTTCAAACCTGAAAGGCATCCCACAAACTTTCCTCCTCAAATAATACCTCACCAACTCCTCATCCGTTGGATGAAACCTGAACCCGGGCGCCAAAGAAGTCGGCGGAGGAGCCCACACCACCACCACCGGCGCCGCCGCCGCCACAATCTCCTGCCCCGTTTCCATCCCCAAGATTATAATTTTTACAAACAACACACACGAAATTGGTGGCAAGAAACCCCTTTTAACACTTAAATGCACTAAAAATGCACACAAAACAGGAAAAGAAAAGTTGCGTTTTTTAATGGAAAAGAGAGCAAGAAATATTGAAGGATGGAAGAGAAATGGAGTGTGTGAGTGTGTGTAGATGAGCTGATACTAATTGTAAATGTTATATATAGAGTGTTTCCACAAGTTTCAAATTTATGTATTTCCCCTTGTACTTTGTAACAATTCTATATCTCACCCTCCTCCCTCGAGAATAACGAATATCAAACTTTTATTCAAAAGCCCAGATGAAAAAAGTGCACTAAACGGCACAAACCAGGAAAAAAAAAGTTGGGTTTTTAAATGGAAAAGAGAGCAAGATTTGAGAATGCCTTTCAGGGATTGCACAGAGGAGAAATGAAATGTTGAAAGGGATTTTGGATTGGTTTTTTGGGAGATTTTTTACCCAAATTGGGGTGGATTTTGGCCAAGAGGCTCAAGAAATGGGAGAGTGTGGTGTGTGGTAAGGATACTTGCTTGACACTGAAATCGATATCAAAGCAAGAAATGTTGAAGGATAGAAGAGAAATGGTGTGTGAGTGTCATATATATAGTGAGTCATTAAATTTCAAATTTATGCATTTCCCCTTATACTTTTGTAAGAATTCTGTATCTCACTCTCCTCTTTCGAGAATAACGAGTATCAAACTTGAATTTAAAAGCATTACTATTATTTATATACATCTTTATCATTTATTACTCCCTCGTTAAGATCGAATATGACTGATTTCTTAAAACGAATACAAGATTTTATGCAACATTATATTTAAGTACGTAGTAATGTTTTCATTTTAATAAATATACAATATTATTTATGGCAAATTAAAATGAAAATGTGACATTTTCATGGGTATCAAATAATTTTTTTTTAAGTGAATGCACAAGCCCAATAAAGTTGAGAAAGGCCCAAACCTTTAAAAGTCACCAAGATTATAATTTTTGCAATTATCTTATTTATCTGCCTTTTGGCAAAACAACAATGATGTGTTATCTATATGTCAGTTTTCAGTACGTGATGATAGCATAGCTATAATAGAAATGGTTCCTTAAGGTGATACGGGAATATGTGGTAGGTGGTGTATTTAAATTTGGTTGTCGAATCGTCACATATCTCGCCGACGGATGAAATAAACATGAATATTGCAAACTTCATAATTTGTACGTAATTCAGTTTTTGAAAAGTTTGAGATAGGATCAGAATTTGACCATCTTTCATAATTTATTTGACAATTTATTTGACAATTTATTATTATTATTATTATTATTATTATTATTATTATTATTATTATTATTATTATTATTATTGTTGTTGTTGTTGTTGTTGTTATTGTTGTTTTTGTTTTTTTTTTGTCCCTTAAAAATTTCATTTGATGTCATAGGAATTTAAACAAAAATGGTAGACGTAATGTGCGAGTATAAATAATTTTTTCTCATAGATGGGTAGTAATATGGGTAGAGAAATTTGTCAGTCAAATACTATAAATGATAAATAAATTAATACATTGTGGTAGTATATTTTGAGAGTATCTATAAATTAAAATTAATAATTTTTGTGAATATATCAAAATAACTATTTTAAAAAAGGGTGCAACTATTATTTGAGAAACGAATAATTATTGTATTAGAATTTCCCTCTACAGCCCTTGTTATTGGGCCAGTTCAATAGGCTCACTTATTATAATCGAAGCCCAACATATAAACAATGAGTATACAAGCCCAATAAAGTTGAGAAGGGCCCAAACCTTAATAAGCCTACAAATTGATCCATGAGCAACCTACATTACAAATTTATTATTCCCCAAATTAATATCCATTTGATTCATTGCCATGTTAGTCTTTTTTTAGATAAGATCGCATATAAAAAGGGGTAGTTATCAATTGCTAACTAATTAGCAATCCCAAACTAAGATTAAATCTTAGCTATTAGATTAGAAGATCTAGTGGTTGAAATAATATCACATGAATTATATTTGTAATTAAAAAAATTAATAGATAAAATTAGAGGGTATTAATGTCAATTCTCCCTCATTAAAATCATCTTAAAATTTTAAATTTACGTAACTCTCTCGATTTAAATTATTTTTTTCGAAAAAAATATATCAAATCAAAGATAATTTTATAAGGATTCCAACCAGATCTCAATTGCATATATTCCGACGACGTTCGGATGATGAAAGTTGATATATTTTATTTTAGTTTTCGTAAATGTTGATAACCAGATTTTTATCAACAAATACATCAAAAAATCTCAATAAAACCATGTAAAAATCTCAATAAATATGTGTTGATATTTTCTTGTACTAGTGTTGATATTCTTATGTCATATTGTTGATAAATTTGTAATACACTATATTGATATAAAAAAACATTCACGAAAATTATCATATGATAATATAATGACGATATTACCCTTTTGTTGATATTTTGTCTACTATTTATTGAGATTCGTAAGATTTAATCTCATCCACTCATTTTAAAATCTAAGGGTAAAAATTTGGTATTGATTTTGGATTAGGGTGGTATGAAGTAGAATATGACCTCATATGTAAATACACATTTATACCTCATTTTTAGTACATTGGTAATAGTACATTCTTGAAAAGGTACGTTTATTCAAGCACTTTTCTCTAAAAATTCGTAATTTTTGAACATATTACTATCTTTTTTCTCAATGTGTTGATGGTATCTGCCAATCGTTTGTTAGATTGCCTGATTTAAAGCTGGGAAGTCTGAAGTAGCAGAAAGTGTTTGACGAAATTCTAAGAGAGGTATGAATTGCCTACTCTAATTCAGTAGCATCTAATATCTAACATGGACGCGTAACTAGGGGATGGTTTTGCGCTAGTCCGATCATATGTCCCAACTTAAGTAGAGAATTGAAGAGAGAATACAACAAGAAAGACTAAAGGTGTGTTGCCTTATTAAAAAAAATAAGAATCAGTTATACGAAAGTAGAGAATAAAAGAAAGAATAAAATAATAAAGACTAAATGTATTGTCTTATTAAAAAATAGAATATGAATCAGTTATACTAAATTAGAGAATTAAAGTGAGAATAAAATAAAGGAGCATTATTCTAGCTTTGATAAGATTAATTTTTACTATTTTTTACTCTCTCTGTTCCATAGTAATAGATGCATTTCATTTTGCATACTCATTTTGAAAAAATAATTATAAATAGTTAAAGTGGAGAAAATGTAAAGTAAGAGAGAGAATATTGTAGATAAGACTCTTCTCTACATTATTATCTTTCTTACTTTACTCTCTGTCCACTTTAACTATTTAATATTATTTTTTTAAAATGAATGCAGAAAATGAAATGTCTCTATTACTGTGGAACGGAGGGAGTATTTAATTATAACTAGTATTATTTTGCAATGCAAAGACCGATCTAATCTTGTAAAAACTCCAAATCACATACTCAATTAAATTGTTTGATCTATTTATAAAAGAAGATATATACACGAAAAGAAACACACATTGCTGAAACAAAAGTACACACCACAAACATATGATCATTAAACACAAGCCAAATCACACAGTAAACCTTTACTGATGGCGTCTCCTAAGCCCATTCCTCCTCTCTTCTCTTCTCTCCTTCTCTTCTCTTCTTTTTCTTACTCTTCTTTCATGTCTTCTTCTCCTTCCTCTCTCAAAGAATATCTTGTCAGCAACCTCTTCTATCTTCTCAAAGTATCTCTCTCTCAACCTTCTGCAAAATAACAGTGTCCATGCAATGCTTCCGAATCCCACAACATAACCAGACGCAGCAAACACATATTCCCACTCGATCTCCTCATCTTTTGATTCTGAATCCACTGATGGTGATGGACCAGGTGGACGACGGTTGTTGAAACTTCCATTGAGTGGGAAACCATATAACCCCGCGTTTCCTACATATGAATCTGCCGTAAACGTTTGAAACTGAGTGCCAGTTGGAATCAGTCCAGTGAGATGATTGTATGACAAGTTCAAAACTGAAAGGAAATTGAGTTTGGCGAGCTCGTCTGGTATTCTTCTGATGAGCTTGTTTGCAGAGAGGTCGAGCGACCCAAGCTCTGTCAAGGCACCCAATGATCTCGGGATTCCATCAGTGAGAGAGTTGTGAGATAAGTTTAGAAGATAGAGTGAGCTAAGATTACCAATTGCATCTGGTATTTCTCCGTGAAAACGATTGGAAGACAAATCAATGGATGTAAAGTCAGGCCAGATCTTCACAAGCTTCACCTCTACATTTTTCAAAGTTATTGTCACCTCATCCCGATAAAAATCGTTTGCACTTAAAATATCGGAGGCTGAACGGCTGCGCCTTAAATATGCTTCTCAAGTTGGAGAGGAATGATGCTACCAAGTCAGGCATATTGTTTGAGAGGTCCAAATCTGATAAATAAGATAAATTTCTAAGATTTGGGAAATCATGCAGATTGCAGGATGACATGTGCAATATGTTTAAGTTGGGGGAGAATTCATAAGAACTTGGACTCATGTCAACTGACAAGTTATTGTTTGAAAGAGTAAGTTCCAAGAGACTTGTGAGACTTTGGAACTTATTCAGCTCAAAAGTGCCGTTGAACAAGTTGTCAGAAAGCTTGAGACTTGACATGTTTCGAAGCTGGAAGAAGAAGTTAGGAATTGCACCACCAATCCTATTACCACTCAAATCTAGCCAACCAAGGTTTGAGTGGTCTACAATGGAAATTTCTTTAATTTGTCCACTGAATTGGTTGTTGGATAGAAGAAGAGATTCAATTGAAGGCAGGACAAAAATATGGTGAGGAATGGTGTCATTCAATGAATTATAGCCTAAATTCAAATAAGAAAGGTTTTTAAGACCTTGAAAATGCAAGTGAGAAAGTGAGCCCATCAGATTATTATGACTAAGGTCTACTTTTTCAAGATACTTACATTTATGAAATGAAGGGATTGAACCAGTGAGAAAGTTACTTGACATATACAGGCCAACTAGCTCTGTTAGGTTGGCCAGTGTGGATGGAAATGGTCCCGTGAAACCAGAACTTGACAAACCAAGGTATGCCAAATTTGGGAGATGATGGAATTGGTTAGGAATCTCACTAGTGGTGAAGTCATTGAAGCCAAGGTTAAGGATCGACAAGTATGTCAACCGGAAAAGGGAGGATGACTCACCAATTCTGCCGGAGATGCTCTTGCTAGTGAGGTCCAAACTGATAACGTGACCCGATTCATCGCATCCCACGTTGTTCCATTCGCAACAATCACATGTCTCATTCCAATTCACTAAACCAGGTGGAATGGAAGAATTGAATTTGAATTCATTCCTGAGCTCAAGTAACAACTTTTTTTGATCATCGAGGCATTGGCCCTCGACAAATACTACGAAGAAGACCAAAAAAAGGAAGCGGAGAAGTATTGAAAGAGGCATTACAATGAAGATGATGTATATTAATATTATGGTGGGAAAATATACTTGAACTCTGGCACATGATTGAAATATGCAAGACTAAGAGGATATATATACATATATATATATATTTCGAAATATTACAATTATTGGTTTATGAACGAGGCAGCTTCTTCGTTGCTCACTTGCTTTTTTATTAAACCCATTTTAAACGTTAAAATAAGTCAAAACTCAGCACCTGCTTTTCAAAGGCAAACAGTATATGATTGTCTGCTCAACTTATTTCAAAATTTTATGTAAAAATGAAGTTTAAGTTATTTCAAATTTTTATATTTATATATATAATTTTCCATATTACGGCCTTAAGGAATATTTCACAATAGAAGAAGCCTGAAGAAATTAATTTGGATTTTGAGTCAAACTAAATATTTAGACCAACTTAATTAAATATATTGGGCAAGTGTTATACTCCCATGTCTCAGTTAAGATTAGGGATGTCAATTGGGCTAAATCCACTCTGGTTGTCGGGCTTTTCGGGTGCAGGTTATTCGGATTGTGAATTTTTCAGGTTATAAATTTTTGGCCCCAACCTTAAATCTTCGAGTTTCGAGCTAACCCACGGGTTAGTCGGGTCAACAGTAATCTTATATGTTACTTTCTATCCTATCCAATACTCTAAATTATTTAAAAGCAGATTGTCGCAAATAGTAAAGTATTATCAAAGTGATCAAGAGAAAGAAAATAATAACAATTCAAAATTGAAACAAAACTGATAAACATATTGTTTAATTAATAGCACACGTGAATTTTACTACAATTAAATGGAAATCATGCATTTCATATAACTCTAACTTTCAATTTAAGAGGGAAGACATAATTACCATATATTTTTCATATCAATATTGTATTTAATATTGATTTTACCAAATATGATTGTTATAAGTATATAATCCAAAATTTTAATTATATTTTTATATTAAATGCTCAACCTGTGGGCTAACCCGCAACCCACCTGGGCCAGCCCGCATAACCCGCCTACCCGAACGGGTTAGCCCTTGTAGCCCGCTTTTGAATATGGGTTGTGATTTTTCGGCCCTAACCCTATAATTTTACCGGGTAATTCGGGTCGACCTGTGGGTTTCGGGCTAAATTGACATCCTTAGTTAAGATGACTCATTTCTTTTTCGCAATCGTTTAGGAAAAATAACAATAAATAGGTAAAGTTGAGAGAAATTAAAGTAAGAAAGAGAATAAAATACGTTATTTTTTCTCTTACTTTACTTTTTGTCCATTTTAACTATTTATAGTATTATTTACTTACTTTTTGTCATTTTAACTATTTATAGTATCATTTCCCCAAAATACGTATAAAGAGAAAGTGATTGGGACGGATCGAGAGAATAATAATATTGGAACATTTAAAACACCATGCTTGGATGATATGGACTGCCCAAAACAAGAATAATTGTTTTTTTTATGATTGAGAGACTAACGAAGAGTCCCACTTTTTTGACAATTTGATTGAGAGACTGTCGGATTGTTTGATTCTATCTTTCGTAATTCCACAAGTAGGCCCAAGCGCCGATAACCTATTTCTATGTTCATATTTTTACTATAAAATAGTAAACAAAATTTGATTTGTTTTTCTCTCTACCCATGGCTCAATTTTTAAGATCAAAATCCGGACTTTGTATTTCTTATATATTAGATATAATAGCCATTTCAATCACATAGTTTGCTTTGATTTGAAAAACGAAATATTAACATGAAGTTTTAATTTAGATCAATCATATCGCATGTCAAATTTTGGGTGAAATCACAAATATTTTAAGGATGATCAATACATTTTACAAATCTGGCATAATTATGGCGTATACTAAGAAATTTAATAGCTCTCGTTTGGCTGTACTAATAAATTTTGATTTTTGATCCATTTTCCATATTCGTAGCAATGTAATTACTTCATCCGTCTGAGAATATATGTCTCATATTTGACTGATATGAGTTTTAAGCAATTGTAGGTAAAAAAGTTAATGGAATGTGATGCCTATTTTTATATATTTGTTTTATAATAAAATATGAGTGGAATGAGTTAATGGAATGTAGAGTTCACTTGCTATATATATAGTAAAAGTGAAATGAGACATTTATTGGCGAATAGATGAAAAAGGAAAAATGAAATATTTAATGGCGGACGGAGGGAGCAGAAGATAGGCAAAAAGTTCACAAATTAAAGTCTATATTTGAACAAAATAGTGTCCTTAACCGGTCATGTTTTTGTAGTGTCGGGCTTAATGAAAGGATCTGCATATTTTTTATAAACCATATACACTTTTTATAAGTGGCATTATTACCAACTTATAGATCAAATATTTTCTTGAATCTTTGCAAAAGTAAATTTTGAATCTCGAATGTGTATTAAAAAACTTTAGAATTCTTTTTACGGACAAGGAACTCCTATATACTACTCTCCCCGTCCGCCATTAGGAGTCTCATTCATGGGCGGCACGAGTTTTAAGAAATGTTAAGAAAAGTGGGTAGAAAAAAATTAGTGGAATAGGGGTCCCACTTGTATATATTAGTTTTAAATAAAATGTAAGTGAAATGAGTTAGTGGAAAGTGGAACCATATTACCATTTATGGTAAAAGTGAACCGGTACTCTTATTTGCGAACGGACTAAAATGGAAAAACGGAACTCCTATTCACGGACACACGGGGGGGAGTATTTCATAATAGAGGTATGTAAAAAATTACGGTTTAATTTTGAATCATAAGCATTACCTTTGTAATGATGAGTCCCACTTTTGTCCACAATTTGATTGAGAGAGTGTCAGCGTGTTAATTGATTCTACCTTTTGTAATTCTAACGTAGGCCAACGCGCCGATAACCT
The DNA here is from genome assembly GCF_029641045.1 of Salvia hispanica. Lineage (NCBI taxonomy): Eukaryota > Viridiplantae > Streptophyta > Magnoliopsida > Lamiales > Lamiaceae > Salvia > Salvia hispanica. The sequence continues at coordinate 24,975,346 of NC_142693.1, read as the reverse complement.
TTTTCTATGTTCACTTTTAATGAATTAACAAAATTTGGTTTGCTTCTCTCACAACCCATCTTACACGCAATTTATAACTCCAAAATTGGGTTAATTCTTTTTTTTTCTAACTTGGTAATAGCATTCCATTTTAATGAAGAAGAATAGAATTGTTCCCAGTTAGGGAGTGACGCATAAAGGTTATGCGTCTTTAAAAGTAAAACGCATAAAGGTTATGCGTCTTTACTTAATGACGCATAAGGGTTATGCGTCGTCAAGTTAAAACGCACATAAAATTAGCGTTTTGGAGTGACGCACAATAGTTATGCGTCTTTATTTAGTGACGCATAAGCATTATGCGTCTTTCACTAGTGACGCATAACCGTTATGCGTCTTTCATTAGTGACGCATAAGGGTTATGCGTCTTCCAGTTGCAATTTAAACAGCAGAACAGAGGCAGAAACACATTTCGACAGAGGCAGCGAGCAGGCAGCGGCAAAGTCGCGATTTTCCATCTTCTCCGGCGCAATTGTCCATCTTTTCCGACGAATTTCAAACATATTCGGTATTTGTTCTTCAATTTGGCTACATTTATCCCTTATTGCTTAATTTATGTATGTTTTCCCTAATTTAACAAAGTTAGAGTTTAGGATGAAATTGATGAAATTTCGGACGATTTTTGTTGTTTTGTTGCCTATTTGTGTGTTTCACATGTATATAATTAGGAAGTGATTCAATTTTTGATGAAGTTGGATTGTTGAAGTTGAATTTTATGATTAAGTTGAATTGAAGTGTGTTTTTCAGTTGTAGTTGCAATTTAAGTTGGATTGTTGAGTTTTTATGATTAAAATTGAATGTTGATTAAGTTGGGTGATTATTTTGGGTGATTATTTTGAACTTAAGAATGTTGGAATGTTGATTCAATTTGAGTTTAGAGTTTATGATTATGTTGGAATGTTAATTCAATTTGGGTTATTATTTTGAAGCAGATGGCATCTTCAAGTTCTGAAGAACAGTTATGTTATGGACCTGAGGATCCATCATTACTCTTTTATCAAACCGAACACATTTCAGCCTCCTTGTTGGCGAATGGCACATCAAATGTGTTTAGAGTTCCTCGGACGGAAAGTAAGGTCTGGACAGTGCAAATACATCCAACTGTGAAACATTGGCTTGATGTATGGGGTTTCAAAGGCTTGTTGGAATGTGGAAGGCCGATGAGGATAGACAACGAGCTTATCACTGCCTTGATCGAGCGCTGGAGGCCTGAGACACACTGTTTCCACCTACCAGTTGGAGAGGTTACTGTAACCTTACAGGATGTGCAAAGCTTGTGGGGCTTGAGAGCAGACGGTCGTGTTTTCACTGGCCGTGACTACCCTATCGGATATGACGATTGGCCCAGCAAGTGTCGAGATATGTTAGGATGGATACCTGACGTAGAAAATGAAACGAAGCAGGGCGGTTTGTTAATGACATCTCTTATCCACCAAACGACGATACCTTTGGAAGATGGGCTGTATGATTATGTATACATGCAAAGGACACGTATTCATGCGTTGATCTTGTTAGGGGGTCTTATTATACCGGACACCACAGGGTGCAAGGTCCCCTTTATGTGGTTGAATGCCTTTGACGTGTCTAGTATCAGTTGGGGTAGCGCTGCCTTAGCGTTTTTGTATCATTATTTATGCGAAGCATCCATAGGCAGACAGAAAAGAGATGTGGGTGGACCTATGGTTCTTTTGCAGCTATGGGCGTGGGAAAGAATGCCCACATTGAGGCCATTCTTTTTTATATCGCCTATGCACACGTCGTATACCCCATCTGGAGCCAAGTAATGTATTTTTTACATTAACTCACTTAACTATGTTTCTTTGTTAACTTTTGACATAAATGTTTTGTATAGGTGGCATGGAGTTACTGAAATTAGAAATGCTCCCCGATATTCAGTAGCTCATTATCGTGATCAGTTATCACTGATTCGTCCCGGTCAGGTGAAATTTATTTTTGTTGGGTTAGTTAATGAATTTACTATTTTCTAAACTATGAAATTAATTTTGATATTTATATTATTTTTTTGTAGTTTGTGTGGACACCGTATACAGATTGTATCCTGCCTGATTACTGCATTGATTCGACTGCATCCTTCTTGTGCGACACTTACTTGGTGTGTTGGTCATTTGTCGAGGCACACGAGGCTGGACGAGTTTGCCGACAATTTAACCGCTACCAAGGTATTCCTGAGTATCGTGATAGGATGCTAGGTGATGCGGGACATTTGTCTAAAAGTCACTGCCGTGGGAGGAAGGGTGCTGATTGGGCAAAGATACATAAATTCTACATAGATGAATGGGATTTGAGACACGACAGGTCCCAATCAACTTTTCACCATGCAACGGCGTCCATGGAAGGTTCCTGTCATCCGGGCTATATGGCTTGGTACAATAGGATCACAGTGTCGTACCTAGTTCAACCTGGGACGTAGTCAACAGTTGGGATGAACGAGTTAGCCTCTTCGTTGAAGTTGACGGTATGTTATGTTTTTGTATATAAAAATGTATTTAGTTTGATGTTTGTATAGATTGATTGTATAGATTGATAATAATGATTATATATTTGTATTATCTAGGTTGAGGCCCTTCAGGGGATATGGCATTTGACCTCTGAACACGACAACGACCCTCGGTTACGGCAGATCCGAGAAATTGCTACTGAGGCCCTTCGTGCGACGAACCACACTGATGTGATGGAGTATCCAGCTTCGCAACGGCGAAATGTGGCCATGCCGCCACGCCCACCAAATTCTCTTCGTCATGGATTGCCGGGTGTTCGGACGGGTGGACACGGGTGGACACGACAGCATAGGTTGTCGCAGCCGCAGCCCGACTATACGGTACCATCGCCACTGCATCCAGAATACGATCCCCCAGGTTGGACTGTCTACCCAGGGTCACAGTCTCAGTTGAGTGGTGCAAGCCACGAGCACTCGCAATGGGGAGCACGATCATCATGTGACTCATTCTTTGGCGGTGGGTCTGATTGGAACGCAGCGCTAGCAGGACATGATCCATACTTCCAGAATTATCAATTCGTGGATCCGGTTGGGGAAGAAGAAGGCGAGGACGAAGAGGGTGAGTGCGAGGAAGAAGAGGGTGGGGAATCAGGGAGTGAGGAAGATGATGAAGTAGTAATATCTCGACCACCCACCGAGGGATCGTCACGACCAACAGTGAAGAGTTCATCAAGTAAGATTGGGAAGGCTATGCATAATGTATTGAGGGGGTTTTCAACAAGAAAGAACAAAGGGAAAGCTCCAACAAAATTCACGCCTTCGAGGAAATAGGTGTTTGATAGGGGCTTCATTTGTATCTTTAGTGTGAACTTATATGTTTTAATTGTAACACCCAATTAAATCAAGTTTAAGATTTCACAATTCTAATACGATAAAGAGATATATTAATCAAGACCTTTTTTTAAAAAAAAGTATTCACTATTAATAATTCGATCCATAAACATATTTAATTTATATTTGGATGTCATGCTGCACAAAACCTTAATTACTTTGATGTAATATTGATTCGACTATTTGACTATTTACTATTTACTATTTTAATATTCATTTCTTCAATATGTGGCACCATTGAAAATTTATATATTTATCTATTTAGATCTACCATATTCCATCCCTTCTATAATAGTTTTACAACTATTCTCTTTTTAAATTCTTAATAGCACACGAAATATTTACAATGTAGTAAAAAGTATACATTTAATTTTCTAATTATTCTTGAATGTACTAATACTAATTGTAGCATTCCACCATTTATAGTAATATAAATTAATTGTCGATTTCAAACTTTTTATGGATTAATTTCATTTTGATGATCCTCTTCTTCTTAAAATAGTAAATTTGTCTAACTCTATTTTTGGGATGTTATATTAATTCTTGCAATTTTAAGGTAAATTCTTGGAAATTTTTTACAAAATTGACAATACAAAGTATCGATTGTCAAATAATCATTCCACCTGGATAAAAAAAAAATGACAACAATATTCATCTGACATAATAACTGTCAACAAAAGTCAATATAATAAGTGTCAACAACATCTACCACAAAATGTTGATAAATAAACATAGTAACTGTCCAATAAGATCCACCATCAGTTTCTGTAGCAAAAAACAAACATCAACGATATTCAGCTTCGAAGCCATGCCTTCTCTTGTCAGCTGTTCCTGCAAATCAACAAAAATAGTCAATAAAAAAACTAATAGCTCTCAAATGCACAACTCAATCAATGCCAAAAGCAAGGAAATATATACCACGAAATTACTGAACAGCACCGTCTGTGTAATTTCTTCGGTCATGCCCCTCTTTCCCGCAATTTCTGCAACGGCGGGGAGCCCTCGGTTCATCTTCCGAGCGGACATCCATTTGATTACGTATCCTCCTTCTTCTAATTCGGCCACGCCTTCTAGGAATCAACTGCTGGGGGGTGATGCGCAATTTCCATGGAGGTTCAACCCAATAATCTTCGTGTCTTGGTGCATCAAATGAATTTTCACCATAGTACTGTGATCTCCATGTACTTAGGTAGTAGGACTTATCTATAAGGTCAATCATGACGTGACATCTGTCTCTAGCAACTGCACAACCATGTGAACAAGGAATTCTCCACGTCTGCCACTTACCACAACTACACGTCGACTCCAGATACCTGACTTTTTGTACATTGTTGCCCTTTGACACTCCATTTTCTATTCTTCCTCGAGTTCGGACATGATACTTCCCTATATCTCGGTCAACTACAGTAATGTAATGTTTTCGCCCCTTTGAGTCATTCCTAGCAAGCATGTCCCCCGCCCACGGGGTAAACTCACCTTTAGTGTGTTCAATTGTTGTCTTCTTCTGCACCCACCATTTCACCGTCCTCCAAAATGTCAAATCAACCAAAGCTCTAATTGGCAACTCTCTAACACCCCGCAACACGTTGTTGTAGCACTCCGACATGTTTGTTGTGGCCATCGAAGTGTGTTATCGTAGCATAGTGACCAACATTCTTTTGTAATCCTATCAAGCATTCGCATCGCACCACGGCTGACATCAGATAGTGCTCGACTTCTTCTGTCAAATTTACGTACCTGAGTACTGACCCCCAACTTCCAGATCATGGCCTTCAAACTGGGGCCCTTGTGCTTCTTCAACACATTTGCCCTCACATGGACCAAACAAAATTTGTGGTGTATCTGCAGGGCTCTTGTCATGATTACACTTGTCATGATTACAGACTCCATTGCTTTGAAGATTCCTTTATGCCTATCTGATATAATGCACACCTCTCTCTCGTATTTCACCACATGAGTTCTTACATGATCCAAAAACCACGACCAACTGTCATTGGTTTCTTCATCCACCACAGCATATGCAATAGGCAAGCATGTCTTGTTAGCATCAAAACCACAAGCAACAAGCAACTTACCTTTAAATCTTCCTCGGAGGTGAGTCCCGTCTATTGTTAACACCGGTGCAGCCTTCTGGAAAGCATGTATTGCAGGCCCAAATGCCCAGAAAACATAGTTGAACACATTTGTACGTCTCTGACTCAATAGCTCATTGTGCTTCCACTCAACAATTGTGCCCGGATTCTGTGACTGGAGTTCAAACATGTAGCTTGGCAACTGCCTAAATGATTCCTCCCATCCACCATATACAAACTCTATAGCCTTTCTCTTTGCATACCATGCCTTCTTATAACTGATTGACACACCAAATCTGTCTTGAACATCAGCTATTATTGAGAAGACCTTGAAATCGGCACATTGTCGCACATGATGTCGAATACACAGAGCAATCATTGCCGATGAGAAGTTAGCATGATCTCTGTTAGCACGATGGCCTACACAAGTATGTCGCCCCACCCACTTTCTAACTTCCCACATATCGTCATGCGCCCTTTGAGTAACTGAAACCTCCCACTTACATTCCCTTGCTTTTTCAGCGTCGGTGGTGCTGATGATGCCAATACCTGTTGCTGTCGTTCCTGCAGGAAATTTGCATACGGCATGCCACCTTCTTAATTTGCTCTCGACGACCTTAAACTGTTTTTCCTGCCACAAACTCCACATAGTTATAGCAGTCTTCACATGAAGCTTTGAATCAAATTTTGTTCCCAACACAATCCGATGCGGCTCATTCTCATCCCAATACAAATTGATGTGTTCATTATCAACAACATCATCAGATACTCAAGAAGGACGACTTGGTAATTCGCGAAAGAATTTCAACCCTCTAGTGTTGTATTCCGGAAGTGGTTGTTCACCTTGTACAACAGGTTTACATGGTATTAGCTCATCATCAGAAGAACCATCACCATCATCACAAGAACCATCACCATCACAGAGATCGGGTTCTGGCTCAGTATCAGATAGTGTTGTTGGCTCATTAAGAACATCTGCTACATCTACCTCATCATTCAATCCACCACCAACATCAACAGCATCTACAACATCTCTCTGCTCATTCATACTATGATCAAAGTTCATATGTTCACCCCTCGCAGATGATCCAATACCACATTCAGAGCTCAAAAGTTCAACCCTCGCAGATGATCCACTACCAAAATCAACAACTCGTGAGATTTCTGAACTTCTAACAGGTGAATACTCAACAAATAATTCAATACACCCACTTGAATTTCGAGCATTGTTGAACATAAACATTACACTTTCATCATTGCAAATCACAGAACATGTATAACTCATCCCGGAAGCAAACACTATACATTGTCTCCACAATAATTCTATAGTGTGTTGGTTCACATCTATTCTCATCGCATCATATATCATTGCTACCAATTCAGAATAGGAAACACACGAATTTAATACGATGGAGCTCCTCGCACGAGGTGGATCATAACCAATACCCATATGTGGTAGTTGAACTACTCTACCACCCCAATACAAACTCACAAATACTTGCATGATTTCTGCATCACAAACATTTTCCAAAAACAACAATGAGGGACATTTTTTCTATAAGCCCTAATTTTTAATAAATTGGGTAAAACTAACAAAGTAGAGCAAAATAAACATGAATAATGATGAATGTAGCCAAATTGAAGAACAAATACCGAATATGTTTGAAATTCGTCGGAAAACATGGACAATTGCGCCGGAGAAGATGGAAAATCGCGACTTTGCTCGCTGCCTCTGTCGAAATGTGTTTCTGCCTCTGTTCTGCTGTTTAAATCACGACTGGAAGACGCATAACCCTTATGCGTCACTAATGAAAGACGCATAACGGTTATGCGTCACTAGGAAAGACGCATAATGCTTATGCGTCACTAAATAAAGACGCATAACTGTTGTGCGTCACTCCAAAACGCTAATTTTATGTGCGTTTTTACTTGACGACGCATAACGCTTATGCGTCATTAAGTAAAGACACATAACCTTTATGCGTTTTACTTTTAAAGACGCATAACCTTTATGCGTCACTCCCTAACTGGGAACAATTCTATTCTTCTTCATTAAAATGGAATGCTATTACCAAGCTAGAACAAAAGAAGAATTATCCCTCCAAAATTCACACTTTGCCTTTTTTATATATAAAAGATACTCCCTCCGTCCACAAACAATAGATCACTTTGTGTATGACACGAGTTTTAATGTAGAATTGGTAAAGTAAGAGAGGAGGAAAAAAAAAGTAAGAGAGGGGAAAAAAGTAAGAGAGAATCTTTCCATAAATAACTGTGATCTATTTTTTTGGATGGCCAAATATGGTAATTGTGATCTATTTTTTGGGAACGGAGAGAGTAATAATTATTTAAATTAAATAATCATTTTTAATTTGGGTAATTTTACAAGGTTTGAGAATAAAATATGGAATTACAAAGTTTTAAATGCATGGAAATGTTACGAGTATGACAAGAATGTTAGTTCAATTCCTTATGGTGATAGATGTTTATGTGGTAGTTGGTGTGTTTTGCTAAAAAGAAGACCGTATGAAATAATCGTGAACTGCAAACTTCATAATTTATAATTGAGTTTTAGAAAAGTACGAAACATACCGAAATTTAACTATTGTTCATGAATTATTTGATAATTTGTCATTATTATTAATATTCCCATATTCCCTCCACCCCGAATAAATAGATTGAATGGAATGGCATAAAATTTTTAATAAAGATGATAAAATTAATGTGAGAGTAGAAATAATATTATCTCATGGTACAAATAATGGTGAATAAATGTATTATGGGTAGAGATCTTGGTCAGCCAAATACTACAAATGTTAAATAAATTGATACATTGTGGTAATATATTTTGAGAAAGTATTTATAAATTTAATATATAAATTGTTATGAATATATCAAAACAAATAAAAATAGACTATTTTTAAAATTGTGTTAGAATTTCCTCTATAGCCCTTGTTATTGGGTTTGGTTCCATACCCATTGATTAATAAAAGCCCAATAGATAAAAAAACTTGTACAATCCTAATAAAGTTGAGAAAACCAAAATCTTATAAAAGCCTATAAATTATTCATTTGATTTACCATATCTTTATGACTTTATTATATGTACATACACACTTATACCTCATTTTTAGTACAGTGGTAAATGGTAGTAATAGATTCATGAAAAGGTTCGTTTATTTAAACAATTTTCTCTAAAAATCGATCTGATCCCATGGATAGATGCGATATTTTGTAAACATATTGATCTTTATATGCAATAATTCGCAAAATATTATCCTTTTCTAAATGGCTTGACAGTATCCGCCAATTTTTTGTTAGATTGCCAAATTTAAAGCTGGAATCTGAGGGAGCAGAAGGTGTTTGACGAAAGACTTGAAAGAGGTATGAATAATCACACTAGCATATCTTACGCACTAGTTATCCAAATTTCAATATTTCAATCAAGACTCATTTTTTCCCTTTTTCTTGTTTCCTTTTTAATTATATAATTCATAAATATGATAATTTGCCTCAATGTAATTGGATATCCAATATTTTATGGAAGTTTAAAGATAGTGTTTGGAGAGAAAAAGTAATTGGCTTTAAAATTCTATCATTTTGTTTATAGAATTCCATCCCTAAATGAATTATCTACCCTACCAAACATGTTTTTAAGTAAGGGGGTGGTTTTGCTTGAGTGAGAAACTTGTTTTCGGTAAGGAAGGTTAAGAATGTGTTGATTAGATAGTTAAGTGGTGAGATAATAATGTAGAAAGGACAATAAAGAAGAAAACTGAAGAGAGAAAACATAAGTCAGAGTAAAATGTTGCCTTTTGCTAAAATCGAAAATAGCTCACTTATAATTTAATGGTAAAAAAAGAAATACTAACTCACTTATAATAGGATAGGGGACGAATGGATCATTATTTTAGCTTTGAACATGTTTCATTTTTTATTTTATTATAGCCATCATTGTGCATTGGAAAGAGGCCGATCTAATCTTATAAAACCCCAAATTGACACAAAATCAAATTGTTTGATCGATTTATGAAATGAGATATATTACCAAAAAACAATAATAAGATAGAAGTTTGGAGCGCACATAAGGATACACACATAGCTAAAAGAAAAGTTTACACCACACTAAAAGCTAATCAAACACAAGCCAAATTACATCTTCAACCTTCAATGATGATGATGTCTCCTAAGCCCATTCCTCCTCTCTTCTCTGCTTCTTATTCTTCTTTCATGTCTTTTTCTCCTTCCTCTCTCAAAGAATATCTTATCAGCAACCTCTTCTATCTTCTCAAAGTATCTTTCTCTCAAGCTTCTGCAACAAAACAGTGTCTACGCGACGCTTCCTATTCCCACAATGTAACCAAATGCAGCAAACACATATTCCCACTCGATCTCCTCCTCTTTTGGTTCTGAATCCTCTGATGACATTGGAACAGGTGGATGAGTGTGGTTGAACTTCCGTTGAGTGGGAAACCAGATAACCCCGCGTTTCCTTCAAATGAATCTGCCGAAAACATTTGAAACTGAGTACCCGTTAGGATCTGTCCACTGAGATGATTGTATGACAAGTTCAAGACTGAAAGGAAATTGAGTTTGGCAAGCTCCTCTGGTATTCTTCCGGTGAGCTTGTTTGAAGAGAGGTCGAGCGACCCGAGATCTGCCAAGGTACCCAATGATCTTGGGATTGCATCAGTGAGAGAGTTGCGAGATAAGTTAAGAAGATAGAGTGAGCTGAGATTACCAATTGCATATGGTATTTCTCCTTCAAAACGATTGGAAGACAAATCAATGCATGTAAAGTCAGGCCAAATCTTCACAAGATTCATATCAATTCCTTTAACGGTTATTGTCACCTCAATGTGGTAGTAACTATTGGCACCTATAAAGTTGGAGTTAGAGCGGTTGAACTTGACATGTTTAGGACTCTCTAACATCATTCCTCTCAAACTCGAGAAGTTTAGCGAATTCTGACAACCACTGAAATCATTTGAAGATATATCCAGAATTTGAAGATCCGGCCAACTTATGCGACATCTCAAGTTTCCATGGAATTTGTTGGAGCGCAAAACAAGTATGCGCAACTTCAACGGCAGCATGCATGGGAAGATATCCTTGAGGTTGTTATTTCCAACATTCATCACCAGTAGATTTTTACAATTTGACAGAGACTTAGGAACCTTCCCGCCTAAGTTGTTATCACTAACATCAAAGGTTTGTAGGTTACACTCACTAGAAAATTGATCAGGGATAGAACCACTGATTTTATTTCTCCTAAGATTGAGCACTTCTCTCACATGATTTTTTTATATTATGCAAGGAGGTATGCTACCACTCAGGTTATTGAAAGACAAGTCGAGAACACCAAATGGAGATGCATTGCAGATGGACGGTGGAATCATTCCAGTTAGTTGATTGTTTGCAAGCAAAAAAACATAATCACTGTAATTTGGTGTAATTTGGAGAGATATGAGGCTTTTTCAAACCTGTCAGAAGATTAAAAGAAAGGTCCAAATAGCACTTTTCGGTTTCCCAATTCCAACTAGGAATATCCCCTCGCAAATGATTGTTTGAGAGGTTCAAATCTATCAAATTGGATGCATTTCTAAGATCAGGGAAATCGTACAAATTGCAAGATGACATGTATAACACATTTAAATATGGATATCCTGTCGAACTTGAACTCATGTTGGTGGTGTCAACTGACAAGTTGTTGTTAGAAAGACTAAGTTCCCAAAGTCTAGTAAAACTTTGAATCTTATTCAGTTTAAAAGTGCCATTGAACAAGTTGTCAGAAATAATAAGACCTGATATGTTTGGAAGCTGGAAGAAGAAGTTTGGAATAGGACCTCCAATCCTATTACCACTCAAATCCAGTTGAAAAAGGTTAGAGTCTACAACCGAAATTTCTTTGATTTGTCCATTGAATTGGTTGTCGGATAGATCAAGATCATAAACTGAAGGGAGGACAAAAATATGGTGAGGAATGGTACCGTTCAAAGAATTGTGGCTTAAAATTAAACGAGAAAGGTTTTTAAGACCTTGAAAATGGAAGTGAGAAAGTGGGCCCATTAGATTATTATCACTAAGATCTATCAATTCAAGATTCTTGCATTTATGAAATGAAGGAATTGAACCAGTTAGGAAGTTACTCAATAACCTGAGTTGAACTAGCTGAGTTAGATTAGCCAACGTGGATGGAATTGGTCCCATGAAACCAGAACTTGTCATATAAAGGTATGCCAAATTCGGGAGACGATGGAATTGGTTAGGAATCTCAGTTTTGGTGAAGTCATTGCTTGAGACGTCAGCTTCGACAAGTATGTCAACCGGAAAAGGGCTGATGACTCACCAATTCTGCCAGAGAGGCCCCCGTTGAGGAGGTCCAAACTGATAACGTGACCCGAGTCATCGCATCCCACGTTGTTCCATTCGCAACAATCACCTGTCTCATTCCAATTCACTAAACCAGGTGGAATGGAAGAATTGAATTTGAATTCATTCCTGAGATCAAGTAACAACTTTTTTTGATCATTGAGGCATTGGCCATCGACAAATATTAGAGCATCACCAATGCAAATAGACCAGCCATAGGTCAGCCACTCTCTCTCTCTGCCACGTCAGCAGCACTAAAAATCCACCTGCCACATCAGATTTAGGCCAGCCATAGGCCAGCCGCAATAAAAATAATTTAAAAAATACTACATTTACGGAATTAAAATTACGATTTACGGAATTAAATTTACGAGACATATACGGAAAAATTCATTAATTTCATTAAAAAAGGTACATAGATAAAAAAAATTACATAATAAAGAAAAAAAACTATCTCCGTGCAGTCCTCCGTGCCCACAAGTCTTCAATTATATCCTTTTGGAGTTGAATATGAGCATCCACTTGGCGCATGTCGGCAAATTCCTTGAGGCGGCCGACTTCATCGAGAGGTACCCCACGTCGTAAGCTAGGGGTGGCCGTTCCGTGGCTTGGACCGGCTTCATCGTCATTGGCCCAACTAGTCAGTCGTACGCCTTCGTCTTCGACGATCATGTTGTGCATGATAATGCAGGCGTACATTATTTGGAAAACGCATTGGACATCCCACAAACGCGTTGGACCCTTAATTGCCGCCCATCGAGACTGGAGCACACCAAATGCGCGCTCCACGTCCTTGCGCGCCGACTCCTTTCGTTCCGCAAAGTAGGCCTTCCTTTCATCACTTGCGTGCCTGATCGTCTTCACAAAGACAGGCCACCTAGGGTATATCCCATATCATGCCGGTTGCCGTTGGCCACAAATGAGACGGCTGGACCGACGCCCTGGCACTTCTCGTTGAAGAGGGGAGACGAGTTCAGGACGTTGAGGTCGTTGTTCGACCCGGCTACCCCAAAATACGCATGCCAGATCCACAGCCGGTAATCAGCTACGGCCTCGAGGATCATCGTGGGATTCTTTGACTTGTAGCCGGTCGTGTAGGCCCCCTTCCAGGCAGTCGGACAGTTCTTCCACTCCCAATGCATACAATCTATGTTGCCTAACATCCCGGGGAACCCATGCTGCTCCCCGTGCATCTGCATCAAATTCTGACAATCTTGGGGAGTAGGGCTTCGAAGGTACTCCTCACCGAAAATGTTTATCACGCCCTCACAGAAATACTTCAGACAATCCAGAGCAGTCGTCTCACCGATGTGGAGGTACTCATCTCACATGTTTGTCGCACCTCCGTAGGCCAACTGTCTGATTGCCGTCGTACACTTTTGAATAGGGGTGTGGTCGGGTCTGCCAACCGCATCGTGCCTGAAGCGGAAAAGCGCTAACGATACGCATAAACAACTCCCTGCGCATTCTAAAACGCCGCCTGAACATGTTTGCGGGAAACCGCGGGTTCTCTGAAAAGTAGTCCTCATATAGCCGCTGATGTGCAGCTACGTGATCCCGATCAATCACTGTTCGGCGGTGGACAACCCGTGGAGGGCGAGGTATCGCCTGCTGTTCCACCCTACACATGTACCGCTCCATCTGGCGGTTCATGTAGGCCTCCATAGCCTCGTTCATCCTCCGTTCGTACTCCTCAGCGTCCCCACCACTACCACCACTGCTACCACCCGCGTTACTCATCGCTCGATGATGCTCCAGAAATTTAGAGAGAGAGAAAACTCGTTAAAACAAGGTGCAAATGAAAATGAAACTAAAATCGCGTTTATATAGGTTTTCAAAAAATAAATCGAAAATACGGCGCTGGCCGATCGCTGGCCGATCGGCACGCCACAATGGCGGCCAGCACATTGGCCAGCGCCACGCGATCGGCCAGCCCACGCCGCTTTTTTCGCCGATTTGGCGCTGGCCTGCTCCAATGGTTCGGCTAGCGACGCGAATCGGCTAGCCGGTTGGCTAGCCGGCATTGGAGATGCTCTTATGAAGAAGACGAAGAAGGAAAGGAGGTGTATAAGCGAAGAAACTGCCATTGCAAAGAAGAGGATATATGTTATGGTTGGAAATATTTGAGTTTAGACACTTGCTTTAAGTATGCATTATGGGAAGACAGGTTCTTAGTTGCTTACTTGCTTTTGTGTACACATTTAAAACGTTAATTATAATTAGTCCAAACTGAGGGCCTGCTTTTCAAAAGCAAATATATGCTTGTTTGTATAACTTATTTCAAAATTTTATGTAAAAATAATTTTCGAGTTATTTCAAATTTTATCTTTATATATAATATTCCATATTACGGCCTTAAGGAACTACTCATTTCACAATAGAAGAAGAATATTTTCTTGATTTTGAGTCAAACTAAATATTTAGGCTCAACTTAATTAAATATATTGAGCAAGTGTTGTAATAGTATTGGAACATTCAAAATGTTAGTAGCATAACTCTTTTTTTAATGGTTGATAGACTAATGAAGAGTCCCACTTTTTTCACAATTGACTTAAGAGACTGTCGGTTTGTTTGATTCTATCTTTTGTAAATAGAGCTAACAAAATTTTATTTGTTTTTCTCTCTTCCCATCTTTTACGCTCAATTTTTAAGACCAAAATCCCGATTTTGATATTCTTTTATACTGGATATAATAGTCATTTCAATCATATAGTTTGCTTTAATTTGAATAGTTTTATAAGGTTTGGAATAAAAAAATATTAAATAAGTTTCAATTTTGATCGATAAGGCACGTCAAATTTTGGGTGAAATCATTGGTGATATGGCCGTCAAAACTTTTGACGTGAAATCACGAAAAATTTTAAGGATTATCAACTATCATATTAATAGCTCTAGTTTGGCTATACTAATACATTTTGATTTGATCCATTTTCCATATTCGTAGCAATTTAATTAGAAGATAAGCAAAAAGTTCGCAAATGGACATGTGTAAATTATTTGGAGCTAGTTTCTGTTATCTTGTAGTGGACTTCTTGGCCCATAGAAGTGAATCGAACTAGGCTGAATTTGTTTGGCCTCATGTAGATTTTGTATTGTCTAATTTATATTTAGATTTTTTACTTAACATAATATTTTTCATTTTCCAGAAGAATTTTAAGGAATTTATTTTTATAATACAATTTTAATAGTCATTGGTCCAATGTAATGATCTCATGTTATTTTATCCTGTTCACAGAACCATCAAAATTTCAACCTTTGGGAATATAAACTCTTAAAAATGAAGAAAATTTTGACCACTCCTCCACTTTACTAACCCGTGAATTATTCTTCCAATTGCATGTCTCATTCTAATATTGTCATTAAGTGTGTTTTGGTACTCGGCCTAACATTGCCATTAAATGCTGTCATGAAGTATATATTGGTACTTGGCCTAACATGTGGAAAATTGAACAAATAGTAACATCACTTTGTCTCTACAATCAATTTGCAAAGACAAAGACTTTGAAATTATCACTAAGCTAAAAGGTTAGTGGGCACAAATGTTTCAAAGTCTCCAAACTCCACTCAGATTGATAATAAACAAGTTAATTAAATTTTAGTTTTAATTGTTTCTTTAGAATAGGCCCTACCTTTAATTAATGAATTCGCGTAATCTGCTAAATAACTTTATACGTAATAAGTTTAGTGCAAAAAAAATTATACTGTTCTCATGATTAAAAAAAAAAAAAGTTTTAATTTGAACTTTTAGATTGAGATCTTTTAGTCATATTAACAGCTTAACACGTTTTTTTTCTTTAAATAATTACTTCATTTGACTATGACTTTGAAGGACCTCAGTGGAGCTTTAGTTAAACACAAAACCAAATATCACGCATGTGGAATTACTGAATTTCAGATTGTTGTCATTTAAACATAAAAAATTACAATTTGGTAGGAGTAGAATGGTGAACAAGAATTACATCATTTTACTTTTTGCTAGTTCTAATAATAGTTTTTTGGACAATTTAATAAACAAGATTTTGAAACTTGAGTTTCTTTATTGGTTGGTTTTGTTTCACTTGGTTATTCTCGATAGTGATTCGACATCATTTGGTATCAGTTCGAGATTAAGCACCAATGACAGACAAAGGAGAGGATCCCTGGACAAAGATGACTCGCGGACAACGTCATTTACATGTTGTAGAGAATGATGGATTGAGGAGACTAATTCAACAACTTCTACAATGCCTTGTGAGTAACAGATGAGGACATTGCCATCAATTCCTTTTATCGAAGGTTCAAGATATTTGCTTAACTAACATATATATACTCCCTTTATTCCATGTTATTTTGAAGTATATAAATGACTCTAAATATTTAGACAATTCAAAATAAAATAGGACTAAAATAATTTGGGACAGAGGGAGTATAAGTTACTATTATAAGGTTTAATCTAATTTGCTCCCTATTCATAACAAATTAAGTTTTTAATAAACATTTAGGCTAACAATATGGAGTAGTAAAATAGATAACCTCGTTTGTGGAAATTATATTATTGAATTATCGTTGTCATTAACAACTAACCTCTTATGGCCAATTGAAACTTGTAATCGTGTTTGTGGAACTTCCTGGATTAGAATTGTAACTATGATTGTGGAATTTACTAATGGATGTCTTTATTTATTCAAGTGGTGGTCTTAAAAAAGATATTCAAGTAAACTATTTAAACTCACATTCACTATCATCATTTGTACCAACAAAAAAAAAACAAAGAATTATCATATCTTCTTTGACAGTGCATTCAAACTTGTTGTTGCTCATTTATATACTAACTCTGTCCTTCATTTTCTCTACTCATTCATATAATAACAAATGCCTTCATCATCAGGAAATCTTGTTGCTTCAACTCAAGGATGAGCTGATCTTCAATTCTTCTCTTTCAACAAAACTGGTGCGATGGAATGAAAGTGATGAGTGCTGCATGTGGCCCGGTGTGGAATGTGATGCTGCTGGCTACGTCGTTAGTTTGCAGTTCGATAATGAGTCCATTTCTGGTGGAATTGGGGATTCGTCGAGTCTCTTCAGATTTGAATATTTGGAGAAGCTTAACCTCGCCTTCAATCACGTCAATGCCCTTACTTATATTCCCATCCTTATTCCAAGAGGTATTCCTATTCCAAGAGGTATTCAGAATCTGACATATTTGACACACTTGGATTTGACAGGTACTTTCTTTGAAGGACAGGTTCCTATTGAAATTTTGTCCTTGACCAGATTGGTTAGTCTCGGTATCTCTAGCTTGTATTACACTATCCGCCTTGAGCACCCAAATTTGGAGATGCTTGTCCAAAATTTAACAGGGCTTAGAGAGCTCCATCTTGATTATGTCAATATCAGTTTCTCTTATGAAAGGACAAAATGGAGCCACATTATATCTTCATATTTACCCAATCTCACCACTTTGAGCTTGATTCATTGTGATTTATCTGGCCCTTTGTCTAGCTCCTTTCTACAACTCCATTCTCTTTCTATTCTTCGGCTACATTATAATGATCTTTCAGCAGTAGCAGCTCCAGACTTGCTCGCCAGTATTCCAAGTTTGACCGTCTTGGGTCTTTCTAACTGCAGTTTGAAGGGTTCGATTCCATCCACCTTTGCTAACCTAACCAAGCTGGATTATGTCGATTTGTCGAGAAACTTCTTGACAGGCTCACTTTCTCCGACGCTTTTTGAAGGTCTTTCCAATCTTTCTTATTTAGATTTGGAATATAATTCATTCTCTGGTAACATTCCCCACTCTCTCTTTGGTCTCCGTTCACTGCGGGAACTTAAACTTGGCCACAACCAATTTAATGGCACTTTTCGATTGGACAACATTCGAAACCTTGCCAATCTTACAAATTTTGGTGTATCTCACAATATATTGTCAGTAGATGTTGGCAATTCCAGTTCAAGTTCTTACAGATGTGTCCAACTAAAATGGTTAAGACTAGCTTCATGTAACTTGTCCCATTTTCCTGATTTCATCAAACATTTGAATATGGAAACATTGGATCTCTCAAACAATCAAATTGGGGGGGAGATCCCTAGTTGGATTTGGGGAACACAACATTTGAAATTTGGACCTCTCATTTAATCGTCTGACCGATGTGCAAAAGCCTTACCATATGTCTGCTTCTCTTAGAGAGTTATACTTGCAGTCTAACCAGCTTACGGGCGAGTTGCACTTGCCCGTTCCACTTGCTTCTAATCTCGGGTACTTGTCTATTTCTAATAATAGTTTAAGTGGATCAATTCCAACCTCCCTCTGCAATGCCATACACCTCGATATTCTTGACTTGTCTGAAAATAAATTAAGTGGCGACATACCCCTTTGCCTACTTCAAAACATTAGCATATTCCAGATGGGGCAAAACAACATCAGCGGCATTATTCCAGACAATTTTTCTATAGATTGTAAGCTAAGATATTTCAATCTTAACAATAATACTTTAGAAGGAAGGATCCCAAGGTCCTTAGAAAGTTGCGGGTCGTTGGAGTTCATGGATGTTGGAAATAACAACATCAACGACACTTTCCCATGCATGTTGTCATCGTTGCAAGTTCTTATCTTGAACTCCAATAGATTCCATGGGGAAGTGAGATGTCACAATAGTTGGGCTTCTCTCCAAATTCTAGATATATCCTCAAATCATTTCAATGGAAGTCTGGAATCTTTTAACTTCTCTAGTTGGAGTGCAATGACGATACAGGGTGATAAACCCTGGTGGTTTGGTGATTCAGACTTTTACTGGTTGTGGGACGGATACGTTATGACATTAAACATGAAAGGGATAAATTTAGAGCTTCATGGTATTTGGAAATTCTTTGGTAGCATTGATTTCTCTTCCAATAATTTCCAAGGAGAGATCCCAAATGTAATTGGTAATCTGACCTCACTTTATCTTCTCAATTTCTCTCACAATGCCCTCAATGGAAGCATTCCAAGGTCATTTGGTCAGTTAAGTAATCTCAAATCACTCGACCTCTCTGGAAACCAACTAACAGGGCCAATACCGATGGAGCTTGGAGAACTCACATTCCTTGAAGTCTTGAACTTGTCTTACAATAAGCTGGTCGGAATGATCCCAAATGGCCATCAATTTCAAACATTTTCAGATGATCGCTTTGAAGGGAATCCAGGCCTATGTGGTTTCCCTCTCCACACAACCTGCAGTCCCACCCATGACAACGACACACGAGAACATGAAGATGTGGAAGAGAAGAAGGAGATTGAGTGGGAATACGTATCAGCTGCACTTGGATACGTTGTGGGTGTAGGGATCATTGTGTGGCTACTTCTATTTTGCAGAAGCTTCAGAGAGAAATACTTCCGCAAAATAGAAGAAGTTGTTGAAGACATATTCATTGCCAAAGACATGAGAAGACGGCGTGCTAGAATGCAAGCCAGGAATCGAGCCAGGAGGCAATAGTGTTTTCTTCATAAGAAGTTTCTATTTGGTAAGTTTATTTATTTATGTCTAGGTAAATCGATACTCTACACTAGTTTATTTGGTTAGTTTATTTATTAATGTTGTCTCTGTATGTTTTGGTGTAAATAAGTGCAGTGATATATGAGTACTCCAACGAGCCGAGAGATAGAGGCTGAACTCCTGGGCTCGCCTAATCCGTCACCCCCGTCATCGCTCTCAAGGGCCGTTGCCAGACCTTGCTGTCAAGTTCAACGAGCACATCTTCTCCAAGATTCTGTTTTGCTTTCCTTGTTTACCCTTTAATTTTGGTATTTTAAATAATTACCATGTATCGAGTCGAGTATACATTCTAGGTTTTCTTTGTCGGTTCTTTCCCAGAATAATAAAGAGAGTCGAACCGCATAGGATTAGATAAGTATATATAGGTCTATTCTACTTTTATCCCAATAAAATAAATACAATATCCTCCACTCCAAAATCGCCTCTTGCATTCATCAATCACACTATATGAATACAGACTATGAAAGGAAGCAATCATGGATAACACAAATGATAGCAATTAACTTAAAATCAAATTTCAGAACCCTAGTGCTTCAAAATTATTCTACAGCCAATCACTGAAATTGAAAAAAAGCATAAGAAAAAAAAAGGCTTACTTCTGTAATGGCACACTTGTGTTGTTCCTCAATAGCTCAGCAAGATTAGGATTGTCAAATTAGAGCAGAAGAGATCAATTCACAAAGAAATTTGACTATCAACAAAGGGATAAATGATTGTTCGGTATCATTTAGCAGAAAAGATGGAAATTTTCTTCAAAAATACAAGTAATGCTTTCATATTAATCCTTATAGCAAATGTGGGCATGGCCCAACTCAGAGAAATGGACAGAGACTGACTAAACTACAATGAAACCCAATTCGAAATAAAGGTTTATCCATGTGCCTAAATCTTGTGAAACCTCAAAGATCCATAAATCAAGCCCACTCATCAGATTAAAATATATCACTAGATATTTTTAATTCAAAACTAAAATGATGGTATTTTTATTTTGTTTGGATAAAAGTTTTTCTGAAAAGAAGAACATAATTCAACCCAATCCAAAATAAGAATTATCTCAATCCCATGGGACAACCAAATAATTTATAAAGTTAGGAGAGATTGGGCCATAAAACAAAGATATGACCTGTCCCAGTCCAAAAATCAAGCCAACTCATCCTTGAATTTTTGGGTAGCTTTAGCTAATATGGTATTGGACAGAAGGATCATTATTTTTGCTTTGATTATGTTTTGTTTTTTCATTTAATTATAACTATCATCGTGCATTGTAAAGAGGCCGGTCTAATATTATAAAAACTCCAAATTGACATAACATAAGATTATTATGACCAAGTATACAGACTAAGAGGCATAAATTTGCTTTTGAAAAGCAAGTGATTAGTTGACTTATTAATTTATTATTACGTATAAAATGGGTTAAGAAAATAATCTATGACGTGAATATTAAGTGTCGAAACTTAAGTATTTCCTACCATGCGAATTTCAAATCACCGTGCAAATTTCAAGTCAGCTTGCGAATTTCAAGTTATTCTTTCGTGCGAATTGAATACACATAAATTATTCAATTACTAGAGTTTAACCTTATTTTAATCACAAACTAGTACATCTACACACAAAATCTAAGATCTAAGAGAATAAAAATTGCATGTCTCTTTCAGTTATATTTGTTGATACTCCTAAAACATTTATCAATTGTTTTATTTTAAGATAGAAACATTATACAGTTATTTTAGTTAAAACTTGAACTCGTTTTGGTTATGTCAACTGACTGGTTGTTGTTAGAAACACTACGTTCTGAGAGACTTGGAAAACTTTGAATCTTATTCAGTTTGAAAGAGCCATTGAACAAGTTGTCGGACAGAGTTAGAACTGAGGTTGTTGTTAGAAAGACTAAGTTTTGAGAGACTTGGAAAACTTTGAATCTTATTCAGTTTGAAAGTGCCACTGAACAAGTTGTCGGACAGAATGAGAACTGACATGCTTCAAAAGTTGAAGAAGAAGTTAGGAACATGACCTCCAATCCTATTACCACTCAAATCTACCCCACCAAAGTTAGAGTGGCCTACAATGGATATTTCTTTGATTTGTCCACTGAATTGGTTGTTGTATAGAAGCACAATTTGAATTGAAGGTAGAGCAAAAGGATGGTGAGGAATGGTGCCGTTTAACGAATTTTGGCTTAAATCCAAACGAGAAAGGTTTTTAAGACCATGAAAATGCAAGTGAGAAAGTGAGCCATTAGATTATTATCACTAAGATCTACTTTTTCAAGATTCTTACATTTCAGAATAGGACCATTAAGAAAATTACTTGATAGATCCAACTCAACTAGCTCTGTTAGGTTGGCCAACGTGGATGGAAATGATCCCATGAAACCAGAGCCCGCTAGACGAAGGTATGCCATATCAGGGAGGCGATGGAATTGGTTAGGCATCTGACTGGTGGTGAAGTCATTGCGTGAGAGGTCAAGGGTCGACAAGTATGTCAACCGGAACAAGGCTAATGACATCCCACGTTGCTCCATTCGCAACAATCCCTTGTCTCATTCCAATTTACAAAAGAAGGTGGAGTTGAACCGGAAGAATTGTATTTGAATCCGCTTGTGAGCTCAAGTAGCAGCTTTTTCTGATCGTCGGGAGAAGAAGAAAATCCCTTGCTGCATTAATATAGCTTCAATCTCAACCATTCGCTTTGTTATTTCCTTCTCTTCTTCTGCTGCCCCTCAGCCGTCCTAGCTCTCACAGTCAAGTCCTCCGATCATCACAGCTCCAGTTCAACCAACCGTCGATCATCACAGATCGAAGCAACCAACCGGCACAGCTCATTTCCGCCATGGCTGAAGAATTTATTTTGGCATTTCAAGATCTGCGGAAGGAAGATTCTAATAATGAGAAATCGGTAGATTTTGTCCGCAGCTACTATGACAACAGCCTCATCTCCTTCGAGTTCTGCTCAACTCTCCAACGTCGTCTCAACACTGCAAACGATAACGGTCCTCCTCTTCCCTTCTCTCACAACTTCTTCTCTGATGATTTATCCCGTCTCGTTTCAGACACTTCATGATGCTGGATACGCTGAAACCGATTAGTGTCGGCTTAATCAAGGAGCTCAATAGCATCGATCTCTCCCGAAAGGTGTTGATAGATCATTTTAATAATGACTTGAAATTTGTACGAAACAACATTTTATTAATGAAAGATCATTTTGTCACTTTAATAACATCCTAATTTATCATGACCAATTCAAAGATCTAAGTTGTCACAGTAAATGATGCTATATTCAGTAAAAGACTGTGTATATTCGCACAAAAGAATGACTTGAAATCCGCACAAAATAATGACTTGAAATTAGCACGATAACTTGAAATTCACACGGTATGAAATACTTGAGTTTAGACACTTGCTTTATACTAAGAGGATATAATATTCAGGTTATAGATTATTTTCTTAACCCATTTTACACGTAATAATAAATTAATACTCCCCCCATCCCACAAGAATATGCACTATTTCCTTTTTAGTTCGTCCAACAAAAATATTCACTTTCTAATTTTGGAAATGTTTTTTTCTTTATTGATGTGAGACTCATTCTCCACTCACAATACTTTAATTAGTTTTTTTCTCTACTTATCTCTTACTTTACCAATTTTGCATTAAAATCCGTGTCGAACCCAAGAACATTTTCTTTGGGGATGGAGGGAGTAAACTAGTCACTTGCTTTTCCAAAGCAAATTTATGCCTCTTTGTCTTTTTACCCTATTTCAGAATTTATGCATTAAAGTCTTATTCCAACAAGGCATACTCATATTGAATATAAGCAATAAAAAAAACAATTCAAATAAATTCAGTTTTCATTTCGCAAATATTAACATTGTTATGACTATTGCCTAATAGCCTAAGAAGAAGCAATATGTTACAACAATAATAATTAAAAGAAAGAAGTAACTCAACTAAGATTTTAGAAGTAAAAGAATCAACAATAAAGCATTCATATTTCACGGTTAAAAGTGTAAGTAAAAATTTAGAAGAACTGATTATTGTATTAGTTTTGCATTAGGATGATCAATGTGTCAAAAATTATTGAACCTCCTCGTATTTGAACCGCTGGCTCTCATCTTCCGGCGCCAGAAAGTTGAGGTCCAGCGCCGGCCCGTTCCTCGGCCTTTTCGGCTCCGGTATCAGGCTTGTCGGCCCGGCCCGGTGCCGCCTCATGTGCCCGCCGAGGGCCTGACCGGAGGCGAACTCCGCCCCACAATACGAGCACTCGTGGACCGTCGGCGACGAAATCCGCCTCCCTCCGCTGTCACCGGCAGCGGTGTGCAGGTAGAGAGAAGGTGGGATTTTTTTCTTCGACGAAGGAAAGTCGTCGTTGTCGGAGTCGTGGAACGATGCCGATTTCTTGTCGTTTTTCGGCTTCGTGTGGCTCGTCCGATGGCCTCCAAGGGCTTGGAATGACGAGAAGACGCGATCGCACGTCTTACATGTGTATGTGCCACCGTCGGTGAATTGAGGGTGGAGGTTGTTTTGTTTGGAATTTTCGTTAGATTTTTCGCCGTGAAGGAAATGGCTGCGGGAGAGGAGGATTAGGCATCGGGCAGCGTCCTCCTCCGCGGTGGTGGGGATGTCCACCGCGACAGAGAAGCTGGGGCTAAGCGAATGAGGTCTCTGTCTCTTGGTGCGCTTGCCTTTGGCAACCGGCGACCGGTCATTACATGCCACCGGCGCCGCCACTTCCTCCTCAGCCTCCATTTGCCTCCTTCACCACCGCCACCATCACCGTGAAGGGAAGAAAAGTGATTAAAGCCTATATCTATTTGTTTCCTATTAAAAGGCAATTTAGATTAAAGGAGAAAGCTTTTCAAATATGTAGAGAACTAATTTGAAGTCAAGATTGATGGAAGGCAAGTTATTGGCATGAGCCATAAATAATTGAGGTTGATAATTGTGTATTGCACGTTTAAGGGAATTGGATCTTGCTTGTGGTGGTACCAAATCTGTATAAATTAAATCACACTAATCATCATGACCAACAAAGGCGTTTGGGTAATAGGCTACATAAAAGAGTTCACATGGATAGGTCTGTAACATAATCAATCTAATTTTCCCATATCATAATAATACGAAAAGAAGCATCTCTTGCCTAATTTTACAGTAAGAGTTAGAAGAATCTCATGTTCAAAGAGTGAACAATATATGAACGACGATAACAACAAAAGTCTTACCTACAAACATAGTTCACTCACACCGGTCTACGCATTTTCTCTTTCAAAGATCTCTCCCTGTAGGTTTGAACCTTACTTGCAGCCACGCGTGATGGCCTGCCTAAAGATGGTTTTCTAGACCCTTGTGAATCGCAGCCCCAACCAGAAGAACGGCTTCCGTCGTTTTCATTCTCAACGGGTGTGTCTGCAGAAGTGGAGCCACTCTCTGTGACAGGTGGGACGGGTTCATCAAGAGACGTGCAGTTGGTAGATATGGTACAGTCCATCTCAGACAGATAATCTGCCTGTTTTGGTATTTTGGTCTTAGACCTAATGGATTGCTTCCTTACAGAGGGCCTGCCATGGTAGTAGACAAGAAAACAATCGATTAAATGATTTTTTCACTGATATGTAGTAATGTTACAAAATTATCACCTTTGTATAGCATGGCCTTCAGTTATAACTGAAGTTTCAACAGAAGTCTCATGGATTGTTTCAACCGAAGTCTCGTGGACTGTTTCAACCGAAGTCTCGTGGACTGTTTCATCAGGAATTGGACACGGTGTGACGGCCTTTAACCTAGTGGATTGCCTCCTCACAGAGGGTCTGGAATGGAAGTAGTCAATAAATCATTCGATGAAATGATTTTGTAAGAGAATAGTGTATGATTTTTTTCACTGATATGTAACACTACAAATTATCACCTCTTTATAGCATCATGGCCTTCAGTTATAACCGAAGTCTCAACAGAAGTCTCATGGACTGTCTCAACCGAAATCTCGTGGACTGTTTCATCAGGAACTGGACACGGTGTGACGGCCTTTAACCGAGTGGATTGCCTCCTCACAGAGGGTCTGGCATGGAAGAAGTCAAGAAAACAGTCGATGAAAATCTCATGGAAATGATTTTGAAAAGAAATGGTCTATGATTTGCTTATCACTTGTGCGTAGCAAAAAAATATCACCTTTGTACAGCATGACCTTCATTTATAACCGACATGTCAGCAATAGATGAGTCATTCTCCTGGACGGTTTCATCAGGAATTGGAGATGGTGGGGCAGACTTAAACCCAGCAGATTGCCTCCTCACTGAGGGTCTGGACATGGAAACACATGAGATATCAGTCGACAGAAAATCTCACTGAATATCGAGAAAGAATTTAGGTTGCATAACAAATTATCACCTATTAGCAACATGCTCTTCATTGCTAACCGATGCATCAGAAAGCGAACATTTGGGAATTTTGGGATCATACATCTCAGACACACTATCGTCATCTGGTTGGAAAACCTCAAACCTAGAGGAGTGCCTCCTCACTGGGAGTCTGGCATGAAAGTCCACGATAGGTCAGCCAACGAATTTCATTAAGCAAAAGTACTAGTACTATACTATGAGCCGTTATTTGGGTAATAGATTACCTATTTCCAGCATCATCCTTGGACTGCGATTCTTCAGATGAGCCCAAACCTGTGAGTAATCCAAAGGAAAAAAAGGACTTGAGTTATCCATCTGAGAGTCCATAAATACTAAATAGACAGAATTACTCCACTGATACTCACAGAGTGAACGCGTTCTCTTTTTGGCCTTACGAGGCTTTTTATGATCTTCGCCTTCTTTTGAGGGCTCGTCTTCCTTAATCACATTCTCCTTTTGAAGATTGAAACAGCCATTTTAAAAGTGAAAACTTTAAAAAGAAAAAGGTTCAAGGAACAAGATTTAACAACTGCAAAGCACTTCATGTGGTCAACATGAGAACAATAGAAGGACCATAAGTAAATTTTTCAAGGAACGAGATTTAACAACTTCAGCCTTCACATGTCAAACATTTTGTGAGAATTGTGCTTGTAGCAGGTTTAGTCACACAGACCTCAAGTTTGGAATTCCTTGCTTGAAGCGAACCATTTTTGCATCCAAGCTCATGTTGCAATTGTTTCAACTGAGAATATAGGGGCATTAAGAAACGTATTAGCTAGCATAGCAGCACATGGATGGAATCATACCCATGAATCCAAAAGAGATACTCATGAGGCATCATTCAACTTACCCTATCTTTACTTGAATTTAGTTCCTGAAAATTTAGCAAATAATGAAAGGGTTAACCAAATGCATACAAAATCAAGCAAACTTGGAGAGCACAAGGAGGTACGAACCGCAAGCAAGAGGGTGTGTGACAGAGCTAGTTGTTGATTCTGATCCCTCATTTTAATAAAATTCGACCTCAGTTTTTCTAGCTCAATTCCACTCTGTTCAATTATTTTGCTTTATCAAAAAGAATGTCAAGGAATTTCACAGTCCAATCAGAAGCCAACAATCTGCAGCAAAGCAAAAAACTATACAACAAAAAGAACACAAACTAATGCAAATCAAAAGAGGATACTTTCTCTGCGCCAACATCATCGCCAAAGCAACGTTTTCCTGTAGCAAGAATCACAATCAAGAACCAAATAACAAGGCCATATATACCAACACGATGATAAGAGACCCATCACTGAATGTTACCTTCCGGAGCTGTTCAACATACTCTTTAGTAATAGTCGTGGGTATTGGCTGTGACTTCCAATTCTGTGGCACGTTGCTAATGTCAGCCAGCTTTCGCCTGGCCAAAATCTGAGGGCACGGCCCAGCTCCTACCTCAACTTTATCTAGAATTAAGCACATATTACAAATGCAAATAAGCAATCTCCACTACTAAAAACTAGCTAGCTAGCTTCTTATAGAGAGTCGCATACTATCCCAACAAATCCCAAACTAAAAAGGAGGCAAAATCCAAATTCAACTTCTGAATCAAAAGCGAAAACTCCATTATTCAATTTAAAGCAAACATTAATAGCTTCAACATTCAGTATCAGAGGAAAAACTGGAATTGAATTTTTTAGCTGCATTGTAACAAGCTGTCCATCTCAAAAGGATGAAGTAAACCTAGAATTACGAAAATGCATAATTCAAAAAAAATTACGCCTTTTCTTCGCTAAAAAAAAGGAAATTCACATTTTCGCGAGTTGAATCTTATGGAATTGAACAGCTAACACGTAATCAACAAGAAACCCTAAGTTCAGAAGCAGAATTGATACGAAACTCACTATTACATCCAATTGGAGCTGCATTCAGCAGGTTGAGATTCGGAAGCCCCTCCTTCTCCGACATCGTTGTTGCCTCCTGGAGCTCTCGATACGCAGCTTTCTCTCTCTATCTACGCAGCGGCTTAGGCCAAATTAGCCATCGCTCTCCATCTCTCACTTCGATTTGGTGGTGGTCTGTTTGGATTTGAAATGAGGGAGGGAAAATAGGAATAAAGAGGATGAGATTGACGAACCGTATTCCGAAGCAAATCCCGAGCCTAGTTCAATTTGAAATTTTTTTACTCCGTTAATTTCCATCTTAGTCCCTATATTTTCTGTAATAAGTAAATGAACCCTTTCTCCTATGAAGTGAATTATAAATCAATAAATGCAGTTTTTCAAATTATTACAAAATATTTCACAGATGTAAAAAGTGATGGATCATATGATAGGAAAAAGTAATAAAGATATTTAGGGTCATAAATTTTCACTGGTGTTTAAAATGAAAAAAGGTTAATTTTTATGGACTTACTATAATTGCAAAAATGGACCATTATTAAGAGAGGTATTATTTTTACAATGCATCCGAGCATAAAATATCATGAAAATATTAAAATGTTTCATATTAATTTGGAAAAAAATTAAGGAGACGTGACAATATTACAAAAAAATATCAAAGAAAGTACTAAAAATATTAGGTGATAATTAGCAGTAAAATGTTTAGCATTTAGAACGTATTCTGTTCAATTATATGTTCGATATTTTATTAACTCCAATCAAGTGTATACGAATTATTAAAAAAAAAAAAAAAGAATTGTTTGCCAATGGGATTAGGTTGATTTCAACTATATTTTCAAGCACTCTAATATTATTACCTATCTTACACTATTTTTTATACGATACTATAAAAAAAATCAAATAATCAATTGTGAACCATATGCTGATATGGACTTTGCCATGTGTGTTAAATATATTGGGCCTTTGTTCACTTATTTGGGTTAAAAATTTGTGATTAATATAATCAAAATCTCAAAGCCCCAAAGTAACCCATATAATGTCATTGTTAGGATAATAAATAAACTACTTTGGATAAAATTCAAATTGTATTTTTACATTCAAGTTTCAGCATAGTATTTAGATTGTAAAATATGATTGAATAAATATATAACTAGTTTTTGATAAAAAAGATGGGATATGAGAAGATATGTAAAACAAGATAAGAAATACGGGCTTCATGTCAAGATATGCGAAGATATGATTTTTTTCCGTTGTTGTTTGATAGAAAAGAAATTATCTATATTTGTATTGTATATTAAATAACATGGCTTAACTTGACAAATTGGTGAGATACATAAACAAGGTTAATGTTATAATTTTGGTAAAATTAGATAGGGCCCTGGTCTTATACTGGGTTTTGAGTTAAGCTTAAATATACTATCAAACAATTAGAAATGTCCATATATAATTCTCTATCTTGATATTATTAACTTTGCACTCCTTGAGTCACAATTAACCTTGATTAGTTTGCTTCTCTTCTAATCGTGTAATTGATTTCAATTTTTCTGATTTTAGATTAAAATAGACTACAAATAAATTGTTATAAATATTGTAAGTAACAATAATTGAAAAATGAAAGTACATAGCATCCCATGATAAAGTATTAATATTCTTGCAATATAGGTCTTAAAATTCAAAATCAAATAACCAAAAAAGAAAGATAAACCTACTTTGCTTTCGGCTTTTATATTCCTTTCTTATCCATTTTTAAGTCAATTTTGGTATAGACAAATATGGTGGCTATGTGAATTTTTTTAGTATATTAGAACCATATTGATGCTTTAATTTGTGGATTTGGACAACCTTAAAACTAATTTTCCTCTTTCTTGCATGATCAGATTTCACTTTCAGCCGTTAACTTTTGATTTCATTTTTCTGTGTCTCGAGGCAATGCATAAACGAAAAAAGCATAATTGGAAAGAAACTAAGACACGTAGATTTACCATTATCTTGTGACATGTATATTTATTATGGAATTTTTTTTTTCAATTTATACATGTTTTTTTTTTCTCTTTTCGCATTTCAATTTTATATTTCATATTTGATTAATTGAATTTCGACGAATCCCCAAATCGGGAAAATTCAGATCACATTGACAACCACGTCTCTATACATGGATTTCGAATGTGCACGATCTGAATTGGAATGAATCGAATCACCTATCTCTCGCTCTATTAGCAAATCATCTCTATGGAGACGTTGGATCGAGCACTGAGACTCTAAGAGGACCTTTTCCTAGTACGAGAGGAATGGGAAGGACACACTTTTGAAATATCATGCCACGGTATACGTTGAGTAGCCAAGTGCAAATTTTTAACTCATGAGTTGTTTCAGTTGTTCGGTAGTCCAACTCATCTCTTTGGGACTAAATACTCCATATTTGTAATTCTTTTATAGGTGTGTAAAGTGTGATTAACAATTTATTTTCAGAATGGAAAAGAAAATATAGTAGTATGAGATATTTTCACAAGAAGGTTTCACATAAAAGTTCTTGAGAGAAAAAAGTTCTACATAAAGTGTATTGGATCAAATTAATATTCTTGTGAGTTGGAGTTTTCTACTTTTCTTTTTTATTTTTTTCTTTTGGAGATGAATCTTATTTAGTGTGAATGTGATAAAGTAATTTTGTCTACTTGATCCAGAATCCATGATAATATTATATTCCACAAATGATAAAATAAATTTAAATTATTTTAGTATGCAACTTGCTCTTTTACCGTCTAGCCAATCCATTGTAATTAACTGACCATTACACTTTTAACTGATCATTATTTTTCATTAATTAACATGAAACAAAGATTAGATGATCTTGTTACCCAGTTTATGGAAATTGAAAACTATCTTTATTCACAAAGTAGGAAACTTTGATTCATCTTTTTGTATAGAATCTCTTTGAATTAAGACTACACGTTAGAGATGACAAGATTTCACCAATTATCTTTGGCACAAAGCTAACTTATACTTTGTACTATTACACATACGGTTTTAAATTTAATTATTTGACATTATAGAATAGTGATTAATTAATTTAATTTCTTGTATAGGAGTATAAAATTATAACATGAAAATACTACTGTATTTATTGGAAATTAAATGGCTACAATGAAAATAACAACGATAAATCAAGTAAATACAAGTAGCTTTTTGAACATGCATGTGATAACATATGCCTAAATGTTTGCCAAAATGCTAAAATTCCCATGCATGGTAACATGAATCTCCATAACTGTAAAGTCCTTATATAAATTCCTTTTTCAATCACTTTTTTTCTGAAACTTTTTAGATCTTAACCGGTTAACAAAAAAAGAGAGATATAGAACTTTAATAAATTGAGATTTTGGATAAAATCGTATTTCATTTCGTGTTAAATTATATATGAATATGAACAAACTAAAAATACATACTGTGAGAATAAAATATTACTCCATATAATTTGAGTTGATTATACTTATTTTTCAGTAATGGTGACTGGAAATGTATTTTCTTTCACATTAATATCTGTAACTTTCATGCCAACAAGATGGAATATTAGCCCCCAATATTTGAAATGTTATTATCTTGACTAACTCTAAAAAATAGGATTCCAAAATATATTTTGCATCTAATTATAAAATTGCAAGATGTTAGGGATTTAAGATTTTTGGTCCCACTTGCATAGCAACATTATATCTATAGTTGATTTCTTGAACCAAATCATTTTTGTGCTTTATTAGGAGAACTAATTGGTTTATGACTTTTTATTCAGGAATAATGCATGTTTCTAATTCTACCTAATAATCATTCATTTGAGCACCATGCAAGCCAATTAACTTTTTTCCCTTGCAGCTTCAATTATTTATTTAATTTTTTAAGATCTTAACAAACTGTTTGTATATAATAAAAAGCACTGTACATAAACGAAAAACAATATTTAAGACGCAATACATCAATGCTTTGTTTAAAATTTATTTTAAAGATATAAAACTTTAGTGTAATGTACTTTATACATATATACACTCTTCAACAAGCACATATTTTAACAATTTAAGTGACGTTTTATTCTATATTTAAAAAAATATTTAAGTAATGCTTCTCTCTTGTCTTTTGTAGCTTGTAATTAAATAAGGTCATCACTCAATAACAAAACATCAAATTCGTAGGAGTATAAAGTATTCATGATTTTGTCACATAATCAGTGAAGCTTAGTCATGCTTGCTTAATCACAAATTAAAACATGTATAATTAGGTATGGCCATTTCGGTAAAAAAATTAGTTGTTTATGTTGAAAGAATTTTAGTCGCATAAAGATCATTTACTAGGGAACAATTAATAAATTGCTCACTTTGGACAAGTTTTTAATTGATATTATTATTAATTTGATAATAAAAACATCATCCTAATTTGACTTTTCTATCTATGAACAGTCAGCAATATTTCATGATCAGCTTTAATTCTTTTTTGTTAAAATGCTGTTAATGCAGTTCAAAGAATCAAAAGAAGAAGCCAAATTAAAATTCAACGAAAATTGTACGTCAGCATATTATACTATATTATAATAATGACTATATTATTATTTATTCTTACTATAATTATTATAATTATAATATATAGAGATTAAAGAAATATATCAAGTTGGTGTTAGCATCTCTGTCTCCCATTTAAATTTGTCACTGTATGTATATTAATTTTGTATACTAATTTATATTTTGTCAATATATATACGACGTGACATCATCTTACTTAGCTATATCCAAATTGAAACGATAATTTGAAGACAGCCAAAATACTAAATAAAATTAATATCTCACACATCATGATATGTGACGTGGCTGATTCTGCATGCAAAAGAAAAAGATAAATACTTACTAATAATCTTTAATTTGCATTTCATTTTTTTATTCTTTATTTCTTTTTCATCTTTTCTTTCTTATGCTCCAAACAAACTACAATTAAGAAGATTTCTTTCTTATGCTCCAAACAAACTACAATTAAACTCTTTTGGTGAAGATCCCAAACTCATTATTATTAAATCCAATTATCAATATATGCAAGACAAAGCCATGCGTTAAAGAAAACACTCCATCAATAATGTAAAAACCAAACTAAAGTATTCAAATACTGAAAGAGAATATAAGCACCAAATAGATTCTCAATTTCTCATCCTTTTGAAGGTCTAAAGAGTCAAAGTACCAATTTCTTGAAGGCCAAAACTGCCCAAATACTTTCTTCAACCCAATGCAAAATCCATTCTTTTTCCTATAAAAGAGAATAAAAGGATAATACAACCTCCAAAAACCACCACCAAGAAAGCAACAACTATTTTTCATTTCAAAACCCTCTACAATTTCCACTACACTAATTCAAAAAAAAGAATGAAAAAACACCCCACATCATTATATATAAATGATGATCACAATTTCCCAAAATCCCCATCTAAGGAAGCAAGAAATCTCTTCCTTCCTTGAGTGTCTCTCTTCCACCATTAACACAACATATACTCTTCCTCTCCCCCTCTCCCCATTCTTTAATTTCTGACAAAGAATGCTTCCTCAATTCTCCATTCTCTTGGTTTGCATCTTCTTCCTCTCTCTCTTCTCATTCACCTCATCCCAAAATCTCTCTCTCCCCCACCAACACCCTGACCCTGAAGCTGTTGTCCAGCATGTTCAAAGGTAACAAAAACACACACACACATAGATAGTTAGATAAATACATTGACGGAAAGGCATTGAGCACAGATTCCTCCACATGGGTTCTGCTCAAAATTGAAACTTTTTATCTGGGCTTTGATCTTCTTGAGCTTTTATGAACTGGGCTCTTTCTTGATTTTGATTAGAATTTTTTAGCATTCATGTCTCTGTTTTTGTGTGTGTATGTGTGTTTTTGTGTTGCTCATTTTTTGTTAACATTGTTCATGAAGTTGTTAAATTTGTTCTGTAAATTTGATTCTTATCATTCCACTTGTATCCATATCTTGAATTTGGCCCTAATTTTGGATTTCTGACATTGCCCCTTTATCTATCATGTGTACTTACTTCCCCTGTTTTTCACTGTGTGTGTTGTGTGTGTGTGTGTGTTTTCTGACATTAAATATCTCATGTGGGTCTAATTTGATTTCGCTATTTTTTCCCATTTATTGAAATATAACAAAATTTATCATTCAAAGTTGTAAAATTTTCCCCCAATTTGGTAGGAGTGTTAATGCCTCATTTTCAAGAAGGCATCAGCTCCTCTCCGCCCCAATCCCCACCGGCATTGCCCAATGCCTCACCGGAAACCCCATCGACGACTGCTGGCGCTGCGACCCGAATTGGGGCTCCAACCGCCAGCGCCTGGCCGATTGCGCAATTGGCTTCGGCCGGGCCGCTCTGGGCGGGAAAGGAGGCCGTTACTATGTAGTAACGGACTCCTCTGACCGGGACGCGGCCAACCCTGTCCCGGGCACCCTCCGCCACGCGGTCATCCAAGACGAGCCCTTGTGGATCGTCTTCCAGTCGAACATGGTGATCAAGCTCAAGCACGAGCTCATCTTCAACAGCTACAAGACCGTGGACGGCCGCGGCGCGAACGTCCACATCACGGGCTCCGGGTGCATCACCCTTCAGTCCGTGAGCAATGTGATCATACACAACGTGCACATTTACAACTGTGTTCCCTCGGGGAACACAGTTGTAAGGTCGAGCCCCTCCCACGCAGGGTGGAGGGGGAGATCGGACGGGGACGGGATATCCATCTTCTCGTCTAGAAACATATGGA
The DNA here is from genome assembly GCF_029641045.1 of Salvia hispanica. NCBI lineage: Eukaryota > Viridiplantae > Streptophyta > Magnoliopsida > Lamiales > Lamiaceae > Salvia > Salvia hispanica. The sequence continues at coordinate 24,940,958 of NC_142693.1, read as the reverse complement.
TCGACCATTGCGCGTTGTCACATTGCACGGATGGGCTAATCGATGCCATCATGGGATCGACCGCAATCACCATCTCGAATAGCTACTTCTCCCACCACGACGAGGTTATGCTGCTCGGCCACAACGACAACCACTTGGCTGACTCGGGGATGCAGGTATTTATTTATCCGCGTTGTCTAGGCACGTTCGTTCTGTTTTTCGTCGTTGCTCTGATTAATTAACGACGTTGTGATGTACATAGGTTACTATCGCGTTTAATCACTTTGGGGAGAAGCTCGTGCAGAGGATGCCGAGGTGCAGGAGGGGCTACATTCATGTCGTGAACAATGATTTCACAGAGTGGCAAATGTACGCGATCGGAGGGAGTGCTAGTCCCACCATCAACAGCCAGGGGAACCGGTATATGGCACCGGCCGATCCCAATGCTAAGGAGGTAACAAGTAACAACTATCGATCACAATCAATTTCACATGATTTGAAGGGGAAATTATCAAAATTGAAAATGAAAATGTATGATGCAAGTTATATGATGAAACTTTTTGACTTGTTTGTGCTCACATGGAAATTGAGATAATTTTTTCAAAAAGATTAGAGTTTGATTTGAGTTATCTAATTAAATGTAGCCTTCTTTTTAGGGAGAATATTGATTTGTTGAGTGAGCTATTCACTAAAGTGTGACATATATATATGCTTTGATTCTATATGCTTTTTTCCTCAACTTGCAATATATGAGATTTGTTGGGATTATATTTAAGGACCATTTCTTTATGAAAAGACTGTAGCAAGTGTCACCATCACCATGTAATACTAATCACTGAAATGAGCAAAAAGTTTTGCTGAATTTGAGAAATCGGTTGGATCTATAGGTAACAAAGCGCGTGGACACGGACGAGGACGAGTGGGCCGGGTGGAACTGGAGGACGGATGGGGACCTTCTGGTGAACGGCGCGTTCTTCGTGCCATCCGGTGCGGGGCTCAGCATGCAGTATGCTAAGGCGACGAGCGTTGAGGCGAAGTCAGCCGGGCTCATCGACCAACTCACCATGAACGCCGGTGTTATTGGTGGCCAAAGGTACACTCACTCTCTCTACCATTTTTTAGCTCATGATAATTCATCCATAATATGATTTTTGTGACAAAATGGGGTCATGCTAGTGATGGTTTTTTACTTTTGCGTTCGAGTTTAACCTAAGTCGTAGCGCGCCAAGGGTATTTTCGTCTTTTCACGCCATAAGGTGGGGGCACTTTTTTGTTTTAGTTAGGCGGCTTTTGGGGTGCTTGTGTGCCTTTATAGCCACATTTTCACTCTTATGAATGCTACATCAAGGATCCCCTCACGCAAATTGACATATTCGCCCTTCGTTCACACAATTACACATAGAAACACTCAATAGTCGTTACGTTTTGTTCAACCAAATATGGCTTCGAGGTTCATTACATTTCACCTAGCCGCTCACTCCAAACCATCACCCTCTCCACGAAAACTAACCCACGATTCTCCTAATAACACCTCCTCTAAAAAGCATTTACGAAAAAGGAGCTATTGGAATCAGATGCTTATAAAAGGATGTCATGTGACGACGCCCCTCGGGAATCTACGTGACCAAAGGTCCTTAGGGTTTCCAAGTTGTCTTTTAGGGCTTTTCTTCTTTTAGCAAATTTTATCAAACTAGTCTTTCTTCAAACTTTAGGGAATGTGTTTGGTATATCCGCAATGAGGGTAAACTCTTCTTTTCCTTTTGCATTTTTCTTTTTTTATAAGTAATAGTAGTACTTTCTATCTTCTGAATATTAGGCACTATACTTTTGAATTTTGATAGATCCGACGTGTATATTATCTATTATTTGTCACACATAGTTCTATTCGAATGTAATTTCAAAACTTGTTAGTTCATCAAGTGTAGCATCAATCGTCATTTTGCCTATCTTTCTCTTCAATCCCTTCTCTCTCTCGTTTTAGATAATGTAGGCCATCCCATGTCTCTGTTTGGCCAATTTTTTATGAAAGATAGTTATTTACCTTTGTACCCTTCTTCATGCTTTCCAGCCAATGGTGGGCTCCTTTTAGTTAGACTTTTTGGGTATGTGGGCCTGGCCCACTACTTGGCTCTTTTCTTGGGCCCACTTCTCCTACCGTTTGTTTCGTAGATATTTGCTTTGGTCATCAATAACTATTCCTGGAGCGAGAATGACCATTTTGCCCCTCTCTCCATTTTCCTCAACTCTTTTTCTTGTTAAAAGAGAATCAGTAATGATTCTTCATTTTTACGGCGAAATAGCTTGCCAACTAAGTTGTGTTTCGGCATCTTATCTCCCTTGACTCTCCACAGCTTCGCAGTGTATAAATTTTGGCACTCGAAAATATAGGTGTCCCATGTACAATGGCCAGTTTATCCTTCTCTTTTGGTCATTTGGATTCACTTTCTAGGGAAAACCTAGATCCATTCTTAAAAAACATACTACAACACTTTTGTTTGGTCTATGATTTTGTATCTCGTGTTTGATTTCCTAATACTAGAAAATGTTCGATTTGTGGCATTATCATTATACACATAACGTGTTGGCAACGTGTAACAAGAGAATTTAATAGTGTCGGTATGCACATAACGTATTTGCAATGTATAATGAAGGAATTGAAGTGTTAGGTCCAGATAAGAGTCGAGCTTATCCTAGGTAGGTTCACTTCAGTCTTGAATTGCTTAACTACTAAACATAGAGCTTTCTATTTAATACATGTGGATATACAAGAGTTATGACAATCGACATTGAAGCTAATATCCACATTAACCACATATATAAATGCAAAAGTGATCACAAATTTTACTTTTATAATTCTAAAACAACGTGTAAGACGTTATATTTGACATTGTATAATTATTTAGTTTGTCATTTTTTACACACATATAAATACATCACTAATAAACATATATGCATCGAATCTAGCATCTAGAGTCGTTCTTGAATTTTTTCCATGACAAAAAAAGTCTACATAATAAATTCAAAATGTTCGATTGATGATGTGAGGGAAAAATTTGTCAAATGAACTATGTCACACATTCTGTTTCCAATTATGTGGATCCCACTTGTGGGAGGTCCTTTTCTCTTTCAATTTTCTCTCTTTATTTCAATTCCTAATTTTGTAGCTTCCAATTTATGCATGTGAGCCTTCAATTTACTAGGTGGCCCCATTAATTGATATAATTGCACTTTTTGGGAAATTAGTGTGACTAATGTTGTGCTATAATAGTTGATGGAGTATATTGAGTGGATGGATAGTGATTTATAATGTATTTTTTGTGGGTAATAGTAGTAAGTAGAGATATTGTGCTACATATTTTATGTGAGCATCATTTATTTGGGCATCAATCTTATTAGTACATCTTATTATTCAAGTTGATTCTAATGCCTTAAAATTAAATACTATTACAAATTAAGATCGATTTATCCAATTTTTCTGAATAAATGAACAAATTAAAAAATTGGATTTATATAAGTATGATGTACTAGTATACCAAAAACTCTTCGTAATCAATATGTTTCATTTATTAAATCATGCATTCAATTTTTCAACATAAATAACCGACAATCTACTAGATACCATAAAATATTGAATGGCTCTCATTTGTGTAAATGACATGCATTATTGAAAATAGACTAATGTTACATTAATTAAATTTGTTGGATTTATAATAGGGACAATGGCTATAGCATATCATATGGGGGAGGGGGGAGGGCTACCGGCGCAACCAGTAACGGCGGTGGCGGGCCCGACGGCGGTGGCTATGGCTACGGCGATGGTGACAACTATAGTATGATATTTGGGAGCGGCGCGCCACCAACTCAATTATCCCGGCCACCCACCACTATCTTATTGTCTCTTTTAATTATTTTAATTTTGTATACTATCATCAATTGTGATGGTTCACTATCATCACTCTCATTATAGATATAGAAAAAAAATGAAAGAAATTTGGGAATTGGTATAGGAATGAGCAAAGAAAAGAGGAAATTTATGAAGAAGTTTTAGATTTCAAATGAAAGTAATGTTGTGATGAGGAAAGGTTAATTGTAATTTTAAAGAAATGGGTGGAAATAATAATAGAATCTTTTAAATTATTTTTCTTTGTTCATTTTTTGGTTATTAGGAGATGAGATACTATATGTGTATATATTGGCATTGGAATTTATGCAAATTTAAAGAACATAATTAATGTGGGTCACAACTCACAAATTCACAGTCACACATCACTTTCTCTCTATTGTATAGGAAAAATTGAAAAGTCTTCTAATCAAGAAAAGTTTGATCCGTTAGTAGGAGTACTTAGTATTTTTTAAATGTACTAACATTCTCAGATTTTCAATAGCATCAACAGATTAGATGTAATTTGTTACAAATTCCCAATACATATCCAACTTTGTGATTAATGCTGATTTAAATTGGTTATCTACTGTTTCTATTTCATGAAACACATTCACACTTTGGGAATCCAATGTTCTAATAAATCTATCTTAAATCGAAAAGATTTTCGTTCTCGTATTTCACTTCATCAATACATAACATATCATAATTTTACCACGTCTCGAAAACCATACACGACCACTATACGGTCAAACAGCTAGAATCATCGACATGAAAATGGCTCGTCTCATGCCACTCACTCGACTACAACCCGACATCGGGTTGTAACGCATTCGATCCTTGCAAACTCACTTGGGCAATATGCTCAAGTGAGCCGCAAGAAGCAGCAATCACTTTCACACAGAAAAAGAAGAATAGTTCAAATGTAAAATAGACAAACTAAGCTGAAGATCAAATTATGAATGATCAACAAACAAGTGTATATCATCAGAGATTCAAAATTTAAATGGATCCAAATCTTTTAGTATATTTCTATAATCAAATTGTCAAAGAGTGGATGAATGATTATCTACAAAGCTCTTGAAAAGACTAAACAACAGCCTGATCCTTGATTTTTTCTGTTCAAATAGTTGGCCATTATTTGGATAAAGAAACAAAAATGTTTTAAAAATGAAAAAAAATGATGTGTCGTACCGTACCTCCTTTCTTCGGATCTTTTTCTTTTCCTTCCAGCTCTCGTGGTAGCAAGCAACCAGCCAAAGGAAGTCGCTGAAATTCTACATCTCCCGAGCATCTGGTCTTGCCAAATCCAGAAGCCATCAATCAATGTTCTTGTTCTTGAAAGTATATTTTAAAAGCCCACCTAAAGATCACTAAATGAGAGCCTTTGTCGTCTCCTTAAGCGGCCTCATCAGCTACCTCTTCCAGTCTTTTCCAAGTCGTGATGCGTCTCTCTTCCAACTTCTCTGCCATTATCTCCTTCTCCTCGTACTGTCTCTGGCACCGTTCATATAGCTCACAGTCCATCTCCACGAACATCCTTCGAACATTGCTGCTCAAGCCATTGATTGCCTGGTTCCAGTGATATTGTATATTCTTCTCCAGTGGGTCGAAAATGATTGGTAAAATAACATGTCGATTCTCTGCTATCAAGGCAACTATGTGTTCGTTGTTCCACCAAAAAAGAGCTCGTTCAGCCACCTGCGCACCATAGAAACGGGACAATCTAGACAATCAACCAGCAACAAGAATTTCTTTAAATACAAAATTATTAAATTTGCACATCACCAGTTTCCAAGAGTTTAGTTACATCTTAAAGGTTAAATAAGCAAAATGTCTAAGACATCCATGAAAGTATTCAACAAAAATGAGGGTTCATCAGAATATCATTAATGTGTGGACACTTTTATGAGGCTCTGTTTAGTACACGGAATTGAGTTTTCCATCCCAAATCCACTTTTAGAATTGAATTACAATTCCGAATCTTCCAATTCCATATCAAAGTAGATAATTGGAATCTCATAGCGCGCACACACACATACACGCACTGCACATACAAACACACATCACGCTGCACAAACATGCACACATACTGCACACACAGACAAACACACACACACACGCACATACTGCACACACATTGCACAAACACACACACACATACTGCACACACATTGCACAAACACACACACACATACACATACTGCACACACATTGCACAAACAAACACACACACACTTTTATGTGTGCAAAGTGTGTGCGCACAAATTTTCAAATTCAATTCCATAACAAAGAAATTGGAATTGAATTCTATTTCAATTTCTTCCAATGCAATTTTAATTCCGTGACCAAACAGACCCTGAAAGAAATCCACAAAATTTGTCACTAATTGAGTTGCTCTTCTCTTCATACAATTAAAGATATTGTCACCAATTAATTGATGCATAAGATTTTTACGAAGTCGATTCCACCGCATTAATATCCACGTTCATACAACCGCACAATATGGTGGGAAGTGTGATAACCAAGAACACGAAAGAATACTTCATAGAACACGTCTTAGCATATGTGAAGAAATCGTAAGCTTCACATAATCAGAACGCGTATTTTGTGTATGTGTGTGCGAGTATGAAGCTCAGTGACCCGGTCCATGTCTTATCCCAGGCTTCACAGACACTCGTACACACAGAAATAACATAATCACATTATATATTATCGAATGTACAAAGTAATGGGTGTTACGAAACCTGGAAATGCGGGCTTCTGATGCTTCGTCCGATTTGTTTAAACAAAGGAACCATACAACGCTTGAACTCTAAAGATTGGGTGAACTCCAAAATCTCTTCTAACTCCCCAAGAAACAGAACCTCTTTGCCACAGTTTGAGATAGGCCAACACTTCAGCAACCCCCGAATAACGATGTCAGCCAACCTGTAATCTTTCTCAACGAATAGCGTCATACAGTAGGACAACTGCTGATGGTAGGAAGCAACACATTTAGGTTTGTGTAACGGAATAAGTGCTCGTATAAGAAACAACTTATGTTCTTCTTTCATTGGCACTGAAAACCCATAGATGATACTCGAAATAATCTCCAATAACTCGTTAACCCCACCATACCTCTCCGTCTCAAATATAAAACGGTACAAGATATTGTTCATCGCACTCCTTATATAGGGACGATGAACCATGAACCTCCCGTACATCCGATGAAGAATAGTCTTCAAATACTCCCTCTCTCGTATATCCTCACAATCAAACAGATCAAGCAACCTTAACACAAATGAGTGATTGAGGTATCTCTTTGCAATCCTAGCATCTGTATCAGACGACACCACATATCTCAGAAGCAACTCATAAACTAGTTGCAAATGAGGCCAGGACGGGTCCATATACATGTCTTCCTCCTCCGGATCTCCACCTGGTCCGCCAGTAATCTCGTGCGCTGCAGGTGGCAAGCACCGGAATATATTCAAAGCTATCATCTTTACCATCTCATCTTGCATTATCTCATTCATTTTACACGACCCCGTCTGCACAATGTCAATAAGCTCCGCGAGCGTCTGCCTCTTGATCTCCTTCTCCCGCGCAGACTTCATCGTATCCACAAAATCGAAGAAGAAACAGCACACGTGGACCTTCCTGATGAATACCCCGTGTTTCTCATTAATCGGGGTGTCCTTCAAATTCGGCAAGACCTCCACCGTTGTAGGCCTCGGTGGGACGACTGGACCAGCCGTCGGCTTCGGCGTCACACTCGTCCGTGATGCGTGATTGACCGTCACCGCAGACGGCGGAGCTGCCGGTGCAGGAACCGGTGCCTCAGCCGATTCCTTGGAGGCCTTTTTCCCCCTTTTCATTATTTTGTTAAACATCTTGTTTTTGTTTTTCATCACGGATACAAGATCACAAAACCAGTCGCTAAAACACTAATCAACTACTAATTTCTCCCCAAATCAAACCCTTTTTCTCCCTATTCTACATTCCTCATTCTCAATTTCAACTTTTCCTGCATAATTCTAACCTAACCAGCTCCCACACAAATGCCACACCTGGAAATCGGCAAACGCAATACAATATCAAACAAAATTCGCATCAATAGCGTGAAATTGAGCATTTTTCATTGAACAATCATCACAGTTGCGGCAAATTTCTTCCATTTTTGCTGTAATTAAAACAGAAAGTGGAAAAAATGAGTACCTCAATTGAGATTAGCTGAGAATTGAGAAGACAAAATTCAAATCTAGGAATCACGACATGAGAGAGAAAACTACGTATGCAGGTGAGAGATAGAGAGAGAGAGAGAGCTGCGTGTGTCGATTTGGGAAACAAAGATCCGAAAAAATGGTGGCAAAGAGAAGTATAATTAGGATAATTGTTTAATTTAAAAAAATTGGAAAAAAATTAAATCTTCAATACTTTTTCAAAATTACGATTGTTATTTCCAATTCATTTCCATAATTTTGTTACAAACGGAAATGTATAAATAAATACAGAATTTTATCAACAAAACCTCTCACTGAGTTTTGACTGAATTCAATCCGCCATTAACCACCGCGAAATGGCGGCGATAGCAGCGGCAGCCGCCGCTTTCTCAACGCTGAATCTCTCTAGAACCTCCGTGTTCCTCCCCCGCTGCCACCTCCGGAGAGCGATTACCTCATCTCTCTCCTCCGCCACCACCGAATTAGGCGCCAAATTCGCCGCGCCCAAACCTAAACCGAAAGCGCATAAACCCGCGCCACGTGAGGACTCCGAGCAATTCATCCCGTGGACTGTCAACGACGAGAGCGGCGACGTCACGCTCAAGACGACATCGTCGGAGCGTTTTCTCAGAGCCGTCGTCAATGAAAGCACGCAGAGAAAGAAGAAGAAAGAGGATAGAGGTAGTGGCGGTAAGGATAAGCCTGGGGTTCCCACAGCTGAGCCGAAGTACTCTAAGGCGGCGCGGAGATTTTACAATGAGCGTTTCCGGGAGCCTCCGCAGCGGCTCGCGAAAGTGCTGGCGGCTGCCGGAGGTAAATGCCTAAATTCTGTATGTAATTTGATGAAATTAGTAGGGGATTGAATACATAGTGATTGTTTGATTGAAGAGCTGAAGAGGCGCTAGTGTTTGATTAGCAGGATTTGGTTTTATAATCATACATTTTCAACCTACTTAGTTGATTGATCTGTTAGAGATAACACACAAATGGAAAGCTGCAAATCTAATTGATTGGTATCATGTGCTATTTTGTGGCTTGAATTTGATTGACAGTGGCATCTAGGAGAAGTAGCGAGGAGCTGATTTTTCAAGGGAAGGTGACTGTTAACGGTTCCGTTTGCAACACACCTCAGGTTGGCGTTACAGTCGTTTTAGGAGTCATATCTATGTAATGGTATTTATCATATATTGTGAATTTGTGAGACTTTGTCATCTGCCAGTAAAATCAAGAAATGGATAGTTAAGATTACTGTAATTAGTTATATTGTTCTCAACTTTTTCTCATTTTGTGTTTCTTGGTTCTTTGATGATGGGGGCAGACCAGAGTAGATCCTGCTAAAGATATTATTTACGTTAATGGAGGCCGTCTGGCGAAGAAGCTTCCTCCTAAGGTCTATTTTGCCCTGAACAAGCCAAAAGGGTTTGTTAATCAACTCTATCTCTGATTATCTTGGCACTTAAATCTCGGCCCAATATTTTAACAGAACGGGAGTTGATACAAAAGTTCAATTGGTGCAGATATATATGCTCAGCGGGAGAGAAAGAGACGAAGTCTGCACTCTCTCTGTTTGATGATTTTATGAAGACTTGGGTAAGAGGGCTACTCAAGTTGCTTTTTCCACATAATTTATCTCAGTGTGCAATTACTTTTTGCTTAAGATCCTAGTCGCTGAATTAAGATCTCTGATGTATTTTCTCAGACTAAAAGGAACCCTGGAACACCAAAGCCAAGACTCTTCACGGTTGGCCGCCTTGATGTTAACACAACTGGGTTAATTATAGTGACAAATGATGGTATAGATCTGTTTTATGCTTTGTTCTGAAATGTGCAAGTTGATATATTTGTCTTGATGAATCAGAATTTCCATGTAATTAGCTCTTTGTGCTTTTTAGGTGAGTTTGCCAATCAGATTTCACATCCTTCGTCCAATTTATCCAAGGAGTAAGGGCTTGCTTCCCTCCTTTTTGCTGCAACTCTTTAATGTTGAAAAAAGTTTTCTTTGAAGCCTTTTGCGTTTTGGCTTTAGCATTAATTAGTAAAGTGGCTATAACATTATCAAACAAATGCATCAAATTTTATGGGTGACAGATACATTGCAACTATTAGTGGTGCGGTCAGTAAGCGGCAATTGATTGCCATTAGTGAGGGGACAGTTGTAGAAGGTGTCCATTGTATCCCTGATCTGGTGGAGTTGCTACCACGACAACCAGATATTCCGAGAGCTCGGCTTCGCATTGTGGTACTGCTGTAACTTATGCCTTCATCCACTTTCTTTGCCTGAAATACTGCCCAACTTAGGATCTCTTAAAAATTAAGAAAACTAATACTTACTAAAAAATGCATGTATTAGGTTGTAGCAATATCGTAAAATGTACTAATGGAGAATAATAGAATTTGATCTGTGTTGCCTTTGTGGTCATCTGATATTAGCAGCTTCTTTGATCACAACTGGACACCTGCTTGAAATTGGTCGAGCTTGAAAGTAGTAAAGTTGCCTCATGTTATCTGAATTCCGAATAGGGATATTTGCATTAATGTATGACTGTCGGGTTCACATCGAATCAAGATGAATGTAACACCTCATTGTTTCCTTAATGGGTCAGGTTCACGAAGGAAGAAATCACGAAGTGAGAGAACTTGTAAAAAATGCTGGACTTCAGGTACTGTACACTTATATTTAATTGATTCATTGACTGATATTTCTAGCTATACCTTAATCAACGATAAAGGCAAGACTAGTATCTCTTGAAAACTCGAAATATCATCATCATGTTTCTTTTGATCCTGACAAAATGTTTCTGATCTTCATCAAAACTGACCTTTTGAAGTTAACATTTAGCCCAAAGGTCCTAAATCACATGCATCTGACCTTTTCCTCTTCAGTTTACAAAGTAGCATTCTAAATATCAGCCACACTCACTAGCAAATAAATTAGTTTTGTTAACGGCTTTCGTCTTTTCTCTGTACTCGTTTCAGATGCATTCCCTGAAGCGTGTGCGTATAGGCGCTTTCAGGCTTCCAACAGATCTCGGGTAAGCTTTTCCATTTCAAAACTTGCTGCTGATCTCTATGTCACAACGAGTTTCACTGAATCGTTTTTAATGATCAATTTACATATATTACTGTGACATCGTGAACAGACTGGGCAAGCATCAAGAACTAAACGCAGCTAGTTTGAGAGCACTCGGCTGGAAGACCTAAAGACGCTGCTCACGAATGATGATATGAAGATGCCACTATCAATCCAATCACCACGACGAGTCTATCCATGCTTGTTTGAAATCAATCTTTTTTACCAGAGAATGTGGTGGTAGAATTTAAAATCAGTTTTCAGTTTTGTATAGTTTACTGCACTTGCATTTGCAGAAATGTTGTAGCGTCAAAACAAGACGACTGTCACGTTAGATAGGGTTGTAAATGAGTCGGGCTATTTCGTTCGGTGATGTCCAGTTGCTCAAAATTAACTTGTTATTCCGTGATTTCACAAGATTGAATCAACCTGAAAATTATGAATTAGTTCTAAGAAAATTATGAAAATTCTAATAAACATCATACATTCATATCATGTGTTTCAAGAAGAAAAAAAAAATCAAGTCTTGAAGAGCTGAAAATCCCTCCAAATCCCTAATTCCCAAAATCAGCAGAGAAAATCCCCAAATCTCAATAAATCCCTAATTCCCAAAATCAGCAGAGAAATTTCCCCAAATCTCAATCCTCATCATCACTCTCGTCACTAAAGTAACCCTTCTTCTTCTTCTTCTTCTTCTTCTCTCTCCTCTCCTTCCTCCCTCCTCCCTTCCCCTCCTCCGCCTCCAGCCGATTCTCCTCCGCCGCCCCTCCTCCATCCACCACCGACGCCCAATTCTCCATCTCCAGCTCCCCTTCCTCCTCCTCCACCTCCTCCTCCCCTTCCAAATCCCTCCCCCTCCCCTCCCCGCCCAATCGCCGCCCCTTCTTCGGCGGCGGCGGCCGCTCCCTCGGCCCGAGGAAATTCCGGGGGCACTCATACGACAAATGCCCCTCCTCGCCGCACTCGTAGCACCGGCTCTTGTCCCTGTACACCTTCTTCTTAATGAACTCCGCGGCGCGGCCGTTGTCGGCGGCGATCGAGGCGCCTAGGGTTCGGCCGTTGAGGATCTTCCCGTCCATCTCCTTGGCCGCGCGCGCCGCGTCCTCGCGCCGGACGAAGAGGACGAACGCCACGCCCCTGCTCTGGCGAGTGGCGCGGTCCTTGAGCACCGTGACCTTGGCGAGCTTGCCGAAGGTGGAGAAGATCGTGTGGAGATCGGAATTCGTGAGGTTGTAGTCGATGTTGCTCACGTAGACCGTCGATTTGGACGGAGCTAGGCCTCCGCTGTTTCCGCCGCCGCGCGAGGATCTGGATGCGGCGGCGGATGGCGGCGCCGCGGCGGAGGAGTAGCGGTGGAAGAAAGTGTCGTCTTCTTCTTCGTCGCTCTGATTTCTCTTCCGAGACATTTTTCCTTGTTCTTTTTTTGCGGGTAATTATTATTTTATCCAACGATTATATGAAGTTTTCAAGCTGAAGTCGCATTTTTTTATTTTGCAATAAAGTGTTAAAGTCGCTGAGTTGTTTTAATTCTCTGTTTTGATTAATTAATTCTTGAAAAAAAAAGGAATTACTCCCTCAAAATTTACCTTTGGACATTTTTTTATCGTTGCCACGGTGCAGTTGATTATTCGTTGTGTATAAATGATTGACTAGAAATGATGGTATAGTGTTACTTTAAGAGTATAATTTTAACACAAATCTATAGATGTTTATTTTAAAAAATTGACAAATGAAGGTTTAAGTTTTTTAAGAAGTTATAATTTGCTTCTTTTCTAAATACAATAACGAAATAAACAAGTTACACACATTCAACATAAATATTTAAATCCGAACCTTGTGTATAAACACAAAAAAAAAACTATGATGCCATAATAAGCATTTAAATTCTACAAGCAATATTATTAGAAATGAGGCATTACTAAATGTTGAATATCCAAATATTTCCCAATAGAAGAAGGTTCGATTTTGATTTACAACAACCCTACTACATAGACCGGAACCGGAAACGGTCCCAGTCACGTTCCGATTTAGCCAGTCGAGTTCTTTATACATTGAGCCTTTCAGCGCAGCTATCAAGAACTCGACTTTGCAAACTCTACGATATAAACTAGACCAATGAGGCTGGATAAGATACACACGGTCGAGTTCCTCATGGGGCGAGCCAGGCACTACCTATATAACTAGACGTGTCCGTCTCCAATATGCTATCACTTGTAGAATCGAAGAACACGAGCTAAAACGAGTACAGAACTAGAATACATGTAGGATCGAGAATAACCTAATGTATGGTACAACAAAGGAACAAGGTTTACAGTTGCCGGGACATCACCATTCCGAGGAGGCTTGGGAGTCGATTATTGCTTTGAAATTCGAATCTGAGATAATGGAGAGAGGGAAGGTTATAGTCTTATAGATGCCTGAACTATTTTCAGTAAGGAGTTGTTCTAATCAAAGAGCCCCTCGTCATGCCAGATATCAACCAAAAAGTCGACCATCTCCTGCAAGGCCCGACAGATAAGTTAAACGATGCGTGTTGTTCTAATAGAAACGAGATCCAAACACGCAATTCGCTGCACGTTGCAGATCGTAACTACATGTACTGTAACATCATGGAGCATAGAATCCAAAGACGGGGTAACTTACAGGTAAAGGGATTGGCTCGGAGAATGGCTCTTGAGTCAAGAGCAGATCTTCGTAGGTTGTGGTCCAGCTGCAAGAGCATGTCAAGAAGCATTCATCACATAGAATAAAAGAACTACAACACGAAGCTTCTCGATTTTGAGAACCTAAAACCATAAACTGCATGCCATAAACTTTATGTAGACATGCTAATGCACATTTTATTGATAGCTATTGAATTTGTGATTTCCATTTATTGATCAAAGGAGGTTATCTGACTACCTTATAATTGGATCCTTCATGGATCTGTCCTCGGACCTCTGAGGAGCATTTCCGACCCATTTTCTTCTGCTCTCATCCCATGCAATTGCAGCTGCATAGGATAATTAGAAACATCAGAACAAAGCATTTATATTTCTTGATTCGCCTCTTCGACATTCAGGGGACAATTAAAATAAAATGTTTTAAGTCTATCGCTGGCAAAAACGAGCAAAACTTACCATGATTGACAAATATAGAAGTGCTCGAATTATTCTCTGGCAGCCTTTTAGGTACACTGGCAGGAGCAGAGTTCTCCAAAGGCTTCTTTTCATTCTTGTGGGAAGCTTTACCGTTTACTTCCATCATACCTTGAACGAATAAACATTCGCCTTTAGTAAGTTTCGAAAGTAGGGATGTTGAACTGCTTCTTCAATGTTGTGCCGAGTACAACAACTGGATTGAAGAAACACTGGAGCTGCATAAGGTGGATTTCTCTCAATAAACAAGATAACAGGGATACGAAAGTTTATTCGATTTCTAACTGATCTAAATAAGCAACCTTGAGACCAGAGGGAGAAGAACGGTTCTTTCTGTTTTAATCGTTTCATGAGAGAAATAACATAGCAACCATAATAAAGGAAGCAATTCAACTCTAAAATAACATAAAATGTATGCAGGCAGCAAAACGTTCTAGTCTCGACAACACTATTAGGCAGCACAATGAAACTAAATAAAACATTTCCCCTCTGCCCATGGCTGAGGAACATTACATTTGACTCAAGAAACAAGGGACAGTCTACCTTTAGTCGAAATAGTGATCTGCTCCCGCGTATGCCCAAGTATTGATAGGCAGAAAAGTCGAATAACAACTCCAAAAATCTCCAAAACTTGCTTTCTAACAAAGATCTATAGAAAGTCAAGTCATATACAAATTCAATCATTTTGGTTTTTTACCTGATGAAATGGGAACTAAACAGAAGCATCTTATAATCATACTTCACGACGAGTAATAACAGAATGAGCTGTTCCCCGAATCTCACCTCATCACATGCTATGGAGTGATGGAAACAGGTACATATTTTGAAGGCATATCCAGTTGCTCACAATTAGATTCAAGATTCAAAGACTTAAATAGTACTTTTTCATATCCTTTTCTTTCTCATAGCGTATACGATAACCCATGAAACCATTCGTCATCGCCACACACTCTCCGAACACTAAATGCCCTACGACCCACCAAATTCTTGAGGCAAATTTTCTTCTGAATGCAGAAAAAATTAAATCTTTTTTACCTACCCCCATAATTCAAATCCCCCAAGAGCCCCTAACTATCTCAATCTCACAAATCCCCCATACATTCAAAGATTGCATTCAACAAAAAGGGAACTAAATCACATCAAATTACGAGTAATAATGGAACTGATGTCAAGATATCTGATCTGAAATATAAAATCCCAGTAATATTTCCAAAAGTTACAATCTTTTTCACACCAACAACGACTAAAGACTCAAAGATCCAATCTCTCAACAAATACAGCCCCAAATTTGCATATTTATAAAAGCGAGGGAGCAATAGAGAAAACATGTAAAGCTCAATAAGAAAACAAGAAACCAAAAAAAACAAAAAGACATAAAAATAAATCATAAAAAAAATAAAAGAAAATATAGAGAGAGAAAGAAAGTTTGTACCTTTACTGTGTTGCCAAAGCGAGAGGGAGAAAAAAAGAAAGCTCCTTCAATGGGAAGAGGGGATATATATAGGCAGAGAAAAACGTGGGCTCAAGAATATGCAAAATATCGTTTTCGTTGTTTGGTGGCATCTCTAATCAATTCTTGTCCCTTTCCGTCTCTCTCTTCTTTCTCTCTCTTAGCTGACGTGGAGAATGGACAACTTGCAAGATAATATTTTTAATTCGTGGGAAAATTATTTTCTTGCCATTGACAGTTCCCTTTTTCCTTTAATTGTCACGTTTATAAATTGGCAAATAACTATATAATGCAACTCCAAATCTTGGTATTGAAAATTTCACATAAATATAGGTCTAAATCTAATACTTAGGATATTGTTTTCGTAGTATGAGTATGAACGTATAATAGTATTACATCAGATGTAATTCGAATTCTCAATTTTGGAATATTGAAATTTAGGTTCATAGAAAGTGTTGTTGAATTACAAAACTTATGTATTCCAATTTGCATATGTATTGGAAGCAATTCGAACTTGGATATACGCTTTGTCGTAGTCAATTAAAGAATGCTCGATATTATATGAAAAAAAATAATTATTGATTCAATGCATATTTGTTCGACGATAATGCAACATAATCTATGTTGAATTAGACTACTAGTGTATGTATAGTTGTATATTTCTCGATCTTATTATTATAACAGAAACACACCCACTTTAACATTGTCTAATAGTAGTAGATCCTACTATTGGTTGTAACACAAAAGGTAAAATATTTTAAATCTCATTTAATTTACAATGACAATATCTCTCTACAAAACGCACAATTTATTTTAACAGTACTATATCATCAAACAATACCCAGAATCGGTGGTTCACACCACATTATTTCACTCTACCCATAAATTATTATAGTACTCAAGTCTCTCACAAAGACACTCACATATTCCATAACAATATTTTATTACTCACTTTGTCTCATTGTAAGTGAGACGTATTCCATTTTAGGTCATCTCACTATAAGTGAGACATTTTTCTTTATGGCAAAAAGTAACACTTTATCTCTCTAATTTATTTTACTCCTAAAAACCTATGCCCCAAAAAAATGTCACACATGTAATAGAATGGAGGGAGTACTATATAAATTTGATGGATAGTCGACCCTCGTAGTTCATTCTTTTTGGAGTGAGAATGTCGTTTTTCTTTTTAAAATTTCATCTAAGATTTTTTTCGCTCAATGTACAACCATTTGCTTTCACATCGATCCAAAAGATGACTTGAAAGCCACCAAGAACTAAATTGAATCTAAATATGACATGGACTTCAACGCATACTTAATGTCTTAAACGACGATGTTCATTTGCTTGCAACCCAAAACCGGTAATTCTAATCCTTAGGAAAATTCAATAGGTTCTGCTCAGCCCAATCCCACTATCGGGCTTCAAGTGCAAGACACATGTTTAGTTGGGCCTCAATTTCAACATTATATAAATAATTGATACAAAACTCATCACATCCGACCTTAGCTCAGTTGGTAGAGCGGAGGACTGTAGTGTGTTCATGGCTATCCTTAGGTCACTGGTTCGAATCCGGTAGGTCGGATATTTTTTACACCTTTTATTTTTCAATCGATCAAAGTTGCAATAAATTTTACTACTACTTCAATTACCATGTTTTTCTGAAGAATGTTATTTAAATATTGTCGTGTTCTAATTTATTGATTTTCAAAATACGTCCCAAATAAATAATGTGGCTTTTTAGTCCTTTCATTCTTCTATGTATCATATTATCGAATTAATTTTTCAAAGTTGCGATATTAATTTATTTCAATTATGTTTCTTTGAAGAGTTGTTATTTCAAAGTAAAATGTCCACAATATATAAGACTATATGATTATTTTTATTTAACCGGGCGTCACTATTGATCTTATGAAACAAGTATTTTTCGATACTTGAAAGAGAAGGTGCATTATTGAATTACCACTGCAAACGATGAGATGAGACCACGCTCATGTGTGCGAAGCCGTTGAACTGTAAGAGCAGATTCAGTTTCTCCACAGTCATTGATAATGCTGTTACCTGATAAACGTAGTTCAAGTTCAAGATAAGTAAAATAGAAATCAAGTGACCGGAGACGAGATCGAGACCGAGGGGGAAAATGCTACCTTCATATCCCAAGTTGATGATTTCATCCTTTGTTGCTGCTGAGTGTTAACCTGGCAAAAGAATTCTGCGTTGCGCGGATGTTATCACTAGTAAAGGCCAACACTACTGTACTCGCACGAATTACGAAAAAAGATGTATAGAAGTAAAGGATATCTTCTCCTCCAACAGGGGAGCGTTGAGCATCATCAGCTTATTGCTGTTCAATACTGATCGAGCCAGTAGTTCTTTGGCTTCATCATTTTTCTTGCTGAGGAGATCGCAAAGCTGCAAGGAAAAAATTACCACCACCACCACCACCGCAACATTATTATATTTCCTAGAATCGGCTGACTTGTGAAGGAAAAGTGAATCAACTCCAGCTTCTTCAAAACTGGAATAATAAGAAACGGACAAGTATTCTTACGTCATCAAGTTCCTTGCTGTAAGCATTGGCCAGTTTAATATTGCTATCATCTCTTTTCGAGGATGTTATCTCTAATCCTTTAGTCTTGAAGCCATGGGAGATGGTAAGTGGAACGACTTGGCAGTTGCTGGTCGGGCTTTTGATGCGATCATCTTTCATGCGATTGATGGGTATGGGTGACTAGTAATTGGAAAATATGAGCCATCAAATCTTTTACCTTGTAGCAGTTAATTCTTATTCCATTAAACTCACTAAATTACCTTTTTGTCCAGAACCTTTTCTGATGTTTCCACGAAACTCCTGCACGTTTCACAGATCATCAGGCATGAGCATATTATAACCTAGAAGGTTGCAACTCTACATACTATCATAAAACATGGATTTATAGGGTACCTGCTCCTAGCTACTTGTGGCGAAAGACGTTTAGCTGGATGGAGGGAACTAGTATCTGCAGTGTCGTCCTGTACAAGAATGTAAGTCCATTTAGAGATGCATTATGTGGTCAGTTATATATCTCAAGCTGAATGATGATGCATAGATAACATTATTTTCACTGACAAAATTCATTGGATGAACAAGGTAGTACACAACGATCATAAACGTACCTCTAGTGTCCGCTTCACAGATAGGGTAGAAGTCATTGGCTTACACTTGTCCCGAATATTAGCAGTACCAAGTGGCGATTTGCTAACTGAAACACTTTTCTGACTACTGCTTTCAACTGGCCTGCTCTTTGTCAAAATTGGTGGCTTTGTCGAATCAATGCTTAATCTGCCAGTTCAAGATTGGATAGAGAAGTTGACAGTAGATAATATATAATCTCAATTTAAACCATAGCTAGACTCCTGAAGATCAAAGATGATTTCACCTCGAGAGTTTCAGTGCAGGTGTATCAGGGAGCTTCCTACCACCTTCGATAGCAGAAGTTTTATCCACTTGCACAGGAGTGTTTATAGATGCTAATAATTTTGGATTTTCACTGCTTTCTGCTGGTTTATGATTGGTTTCCATACTGAACAGTAAAAAGTTGACAAAATAAAGTCAAAATTTCTTAGACTTGTACAATATCATTCACCATTTTTTGTGTAATAGATGAAAGTACTATGATATGATACTGAATATAACGGCAATAGGCTTGCTTAGAGGTGTAGACCATCCACAGAAAGGCCTAAAAAACCACTTAAGAGAGTGTCTAAACCCTTTTGATGATATCTTAGGATCAATCTTTCATCGGCAACGGGGGCCTCTAAGCCAAATGTTTAACAATGACATAATTGTCAGACTAACAAAAGAGAATTTCTTACTAGTCTTAGTTTCAAAGTACTATCATGATCTGTTGGTTAACGAAAATATCAATATTAATTTGACTTATCCGAACAATCCGAACAATCAGTTGAGCCTCACCCATGAATCTTTAGAGGACTGCAGCTTTTCTGGCTCTGAATTTGTGGAATAATCCCCCTCAGTAGTGTTTTAGAACATTGCAATGATAATTTTTTCTCACTTTGAGTCGCATCACCACTCCTGTTTTGTCCAAGCCATATGAGAGAGTGAACAAATCAACAAGTTACGGAAATATTAATATACACACCTTGCTTGAACTAGACTTGGTAGAGCAGAGCTCATCTGTTTACTACTTAATGACGACAAAGTTTCCTGGATTGACGCCTTTGGGATGGAACATTCAGGTTTCTTTAACTGAACTGAAGGTTGTGGGCGTTTCATGAGAGGCTCTTTTATGTTTTGAATTGGCTTTTGCAATGGATTAGCTGTCTGACTGCCTCATCATAGCAATCACAAATAAAAAGCCATCGGTTAAATACCGAATAGTTCAATATCGTGAGTGGATTAAAATTATTTTCACAAAAAATAATGGTGTCACTGGTACTTTAGTTTAAGAAAATGGAACGGAAAAAGAGCACATGCAACCTCACCTGGTTAATGAAGGCTTGAGCATTTTACAAGAAAATTCCTGATTCTCCTTGCTAGATTGTGCATCACTGTCACAGGGAATCCCTGATAAAACACCAGTTGTACATGGAATTTCAACTTGTGGATTAGTTTGGCCTAGTTCAGCTCTTCCTCCATCGTCTTCCACGAGATTTTGGATCCCATCTTGAGTCCTTTCGCCATTGATGTTGTCTGAGAACACCTCAGCCTGATCGTGCTGTGAGGCTTTGGATGTATGTTTGTAATCACAGGATGAACCAACAACTGATGTTATGTTAGCATCTTGTTCTCCATTTAAGCTGCTAGCATTTGTATCCATACAGCTGAGCTTGCTCTCTGCCACTGATGAATCATGTCCACTTGTCTCAGCAATGTTCTCTGAGATTGCATCTGCTTGGTGGTGCTGTGAGTTTCTAGATGTTGCATGTTTGCAATCAAATGTTGAATCAGCCACCAATGCAGTGTTAGCATCTTGTTCTTCGTGAGAGCCACTCTTACTTGCGTCCACAGAATCTACCTTTTTCTCCAGAGCTGATGAATTACATCCACTTGGCTCATTCTTAGATAGAGGACCGGATGACAAGTCCAGCATTACATCATTTTCAGTACAAGCTTGAAGATCAGCTTGTTCTAGGAGAACCAACCTTTCAGATGGACTGACATCAGGTATTTCCCTGGATATTGTTGTCTCCAGAGGACCTTTCACTTCATCAGCTCCAGCTAAATGTTCTTGAGTAACACCGTCATCCATTCCCAACTTTGGAGGGTAAATTTTCCTTGTGGGTTCAAGAACCAGGTCAAAAGATGGCTTTTGCATGCCACCTTTTGAAGTACTCTTACTTCCAGTTTCATTTTTGTAAGTAGATATCTCCTTATCTTGACAGCCACTTCCATCTGGGGTACGTTCTTTGTTGTTCTTGTCACTCTGAACTTTTGAACCTTCTTTTCTTGGGATTGAGTCAAAACCGAAATTTGGGGAACTTTCTTTGTTGTGTTTGTCACTCTGAACTTTAGCACCTTCGTTTCTTGGGATAGAGTCAAATCCGAAATCTGGGGAACTTTCTTTGTTGTTTTTGTCACTCTGAACTTTAGTACCTTCTTTTCTTGGGGTAGAGTCAAATCCGAAATCTGGGGAACTTTCTTTGTTGTTTTTGTCACTCTGAACTTTTGTACCTTCTTTTCTTGGGACTGAGTCAAAACCAAAATCGTCGAACCTAGATTTGGAAAAATATGTACAGTCAAATTAAGTGAAGTAGGCAATGGAACCATGCA
This sequence comes from Salvia hispanica, assembly GCF_029641045.1. Taxonomy (NCBI): domain Eukaryota; kingdom Viridiplantae; phylum Streptophyta; class Magnoliopsida; order Lamiales; family Lamiaceae; genus Salvia; species Salvia hispanica. The sequence goes on along the minus strand of NC_142693.1, from coordinate 24,919,467 downwards.
ACAAATGAACTTAAAATGAGTATCAGCACACTCACCCATCATCAAAATCAATTCCAAAAGTGAAATGATCAGTTTTTTCTTTATTCTTTCCACTGGATGATTCTTGAGGCTTCTCCTTTGATTTTGCTTCTTTTTTTTCTTGTGGTGAGATATCCAGATCTGACATATCCAAATCGAACGACGCCATCTTTCCGAAATCAGCATCCAAATTAAAATCCATATCCCTGGAATGTCGCAGCAATTCCGTTAGCCCTGGCTAAGGCTTGGAACTTTATACGCTGCTATAATATTACATCTGTCCATCAATGAAACCTTTACTAAGAGCAGAAAGTCAGAAGAAATCGAGTAAACGTGTAACTCAAGTTGAGAACGGGTACAAGATCAATAGATTGTTCCAGGAGATACGCATGAACGCCCAGGTACATGCTAAACAGACCAGTAACCATAAAAATGACTAAGCCACAACTCAGGTTAAAAAAAGCTGAATAACTTAAAAATCAAATTACTCTTTGTCAAATTTAAATGTTTCTTTATTGCCCTTAGAAACTGGGGTGAAGTCGAAATCCAGCCCATCCCCCTCTCCCATTGAAATTGATTTCCAAGAAAAGATATCATCTCCAATATCCAGATCTGCACCAAGCATACCAAACAATGATGGGAGATTTAATATCAGGGATTAATATATTAAAAAATGCATTTGTGGCAGTAAAACCATTGGTAGAAGCAGAAATATAGGTTTCCCCATATTCAGTATTAATCATTATGATTAAGTTATCTTCCAGGAACAAAAAAGGAACAAGTAGGATTCCAGTTCCTCTATCTTCAGCCTGACTACTATTTTTCTCACTAAAGTCGGCCATAGGCCAATATTGGTGGCTATATGTCCTTTCTACTGCCATCCAACCCTATAATACCTCACTTGAAACACATGTTAGGTGATGTTATTCTTTTTTATGTGATAAAATTAAATTAACAAATGAAACTACAATCCAACTTAGCAAATATCAATCTACAAGACATTTCATACGTTCAAAAGACATGATCATGAAAACAGATTCAATACCTTTCATAGGATCTTTCTCCTTCACATTCTTCTTCTTCTGAGGGTCAGCCATCTTAGTTCACAGCTATTAACGTCTGTGTTCTACAAGAAATGGCTATTCAGTTTGAAAATTAAATAAAACAGGGGAATAAATAATTATTGAAAAGAGTAACAGATATCTACTGCACCTTAATATGATGTAGATTAAGAGTATTCTGGTCTTTTTAAAGTCAGGAAGAAATGAATCATAGAACATCAAAGACTTATGATATCGTATAGAAGCTAGTGTTTCTAACTAGACGAGTATTATATACCCCTTGAAGGGTTAAAACCTCTTAAGTCAGAAATTTCTTAAGGTCATTGAGTATAACGATAGAAGCGCAGCTGCACATAAGTTGTTTGATGATAAAAACTGTAGCTGAATTCTGAGCTGTTCTACTTTCATGGAACCAAACAGACTCAGAATAGCTGCCCCAACAATTAGCAATCATAAAATGAAGTGTCAAGCTCCTCAAGTTATGATCCTTCAGGACAAGGTCCATAGTGAAGTTTCAATCATTGAGTCATAGGCATAGTCTACGGATGATAGCCATCCACTTCTACTATTTACCATCCTTGCCACTCCTGACATGGATTTTGATATCAGCAGGCTGCAAACAGTTTGCATACAGCCAATTCCCTACTTATCTCATCCTCTCTTCCCACTCATATTTTCACCTATGGTTTCTTAATTCTCCTTCTTTTATCCTGGTTCTTCCGGAAATTGTAATTTTATAATTTAATATCCTAATCTGTTAAATTTAACTCAGAGCAGAACACAAAATGATTGGAACATCAGAATCCGCATTGATAATAGAGTTCCTACGTCTGTTTCCAAAATATATACACATCAACTTCAGTTAAAATAACATGAAAGAGTTACACATTTAAACGAAAACACACACATTCAAATTATCATCCAAAAAATTCACATATTATCAAACATCTCAGCAAATATAAATCCAAATAGCAGATAAATTTTAACCCCTAAGACAAACATTTTGATGATTCCCGCACTGTATGTACTTAATAGAATTTGAGATGGATTTTTAGCGATCGAACCAAAATCAGCTATAATCTAATTGATTAAAAGAAAAACATATACGATTCAAATCATCATTCAACAAATTCACGCTATCAAACATCTTAGCAAATATGAATCCAAGCAGCGGCAGATCAATTTCATCCCCTGAGACACACATTTTCATGATTCTCGCACTGTATACACTTAAGCGTGATTCTCGAAGATTTACATAGGAATTTGAGATCGATTTTTGGCGAACGATCCTAAATCGGCTACAATCTTCAATGAGCGATATCACACAATTAGTTCGACCATAACCTAAAAATATATAGCAATAAACGCATCGTATAGTATTGCAGCACAATGTAGATCAGGATCGAGAGAGAGAGACCTTGAATCGGAGTGATGAGAATCGAAAAAATGCGCGCACAGAGCGAGAAAAGTGGAGCTCGCGGTAAAAGTTTGAGTTGCAGTGTTTATATACACACGACACGACTGTAGGAACAAAATAGCAAATGGGAATCCCAACACGAGAATTTGCGTTTATATTTATTTTAGAATAGAAACTCTCGCATATTTATTTTATTTTTGAAACTTAATTTTCACATTGTAATGAATTGAGTCAATTGACATAACTATTAAACTTTACGTTTTTATTTTATTTTTCAGAAAACTTAATTTTCCATACTTCCATTTATCTTGTTCTTTCATAAATTGCTTTCCTTGTTGTTTGTAATTAAATTAAACTGAGAAATTAATATTTTGGCCTAAGCCTCTTCTAGCAATAATAGGACATTACCCCAGTCAAACTCTCCCAATAACTAATAGGAACATAGAAGAGACTATCCAAACGTCAGAACTGTCAGATACCAACTATTTCCGTCTTCATCTTCCCAACACGCAGTTATTATTCTGTTCTCACTCTCTACTCTCTCAGTCACTTTAGTTTTTATAGAGATATTTGAGTCTCTTCAAGTACAACAATAAATAGAATTTGAAAATATACATTGCTAGGGACTCTAAATTATCAAAATCCCTCATATTCATACTCCCATATATTAATCGTAATTACCTAATCCCGAGGGAAATAATCATTATTTGGTGGAAAAAATAGACATAAATGAAGAGTTACTTAAGGCAATGGTATTAAATTCCAAAACGTCATGTACATCAGTACATGTAAATAACTACTACTAATACAAGTTACATTTCAGTACATTGTTCTCCATATTTAATTAATAAAATAAATAAATAAATATAAAATTATCATTTGGATGATAATTGCATGGATTAAATAATTTGCCGCGCCCGTCACCTGTGCTAAAATGCGCGCTAGGCATATGATACTCCCGGTGGGCCCCACTAACAAAAGGTTAAACCTGTACAGCCTAGCAACAGTGAAATACACGTCGCGCTCACGTTAGCCACGGCGCACGCTTAGAATCCCACGGTCTATCTTGCGCACATTAATTTCGCCCAAATTAAAAAACCTAGACCTCTCTCCTCTTCTTTCTCACCCCCACCTCAAAAATTCATGCTCGCGTTGGAACTCCCAACCATTCTCGATTCGGTTGAAGATAGAGGTTTTCCTGTTCTCAATTTTTCACCTTTGAAATCGAATTTATTGTGCTCCATAAATTCTTGTTAATCCTTGGTTGTATGCGGTTAGAGAATTGGTTTATGAAACAAATGTAGTTTTAAATTCAGTTGAAATTGAAGACCTATGATAAAATTTCGGTCGAAAATTGTATCTTTAGTAGTTTCTTCTTGTATATTATAGTGCAGTAGCTTATTTCTTGGTGTTGGAGTGCAAGTGGTGTAAAGATTTCAAAATTGGGGTTATGAGCTTTAGGTTACTGAAATGAAGAATGTTGAAATACCCAAATGGCTTGAGAGGTTGCCTTTGGCGCCTGAATTTTACCCCACTGATACTGAATTTGCCGACCCAATTGCTTACATATCTAAGATAGAGAAAGAGGCTAGTGCTTTTGGCATATGTAAAGTGATTCCTCCATTGCCAAAGCCGTCAAGAAAGTATGTGCTTCATAACTTGAATAAGTCTCTCTCCAAGTGTCCGGAATTGGATGGTAATGTGAGTCTTGTGCGGTCCTCAAAGACAGATGATCATGTTAGGAGTGAATGTGATAGAAAGTCTAGGGCTGTTTTTACCACAAGGCAGCAAGAATTGGGCTGTGAGAAGGGGAAAAAGGTGAAGGAGGGGGTCGGGGATCACGTGCTCAGGGCTCAGAAGCAGGTCTGGCAGAGTGGGGAAGTTTATACGCTTGAGCAGTTTGAGGCGAAGGCCAAGGCTTTCGCTAAGAGCACGCTTGGGGTTGTGAAAGATGTCAATCCCTTAGTTATCGAGACCTTGTTCTGGAAAGCTGCTTCGGAGAAGCCTATATATGTGGAATATGCGAATGATGTGCCCGGCTCCGGGTTTAGTGAGCCTGAGGGGCTGTTGCGTTACTTTGACAGACGCAGAAAGAGGAGGAAGACGAGGAAGAGGAACTCGTTTGACAGGAATAATTTAGGTAGTTCTGACAGCAAGAATGATCAAGTAGAAACAGTGAATAGTGTTAGCAATGATAATGATTTGGGCATCCAGAACAATCCTAGTTCCCATACAGAGACTGTGCTGAATTGTCTACCTTCACAGCCTACACGTGATGATGCTTCCTTTTCTGGCCGGAAAGATTCTCAAGATAGGAGCGAAATGGAAGGCACTTCTGGGTGGAAGCTTTCAAATAGTCCTTGGAATTTACAAGTCATGGCTAGGTCAGCAGGATCGCTAACTCGTTTCATGCCAGATGATATCCCTGGTGTGACGTCTCCCATGGTTTATATTGGGATGTTGTTCAGTTGGTTTGCTTGGCATGTGGAAGATCACGAGCTTCACAGCTTGAATTTCCTGCACGTGGGCTCCCCCAAAACTTGGTATGCTGTACCAGGAGATGATGCTTTCAACTTTGAGGAAGCTATTCGTCTTCGTGCCTATGGAGGAAATCCTGATCGGTTAGGTATGTACATGTTTGTTACTGAAGATATCATATTGCCGCTATCATTCTAGTCCTTGATTCATGTGAAGTGTGAACATATGACACTCAGACGTAATTTACTGTGGTTTCAGTTGCACTATCTCACTTGGGGGAAAAGACTACTGTTTTGTCTCCTGAAGCTATTGTTGCATCTGGCATCCCATGTTGCAGGTTGGTGGTTTTTGTGTAAAAATTAGACTATTCTTCTAATGACTGGTGGACTTACTCACTTGCGAGCTAATTTTTGTGATGCATGTGTTTTCCAGCTATATAAATCTGATTTGCAAATTGTCGTTGTCTTAGGCTCGTACAGTATCCTGGTGAATTTGTTGTGACTTTTCCAAGAGCTTACCACATAGGATTCAGTCACGGTAATTATTCTTTTGCTTCATAAGTTGAAATGCTTATGTTTTCTCTTGGTGAGCAAAGTCGCACGATTTTGCAGAATGCAACTTGTCTGCAAGTAGCATATCCTGATCATTGCGTTGGCAATTCAAACTTAGGTTTCAATTGTGGAGAAGCTGCTAATTTCGGAACTGCTAAGTGGCTTGCAATAGCTAAAGAAGCTGCTGTTCGCAGAGCTGCCATGAATTACCTTCCTATGCTTTCTCATCAGCAACTGTTGTACTTGTTAACCATGTCTTTCATTTCAAGGTAAGCATAGCCACCTTCATTGGACTTCAGTTATAAGGGTATTAGGTTGGCATTCATGAAGTTGTTTGCCGCAATTCTTATACCAAGAACTCGACTCGGGACTTGTTTATTTTTAGATTTGATTTCTCTCTCCTCCTCTGTAGCTGTTACCTCACTTTCATGATAAGTAGTCCCATCTTGTCTGTCTGCCGTTGTTTGACTTTTTGTTAGTAGAAAATGGAAATATCGGCTGTATTAGCACCCATACACGTGACGTCTCATACTTATTCACTTGACATTGCATCAATTGATGTTTTCTAGATTAATGATTACCACAATCTTGATTGGATGGATCTGACTGAATTACAGAATACCGAGATCCTTATTGCCTGGGGTACGAAGCTCACGTTCGAGAGATCGTTTGAAGGAAGAAAGAGAATTGTCTGTAAAGAGAGCATTTATAGAAGATGTCTTGTGTGAAAACAATCGGGTGGCTATTCTTCTTCAAAGAAATTCCTACTACCACGCAGTTCTGTGGGATGTTGATTCACTTCCATCTTCGAGTAAAGTATCTGAACTCTGCCATGACACAGATGCTTCTGTGTTGACATCAGTGGGGGAGAATTCTCCTGCAAAAAATGACAGTGCACATGATGTCAATGAGCTGAGCAAGTATATAAGTTCTGTTGGTTATGATCTTGATGATGATGACTTGTCATACGACTTTCAAATAGAATCAGGGACTTTACCTTGTGTTGCTTGTGGCATCCTTGGTTTTCCATTTATGGCAGTCGTGCAACCATCTGACATAGCATCGGTTGATCTTCTGCGTGTGGATCCTGTTGCTGTTCCTGTGGAATCTGCTCGTACCTGTAATGTGGTGGAAGGTTCTTCTGAAGGTTAGATCCCAATATCACTTTTTTTTCTCGATCATTTTCTTGGTTCTCATTCAATATAAATTCTGCGAATCTGCTTAATAATGAGAAATGCTGCGTGCAATGACTTTCATGCAGACGGACCTACTCTAACTGATCTTTTCTATTACTAGATGCGAAGATGAAATCTAAGTTGAGCAAAAAGGATCTCCACTATGTTGCTGAAACATCTTTAGCTGCCAAAAAATGTCGGCCCCTGGCCCATGACCACTCCCCATCTTCAAATCATGACACTGTTTCTCCGGATGTTAAGATAGACATGGGTTGGGACATATCTAATGTATCTCGAAAACCAAGGATATTTTGTCTAGAGCACGCGATTGAAATTGAAAAATTGTTGAGTTCGAGAGGCGGAGCAAATGTTCTTGTGATTTGTCATTCAGGTAAATACACTCTTTGGTTTATGTATAATCTCCTTTGCCTCCATGTTCGTTGCTGGTTCGTTCTAGTTGATTAACTTCTCTATATTGTTTTGTTTAGACTTTCAGAAAATAAAGGCCCATGCTGCAGCCATTGCAGAGGAGATAGCTGTTCCTTTTAGTTATACAGAGACGCAACTGGGTAATGCTTCTCCCGAAGATCTGAAGCTGATCGATATTGCTATTGATAGAGAAGAAAAAGTCACCCGTGTAGAAGACTGGACGTCGTTGTTGAATATCAATCTACAGCATTGTGTGAAGATGAAGAAGAGTTCTCCATCTGTGAATGTTCAGCATTTACTGAGCTTGGGCGGATTGTTTCACAATGCAGCCCCTGTTTCAGATGCTTCCCGCACAAAGTGGCTGTCGAGAAAATTACGTTCAAAGCGCCATCAGAAACGTCTCTTGCAGAGTAAACCCTTCCCCAGCTTTGAAGCTGCCAAGGAGGATATGAATGGGAAAAGCGAACAACAAACGGCTAAGAAAGATGAAAAGCTTATCCAATATTCGAGGAAGCGATGCAAGGTCGGTGTTTCTGTAGAAAACATAGCAGGAGAAACGGCCTCAGGGCTGACTGTATTACCTTCTCATGGAGCGTCCGAGTTTCATGGTGAGCACTGGATGGCTTCATCCTTTGAATCTCACTCTGCCAACTCCACTGTTGCCTCCACTCCAGTTGAGAATGCTTCGGAAAAATCTGGTGATTCGTGTCATGACATCAAGGCGGCCGATGGTGGCAGCCAGGAAAGTGAGAGGTGCAATTCCGAGACTGTTGGCTCGACTACGGATAAAAATGGGATTGATGATGTTGCAGGAGATGAAATTCCGAGAGAGGAAGACACTGTTGATGAAGCCGCTCTGCCAAGCGAAGCTTGTGATCGGCTGGCGGATAATGACTGTGCGGTGCCGGATAATGTTCAGTCTGATGGATGTTGTGAGATTGAAGAAACTTCTAGACACGACGACTGTTCAAACGCTTCAGACGAAGAGCAGGTTGAAACAGCGTCTGATCAACTTGCCACAGAGAATGAGGTACCGAATTCCTCAAGCTCTGAAGGACAGCGGTCTGTACAGACAGACGAAGATGATGATGACAATCAAGAGAGAGTTATTTCGACTCCTGAAAATTGTGAAGGTGAGACTAATGAAGCCAGCAAGCCCATCGCTGAGCTGGAGGATAACAGTGTCGATGATCCCAAAACAGAAGCCGGAAGCAAAAGGAAAAGGAAAAGAGAACTCCTCGGCCTGCAATTAGATGATCACGTCCATTTCAGCGGCTTTACCAGAAGCCCGTGCGAGGGGTTGAGACCTCGGGCAAGAGAAAATCCATCAACTCGTGTTACTGACAACAGGGAACCAGATGAGGAAGCACCAGCAGTGAAGAAGTCGAGGAAGGCTGCAGATCAGCCCGTCCCTCGCAAGGAGAAGAAAGGAAACGCAAAGGGACGTCATCAGTGTGAGTTAGACGGCTGCACAATGAAGTTCCGGACAAAGGCTGAGCTACTCCTGCACAAAGGAAACCAGTGCCCGGTCGAGGGGTGCAGGAAGAAATTCAACTCCCACAAATACGCCATACTGCACCAGCGCGTCCACGACGATGATAGGCCTCTGAAATGTCCTTGGGACGGCTGCACAATGTCGTTCAAGTGGGCCTGGGCAAGAACTGAGCATCTACGCGTGCACACGGGAGAGAGGCCATATGTCTGCAAAATCAAGGGATGTGGTCTCACCTTCAGATTTGTATCAGATTTCAGCCGGCATAGAAGAAAAACCGGACATTATGTAAGCCCACCAGCGTAGGTGTTCGTCTCTCTCCTTTTACGCGTTATCAATGCAGTTTTCTTGGGCTAAGGAGCTCAAGAATGGTGTAAGGTATGATCCATTCTGGTAATAGCTTAGGTTAGGGAAGATGAAACTGTTGAAAGTAGGCCATTTTTATGTGTTGTTGAACCTTCTGTTATTTTGTCTGTGCAATGCAAAAACATTGAAATTCTTAATTGTAATGATAATTGCAATTTTTTTTATTGACCGATTATTTAACTCACATTTTTATCCCTATATATGGTAAAATTTATAGGGCAAAATGTTTGTAAACTCATGAACTTTTAACATAGTTTGGTTTTTTTCCGTGAACTTTAAATGTTGCATGAAAAGGTATGAACTTTATCGGATTATGTAAATTTCCCATCGACCTGACCCGATAGATTTCCGAAACAAACTTATCCTACGTGGCACGCCAGAGGTGTGATTTGACAAATGACAAATTTAGGATTCAATTCGAATTGATGAATTAGTGCTACTTTTATACTGAATTTGGTTGTATTTTTTCATTTGTGGTACTTGTACGTGTGTGATAAGTTCGAGGTTGATGATTGCAAGATAGAAAAAAACAATCAGAACTAGTGGAGTTACCAAGTCATACCTCCGGCTCGTCACGTAGGATAAATTTATATCGAAAATTTATCGAATCGGGTCGGATGAGAAATTTATACAGTCCAGTAAAATTTGTAACTCGTCAATAGATATAAGTTTGATTTTTCAATTGCATAGTGCTTAATTGCTTTCTTTTTTTCCCTTTATAAACCCTCACTCACCAACTACAAATCTCTATCATCTCTCTCACTCAATCAAGAACCTTCTCAAAACCTCCACAAAAATGGCAGCTGCAGCTCCACCGCCGCCTCCATCCGAAGCTCACATCTTCCTCCCAGAAACCACCCCTCCAGGCGACACTCTCTTCACCCGCATCCGCCTCGCCACCGCTGCCGACGTCCCCCACATTCACAAGCTCATCCACCAAATGGCCGTCTTCGAGCGCCTCACCCACCTCTGCGAAGCCACCCCTGAGTCCCTCTCCGCCACGCTCTTCCCCCCCTCCGCCCCTCCCCCCTTCACCTCCTTCACCGTCCTCATGCTCGAGCTCTCCCCCGCCCCCTTCGCTCCCCCCGCCGCCGCAGATCCCCATTTCACCCCGATCCTCAAGCCCGTCCACCTCGATCTCCCAATCGACGATTCCGATCGGGCTGATTTCACTAGCAACGCCCCGGATGTTCTAGTGCACGACGTTGTAATTGGGGGATTCGTGCTGTTTTTCCCCAATTACTCGACGTTTTTGGCGAAGCCAGGGTTTTACATCGAGGATATTTTCGTGAGGGAGTGCTACCGCCGGAAGGGGCTGGGGCGGCTGCTGCTGACGGCGGTGGCGGCGCAGGCGGCGAAGATGGGGTACGGGAGGGTGGAGTGGGTGGTTCTCGATTGGAATGTGAATGCGATTAGGTTTTACGAGCAGATGGGGGCGAAGATTTTGCCGGAGTGGAGGATTTGCCGCCTCACCGGCGACGAGCTTCAGGCATTTGGGCGTATCAACCTAGGTTGATACGACGGCGTTTTGGAGTTGGGGATTAATAAATTGCTGTGTTAATTTTGAGCTTTGTTAAACTCTAATGTTGTAGCTGTGTTATTGAATTTTGTACTTTGCTTTTGATTTGAGTGTTGAAATTGCTCTTTTGTTGATGAAAATTAGTAAATTACTGCTGTTTTGAGCTATGTTTGGAGATTAGAAATAAGTGCATCTTAGTTGGTGAGACGCTAAGTCGGACCCTAAATCAATGCTGAGGGCTCGAGTCATCTCATGCTGCGTGCTCGTTTGAGCTATGTTTGGAGCTTATGGCTAAGTGTGTCTTACCAACTAAGGCGCCAAGTCGAACATTAAATCAATAGTCAAGGGTTTGAGTGCGCGTGTGTTTGGAGTTGTGTCTTGGTTTGAGCTATGTTCGAAGCTTATAGCTAAGTGCTGTGTCTCACCTTAGTCGAACCCTAAGGCCATGTTTGGTAGGGATAATAACTCATCTAGGGATGGAAATTAATAGTTGAGGGTTCGAGTTATCTTATGGTGCGTGTGATTGAAATTGTGTGCTGGTTTGAGCTATGTTTGGAGCTTGCAACTAAGTTGTTCTTGCCAACTAAGATGATCCTCTCAAACCAATAGTCGAGGATTCGAGTCATCTTAGAGTGAATTCGGTGTTTCGAGTTGGTTGCTGGTTTGAGCTATGTTTGGAGCTTTTGATGAAATTTTATCTACCTACTATATAGTAAGGAGCTTTTGATGAAATTTTATCTACCTACTATAGTCAGGATGAATGTTGTAACTTAGTCTTGGTCATGCTCTTAAAATTGTGTATGTGAGATAAAATGTAATGTACTTTTATTTGTAAAACTTAGTTGGTAAGACATCTTATTTTCAATCAACAAATTGATGATTCGAGTGTTTATATTAAAAAAACAAAACATTTAATTGATATTGAGCAAACAAACATTTAATTGATAAGATGATTTTCATATAGCTTACAAATTGAAAAATCAAACATTTAATTGTTAGCCGCTAATAAACAGACCGGTGAATTGTAATTGAAAAAATATAGATATTGGAAATATTCTTGTTTTACTAATTTTATTTCCAATTTTAAATAAAGAATTGGGCCTATACACATTTTCTTTAGCTTAATAAGAAAATGACTTTACCCTAATATGAAATGTAACTTTTCCATCTTCTAATCAAACATAAGCGTTCTAATTTTGATTTGCACCTCATAACGTAATTTCACATTATTGAGATTCATTGCAACCATAATTCAAGCACTAAACCATTGAAAAATCAAGTTTCAATAAGAAAATGAAAATTTGAATTTTTTTATAAAATTGATTCAAATATTCATAATATAACGAGATATTCCATGTAATTTATTAAATAATGGTAGTAATTTTATTATACGTGAAATTAAAAAAATAGGCCAACTTATTAATATAAACAATAAATTGTTTAATATTTTTGTATAAAAAATAAATCGTCTAATTTGATAAGCCCTCTCCAAAAACCTAAGTGCTTCAAACCCGCTTTCTTCCCTCTGCGATTTCATCTACTACGACGACGTTTTCCCCTCAGCCACCAACAGCGGAGCCGCCGCCGCTGCTGCTTCGGGTGAGTGGAACTTTGAATTCCAGCATTGGCTATTGATTTCTCTATTCTCCATTTTATTTTTTGCTTTTGAGATAGATGAATCCGTTTTGATTAATTCGTATTGGGCGATTTTGATTGCCCTGCGATTTCTGAATTTGAGTTGGCCTGAATTTGTTTACATTCTTGTAGTTCGGTTTCTCTACCTGAGATTGTGAGTTTTAGTCGATGGTGGAGTTTGGGGGTGTCCGTATTTGAGAAAGGTTGGATTTTTGTTATTTGTCCATTTCCAGCTTGAAAGCATCGAATATCTAGGGTTTCTGAGATATGTTTTTCTGAATCTGTGCATCTCTTGCTTAAATTGTCAAGAAGTAAGAACTGCAGAGTTATTTATAGGAAGTGTGTTTTGATATTTCTTGCAACTATATTGTAAATTAGGGGAGTTTGTTTTCTATTGAATAAACATGGCAAGATCCGGATTTTGGGACCTGATGCTATGTGAAATGCTTTGCTTTGTTGATTTCTTCGCTCAAAGAACATATTTTTGGGAGAAGCAGTGCTCTAGATACTATTTAATGGAAATTTTGATTTATGAATTTGGAATCTCTTTTTTAGTTTGTGATTATTTCATTTGTCCTGATACATTGTTTCGTCATTTTCCTTCCTTGTTGATTGAATTTAGGATGCTGCACTGATTACGCCTACCTGAGTATTGTCCTATTGAAAGAGGAGATAAATTTTTGTTATGGGATCTCCTGAACGTGTTAGGAGTTCTAAGAAACGGGAAATTGAGGAGGATATAGAGGTGAACATTGATATTGTGAGGGATGATGATGAATGGGTTGGTGATGAGAAGAGGAGGCAACGGTTAAGCAAGTCTAGGCAACAGGGGAGTGGTGATGATGTTGATGGCTTAGATGGGAGTGGGAAAAGAAGAAGTACATCGGAGAGACATGAGAGTCGGAAGAGGGTGGGCAGTTCAAGCAGAGGTGATAGTGATCAGGATGACTATGGAAGCAGAAGAGAGTCACGGTCTAAGCAGTTGAAGAAGAAACAAGAAGAGAGTACACTGGATGTGTTAAGCTCCTGGTACGAAGATAATGATGCAGAAAATAAGCTTGATGGTGGGGAAAAACCTGGGGGTGGAGGACACAGTAGAACTGAAGAAAGTGACAGAAAAAAATCTTCTTCCAAGTACCCAGAACAGGACACTGATATGGAGAAGGTGCCAGATAGAGATATGGTCAAAAAAGATGTGGGGCGAGAGAAGCCACATGGTGTTGCTGAGCATGGCAGAAGTCATCGCAGGAGATGGGATGAGCCTGATGACACTGGTAGAGCATACGACTATGGAGACAAGTCTGATGCAAGAAGTAGCAAACCTTCTGATGTTAAACTGGACAGTGCAAATGAAAGAGAGAGAAGTGATCCTTTGCAAATTGAATCAAACGATATCCAAAGCAAGGGCTCTGAACCAGTTAATGAGAAAGGTATAAGGTCCAATGACAGAGAGGAGAGACGAGTTGATTCAGAAAGGAAAACTAGAGGAAGGTCTGAATTTCCTGAAGAAGACAATAGGGGAAGTTTGGCACGTGATGATGCATCAAACAAAGAAAGATCTCAGGAGCATAGACAACAAAGAAATCCCACTAGAGATGTTGCTGACAGCTATGGGAGATCTTCTAATCCTGAGGAAGATGCAGGTGCATGGGGGAGAGACAAAAGCAGAAGAGATGTAGATAACAGCACATCCAGAGTGCCTGAGAAGAGTGGAAGACGTCAATTTGACACAGATAATTCTGAGATGGACTATGAAAGAAGCACTCCAGCTAGGAGGAAGGATTCGGGAAAAGATGGCTCATACGATGATAGATCAAAAGGAAGAGATGATAGTTGGAGTGAGAGAAGTTGGGACCGGGAAAATGCTAAAGATGCTTGGAAAAGAAAGCATGACAAGGAGGCAAGAGATAATGACCCAGCCCCTGATGGCATCAGGGACTGGGAGTTGCCCCGGCGTGGCCGTGATAGGGTTGATGGTCGCTCTGGTGGCAGAAAAGATGGAAGCAGAACTGAAGCTGTGAAAACCTCTTCAAAGTATGGAATATCAAATGAAAATTATGATGTCATTGAAATCCAAACCAAGCCATTTGATTATGGAAGAGAAGATTCTAGATCCAGAAATAGTGACGTTATTCAGGAAGGGGAGGAATTTGCTTATTCAAGGGAGGAGAGATCACGAAGCGTACAAGGATCTGCACAATCTGGTGAAGATACTAAAGACAGAGTCCTAGATGGTGATCTTGCAATGCAGGACCAGAATTCATGGAGGGATGACAATGACTTTCAGGGAGAAAAATCTAGAGGTCAGAAACCTATTGCGTCCAACCGCGGTGCTGGTGCCCAAAGTTCCAGTGGTGGCTCTTTAGCTCTACCTGGGGGTCAGGATCCTGGTTCGTATGGTAGATCTCCCTCTCAAGGTAACAGGGGAAACAGAATGGGGAGACCAGGACGGGGTAGACCTTCTGGAAGAGACAACCAGCAAGGCGGTATTCCAGTGCCATTATCTGGATCGACTTTTGGTCCACTTGGACTACCACCTCCTGGGCATATGCAATCTTTGCCCCCTAATATGTCTCCTGCTCCAGGTCCCATTTCTCCTGGAGTCTTTATTCCACCATTTCAAGCTCCCATGTTATGGCCTGGAGCTCGAGGTGTTGATATGAATATGCTTGCTGTTCCACCTGGCCTCCCTCCTGTCCCTCCTAGTCCACTAGGACCTAGATTCTCCCCAAATCTAGGAAATGCTCCAAACGCTGCTATGATGTTTAATCCATCAGGGCCTGGAAGGGGAATGCTTCCTAGTATGTCTGGTCCAAATTTTAATGCAATGTCCCCAGCAGGTCGTGGCCAGCCACAAGACAAAGCATCTGGAGGATGGAATCCACCTAGAATAAATGCTCCTCCTGGAAAAGCTCCGTCTAGAGGAGAGCAAAATGATTACTCTCAGAACTTTGTTGACACTGGTATGCGGCCGCAGAATTTCATCAGAGAGTTAGAGCTCACTAGTGTTGTGGAGGACTATCCAAAGCTTCGGGAGCTTATACAAAAAAAGGATGAAATTGTTTCCAAATCTGCTTCTGCTCCTATGTACTACAAGTGTGACCTGCGGGAGCAAGTGCTTTCTTCAGAATTTTTTGGTACCAAGTTTGATGTAATTCTCGTAGACCCACCATGGGAAGAATATGTCCATCGAGCTCCTGGTGTCACTGACCACACAGATCACTGGACATTTGAAGAAATAATGAACTTGAAGATTGAGGTTAGTTTTATTTGACTCATACCTCTTTATTGTGCAATTTTGTAATGCATGGAAGTTGAAAAAAGGCTCCTGGAATTTGCGTCACTCCTGGAATTTGACTCATACCTATGTAAAATCATTAACCTATTATTGTAATGTATCTCCCTCTTGTCCACTAGGAATAACCTTAACTTTTCCTTTTTTTTCCTATTATTTTGTAGGCAATTGCCGACACTCCATCTTTTATCTTCCTTTGGGTTGGTGATGGTGTCGGGCTGGAGCAAGGACGACAATGTCTGAAGAAGGTAAAGAATTAGAGGCATTGTAACAATGAATTTGCAGTTCTAAATTTCTCATACATCCTGTTTGCTTCCTTTGCCTGTTCCGATTCATTTTCCGATCCAATACACCATTTACTTACATATACTGTTTTTGTTTCATTTAGTGGGGATTTCGTAGATGTGAAGATATATGCTGGGTGAAGACAAATAAAACAAATGCCACACCTGGACTACGCCATGATTCTCATACTCTCTTTCAGCGCTCAAAGGTAATTGGGATAATAGTTTGTTGCAATGCTTAAATCTTAATAGTGGTATCTTGTATTCTTTTAGTGCATACTGCATAATATAGGAAAGCTCAGTAAAGATGGATTGGACATAATAAAGCTCTCTCAGTAGAAATTGCATTTTACACTTGATAGAATACAAAATTATGTTTGAGAAGGCCTACAAGCAGCTTTAAATCCTTGGGCCAGCTGTCCCACCCATTGAGGTGCCTACAAATCAGCGCGGGGAAGTCACTGGGCCCGCCGGTCTTGGTAATTACCAAAAAAAAAAAAGAAAGATGCAGAAGTACAGGATATACCAAAATCCTGTTAAATTTTAAAATGTCAATACCCTGAAGGAAATAGAGATTATGTATTTTTTTTTAACTAATGGTCTTGTTCCTTATGATGTGAATAATCAATCCAATCGAAACTACACACGTTTGGTTAATGTGGATTAAGTATTTCTTAAGCATCAAATGTCTTAAAAATGGGTTATATCTCATTCTTCTAGCTGGCAACAATTTTTTGCTATAAAGTTGCAGCCGCATCAACATGAAGTCTATCTCAATATTTTTTCATATGATTTCATTATCTATTGAGATTACTATTGCAGCTGCACTTGTTTTCTGGGTTAAGTTTCAATGATGCCCCATTTCAATTCCCTTCCATTCATTTGTATGTATCCTGTAGTAAAAGGATGGTGACTTCCATAATACTTCTCTCAACTATTTTTTGTTAATCTGAAGGAGCATTGCTTGATGGGCATAAAGGGGACTGTCCGTCGCAGTACGGATGGCCATATAATCCATGCCAACATCGATACTGATGTGATAATAGCCGAGGAGCCGCCTTACGGTAAGCATGATAGCAACTTGAATGGAAATTTTCTTCAGTAGTTCTTATTAGAAGTTTTTGTCTTGAATTGCCTTCCTAGTTATTCAGTTATTGAATTTGAAATAACATCAAATGGATCCTGCTTCAGTTTCTGTTAGTATCCATACATTTTTTTGTGATTTTTTTCGTACAACGGTATTCTAGGTTCTACTGCAAAACCTGAGGATATGTACCGAATAATTGAGCATTTTGCTCTCGGTCGAAGAAGGCTCGAGCTTTTTGGCGAGGACCATAACATTCGTTCCGGCTGGTTGACAGTTGGCACAGGATTATCCTCTTCAAACTTCAATTCTGAGGTATGCTCCTCGTCACCCCTAAGAACTTTCTTTGCTCTGCTCCTCGAGACTTGTGTGCTGTGTGACAATGTATATTCTTTCTCATATGTTCTGCTTTTCATCTCGTTGCTCGTTGTCATATCCAGGCATATGTGAGGAACTTTGGAGACAAGGACGGGAAGGTTTGGGTAGGAGGGGGCGGGAGAAACCCACCACCGGAGGCGCCCCATCTCGTCCTGACGACACCTGAAATAGAATCCCTCCGGCCCAAGTCACCGATGAAGAACCAGCAGCAGTCAGCTTCCATCTCTCTAACAACAGCGAATTCGAGCTCCAAGAGGCCGACTGGCACTTCGCCTCAGAACCACCAGGCGCCTAATCTGAACCAGGAAGGGTCGAGCTCCAACCTCCCCTCTCCGGCCCCGTGGGCCTCCCCGTTGGAGGCGTTCAAGGGACGAGAAGGCGGCGGCCATCTGCCCTCGGACGAGAGGATGTTCGATATGTATGGGTATAATGCACCATTTGGGCCGCCTGCTGGAGACTTTATTGATTATGAATCTCATAGAGGGATGAATATGTTGTAGCTTGTGCCTTTTCAAAATTTTTGATTCATATTTCAATCTCATAAACTGTTTTTGCTATATCTTCCTCCTCTGTGCTGTTTTTTGGCGTCGATACTATAATAACACACGACATAAATCACAAAATTTGGTATTTATTGCGAGTTTAAAAACTTAGAAACGACATAAATAGTCTTTAAGAGATGTCAATATATTTTGAATAATTGTCAAATCTCGATTTATATATATTTCTATATTTTTCAAGTCATTTCCCCCATTAATTTCCCACTATGAGCTCCAAACAAAATTTATTATTCTTGTATTGTTTAAAAGTAATTATTTTATAAATAAATGTGATTGTTATTATGAATAAAAATTAATTTTGGTTAATAAATAAAAGTAATGATAAAGAGAATCCACCTTTATCTCTAGGCCGTCAATCTATAAATTAAAGGACAGATAAAGCAGTTTGATATATAATCCCATATAATCTCTTGTTATCCCAATTGTATATATGTAATGATTGTTCATTCATCTCTTCATGTCATGACAATATGTAGATAAAAAGGAAAATTGCCAGAAAAAATCACTAAATTTAGTTGATTTCTGGTCAATTTCAAATTTTAAAAAATTACTAGTTATTCTATTCGATCCTTATCAAATGTCTCATATTTAACTGACTTGAGCTTTAAGAAATTATTTAATTTTGTGAAGAAAAGTGGATGAAAAGTTAGTAGATTATGAGTACTACATTTATATGAATCAGTTTAATAAAATATGAGTGAGATTAGTTAGTATAATATGAGATCCATTTACTAAGATTAGTAAAAGTGAAATTAGATATTTATTGAGAACCATCCAAATAAGGAAATATGGAACATTTAATTCGGACCGGAGGGAGTATATTATAACTTCGATATTTCTTCACAACTTTAAAAAATGATTGATTATATTATAACTTCGATATTTCAATAAAAATTTTCAACACATTATATATTTGAATATATAGATGTAGCGCGTACGTGTGAAATTTAAAGATGCGACTGAGTAGGTGTTTTGAACTTAAATCATCTCGAACCACACACAAAAAATTCGTTTTGGTGTAGAAATTTTCTTCAACCATACACCAAATCCAAACTCACATCAAATATGGCGCTACTGCAAAAATGTTGTGAAATATAAAAAATAGCGTAAAATTTAAATCTGATGTAAATGGCTAGAGTAAAACTATTTGTGATGTAACATACACTAAAAAATAAATTTAATTAAGTCTAAATAATTAGAGTTGACCTTAGTCCGTTTGACATAAATAAAAAAATACACCAAACACCACTCATCAATTAATGCAGGCTGTTTGCTATAAACTAAAAAATACACCAAACACTGCTCATCAATTAATGCAAGTTCATAGACTTAGATCTATAAATATAATCACTTCAAAAATAAAAAAAACACCACACACCACCAAAGAAAACACCATGATTAAATGCATGAGCTTATTTCTTCTCATTTCTTCATCAATTTTGCTCAAAGCAACAGCGTCAGAACCTGATTGCTTTGTTAATAAGTATGTTGTTTTTGTTGTCAACAATCTCCCTCCAAATTCTCCACCTCTACAACTGCACTGCTTTTCTAAAGACGATGATTTGGGATATCATAATCTCACCCAAAATGCCGGATATCGATTCGCATTTTGTGAGAAGCCTCTCTCTACTATGTTCGCTTGTAGTTTCCATTGGAACGGAAACAACAAGGGGTTCCATGTTTATGATGCACGTTGGCAGGTTAATCGATGCGTAAGACATGGGATTTGCTATTATGCTGTGAAGAGTGATGCTTTCTACTTCTCAGATAGTTACCCACCGAAGAATTTGAAGTTTTTATGCGATTGGAACCCTAATAGCAAATGTTTGTTATAAATAATTTAGTATTTCAAGAAAATATCATATATCTACAATGTGATATGTTATATTTCAAGTATTTCATCCCATTCGAGGAAATAATAATTAGTTGTTAAATAAAAATGAAACACTGTGAGACAGAGAATACTAAAATATTTTGAATAATTGCCATATTTCTATACGTTGAAACATTATAATATGGTCTAATATAATCTCTAAAGGTTATACATAAATGAAATATTTTAAACTCTTTCAATTAAGTGATCAACTGAGTTAATGAGAATACATTGTCGAATTTTCATCTATAATAATTATAGGACTTAATGTTGTGCAGATACCATTTTGGATACCTCTACTTTGTTATGAGTGAAACATAAGTTATAATTAAATTAGTGACTAGTTTGACCGAACATACAAACGATCGATTTTTTTCTAACATTATCACTTGGAAGACAATTTCTCCAATTTGGAATTAATCAAGCATCATTATTCCAAGTATGCTTTCTGCTCTATTTAACATAAATCGAAATTGGTTCCATCTATATATTATATATTCTCCCGTCGTTCGAACTTCGGAGTGTCTCACTTTTTGTGTATTTTAATTGTGTCCCAAACCCAATCCCACACAAAATATGGCGCTACTGCAAAAATACTGTGAGACAAATACTTGAAAATAGCATAAAATTTAAATTTTGTATAAGCAGTTAAAGTAAAACTACTTTTTGATGTGACAGATACTAAAAAATGAGAAATAGTCATTTAAATCACCAAGTTTGGTCAAAATCTGGTCCTTCCCACAAAGTTTGAAAACCTCTAATTAAATCACGAAGTTTCAATTTTTTCTAGTTTATCCATGGGTCGAATTTTACGTGTAATATTTATTGACGTGGATTGAGATTTCATGATGGGTTGAGATTTAAATCACGAAAAAGATGCATATATAATCCAAAGTGTAACCATAAGGAGTTTGATATTAAAATTGGATTGAGATTTCAAGATGAATTTCAATGTAGAGATGCAAATATTCCACCTAAAATTCGACCAATGAGATAAACTAGAAGATTTGAAACTTCGTGATTTTAAATCGGATTTAAAACACAGTGTGAGACTAGATTTTAATCAAATTTGGTGATTTAAATGACTATTTATCCCACTAAAAAGTGAATTTGAATAGTTGTAGCATGTACTCCCTCGGTTCCATAGCAGTGGAATCATTTTTTCATATTGGTACGTTTCATAGTAGTGAAGTCATTTTTTCTTTTTAGTAAAGGTCAACATATTTCTTCTCATTTACTTTAATATCTCTTACTTTATTCTATTTTCATCTATCTACTTTTTCCTTTCCTACTTAATTCATCCTTTTCCTTAACCCACTCAATACAATTTTTTTAATCTTTGCGCCGAAAAAAAATACCTTCATTACTATAGTGAAACGGAGGGAGTAGATAATTAGAGTTGACCTTAGTCTGTTTGCCATAAATAATAAAAATACACCAAACACCACTCATCAATTAATTCAGGCCCGTTTGTCATAAATTAAAAAGTACACCATACACTGCTCATCAATTAATGCAAGTTTATAGACTTAGATCTATAAATACAATCCCTTCAAAACATAAAAAATACCTCACACCACCAAAGAAAACACCATGATTAAATACATGAGCTTATTTCTTCTCATTGCCTCATCACTTTTGGTCAAAGCAACAGCGTCACAACCTGATTGCTTTCTTGCAAAATATGCTGTTTATGTTGTCAACAATCTCCCTACGAATTCTCCACCTCTACAAATCCATTGTTTTTCTAAAGACGATGATATGGGATATCATAATCTCACCCAAAATGCCGAATATCGATTCGCATTTTGTGAGAAGCCTCTAGTTACTATGTTCGCATGTAGTTTCCATTGGAATGAAAACAACAAGGGGTTCCATGTCTACGACGCACATTGGAGTGATAATCGATGCGTAAAACATGGGGTTTGCTATTATGCTGTGAAGAGTGATGGTTTCTACTTCGCAAACGATTATCCACCGAAGAACTTGAGGTTTTTATGCGATTGGAACCCTAATAACAATTGTTAGGGTGTTCTTGTTCTTGTTATAAATAATTTAGTCTTTCAAGAAAATATCATAAAGACATATGTGATATGTTATATTTCAAGTATCCCATACCATTTGAAGAAATAATAAGATATTTCTAAAGGTTATATACATATATACATTAATGAAAATTTTTAAAACTATCCCGATTAAGTGATCAACTGAGTTAATACGAATACACTGTCGAATGTTCATTTATAATAATCGGGGCAACTGATACAGACCAAACAGGAGAACTCATCCCAAAAGACTAGTATGTTAGGAGAGAGAGCCCATTTAGCCTATATACCCCACACCGGTTGTTCTCACAACCGATGTGGAAATTGAGTCAGTAACATTCGGCCTAGGGCCAACGTCCTCGTTAGTCAAGCCTTGTTCTTTGTCAGGCCACCACTCTGAGTTCTCGTTGCTCACGGCCACGTTGGTCATGGCGGACTCTTTGCCTGGCCACCACTCCGAGTCGGCCCCAAACATACTGTTGGTCAAGGCGAGTTTGTTGCCCGGCCACCGCTTCGAGCCATTTGGGCTCTCAATGAAAGCACCAAGTGATACACACCAAACATGAAAACTCAACCCAAAAGATTAGTCTGTTAGGAGAGATAGCCCATTTAGTCCACATACCCCACACCAATTGTTCTTACAACCAATATTGGAATTGATTCCGTAATAGAAACATAAGTTATAATTAAATTAGTGACTAGTTCGACCGAACATCCAAACGAACGAGTACCAAATTTTTTTTTCTAACAGTATGTAACGCCCCACTTTTTCAAACCCTAATTTTCGGGTTATAAAATTTTTGCATTAAATGCCTTAAATGCTATGATATGTGAATTATTTGATGAGTGATTAATTGCATAAGTGTCTTTGTGACCTAATTGCGTATGAGAATGGAGTTTGAGTTGAATAGTCAACTTGTTGAAATGTTGACGTGGCTATTGAATAGTCAAAGATGTGGAAAATGATGTGGCCGTTGAAAGGTCAATACGTTGAGAAAATGAAGTGAAAGTGAAGAGATGATTGATCTGAATATGTGAATATTTGATGCGGAGAAATATAAAATTTGGGGGAATTATTATTTATTTTCCTAAGGGATGAGTGAGAATTAAATAGGAGCATCATTGAAATATGTGGAATTTTCGGCCCTCATGATTATTGGAGAAGAAATAATATTATTCTTGGATTTAATTATTTGTTTGGGATAATTATCCAAATTAAATCCAAAGTCCAAATACCCTATAAATCCTACATGGAATTTTCGAACCACTACTATGATTTTTCCCATGAGATTTTCGAAAATCTCATTTATTGGAGAAGAGGGAATTATTTTATTATTTGATTCCTTATTTATTCTATTCCATGAATAAATATAAATATGCTAAAATATCCTAGCATATCTTGCCAAATCTAAGTAGATCTTACCATATCCTAATTAAATTAGGATTTGAATTTAATTCTTTGTGGAGAGAAGTAAATTAACGCCACTTCTCCTTTTAATTTGGAGAGTATTTTATTTTATTCTTGCTCCGTGATATATTATTCTGCTCCGTGAAATATTCAAATTAAATCATAGGCTATTTATTTAAGCCTAGATTTTCGAAATCCTCACTCTTCTCAACCAATTTAACGCCACTTCCCCCATATTCTCTACCAAATCTTCCAAATCTTTATTTATTTAATTATTGGGATATTATTATTTGTGACTCTATAAATAGGAGAGAAACCCTAACCCTAGAGATCACAAAACCGGCGCCTCCCACTCTCCATTATTTTCGAAACTTCTCCCCCACTCTCTCCAAATTTTCTTCAAGTTTTCTTCAAGATTTCTTCATCAATTGAGAAGAATTCAAGTGAAATTCAAGAGATTATTGAAGAATCAAGACTAATTCCTTGTTTCTACCGTTCGTTCTTTTGGAAAAGGTACTTTAAATATTGATCTCCTCTTCTTCTACCGATTAATCGGTATTCTTGAATCCACATGCATCTAGAACGAGTGAAAGAGGTTTAATCGGTGAAATTTTGCGATGTATGGATGTGTGTGTGTGTGTGGCCGAGAGTGTGTGAGTGTGCACGCCTCGATAGGCGTGCACAATTGTTGTGTTCGTGTGCGTGTGTTATGTGTGTGGAACACTCATGCGTGTTACGAATTATTGGTGATTTTGGAATGATTATTTGAATAAAAATGGTATGTTAATCATACTTTGATTTTGATTGATGATTTTGAAAATAATCGATGGGAAAGAAAAAAAGGGAAACGTGAGATCATGCATAATATTGAAATCCATGTTTGAAACTGATTTGTGATACGCCTAATTTAAAGGTGATACTTCGCGCTCTCAGCGTGATAAACGAGGAGAAGAGAATACTATCGAGCTAAACCTACGAGGTGGGCTTTCTTTTAAAATAAGGATATTGTCCTAAAATGATATTGATGAGAATGAAAGATGTGTTATCATGCCTTGATTTGTTTTGTCGTGCCTATCCCTCGTGGCTATGCCACTATTGTTATAATCGAATTCGGATCCTTGTAGAGCCGCAAACTCTACTTGGGTTAGTGTACACCAATGTTAGACCGAGAGTCAGCGTACGGGTTGGCCGGTCTAGTGACCTGGATTGCGGCCGCATTCCTTGTCATGTAGAATGAGGATATGGTAAACGTCTATGAGAAAAATGGTTGTGCGACCGTGATATTTGAGAAAGAAGATATTTTGGTGCCTCGGGTCTTTCTAAAGTTAAAACCCCGATGGACACTTGAAAATGGCATGATAATGACTATACTTGTGATAAAACTGTTTTCGGCATGAGCCCATTGAGTATGTTTATCGTACTCAGCCCTGCATGTGTTTTCCTTATGTGCAGGTTGAGTGGTGACGAGCGGGCGGCGGTGTTGAGTAGAGAATAATAAGATGATCTGTTGGTACTTAAGGTGTCGTTGTGTCCTCATACATAGCCTCACTTCTTTCTTGGTCGCTTCCGCTATTTTTTATGAAAACGTATGATCTTTTGTTGGGATAAATACTGTTATTTCGTGGGTATATTTTGGGTATAGAACAATTGGAAATATTTTGGAACCTTTGCTATTTTGGAGCATTTATGATGTTAGTTTTGTGGATTCTCTGCTAAGGCATTATTCTTCTCCTATTTAATTGTTCATTTAATGCTTTGGTCAAATCCCTTTTTAATGAAACCCTAGCCTATGATTCTTTGATGCATTTAAGTCTACCTAGTTAGCGAACGCCGCATTTATTATACCTAAATGGGCGGGTCGTTACACAGTATCACTTGGAAGACAAATTTCTCCTATTCGAAATTAATCAAGCATCATTATTCCAAGTATGCTTTCTGCTTTATGTTTTCAATCGAAATTGGTTCTATCTATATTATATATTCTCCTAGAACTTCGAAGTGTCTTACTTTATGGCGCTACTGCAAAATATTGTAAGACATACTAGAAAATAGCGTGAAATTTAAATTTAGCGTAAATGATTAAAGTAAAACTACCTTTTAAGACATACACTAAAAAAAAGGGAAAATAACCATTTAAATCATCAAGTTTGGTCAATGGTCTATCCCAAAAAGTTTGAAATCCGCTAATTAAATCATGAAGTTTCAATTTTTTCTAGTTTATCCATGAGTCTAATTTTAGGTGGAATCTTTTTTGACGTGGATTGAGATTTAAATCACGAAAAGTATAATCCAAAGGGTAATCATAAGGTGCTTGATCTTAAAGTTGGATTGAGATTTCAAGATGAATATCAATGTAAAGATGCAAATATTCCACCTAAAATTCCACCCATAGCGCCTAAATATAAAAATTGAAACTTCGTAATTCAATTAGCAGATTTTAAACTTTATGGGATGAGCTAGATTTTGACCAAACTTAGTTATTTAAATGGCTATTTACCCCATTAAAATGTGAATTTGAATAGTTGTAGCATGTAGATAATTAGAGTTGACCTTAATCCGTTTGCCATACACCAAACACTACTCAAGTCAATTCCCCATGAATAAAAAATGAGAGATAAACCAAACACTACTCATCAATTAATGCAGGCCGTTTGCCATAAATTAAAAAGTACACCATACACTGCTCATCAATTAATGCAGGTTTATAGACTTAGATCTATAAACACAATCACTTCAAAAATTAAAAAAAAACACCTCACACCATTAAAGATAACACCATGATTAAATACAACTTATTTCTTCTCATTGCTTCATCACTTTTGCTCAAAGCAACAGCGTCACAACCTGATTGCTTTCTTGCAAAATATGCTGTTTATGTTGTCAACAATCTCCCTCCAAATTCTCCACCTCTACAAGTGCATTGCTTATCTAAAGACGATGATATGGGATACCATAATCTCACCCAAAATGCCCAATTTCGATTTGCATTTTGTGAGAAGCCTCTGTTTACTATGTTCACATGTAGTTTCCATTGGAATGGAAACAACAGGGGGTTCCATGTCTACGATGCACGTTGGTATGATAATCGATGCGTAAAACATGGGGTTTGCTATTATGCTGTGAAGAGTGATGGTTTCTACTTCGCAAACAATTATCCACCGAAGAACTTGAGGTTTTTGTGCGATTGGAACCCTAATAGCAAATGTTAGGGTGTTCTTGTTATTGTTATAAATAATTTAGTATTTCAAGAAAATATCATATAGACATATGTGATATGTTATATTTCATATTTCATATTTCATCCCATTTGAGGAAATAATAAGATATTTTAAATTGTTCAATGCAAATTATACCCTACTCACCTTTTTTGTTAGTACTCGTGCTCAACAGAAATGAAACACTGTGAGACATAGAGAATAATAAAATATTTTGAATAACTGCCAAATTTCGATATGTTGAAACATTATAATATGGTCTAATATAATTTCTAGAGGTTATACACTAATGAAATTATTTAAAATATCCCAATTAAGTTGATCAACTTTGTTAATGCGAATACATTGTCGAATTTTCATCTATAATAATTATAAGACTTATTATTGTGCAGATACCATTTTGGATACCTCTACTTTGTTATGAGGGAAATATAAGTTATAATTAAATTAGTGACTAGTTCGACCCAACATACAAACGATCGAGAACTAATTTTTTTTTTTTCTAATATTATCACTTGGAAGACAATTTCCTCGATTCGGAATTAATCAAGCATCATTATTCCAAGTACTATGTTTTCCTTCTAAATATAAATGTAATCCAAAAGAATTAAGAGACTTCGAACATGATGAATAAAATATTAACATATTTTGAATAATTTCTGAATCTCGATTTATATATTTCAACATTTTCATATCATTTCCGAATTCAAATTTGGTGAAGATAAAAACTTTTGTAAAGTCTTACTATTATAAGCCCGTTGTAAAAGATACTTATTGTATATAAAAGTTATCGAGTAAAAGTGTTTGTAGCAAAAGTAACTATGAATAAACGTGATTGTTGTTATAAATAGAAAAGAACTGTTGTTATGAATATAAATAATATATTCTAAATAATAAAGTACACTTTTATGGTTAAAGTTTTGGTGAAGATAATACTCACGTTTTCCCTAATTTGGATCTTTTTGCATATTGTCAAATTAAAGGCCATGTAAAGTAGTTTGATATCATCCAACGTTATCTCTAGGAATCCCTATCGTAATACGTAACAAATGCCCATTTATCTCTTCATATTGTGATATTTTGTAAATAAAAATATACACCAAACCCTACTCATAATTAATGAATGATAAATTGATCATGCACTTAGGTCTATAAATACCATCACTTTAAAACTAAATAATCCTCAGACCACCAACAATTATTTGAAAAAAAATCATCATGATTAAATGCAGTTTTTTCCTTCTCATTGCTTCATCATTTTTGCTCCAAGCAACAGCCTTGCAACCTAGTAATTGTTTTCTAGATAATAAATATGCTGTTTATATTGTCAGCAATCTCCCTCCAAATACCCCACCTCTACAAGTGCATTGCTTTTCTAAAGACGATGATTTGGGATACCACAATCTCACCCAGAATGTAGAATATCGATTCGCATTTTGTGAGAAAGCTTTCAGTACTATGTTCGCATGTCATTTCTGGTGGAACGGACACGACAAGGGGTTCCGTGCTTATGATGCTAATTGGGGTTATAATCGATGCAGAAGTGCCGGGATATGCTATTATGTTGCGAAGAGTGATGGTTTCTACTTCACAAATGTGTATCCCCCGAAGAATTTAGGGTTTCTATGTGATTGGAACCCCAATAGCAAATGTTAGGGTTTGGATTGTTCTAAATAATTTAGTGGTTGATATCATATGTTATATTGAGATTATGTTACTATTATGTATTGGAACATTATAATATGGTGTAATATAATCTTCTAAATATATGTCACACAAAAAATGAGACACTTCAAGTGTGACAGATGGAGTATTAACATATTTTGAATAATTGCCAAATCTCGATTTATATATTTATGAAAAAAACTTGTGTTAGATCCCCACCATAAGCTCCTAATTTAAGTTATTGTTCTTGTACATAAACGTCATCGTATTAAAAGTTTTTTTTTTTTTCTTGTAATTTTAGGGGCCGTTTGGTAGCTATGTTTCGCCTAGATAAGAGATTAATCTGGGTTTATTTGTGTGTTTGGTAATTATGTTACAAAACATAGTAGCCCGTGTTTTATTTCCGGCCCGCACAAAGCCCACTGAAAATCTTATGTTTTAGTCATATTTGTAACTACCCAAAATCCTATGTTATTTATCATGGAAGCCTAGTTAAGTTAGCAAGATACAATTTTACCCATCAAAATTTCTAACCCATCAATTTTACTTAGTTGTTGTATTGAAGGACGTCATTTTCCTATTAAATCATATTAAGAATTTTGTTGATGTCAATTTGTTGTTCTAATTATATTACTTTGTTATTTTATTTACATTATATTATATTATAATATTCTCATTATATTACTTTATGTTCTCGTTATATATTACTTTACATTAAATCGTATTATATTCTCATTATATTACTTTATTTACATTATATTATATTATACTTATAATTACGTAATACTTGAAGGCAATTGCTTTTGTTTTGAACATAAATATACGATGTTGTTCAATCCACAAACGCTTTAAACTTCAAAAAAATTGAACATATAAAATTTGGTACTTGATAAAATATTTTCATATAGAATTTGTCCAAAATAATAATTGATTATTCATAAAATTTGTCCAAAATTATTAATGCTCACAAAAATAGAATACCAAAATAAATATAAGTTTTTTGATATAAAGATGCTAATTTTTGTAAGGAGTTTAGCTTGAAAAGATGTTAATTTTAAACAAAACGATTTTATAGGAATAATTAGGGTAAAATGATGATAGTTTAGTAATTAACTTAAACTAATGAGGATAATTTTGACAATCATAATTTTAATCCTTACTTGTGACTTATTGTACCAAACACTACAATAAGATAACTCACAATTATCTTAATCTACCAAACACCCAATATATGTAAATTAACTAATCGAAACTATGATTACTATCATAATGGTATCATGTCTAGTCGAAACATGACATAGCTACCAAACGAGCCCTTAATATTTTTGTAACATTCCTTACTTGATTAGTTAAATAATCGAATAAGTGATGATATCATGTTCGGACACTTTCTATTCATTTCTAAAAGGGTAATTGTGGGCTTGAGTTTTTTTTGTTTTTTGTTTTGTTTTTTTTTTTTTTTTTTGTTTTTTTTTATAACTAGAAACTTTAGTGGATTTTTAGGAATGTGATTGTATTTTTTCCAGTATTTAGCTAAGTGGGCCTTTTTTTATTTCCTTTTATCATAATGTATGGTCCAACATAATATAACCATGGCTAGCCCATAAATCTCTCTTTTATTAAATTTCCATCTATACAACCCAACCATAACACTTATAATCTTGAGGGCCCAATTCTTAAACTGGGAACTATTGCACTTCACTACTTAATAATATTACACCTCAGATATGATGATAAATATACTAATCCATGAATTAGTTTCTAATTTGACCAATTGATAATGCGACTGCTACGAATAAATGCTTACTTTAAAAGTCATTGTTACGAATACATGCTGATTATTGTTATGAGTAAAAAGTCAAGGTTGCTATAGTTGATAGTATATTCTAAATTAGAAATTATACCTTTTGCGGTCAAAGTAATTTTGATGAATAAATATTATTATTCCCTTCATCCCACTATAGTTAGTGGTAAAATTAATCTCTTCTCAACATTATTATCTCTCTTATTTTACTTTCTCTGCACTTTAACTATTTATTACTCCCCCCGTCTCACTTTAGGAGTCCCGGTTGAATTCGACACGGGTTTTAAGAAATACAAAGGAAAGTTGGTGAAAAATGAGTGGAATGTGGGTCCTACTTTTATATATTAGTTTTATAATAAAATATGAGTGGAAAAATGTGAGTGGAATGTGGGGCCTATTACCAGTTATGGAATATTCCAACCGGGACTCCTAAAGTGAGTCACCTAAAAGTAGTAAACCGGGACTCCTAAAGTGGGATGGAGGGAGTATCATTTTTCTAAAACGAGTGCTTAAAACAAAATGCTTCTACTATAGTGGGACGGAGAGAGTACAAAACAATGTTCATGTCCGCGACATGACAATTTGGTGAAGTTCTAGCTATATGGTTGCAAGATCAGATAAAATCAACAGTTAAAAAGAAGTTTTATCTCTAGATTTAAATATTTGATCTTTTTAACTAGTATTAATTACAAATTTAATTATTTTTTAAAATGGTATGTAAATTATTGTCATGGTTGTATATATTAATCAACATTTAATCTCTTGCAACCCATGAATACTCATCACTTCATAGTGTGCCAATTTGTAGTAATTAATTGCATTTAGGTCTATAAATTCATCACTTCGAATCTAACAAAACTCACTCCACCAACAATATTTGCAACAAAAAAAACACCATGATAAAATCCAGCTTAGTTCTTCTCATTGCTTCATCACTTTTCCTCCAAGCAAGATCGTGCATTACTGCAAAATATCATGTTTATATCGTGAGCCATCTCCCTCCAAATTCCCCACCTCTAGATGTCCATTGTTTATCGAAAGACGATGATTTGGGATACCATGATCTCCGTCCTAATGAAGAATATAGCTTCGCGTTTTGTGAGAATCCTTTTGCCACTATGTTCTCATGTCGCTTCCGATGGAGTGGAAACGACAAGGGGTTCCATGTTTATGATGCACAATGGGATGAAAATCGATGCAAAGATTTTTACAATGGGGTATGCTATTATGTTGTAAAGGAAGATGGTTTCTACTTTGGAGGTCGATACCCACCAAAAGAATTTGCATATTTATGCGGATGGGAGCCTAATAGTGAATGTATACTGTAATTGTTCTACTTGATTTGGTGGTCAGGGGAAGATGTAGAAAAAATTCTTAGTTGGGATTTCATTATATTTGTATGAGAAAATATTGTTTCTCTTTTCAAGTTCGCAATTTTATGCTGTGTTTATTTATTTATTTTATAAATTTTATGTAGTATTTGTTTAATTATTTTATATGTTAAGCAAAAAGAGGATAAAACAGATATATTGATATTAGAAATATATCACTTTAAATGACACATCCCATTAAAGAAACCTAGTTTAACGCGTACCAAATCAAAAGATTAAAACACTTCATATTATATTTGTAATTATTTTAGTAAAACGGTGACTATTGAATCATGTGTTCCTCACTTCAATTATATAAACATTACTTGAATTTAACTCCAATATATTTTACACTCCAGTAAACTAGACAAAAATAATTACATTCGTCCCAAAATAAGCGAGTCATATCCTTTCTAAATGTCCCACTATAGTGAGTCATTTATTTCTTTTAGCAAAAATCATCTCTCTTACTTTATTCTTTGGAATGTTTTGAAATAAGTTAGGGTTTCTTTGGAACTTTGAGCATTTTATTTTTAATGAAAAAAAATCTTATATTTGTGGTACTATTATATACTTTCTTCGTCTTTTCGGAATGCCTTACTTTCCGTTTTGGGGTTATCCTATTTCTAGTGTCTCATAACATTTTAGTAAATACTACTCCATCCGTTGCATAATAGATGTCACATTTTCTGTTTTAGTTTGTCCTACAAGATATGTCATATTTTCTTTTCTGGAAAAAATTTCATCTCATATTAATATAAATATACTATTTTCTCTTTTCACTCAACACACAAAATAATATCTCCTAAAATCCTGTGTCACTACCCAAGTATGTCATCTATTATGGGACGGGGGGAGTACCCCCGTCCCATAAAAATAGAAACTATATCTATTTTGTGTTGTCCTTTAAAAATATAAAATATCTAACTTTGTATTTTAGGAAGTGACCCCACAATGTACTAACACTATTTCTACTACTTTTTTTTTCTCTCATTCTCTTACTTTACCAATTATACATAAATAATTATACATAAAAACCCATATTCAAGGACAAAGGTAGTAATACGGTATTTTAGTCGTGTAACTAGTTGGCCTGATTATTGTGTCACGGTCGTACTTTGCTAAAGATAACAAAGCTTGGAAGTCGTGACTATGCATAGGGAAAAAGAGGGGAAAAAGAAGAGGGAAAACCAATCATCAACCAAACATCTATTTCATTACAAAAAATAATAGGAATTTCAAGGGATTTACATGGTCATACAGACTTGGAAAGGAGTTCATCAGTTGGTGCTTCATATTCCTATCATAACTCTTATTAGTAAGTCTATTACAAGATACGAATAAAATGCACATCGTAAGAAGATTTGAACGCTGCAATATGTATGCGACATATGCCTTCGAGGGTCCTACAAATATACAGAAATCACCAATCTCACTCAGCACCACTTCATCCATCGCTCAACCTGCACATTTAGAAATACATGTAGGGCTAAGTATGAGAGTACTTAGTGAACACTTTTCCAAAAGATACACATATACACAAAAGATTATTGTCATGCCGTCACAGTATCACTCATGGGTTTTATCTTAAAAGGCCCGAGCTTACTAAGTTATCAGTGAGCTTAAAGTTCGACCGTAGTCTAAGTTCTTTCCATCAATTTGTCATATCTGTACATTCCTTTAGTGACGGGAAGGTGGTTACCTTCCACGACACATTGACGGCCAACCCTCTCGATGACTCACGGTCCATTCCTTTTGTGCACACTACTCAAATAGGATTTTCAGTCCTATTAGAGTTCATGATCATTCCATTCATTCATTTTGGCAAGCCAAGCAGATAGACATCTCGACAAAACAAAGACATTTATGACATTGATAATACTTTGAAAGAAATTAAAGTGCGATTTTAAATAAACATCACTTCATAATTCATTCATAGCATTTGATAATTTCATCCACGTAATAATATAGGATAGGAAAGCCTACTCGCAACATCATAATCACTATAAAAAAAGCAAAAAACATATATTTCACAAAGCCACATTAATACATAAGTTAGAAAGCCTACCTCGACGCTTCCTAAAATAAATATCTCTAAGCAACGACCCACTTCAAAAAATTAAACTCCTCGCAAAATTCCTTTTTGAAAGAAGATTACGAGCTAATCAGTTAAAGAACATTAGTAAAGAATGATATGCAATGATCCTAAAGGGGATGTGCATCCTAAGTTCGTATCTTATTCAAACGACTTCAATTCTTCGCGATAATTAAATCAGGGGATTAATTATATTCATAGATTAATCAAGAAAAAAATTATTCTCTCACTTCCGTCCGTTAAATCATCTAGGAGAAAATAATTCCTTCGATCTCATCAATAAACGACACTTATAAAAACCCAGTTCATCTTAACAACAAGAAGAGCCCAAGAATTTCAATCAATTAGGATGTAACAAAGCCCCAACTTCTCTTCCTCTCGCTATTTTTGGCCCACTAAAGAAACAAAAGAAGTCCAACAAGAGTTAATACTCTTAACCCAATCTTCAAATCAGATTTGTAGTCCGGAAAAAGGGTGTTAATTAGAAACTAATTTGACCAATTGATAATGCGACTGTTACGAATAAATGCTTACTTTACGAATACATTCCGACTGTTGTTATGATTAAAACGTCAAGGTTGCTATAAATATAATTGATTGTATATTCTAAATTAGAAATTACACCTTTTGTGGTTAAGTTTTGATGAATAAAATTATTATAAACAATGTTAATGTCAGCATGAATATTGACCGAGTATGGATGCAAGATCAGATATAATAAATAGTTAAAAGAAGTTTTATCTCTAAAGTGAAATATTTGATCTTTCTAATTATAAATTACAAATTTAATTATTTATTAAAGAGTAATGTAAATTAGTGTCATGGTTGTATATATTGATCAACATTTAATCTCTGGCAACCCATGAATGCACATTTATCTTTTCATATAGTGTGCCATGCAATTTGTAGTAATTAAATGCTTTTAGGTCTATAAATTCATCACTTCAAATCTAACAAAACTCACTCCACCAACAAATATTTGCAAAAGAAACACCATGATTAAATCCAGCTTAGTTCTTCTCATTGCTTCATCACTATTCCTCCAAGCAAGATCGTGCTTTACTTCAACATTACATGTTTATATCGTGAGCCATCTCCCTCCAAATTCCCCACCTCTACATTTGCATTGCTTTTCGAAAGACGATGATTTGGGATACCATTATCTCAGTCCAAATGTAGAATATAGCTTCGCGTTTTGTGAGAATCCTTTTGCCACTATGTTCGCCTGTCGTTTCCGATGGAATGGAAAGGACAAGGGGTTCCATGTTTATGATGCGGAATGGGATGAAAATTGATGCAAAGATTTTCATAATGGGGTATGCTATTATGTTGTGAAGGAAGATGGTTTCTACTTCGGAGGTCGATACACACCAAAAGACTTTGCATTTTTATGCGGATGGGAGCCTAACAGTGTATGTGAACTATAATTGTTCTAATCGATTTGGTGGTCAGGGGCCGATGCAGAAAAATTTTTTAGCAGGGATTTCATTATATTTATATGAAAAAAATAGTGTTCCTTAATTCGGTACCAAATAAACAAAGCATTTCTTTTCCGGTATGCAATTTTATGTAGTGTTTGTTTAATTATTTTATATGTTAAGCGAAAAGAGAATAAATTAGAAGTATTGATGTTAGAAACATATGACTTTAATTGACACGTCCAAAAAAGAAAACTAGTTTAACGCGTACCAAATCAAAAGATTTGGTATTTATTTTAGTAAAACGGTGACTATTGAATAATGTGTTCGCTCTTTTCATGGATTTAATTATATAAACATTACTTGAATTTAACTCCAATATTTTAACTCCAGTAAACTAGACAAAAATCAATTACATTACTATTTTTCAATAAATTGCAAAACTTTACGTGAATTAAATTATACTACATTCAATGCATGGCGTTTTTTACTTTATTATTATCAGATAAAATGAACATTAATAATTGTGAAAAGATAAGTATTTACATAATTAAATTAAAAATGAAAAATAAAAATTGAACTTATGAATTAAAATACCCATAATAATTTTCATGGATTTTTGTGGGAATAAGTTAAAAATACACTAAGAATTATATATTCTACTATGTTTTTGGTCAACCTCAGTTGGTTTCTTTTTTTTTTGATCCTTGATTTCTAATTAGTTAAATAATGTGATTTATCATTTATATACTCAATTTATAGATTATGTGCTCAATTTATAAACTAGTCAATTAATTACTTGTAAAATATATACTCCCCCTTACTTCTAGCTAAGTTGGACCATTTCTTTAGAACACGAAAATTAATACATTGTGTTAAATGAATTAAATGATAATAAAATAAAATAGGAGAGAGAAAGAAAAAATAGAAGAGACAAGAGAAAGTGAACTAGGTGATGGGGTAAAGTAAAAATGATCTCATGTCTTGTCTTTTGTCAAAAAAAAAATGACACAACTTTATTGAAATGTTTCACAAAAAAATATAACTCAACTTAGTTGGAACGGAGGAAGTACGTATATTTCTAAAGTTGATCAATTTTAGAAATTTTAGGAAATATTATATTAATATTAATATAATACTCTAATGAGTATTAGATTAATATTGCTTGTTAATTTTGTTATGTGGGCAATCTTCTTTCTCCAAAAGTGGTTCAGCCATTTTAATTACTTTCTTCGTTAATTTAGTTTCAACGGCATTATTTTGGTGAGAGTTGAAGATTGTTTTTAAAATATTAAATAAAAATCAAAAGAAAAAAGTTATAATCGGTAGTAGGTTAAATCACTTCCGCTTTTTTTTTACCGTGTCCGTCCTTAATGATATTATATTCATATGGAGTAAAAAAGTAAAAATACCGAAAATTATTTGTGGCAAAAATGATTAAATTGCCATAACTTTTTTCAGTTCAAATACTTTGGAATGTAGTAGTAAGAAAGAATCTGTAACAACAATGTCAAATGCAAATATAATTCTGAGTAGCAACGTTTTATAGAGACAGAAGTTGACCACAATCAATTAATGCATGATGAACCACTTTGCTCTATAAATACAACTACTTTAAAACTAAAAAAAATCACACCACCAATAAATATTTGAAAGAATTCACCATGGTTAAATACAGATTTTTTCTTCTTATTGCTTCCTCTCTTTTGCTTCGAGCAACATCGTCGCCATCACTTTCGCTACAAGAAACATCATCGCCGGACTCGCCGCCATCTAATTGTTTTTTTAAAAAATATACTGTTTTCATTGTGAGTCACCTCCCTCTGAACTCCCCACCACTAAATATTCATTGTTTTTCGAAAGACGATGACTTGGGACACCATGATCTTACCCCGAATGTAGAATATAAATTTGCATTCTGTCTAAGACCCGCGGCTACTATGTTCGCCTGTCGTTTCAAATGGAACGGAAAGGACAAGACTTTCCATGTTTTCGATGCAAACTGGGTTGATAATCGATGCCAAACTTCGGGCAGCTATGGGAAATGCTATTACGTTGTGCAGCCTGATGGTTTCTACTTCACAAATGTGTACCCACCGAAAAAGTTAGGATTTTTATGCGATTGGAACCCTAATAGCAAATGCTAGGGGTTCTTTGGACTGTTTAGAAATAATTTTATGATTGATATTAATATCACAAGTTAGGGTTTCTTTGGAACTTTGAGCATTTTATTTCAATGAATAAAAATCATATATATGTGGTACCATTATATACTTTCTTAGTCTTTTCGAAATGCCTTACTTTCCTTTATGAGTTGTCCTATTTCTAATGTCTCATAACGTTTTAGTAAATACTATCCCCTCCATTCCATAACAGATGTCACATTTTCTATTTTAATTTGTCCCACAAAACATGTCACATTTGCTTTTCCGGAAAAAATTTCCTCTCATATTAATATAAATATACTATTTTCTCTTTCTACTCAACACACAAAACAACATTTCCTAAAATCTTGTCCACTACCCAATTATGTTATCTACCTCCATCCCATAAAAATAGAAACTATTTATATTTTGTGTTGTCCTTTAAAAATAGAAAATTTCTAACTTTGTATTTTAGGAAGTAGATCCTATAATGTACTAACACTACTTCTACTTTTTTTTTCATTTCTCTTACTTTACTAATTATATATAAAAACTCATATTCAAGGACGAAGGTAATAATAAGGTATTAACTAGTTGGCCTGATTATCGTGTGAATCACTAGTTACTGATTCCATTATTGTCTACTATTCTTGTTTCATTCAAAATGTGTCACTTAGTTTTCTGAGTAAAATTCTACTTTAAGTGTCTCATTCAAATCTAGGAAATCGTAAGATATTTATTTTACAACAACTTATCCTAAATAAATGTCATAAGCTTCAACCGCAAATTATTGTTCTTTTACATAAAAGAAATTGTATAAAAAATTATTATTCTTGTATATAAAAGTACTTAAATAAAAAAGAATAAAATAGAAGGGAGGCACAGTAGAGAAGAAAAGGTAAAACAAAGAAAAAAATGTTGGCTTTTAGTCAAATATGAGATACATCACTTTAGTTGGAACGGTAAAAAAAAAACATATCAGTACAGAATCTTGTTCAGTGGTTAAATAGAAAGAGAATAAAGTAGAAGAGAGACAAAACTAGAAGGAAAAAAATATTTCCTCAGTCCACGAAAAATAGGACTATTCCATTTTTATTCCTCGTTTAGGAAAAATGATACTCCCTCCGCCCCGGAGTATTAGACTCACTTCTTTTGGGCACATGATTCAAGGAATTGATATTTAAATAGTTAAAGTGGAGAGAGTAAAGTATGAGAGAGGGAAAAAGTAGGGGAGAGAAGAGAGAAAAAAGTAGGTGGAGAATAAAATAAGATAGATACTTTTTGCTAAAAAAGGAAATGAGTCTAATATGTTGGGACATTCCAAAAAGGAAAGTTGGTCTAATACCTTGGGACGGAGGGAGTAATAAATAGTTAAAGTGAAGAGAAAGATTTTTCTCTCCACTTTAACTATTTATTATCATTTGTCCCATTTTTCCATTTCCGTCCGTCCCCCAAAATTTGTCTCATTTCACTTTTACTATTTTTTGTTGTGGACCCCATATTTCACTAACTCATTCCTACTCATATTTTATTATAAAACTAATATATAAAAGTAGGACTCACGATCCACTAACTTTTTTAACTCACTTTTTATTACATTTCTTAAAACCCGTGCGGGTTAAAGTAGGACAAATTTTGGTAGACGGAGGTCGTATGATCGTATCATTTTTTCAAAACGAGGGATAGAAATGGAATAGCCCTATTTTTCGTGGACGGAGGGAGTAAGAGAGAAAAAAAATGTTGGTTTTGCCAAATAAGAAAAATGCATCCCTTTAACTGGAATGATCTGAAAAATAATAGAAATAAATTGATAGGAAAAATAATACAAATCAATTGATAGGAGACGAGGGAGT
The DNA here is from genome assembly GCF_029641045.1 of Salvia hispanica. Taxonomy (NCBI): domain Eukaryota; kingdom Viridiplantae; phylum Streptophyta; class Magnoliopsida; order Lamiales; family Lamiaceae; genus Salvia; species Salvia hispanica. The sequence continues at coordinate 24,880,835 of NC_142693.1, read as the reverse complement.
ACCTGAGTAATATGTTAACTACACATCCCACAGCCGAATCATATTACAAATGTTAAACAAGATCCCACAAGCTAATAATATCCCATTAATAATTTATTTAGTTGAGATGCAACTGATTATTATTATAATACAGACAAACCTGTAACTAAATTGGCAATAACATTGCTACTGGCCAAAATTGAAAGAAAAAGTAAACACCGAATTATTTGTGGTGAAAATCATTTAATTGCCATGAATTTTTTCAATTCAAATACTTTGGAAAGTAGTAAGAAAAAATCTGCAACAAACGATATCATAGCTGCAAATATAATTTTGAGTGACAATAAATTGCACTAGTAGCATTTGACCAAAATTCATGATTTTTAACAATTTTATGTGACTTAAATGTTCACTTATTAGTCAACGTGTGCTGATGAACTTAGGCCTATAAATATAGTCACTAGAAACTTGCAAAACCTCACACAATCAATCAATATTTGAAAGAAAGCACGATGATGAAGCACAATTTAATTTTTCTTATTGCTTCCTGTCTTTTGCTCCAAGCAACATCGTCGCGTGACTCGCCACTGTCTCTTTTGCCCCAAGAAACATCGTTGCTTGACTCACCGCCATCCGATAATTGTTTTTTCTTAAAATTTACAGTTTATATTGTGAGTCACCTCCCTCCGAAATCCCCACCACTAGATATTCATTGCTTTTCGAAAGATGATGATTTGGGATACCATAATCTTTCCCCGAATGTAGAATATAAATTCGCATTCTGTCTAAAACCATTGGCTACTATGTTCGCCTGTCGTTTCAAATGGAACGGAAAGAACAAGGCGTTCCATGTTTTTGATGCGAACTGGGATGATAATCGATGCAAATGGCCAGGCACAAATGGGATTTGCTATTATGCTGTGGCAAATGAAGGTTTCTACTTCACAAATGCGTGCCCACCACCGAAGCAGTTAGGATTTTTATGCGATTGGAGCCCTAATAGCACATGTTAGGGGTTTTTTGGAACTTTCTTGCTCGCCGCTCTATATTGACTTTGAGCATTATATTTTCCATTAAAAAAGTCATATATATGTTGTATTGAGATTATAATATATATATGTGGTGCTATTATTTACTTTCTCCATCTTGTCGAAAAGCCTTACTTCTTTTTTGCGTTGTCCTATTTCTAGTTTATCGTTCCATTTTAGAAAACAATAAGGTATTTTAATCGTGCAATACTAATTGGCTTGATTATTGTGTGAATCACTACTTATTGATTCCATCATTGTATACCTGTCTCATTTAAAATGTCGCACTTTGTTTTCCGAGTATTCCTACATCAAATGTCCCGTTCCAATTTTAGGAAATTGCAATATATTAATTTTATGATAACTAACCCAAAAAAATGTCACAAGCTTCAAGCAAAAATTATTATTCTTGAACATAAAAGTAATTGTATAAAAATTATCTTAAGCTTATGACATTGTTATAGGCTGGAAGTTGGAACACAATGAATTATTATTTTTGGTGTATTATTCAGTTATTTGTGGCAAAAGTCATTTAATTGCCATAAATTTTTTCAGTTCAAATACTTTGGAAAGTAGTAAGAAAGAATCTGCAACAACAATTTCAACTGTAAATATAATTTTGAGCAACAATAAATTGGAGTAGCAATGTTCTAAAGTTGTTGAAGAGATGGAAGTTGACCACAATCAATTAATGCATGATGATCTATAAATAAGATCCATTCAAAACTAAAAACTCACACCTCCAACAAAGATTTAAAAGAAAGCACCATGATTAAATACAACTTATTTCTTCTTATTGCTTCCTCTCTTTTGCTTCAAGCAACATCTTCGCCACCATCTGATTGTTTTACAACAAAGTTTGCTGTTTATATTGTGAGCCATCTCCCTCTGAACTCCCCACCACTAAATATTCATTGCTTTTCGAAAGACGATGATTTAGGATATCATAACCTTACCCAGAATGTAGAATATCGATTCGCATTCTGTGTGAAACCGTTGGCTACTATGTTCGCCTGTCGTTTCAAATGGAACGGAAAGGACAAGGGGTTCCATGTTTTTGATGCAAACTGGGGCATTAATCGATGCCAATCTACAGACAACTATGGGATATGCTATTATGCTGTGCAGCCTGAAGGTTTCTACTTCACAAATGAGTACCCACCAAAAAAGTTAAAGTTTTTATGCGACTGGAACCCTAATAGCAAATGTAGGGTTTAATCGGAATTGTTCTGAATAATTTAGTGATGGCATCATGTGTTTTAGTGATAAATAATGATATCATATGTATGTTGTATTGAGATTATAATATATATGTGATTTTTAAATACTTTTCCCGTTTCGTTCGAAACGCCTTACTTTCTTTTTTTTTGTTGTCATATTTCTAGTATCTCGTTCCATTTTAATAAGAAAAACCAAGCTATTTTAATCGTGTGACTCGTTCGCCTTACTATTGTGTTGTATCACTACGTATTGATTCCATCCTTATTTACTCTTATATTGTCACATTCAAAGTGTCTCACTTCGTATTCGAAGTTATCCTACTTCAAGTATCTTATTCCAATTTGGGAAATCTTAAGTTATTAATTTTATATAAACTTTTCCTTAAAACATGTCATCAGCTTCAACTAAAATTATTGTTCTTGTACATAAAAGTAATCGTATCAAAATTTATTGTTCCTGTACATAAAAGTAAAGGTTTTGTTCTTATGATTAAAAGTGTACCACTCCTTAATTGATTAATTAAATAACCGAATAAGTCTAGCCCACAATTCTCTCTTTTATATTTCAAAATCTAAAGCCCAGCCATAACACTAATATTTTTGATGGCCCAATTCTTATTTCTAAGCTACGCAATTAACCGCTTAATATTTTGTACACCACAATACATGTGTGTTTTCGTTGGGGTGGACAGGTAATATCTGAGGTCAAATGAATTGGGTTCAAGTCTATCATGATGCAGACTTTAAAGTTGTGTTAAATTTCCAATTAAAAAAATTATATACCTCAGATATAATAATAAATACTCCACCTGTTCTACCTCAAGTGACCCACTTTTTTAGACACGGAATTTGAGAATATGTTGTTTAGTAGTTATATTAAAAAAAAATAGAGTAGAAGGGAGACAAAAGTAGAGAAACAAATAAAAGGGGGTAAATGTGTTGGTTTTTAGCCCAATAAGAAAATACTGTGTACCTCACTTTAGTTGAAAATGATCGAAAAAAGAACAGATCAATAAATAATGTTGTTTAGTGATTAAATAAAAGAGAATAAAGTACAAGATATTGTAAAATTGAGATAAAAAAAGTAAAAGAGAAAAAATAAAGTGTTGATTTTTCCAAATAAGAAAATGTATTACTTTAGTCGGGACAATAAAAAATTATCACTTAATATGAGACTGAGGGGTACTTGAATAAATATGTTAACTACACGTCCCACAGCCTAAGCATAGGCCTGCTTATTCGGCCGGTTCCGGTTCTAATCGGACCGGTTGACCGGTTAACCGGTTTTAAATTTTCATAAATTCAAGAACCGGAACCGGAATCGATCGGTTCCTGTTTGGAACTGACCGGTTAAGAACCGGTCGATTCCGGTTCCGAACCGGAACCGATGTGTAATTTTAATCCGAATTTATTTATAATTTAAAATAGTTCAATACTAAAAAAATAATAATCCAACATCTAGAATTATAACAAATAATACCTAAAAATTAAAATAAATACACAAAATACAAACCAACAATACAATAATATTCATATATGGATAAGAGTGATGCCAAGTGTAGTAGGTCGAGTCGGACTAGTTTATGTTAGCAATTTTTTACTAATACAAAAATAGGAGTTCTAAACTTTAGCATTTTCTTAAAAAAAAATGAGTTTTAAAATTGAATTTCATTTTTCCTTTTTTGGCTAAACATAGTATTCATTGGAATTTCCAATACTAATTAATATTGTTGTGACTATTTGGTTTATACCGGAACACTTAATAAATTATTCACAAATATGTTAAAATCGTATGTTAAATGAATTGTTACATAAATTTGTAATAAATATATCATATGAAATGATATATTGTATTTGTATAAGTTCTTTTGAAAACTAAAAACAAACTTATGATGTTCTACTCATTGTAGTTAGTTCATAAAAAATGGATTGGGGAAATAATTATAGATTCAAAGTATCACAGATTAAACATTTAAATCTAAAAATCACTCAATGTTTCAAACTATTTTACTTTAATTCAAAATTAGTTCAATAAATTAGATTTTTTAGTATATTAAATTATAAAAAAATAAAATTGAATTATAATCCGGTTCCCGGTTAGGAACCGATCGGTTCCGGTTCCGAACCGGAACCGGTGTTATTTAAAAAGTTGGAACCGATCCGGTTCTTCAATTAACCGGTCGGTTCCGGTTCCAATTCCGGTTAACCGAGAACCGGAGAACCGTTTAAGCACCCCTACCTAAGCATATTACAATGCTAAACTATATCCACAAGCTAATAATATCCCATTAAAATTTAATTATGTAACTGATTACTAGTATAAAGACAAAACTATAATTAAATTGACAATAACATTGCTATTGGCCAAAATTGAAAGTAAAAAAATCATTTAATTGCCATAAATTTTTTCGTTTCAAATACTTAAGAAAGTAGTAAGAAAGAATCTACAACAACAATTTCATAGCTGTGAATATAATACATGTACTCCCTCCGTTTCTTGTTAATAAAGACATTTCTTTTTCGGCTCGGAGTTTAAGAATATTTCTTTTTCGGCTCGGAGTTTAAGAATATTGTATTAAATGGACGGTGAAAAAAGTAAGAGAGATGAAAAGAGAATAAAGTAAAAGGAAGAATTACTTTTTGCCAAAAATAAGAAATGACTCAATTAACTTGAAACTTTCGAAAATAGAAAAATGACTCTATTAACATGAAACAGAGGGAGTAGTAAGAAAGAATCTACAAAAACAATTTCATAACTGTAAATATAATACTTATTGAGTACTCTTAGCAATAAATTAAAATAGCATGGTCCAAAAGTTATGAAAAAGATAGAAGTTGACTTCAATCAATTAATGCATAATGATGAACTTAGCCTTATAAATACGACCACTTCAAGACTAAAATCACCAACAAATTTGAAAGAAAGCTCCATGATTAAATACAGCTTATTTCTTCTTATTGCTTCCTCTCTTTTGCTCCAAGCCACATCGTCGCCGGACTTGCCACCATCTAATTGTTTTACAAAAAAATTTGCTGTTTATATTGTGAGCCATCTCCCTCCGAACTCCCCGCCTCTAAATGTGCATTGCATATCAAAAGACGATGATTTGGGATATCATGATCTTACCCCGAATCAAGAATATCGATTCGCATTCTGTGTGAAACCTTTTTCTACTATGTTCTCCTGTCATTTCAAATGGAACGGAAACGACAAGGGGTTCCATGTTTTTGATGCAAATTGGAGCCATAGTCAATGCAAAAGTGAACATGGGGTATGCTATTATGCCGTGCAGCCTGAAGGTTTCTACTTCGGGGATTCTTACCCACCACCGAAAAAATTACGGCTCATGTGCGATTGGAACCCTAATAGCAAATGTAATGCTTATTAGGAATTCATCTGAATAATTTAGTGATTGACATCATATGTTTAAGTGATTAATAATGTTATCATATATATGTTGTATTCATATTATAATATATATATGTGATTTTTATACTGAAATGTGTTACTTTCTTTTTTGTGTTGTCTTATTTCTAGTATCTCATTATCTCGTTCAATATGCAGTGATTATTGTTATCACTACATATTGATCCCATCATTTTATACTCTTCTTGTCTCATTCAAGGCTTCTCACTTATTTTTTTGAGTAATCCTACATCAAGTGTCTCAATCTTATTTAGGAAATCAAATATATTAATTTTAAATAAAAAATGTCATAAGCTATAAGCAAAAATTATTGTTCTTGTACATAAATGTAATTGTATAAAAAATTAGAGAGATTTGCTATTGGAAGAAGGAAGGTATTTAGAATACTAGTTTTTTTCTTTTTAATTCACATATTTTGAAGAAAAAAAAAAAAGAAAAAAAAAAAAAAAACATAAAGTTAAAAAACCCTATTCTGAAAAATTCGCATTCCTCGATCCCATATTCTAAAATGTCCTCAAATTTTAAAAGCGTTTGTGTAAACACTCCATAATCGATTAATTAAATAACCGAAATAAGTGATGTCACCTATAACACTTTCAAAAAGAATAATGACGTTTTCATTAGTTTTTTTTTTTTTTGGGTAAATAAATGCGGGCAACGCCCGATTAATTATTATTCTTTAACATGAACTGTTTTTAGGAATGTGCTTATATTTTCCCAAGATTTAGCTTAAGTGGGCCTTTTCCATTTCCTTTTTATAAAAAAGTATGAGCCAACCATAGCTAGCCGCCTAGCCCATAGTCTCCCAAAACTAAAGCCTAACCATAACACTGATAATATTGATGGCCCACTTTTTAGTATTTCTAAACTATGCACCTCACCACTTAAATTATGCACCTCATTAAATATGATAATATGACCCAATTATAATTTAATTTTGAAACTTATGATTCTCACTTTAAAAGCCATTGTTACGAATAAATGCGGTTCTTATTATGAATAGATTATAGATGATTTGGGATACCACACATGCCCCTGGTGTAGACTATCAATTCTAATTTTGTTTAGATTATGATAGTGTTATAGGTTGGAAGTTGGAACACTATGAATTATTATTTTTGGTGTATTATTCAGTTGACTTAATATATTTGTGGCAAAAATCATTTAATCGTAATAAATTTTTTTAGTTCAAATATTTTGGAAAGTAGAAAGAAAGAATCTGCAACAACAATGTCAACTGTAAATATTAATTTTGAGAAACAATAAATTGGAGTAGCAATGTTTTAAAGTAGTTGAACAGACGGAAGTTGACCACAATCAATTAATGCATGATGATCTATAAATAAGATCAATTCAAAACTAGAAAACTCACACCTCCAACAAATATTTAAAAGAAAGTACCATGATTAAATACAACTTATTTCTTCTTGTTGCCTCCTCTCTTTTGCTCCAAGCAACATCGTTGCCAGATTCACCACCATCTCTTTCGATTCAAGCAACATCGTCGCCAGACTTGCCACCACCTGATTGTTTTTTAACTAAAATTGTTGTTTACATTGTAAGCCATCTCCCTCCGAACTCCCCGCCTCTAAATCTACATTGCATATCGAAAGACGACGATTTGGGATATCATAATCTTACCCCGAATGTGGAATATCGATTCGCATTCTGTGTGAAACCGTTGTCTACTATGTTCTCATGTCGTTTCAAATGGAACGGAAAGGACAAGGGTGTCCATGTTTTTGATGCACAATGGGGCAATAATCGATGCGAACCTCCAGGCAAAGCTGGGATATGCTATTATGCTGTGCAGCCTGATGGTTTCTACTTCGCAAATGTGTACCCACCACCGGAAAAGTTAGGGTTTTTATGCGATTGGAACCCTAATAGCAAATGTAGGCTTTAATCGGAATTGTTCTGAATAATTTAGTGCTGGCATCATATGTTTTAGTGATAAATAATGATATCATATATATGTTTTATTGAGATATACTCCCTCCATCCCAAGTTACTTGAGTTGTATTCCTTTTTAGGTTGTCCCAAGTTACTTAAGTCGTTTATCTTTTTAGCTAAAAACAAAACATCTAATCTCACCTACTTTATTCTTTCTTTTATTTTACTATCTCTTCTTTCTCTTACTTTATTTCCTCATCTACTTTATTTAACTCACTAAACACAACTTCTTAAATCTCGTGCCGAAAAGAAACGCCTTAAATAACATGAGACGGAGGAAGTATGTGATTTTTGAATACTTTCTCTGTCTCGTGCGAAATACTTTACTTTTTGTTATTGTCCTATTTCTAGTGTCTCGTTCCATTTTAGTAAAAGAATATGGTATTTCAATCATGTAAACTAGTTGGCCTAGTTATCGTGCGAATCACTTTGTAGTTTTTATGAGGTATCGTACTTTAAGTATCTCATTGTTCTTGTAAATAAAAGTGATCGTATCCGTTGTTCTTGTAAATAATACTAAAGTGCAACTGGTCAGAAAAATCGCCGAACTTTCACAAAAATCTGGTATTTCCCACAACCTTTAAAAGTAGTTTTAAAAATATCAAGTTTTCAAATTGTGCGGATTTCCAACACTAAAGTTTCCAGAATAAATTTTGCCTACGTTGAATGCCAAAAACCTACGTGTAATAGTCGAAGCTACATTCCAAAATCTATGTCAGAAACTTTAGCATGGGAAATATGCACAATTTGAAAAGTTAATAATTTTTAAGAATACTTTTAAAGATTATGGGAAATATCAATTTTTTTTAAAAGTTCATGATTTTTCTAATCAATTTCCCTAAAAGTATTTATATCGATTGTTCTTGTACATAACAGTAATCGTGTTAAAAGTTTTTGTGTAACACTTCTTCGTCGATTAAATTAAATAACCGAAAAAGGGGTGTCACGTTTTGACACTTTTCTATTTATTTCAAAAAGAATAATTACGTTTTAATTCTTTTTCTTTAACTTGAACTACTTTTAGGATTGTAATTGTATATTTTCTTAATATTTAGCTTAAGTGGGCCTGTTTTAAAATTTCCTTTCAATGAAAAAGTGTAAACCATAATATTTCCAAGTGCTAGCCCGTAACACTCTTTTTTATTTTCCAACACTAAAGCCCAAAAAAATAAAAAAATAAATGAATAAATTTTAGTACTAGTAATAAGAGTCGCATTTTACTTTGACTATAAATAGTAAATAAATCTCACATTCCACTAACTTACTTTACTCACATTCTATTATTAAACCAATATGAAAAGGTGAACCCCATATTTCACTGACTTTTCAAATTCATTATCCTTTACATTTCTTAAAACGCGTGCTCACAATAAATGTGATTCTTATTGTGGGACAGATGTTATAATTAATTTCTAATATTACCATAGTAGTAGTATTAATTACTTTCTAATATGACCCGATTGTAATTTAATTTTGAAACATATAATTTAAAGTGGAGAGAAGAAAGTAAGATAGAGAATAAAATAAGAGAAATGAAAAGAGAGTAAAGTAAGTGAGGGAATAGATTTTTTTATCAAAAAAGGAAATAACTCAATTATCTTGGGACAAACAAAAAATGAATACGACTCAACTACCTTGGAACAAAAGAAATAGTACTCTCTTCGTCCACAAAAAATAGAGCAATTTGTGTATGACATGAGTTTTAATGTAGAATTGGTAAAGTAAGAGAAAAGGGAAAAAAGTAAGAGTGAAGGAGAAAAAGTAAGAGAGAAGTAGTGTTAGTGGAATGATGTATATGGTTATTATTTGTTGAAATCTTTCCATAAATGAATGTGCTCTATATTATATGGACGGCCAAAAATAGTAATTGTGCTCTATTTTTTGTGGACGGAAGGAGTATTATTTTTGGCCTATTATTCAGTTGACTTAATCTATTTTGCCAAAAATCATTTAATTGTCATAAATTTTTTTAGTTCAAATACTTTGGAAAGTAGAAAGAAAGAATCTGCAACGACAATTTCAACTGTAAATATAATTTTGAAAAACAATAAATTGGAGTTAATTGCAATGTTTTAAAGAGTAGCTGAAAACACGGAAGTTGACCACAATCAATTAATGCATGATGATCTATAAATAAGATCAATTCAAAACTAGAAAACTCGCACATCCAACAAATATTTAAAAAAACTGCACCATGATTAAATACAACTTATTTCTTCTTTTTGCTTCCTCTCTTTTGCTCCAAGCAACATCGTCTCTAGACTTACTGATAGGGACTCAACCACCAAGTCCAATGATACGACGGACGGAGAGAAGACAGCCCAGCAGCAAGGTGATGAACACGAACCAAAGACAAGAGGAAGACGGAGGGCACGATTGACTCCGGAGCAGGCGCGGAAGGAGAGACCGCCGAAGAGGAATGCATCAAGGCCCGCAAGGTTCAGGGACTTCACGTCCCATTAGTATTAGGATTATTTTGATTAAAGTATTTTTGGTATTTTTGCTTTATTTATTTATTTTGAACTTTAAGTATTTTAGTTATTAAATCTTTTCGGGTTTTCTTCTTGATTCTTTCCCGAATCGTAAGTCGAATCAAGCAGGGTCCGAACTCTATATATAAAGAGTTCATTAGAGAGTCAAAAAATCATCGAGAATTAAGAAATAAAATCTTTTCTCGAAACCCTAGCCTCACGCTCTATTTTTCTTTTCGTTCTTGCAATCACAAACGGTGCTCTGAATCAATCGATAGACCCCAAGGTCTATCATCTGGTGCTTTACATTGAGTTCTCTTCTCCCACCATTCGCAATGGCATCTGTTTCTTCTCCACACAATGACGAGGAGTCGCCGCATACTGTCTATTCGAATGAGGAATTGACTCAACTGATGTTCGACATGAAAATCAGATACGCTAACCAGGACAAGAAGTTGTCGTCCAACCAATTCGACCTCGAGGCCTTCTCACGACGGCAAGAGGCAACCAATAGGAAAATCGAGGAAAGCCTCGCTCTGCTGCTCGACGCGAGCCTTCAAAACAAACCGCCCGACGCAGCAGGCCCTCGCGCTACCAGCAAGGGATGGCGACTTCCGCCTTCCCTCGATCAACCACCAGCGGGCATCGTAGCGGAGGAGATTCCGCGGGTCAAACCAGAAGCACCACGGTTTAACGGTGATCACGCGGCCGAGTGGATCCGGAAAATTCAGCGGTATTACAATTACCACTATACACCACTGAAGGATCGTCTTTATCTCACGGCTTATCTGTTCGATCATCCGGCATCAAGTTGGTTGACATATTGGGAAGATAATTGTAAGCACAAAACATGGGAGCGATTCCTATTGGCCGTCAAACACAGATTTGACCCGGATTTGTACGTTGATCATGTGGGATGCCTTGCGGAGTTACGCCAAACTACGACAGTAGAGGCCTATCAATCAGCTTTTGAAGACATTATGCAGAAAACGGTGGACGTGGGCGAGACGACATTAATCTCACTATTTATCACAGGCCTACAGGAGCCGATGAAACATGAACTCCTTACGAAACGGCCGGAAACTCTTGAGGAGACGTTCGTACTGGCCCAGCGTTCCGCAGCATGCCACCGCCTATCTGCGCAACCACCAGCCGCGCGCAATCCATCTTGGATAGGTCGGGAGACCCGCCCACGCCAGCAGCAGCCGCCCCTCTCTGTATCCCAGCCCCAACGGAACAACCAGGCTTCCCAGCCGCGCTCAAACATTCCGGTGGTGAGGATTTCTGCAGCAGAGCGCGCTGAACGGACCCGCCTAAAGCTTTGTTGGTGGTGCCCTGAGAAATATACCCCGGAACACGTCTGCAACAAAAAGTTTTATGCCTTAATAGGCGCAGAGGACGAAGACGATGGTCCTGAGCCCTTCCAGGATGTCGAAATTGATGAGGAGGGTGAGCATATGGCCATATCCGGTGACGTCTCATGCATTCACGCCATAGGCCCAAAGCTGCGTCCTCGCTCATTACGTCTGCAAGGCCAGATCCAGGGCTCACGAGTGTCCGTACTGATTGATGGTGGCAGTACCCATAACTTCATCAAGCCCACCATCGCTGAAAAGCTAAGTCTACCGGTTCATGCTATTACTCCTTTTCGTGTTTTTGTTGGCAATGGCGCCTCTTTACGCTGTAAATTTGCCTGTCTGAAAACACCTATCTCCTTGCACGACCACATTTTCGACATAGATCTGTTTATTCTGCAGGTTGAGGGTCCCGATGTGATTTTGGGAGAACAGTGGCTTCAGGAACTTGGAAAGGTCTCCATTGATTTTCGAGACTTGACGATGGAATTCAAGTGGGGTAATCAAGTGATTTTATTGGAAGGGGACGAGGCGCCTCCGAAACAGATCTCTTACAACCATTTGTTCTCTCTCATCGAGCAAGAACAAGAGTGCCAGTTGTTCGAATTGATCCCGACTCTGCCGGAAACCGACTTCGCAATCACCACCGTGGACCAACCCCCAACAGACCTGCGAGTGGCCTCGATCATTGAGTCCTTTGGCTCGGTTTTTCAGGTGCCAACAACGCTTCCTCCACCGCGCGAATGGGACCATAAGATTCATTTGCCCGAAGGAACTCGCCCGGTGAATGTCCGACCGTATCGGTATCCTTACTTCCAAAAGGCCGAGATCGAACGACAGGTTAAAGAGATGCTACTGCAGGGCGTCATTCGGCAAAGCAATAGTCCGTTCTCGTCGCCCGTGCTACTGGTACGCAAAAAGGATGGGACCTTCCGTTTTTGTGTTGATTATAGAGCTTTAAATGCGGCCACCACACCAGATCATTTTCCGATCCCTACGGCAGACGAGTTGTTCGACGAACTTCACAAGGCACGAGTTTTCTCCAAACTCGACCTACGTTCGGGTTACCACCAAATCCGCATGCATGTGTCGGACATCCACAAGACAGCGTTTCGCACACACGACGGTCATTTTGAGTTCCTGGTGATGCCGTTTGGTTTAACTAATGCACCGTCAACTTTTCAGGCGGCTATGAACTGTATTTTCCGGCCGTTTTTGCGCAAGTTTGTAATTGTTTTTTTTGATGATATTTTGGTGTATAGTGCTTCTATGGAGGATCACACAACACACCTCGAGCATGTCCTCAAAATTTTGAGCGAGAATTCCTTCTTCATCAAGCTCTCGAAGTGCTCGTTCGGTGTGGATACCATTGATTATCTTGGGCACATAATCTCGGCGGGGGAGCTTCGAGCTGACCCGGCAAAAATAGAGGCTATGACTTCTTGGCCGACACCAACGACAGTGAAACAGTTGAGGGGTTTCTTGGGCCTTACTGGCTATTATCGTCGCTTTGTTCAGAATTATTCTATTATTGCCGCTCCCCTCACTGACTTGTTGAAAAAGGAGGCTTTCACTTGGACGCCTGCAGCGGATGAGAGTTTTTCGGCCCTTAAAGAGGCAATGACAGCAGCCCCTGTGCTACACCTACCAGATTTCGATGCCCCATTCACTATCGAGACAGACGCGTCCGACTCCGGCATCGGAGCAGTCTTGCTGCAGATGGGTCACCCCTTAGCATTTTTTAGCAAAAAATTGGGACCAAAACGTCGCGTAGCATCTACCTATCACAAAGAGTTGTACGCGATCGTCGAGGCGGTCCAGAAATGGCGTCAATACCTGCTTGGTCGTGAATTTATTATTAGGAGTGACCAGCGAAGTTTGAAGGACTTGTTATCACAAATTGTACAAACCCCTGACCAACAGTTCTACATTCGAAAACTAATGGGGTTCAAGTTTAGGATCGAGTATAAGTCGGGAGCCTCGAACCGCGTGGCGGATGCTTTGTCGCGGCGCGATCATGATCTGGTTTCGGGTGATTCTAAATTGTTGACTCTATTTGCCCGCCCTTTTCCAGCAATTTTGGAGACCATCAAGGCAGAGAACTCTAAGCTCAACGATCTGCTACAGCTTCATCACGCAGTGGCCGAAGGTAGTGCACCGCCACACATCTCTGCCGTCGACGGGGTATTATTTTTTAAGCGCCGCATGTATCTTAGTAGAGATTCGTCGGTTCGCTGGGATATTCTGGGAGAATCTCACGACGCCAAATCGGCCGGTCATCCGGGTGAAAAGCGCACTTTCGCGCGTGTGGCAGCAGCTTTCTATTGGCCGGGTATGCGGGCTGATGTGCGGAAGTATGTGGCATCTTGTGCAGTGTGCCAGGCAACTAAATATGTGACTGACTGTCCATCGGGCCTCATCCAGCCCCTTCCGATTCCGGATTCCGTTTGGGCAGCCGCCTCAATGGATTTCATTGTGGGTCTTCCACCGTCTCATGGGTATATTGCAGTTATGGTAGTAGTTGATCGGTTATCTAAATACGCTCACTTCGGGGCTTTGCCAACCAGTTTTGATGCGCCAAGGGTCGCTAAGCTCTTCGTCAATACGGTGGTGAAATTACATGGTTTTCCCGACAAGCTGCTGTCAGATCGCGATACAATTTTTATGAGTGATTTTTGGAAGGAACTCCTGACGATGAGCGGTACAAAATTGCAATTCACTACGGCCTATCATCCGCAAACCGATGGTCAATCCGAGGTGACGAACCGTGCTCTTGAGCAGTACCTTCGCGCTTTTACCCATGAACAGCCAAAGAAGTGGTTCGAATTCTTGCCATGGGCCGAATTGGCTCTAAACTGCAGTGTTAATGTGAGTATAGGAATGTCTCCTTTTCGTGCCCTTTATGGAAGAGATCCTCCTAATATTTTCTCCAAGCCGGCGGGACCAGCGGAAGACGCGGCGGTTCGTGCAAATCTAGGGGAGCGGACTGCCTTGTTACAGGAACTGAAGCAGAACTTGGCACAAGCACAATCTCGTATGACTGAGTCCGCGAACAAACACCGCAGGAATGTAGAGTTCAATGTGGGGGATCGAGTGTTACTACGCCTTCAACCATATCGGCAAATCTCTGTAGCTCGGCCTGGTTCAGCTAAGCTTAGTAGGCGTTACTATGGTCCGTTTGTCATTACAGAGCGGATTGGTAAAGTGGCATACCGTTTACAGCTACCTCTGGAGAGTCGCATCCATGACGTGTTTCATGTGTCGTTGCTCAAACCGTTCGTGCCTCCCCTATCAGACACAATACATCATCAGCTTCCGGCCAACTTTAGCAAGAGTCAACCTGTTGATACTCCTGTACGGGCGTCCGTGGAGAGGGTTGTATTGGTCGACGGGCTGCCTCAGGAACAATGGCTTACACATTGGTCATCTGACCCGGCAACGCCATCTTGGGAGTCAAAGGAGGTTCTGCTGCACCATTTTCCGGCGCTCCGCCTTGAGGACAAGGTCGGTTTTAACGGAGGGGGAGTTGATAGGGACTCAACCACCAAGTCCAATGATACGACGGACGGAGAGAAGACAGCCCAGCAGCAAGGTGATGAACACGAACCAAAGACAAGAGGAAGACGGAGGGCACGATTGACTCCGGAGCAGGCGCGGAAGGAGAGACCGCCGAAGAGGAATGCATCAAGGCCCGCAAGGTTCAGGGACTTCACGTCCCATTAGTATTAGGATTATTTTGATTAAAGTATTTTTGGTATTTTTGCTTTATTTATTTATTTTGAACTTTAAGTATTTTAGTTATTAAATCTTTTCGGGTTTTCTTCTTGATTCTTTCCCGAATCGTAAGTCGAATCAAGCAGGGTCCGAACTCTATATATAAAGAGTTCATTAGAGAGAGTCAAAAAATCATCGAGAATTAAGAAATAAAATCTTTTCTCGAAACCCTAGCCTCACGCTCTATTTTTCTTTTCGTTCTTGCAATCACAAACGGTGCTCTGAATCAATCGATAGACCCCAAGGTCTATCACTTACCACCATCTAATTGTTTTACAAAAAAAATTGTTGTTTACATTGTAAGCCATCTCCCTCAGAACTCCCCGCCTCTACATTTGCATTGCATATCGAAAGACGACGATTTGGGATATCATAATCTTAACTGGAATGTAGAATATCGATTTGCATTCTGTGTGAAACCATTGTCTACTTTGTTCTCATGTCGTTTCCAATGGAATGGAAAGGACAGGGGTTTCCATGTTTTTGATGCACAATGGGGCAATGATCGATGCGAAAATCCAAGCAAAGATGGGATATGCTATTATGCCGTGCAACCTGATGGTTTCTACTTCACAAATATGTACCCACCATCGGAAAAGTTTGCGTTTTTGTGCGATTGGAACCCTAACAGTAAGGCCATGCTTGGTATGATGGAATGGAATGGGGGAATGGAATGACATTCCTACCTCCATTCCATTCATTTGCTTGGTAAATTTTTTCCTTAGAAATCACCATTCCATTAGGAATGGTCATTCCATTCCATATGGGAATACCCATTCCATCCATTTAGCTAAGGAATGGTCATTCCATTCCATTTCATTTTCCTTTCTTCTTATTTTAAAATTTAACAAAATTAAATAAATATTATTTAATATTATATTTAAATTTAATATCATCTCAATTTTAGCATAAATTAAATTTTAAAATTTTTAATAATTGAAAAAAACACACACACACACCAACTCACACAAACACACACACACAAAACACAAGAAAACACACACAAACACACACACACAGAGCAAAAAACACACACACACACACACAGCAAAACACACACAAACACACACACACACACAGCAACTCACACACAACAACTCAGACAGCACACACAACACACACACACAGCAAAACACACACACACACACACAACACACACACAGCAAAAAACACACACACACGCAGTAACTCACACACAACACGCACATGGCAAAACACACACAAACAACTCACACACCACCACATATACACACACACATCATCACATGCATACACCATATATGCACACACTCATTTATGTGTATCGTAAAAATTTATATGATCCAAAATATTGACAAAAATATTTTTGAATAAATATTATTTTTATAGAATCAACATATTAATTATTCATATTTCATTCCAATCCATTAATATATTATTTGTAGTTACCAAGCATAGGAATGAAATTAATCAAGGAATAACAATTCCATTCTATTTGTAAACCTTACATTCACTAAACACAAGAATGGAATGAAATTGTCATTCCATTCCCACCTTCATTCCATTCCCATCTCCATTCCATTTCCTCCTCATTCCATTCCATCATACCAAGCATGGCCTAAATGTAGGGTTTCTTCGTAATTGTTCTAAATAAATTATTGATTGTCATCATATGTTTTTGTCATTAATTATGATATCATATGTTGTATGCGATTAGGGGTGGTGATCAATCGCTTAGTAATCCAAAATTGAGAACAAATTCATATATATGTGCGAAATGCTTTATTTTTTTTCTTTTTTTTTATTGTCCTATTTCTAGTGTGTCGTTCCATTTTAGTAAAAGAATATGGTATTTTAATCGTGTAACTAGTTGGCCTGGTTATTGTGTGTATCACTGCTTAATGTAGTTTCTGAGTTATCTACTTTAAGTATCTAATTCCAATTTGGGAAATCGTAAGATAATTTTATACTCCTTTTAACTTATCCTAAAAACATGTCATAAGCTTCAATAAAAATCATGGTTTTTCTATGCTCCCTTCGTCCCCAAAAAATATGAACATGGTTTGTCATGGATTTTAATGTATAATCGGAAAAGTAAGAAAGAAATATAATTAAAAAGTTTATAAAGTATTGTTAGTGAAAAGTTTATAAAGTATTGTTAGTGAAGAATGATTCTCACCTCGTTAGAGAGAAAGAAGTTTCTAAAATTTAAAAGTTTAGGGACGAACTAAAAAGGAAATAGTTCATACTTTTCAGGGACGAACTAAAAAGGAAATAGTTCATACTTTTCAGGGACATGAGTATTATAACTAGTTCAAAGCGTAAATCGAAAACAAGCCTCGTTACTTCAGCCAGTTTCTTTCATTCCTTCTTGTTTCTTGTAATTTTTATTACTTCTTGTTTCTCTCATTCCTTGATTCTTGCTTCTTTCAATTCCTTCTTTCTTCCCCCATTTCTTCACGTTTGAGCGTTCACCAAACAATCAAAGTATTGATGCAATGGTAGAAGCAGTGGTGTCATTGCTCTACAAACCATCCGTTATTCGCTATTGGAAATCGGAAGAGGGGAGGCTTTAGAATAATAGCGTCTCACTCAAGATGTCCACCTTTTTCTTTAGTTTATCCCACTTAATTTATATTTTTTCTCTCTTTACTAAAATATTCAACTACTTTTTTCTCTCTACTTATTTCACCTAACAATTCCTTAAAATTCGATGGAATTCGAGAATATGGATATCTTGAGTGCGACGGAGTGAGTAGCTTTTTCCTTTTCAAATTCACATGTATTGTGAAGAAAATAATTGTGAAGATAAAAAGTCAAAAAACTCTTATTCTGTAAATTTTGCGTGCCTCGATCCCATATATTAAAAGATCAGATTAATTAAATCTCTAATTTAGAAAGGTCATCGAATTGAGATTCATGATCTGAAATCTCTCCAAAAATTATCGTTCGAAGTAATCGTGTCAAAAGTGATTGTGTAACACACACTCCTAAATTGATTAATTAAATAACCGAAATAAGTGATGACACGTTCGGAAACTTTTTTATTTATTTCAAATAGAATAATTACGTTTTGATAATTTTCTTTAACATGGACTATTTTTTAGGAATGTGCTTATATTTTTCCAATATTTAGCCTGTGTGGGCCGTTTTCTAATTTCCTTTTTATAACCATAGCTAGGCCTTAATCTTCCAACACTAAAGTCCAACCATAACACTAATAATATTGATTGTGGCCTAATTCTTAGTATTTCTAAACTATGCACCTCACCACTTAATAATTTACACCTCATTAAATATGATAATATGACCAAATTATAATTTAATTTCGAAACTTGTAATTCTCACCGTCCCACTTTTGGAGTCCTGATTTACCATTATTGGGTGTCCCACTTTAAGAGTCCCAGTTAGAATATTCCATAAGTGGTATTAGGCCTCAAATTCCACTAACCTTTTTCCACTCACATTTTATTATAAGACTATAATATAAAAAAGTAGGACTCGCATTCTACTATCTTTTTTTTTACCAACATTCCTTTACATTTTTTAATACTCGTGCCGAACATCACCGTAACTGCTAAAGTGGGTACTTTACATTTTTTAAAACCCGTGCCGAACTCAACCGGAACTCCTAAAGTGGGACGGAGGGAGTATTATTTTTGGTGTATTATTCAGTTGACTTAATATATTTGTGGCAAAATCATTAAATCGTCATAAATTTTTTTAGTTAAAATACTTTAGAATGCAGTAAGAAAGAATCTGCAACAACAATTTCAACTGTAAATATAATTTTGAGTAATAATAAATTTGAGCAGAAATGTTTTAATGTAATTGGACAAAAAAGAAGTTGACTTCAATCAATTAATGCATGATGAACTACTTTTACCTATAAATACGATCAATTCAAAACTAAAAAACTCAAACCTCCAACAAATATTTAAAAGAAAGCACCCATGATAAAGTTGAACTTCTTTCTTCTTATTGCTTCCTCTCTTTTGCTCCAAGCAACATCGTCGCCAGACTTGCCACCGTCTAATTGTTTTACAAGAAAAATTGCTGTTTATATTGTGAGCCATCTCCCTCCGAACTCCCTGCCTCTAAATGTGCATTGCATATCAAAAGACGATGATTTGGGATATCATGATCTTACCCCGAATGTAGAATATCGATTCGCATTCTGTGTGAGACCTTTTTCTACTATGTTCTCATGTCATTTCAAATGGAACGGAAAGGACAAGGGGTTCCATGTTTTTGATGCAAACTGGGGCGATAATCGATGCGAATATGGGCATTGCTATTATGCTGTGCAGCCTGAAGGTTTCTACTTCACAAATATATATCCACCACCGAAAAAGTTAAGGTTTATGTGCGATTGGAACCCTAATAGCAAATGTGATGAGCCTTTGGAATTGTTATAGATTACTGATTGACATCATATGTTTTAGTCATCAATAATGTTATATGTTTTATTGAGATTATAAAATATAAGTGATTTTTATATACTCTGTCTCTTTCTGTCTCGTGCAAAATGCCTTACTTTCTTTTTTATTGTCCTATTTCTCGCGTCTCGTTCCATTTTAGTAAAAGAATATGGTATTTTAATCGTGTAACTGGTTGGCCTGGTTATTGTGTGTATTACTTATACTTTTGTAGTTTCTAAGTTATTCTACTTTAGGTATCTCATCCCAATTTGGCAAATCGCAAGATATTAATTTTATACTCCTAATAATTTATCTTAAAAACATGTCATAAGCTTCAATAGAAAAATCATGGTTCTTGTAAATAAAAGTAATTCTACATAACAGTAAATACTCGTGTTAAATGTTTTTATTCTTATGATTAAAAGTGTTTGTGTAACACTTCTTCGTCGATTAATTAAATAACATAAGGGATGTCACGTTCCTACACTTTTTTAATTATTTCAAAAAGAATAATTACGTTTTAATTATTTTTCTTTAACTTAACTATTTGCGCTTGTATAATTTTTCAGTATTTAGCTTAAGTCGGCCTTATTGGGAGTGATACATGGCACTTCTTCTGGTTTCTTTCGACTCTCGTAGTTTCATGTATCAAAAACTGGCTCAAGAGATGAACAGATAAGTTTGATCAAAGATTTGGAAACAAAAGAGACGGAGTTCAAAAGACTGAGAAAGAACAAGATAATGTGTAGATGATAAATTTGCCAACAACATTTCCACTAGACATGAGACTAAGAAGGAATATGAATCGTTATTTGTTATTAACTAAGTTTTAGAATTTGCATTGATGTTCAATATTATTAAACTTTGGTCTTATGAGTATTTAAAGAGTATTGGTGTATCGATTGTTACTTTTAACATGAAATATGTATTTATTTATTGAAAAAATTATCATAACAGGGTGGGTAAATAATAAAATAAATAAAATTAAAATTTGTATAAAAATATAGTGGCGGCTTCATTCTACCACCAAATAGCATTGTCCGTTAGTGGTGGAACAATGACGGAATTTCAGTGGTGGATACTAGTTCCGCCACTAATAATGGCGCCCCAAATCCGCCACTATTTCTAATCTTTACTGGCGGAACTTCTTTGGTGGACTATTTATCGTGGGTAATCTGCCAGTAAATTGTGGTGGCGGAAAATTTCGCCACTAATATTTTAGCGGCGAATATTTTGCAGCATTTTTGTTCCGCCACTGACTCGTTTACTGGCGGAAATATAAGATTTAGTGGCAGATATTTCCACTACTAAATAGCATTTTTTTTGTAGTGAAAAAAATGCAACACTTTAGTAGTTGGAACGGTCCAAATTAGAATACGTAATGTGTGTGAGAGAGTACTTGAGTAGTATGTTAAATACACATCCCACAGCCTAATCATATTACTAATGTTAAACTAGATCCCAGAAGCTAATAATATCCCATTAATAATAATTTAGTTGGTTGAGATGTAACTGAGCATTAACACTCCCTCCGTCATAACAAGAATGTAGAACAAAGAAAGAAAGTCGTGGAAGCAAAATGTGTCGATCAACCGAGAACTAATATTAAAATAAAGTGCAAAAAAGTGTAAAAGAAAAAATAAATAATTTGATATTTCTTGAATGATTAAAATTTCAAATTAAATAACCAGTAGCATTCCGAGCTTCTCCATCTTTAAAAAATGTAGATTTCCTGAACGGAAGTTGAATTAAAAAGTAGCCTAATATCGGGCCCCAGCCGTGAACTTATAGGATTCGGCTGTCCTGATGTGGTCCATTTCTTTAAATCCTTCTGTAGTATACCCTCCACTTTCAGATCAGCTACATAAGCTTATCCTAAAAATTGTCATAAGCTTGAAGAATAAAATATAGTTCTTGTACATAAAAGTAAGCATGATAAAAGTGTTTGTGTAACACTCCTTAATCCATTTATTAAATAACCGAATAAAAGATGTGACGTTCCAATACTTTTCTATTTATTTCGAAAAGAATAATTACGTTTTAATTATTTTTCTTTAACTTGAAATGTATTTAGGAATGTGCTTATATTTTTCCATGATTTAGCTTAAGTGGACCTTTTCTAATTTCCTTTTCTATAAAAAGGTGTGATCCAACATAATATAACCATAGATAGCCCATAATCTTCCAACACTAAAGCCCAAGCATAACACTCATAATATTGATGGCCCACTTCTTAGTATTTCTAAACTATGCACCTCACCACTTAATAATTATACACCTCATTAAATATGATGATATGACCCAATTATAATTTAATAGCGAGACTTATAATTCTCACATTAAAAGTCATTGTTACGAATAAATGCGGCTCTTATTATGAATACATCTACAAGTGCTAGTTTGTCACTTTGTCTAAAGACGATGACTTGGGATACAACACTCGCCTCGAATGTAGAATATCAATTCAGTTGACTTAATCTATTTGTGGCAAAAATCCTTTAATCCTCATAAACTTTTTTAGTTCAAATACTTTGGAAAGTAGTAAGAAAGAATCTGCAACAACAATTTCAACTGTAAATAAAATTTTGAGTAATAGTAATAAATTTGAGTAGAAATGTTTTAATGTAGTTGGACAAATATAAGTTGACCTCAATCAATTAATGCATGATGGAGCACTTTGATCTATAAATACGATCAATTCAAAACTAAAAAACTCACACCTCCAATAAATATTTAAAAGAAATCACCATGATTAAATACAACTTATTTCTCCTTATTGCTTTCTCTCTTTTGCTCCAAACAACATGGTCGCAAGACTTGCTACCATCTAAATGTTTTACAAAAAAAATTGCTGTTTATATTGTGAGCCATCTCCCTCCGAACTCCCCGCATGTACAGGTGCATTGCATATCGAAAGACGACGATTTGGGATATCATAATCTTACCCCGAATGTAGAATATCAATTTGCATTCTGTGTTTCATACCATTTTCTACTATGTTCTCCTGTCGCTTCCAATGGAACGGAAAGGACAGGGGGTTCCATGTTTTTGACGCAAACTGGGGCGTTAATCGATGCAAACATGGGACATGCTATTATGCTGTGCAGCCTGAAGGTTTCTACTTCACAAATATATACCCACCATCTGAAAAGTTACGGTTTTTGTGCGATTGGAATCCTAAGACCAAATGTAGTGACGATCCTATGGAATTGTTATAAACTACTGATTGATACATTATGTATTAGTCAACAATAATGTTATTATATATATGTTTTATTGAGATTATAATATATATATAGGGTCTTGTTAGAATGAGATTTTTGGATATAATTGAGAAATGAGATGCAATCTCAGCCACTAATTCACAAGATTAACTTAATGTCAACAACTATCACATTATGTCAACACGAGGATATAATTGTCATTTCATTAAATTGTATTTGAAATCATTTTCTAAAATCCTCTCTAAAACTCTAGCTTCAAATCTTCAAATCTTCAACATTCAAATCTTAACATTCAAATCTTCTAATATTCAAATTTCAACATTCAAATCTTCAAATCTTCAAATCTCTTCAACATTCAAATCTTCAAATCTTCAACATTCAAATCTTCAAATCTTCAAATCTTCAACATTCAAATCTTCAAATCTTCAAATCTTCAAATCTTCAACATTCAAATCTTCAAATCATCAACATTCAAATCTTCAAATCTTCAACATTCAAATCTTCAACACTCAAATCTTCAACATTCAAATCTTCAAATCTTCAACATTCAATAAAATAACACTTATTAAAATGTCAACAACTAAAAAATAACACTTATAATTCACATATCAATACCGAAAATATCGAATGTCAACAACTCGTATTAAAATATCAACAACTAACAAATAATACTTACAATTCACATATCAATACCGATAATATCGAATGTCAACAACTCGTATTAAAATGTCAACAACTAAAAAATAACACTTATAATTCACATATGTAACGACCCGCCCATTTAGGGTATAATAAATGCGGCGTTCGCTAACTAGGTAGACTTAAACACATCAAAGAATCATAGGCTAGGGTTTCATTTAAAAGGGATTTGACCAAAGCATTTAAGGAACAACTAAGTAGAGGAAGAATAATGCCTTAGCAAAGTAATCCATTAAAAGATTTATTGAAATAAAAGCTTAACCAAGTTCTTCAAAAAGAATATTTCTAACTGTTCATATTCCAAAACATACCCACGAAAATAAAAGTATTTATCCCAACAAAAGATCATAAGTTTTCATAAAAATAGCGGAAGCGACCAAGAAAGAAGTGAGGCTATGTATGAAGACACAACAACACTTTAAGTACCATCAGTTCATCTTTATTAGTTCCTACTCAACACCGCCGCCCGCTCGTCACCACTCAACCTGCACATAAGGAAAACACATGCAGGGCTGAGTACGATAATCATACTCAATGGGCTCATTGCCGAAAACAGTTTTATCACAAATATAGTTATTATCATGCCATTTTCAAGTGTCCGTCGGGGTTTTAACTTTAGAAAGACCCGAGGCACCAAAATATCTTCTTTCTCAAATATCACGGTCGCGCAACCATTTTTCTCATAGACGTTTACCATATCCTCATTCTACATGACAAGGACTGCGGCCGCAATCCAGGCCACTAGACCGGCCAACCCGTACGCTGACTCTCGGTCTAACATTGGTGTACACTAACCCAAGTAGAGTTTGCGGCTCTACAAGGATCCGAATTCGATTATAACAATAGTGGCATAGCCACGAGGGATAGGCACGACAAAACAAATCAAGGCATGATAACACATCTTTCATTCTCATCAATATTATTTTAGGACAATGTCCTTATTTTAAAAGAAAGCCCACCTCGTCGGCTTAGCTTGATAGTATTCTCTTCTCCTCGTTTATCACGCTGAGAGCGCGAAGTATCACCTTTAAATTAGGCATATCACAAATTAGTTTCAATCATGGATCAATATTATGCATGATCTCACGTTTTCCCTTTTTCCCCTCGATTATTTTCAAAATCATTACTATCAAAATCAAAGTATGATTAACATACCATTTTTATTTAAATAAACATTCCAAAATCACCAATAATTCGTATCACGCATGAGTGTTCCACACACACAACACATGCACACGAACACAACAATTGTGCACGCCGATCGAGGCGTGCACACACACACACACTCTCGGCCACACACACACACACATCCATGCATCGCAAAAATCACCAATTAAAACCCCTTTCACTCGTTCTAGATGCATGTGGATTCAAGAACACCGATTGATCGGTAGAAGAAGAGAAGATTAATATTTAAAGTACATTTTCCAAAAGAACGAACGGTAGAAACAAGGAATTAGTCTTGATTCTTCAATAATCTCTTGAATTTCACTTGAATTCTTCTCAATTGATGAAGAAATCTTGAAGAAAACTTGAAGAAAATATGGAGAGAGTGGGGGAGAAGATTTTCGAAAATATTGGGGAGAGTGGGCGCCGGTTTTGTGATCTCTAGGGTTAGGGTTTCTCTCCTATTTATAGAGTCACAAATAATAATATCCCATAATTAAATAAATTAGAGATTTGAGAAGATATGGAGAGATTTGAGGAGATTGGCGTTAACTTGGTTGAGAAACATGGGGATTTCGAAAATTATAGGCTATTTAATTAGCCTATAATTTAAATTCAAATATTTCACGGAGTAGAATAATATATCACGGAGCAAGAATAAATAATTAAATCTCCCCAATTATAGCCAAAAAGTGGCGTGTATTTTTCCTCTTCCAACAAGGAATAAATTCAAATCCTAATTCAATTAGGATATGCAATATCTTCTTAGATTTAGCATGATATGCTAGGATATTTTAGCATATTTATATTTATTCATAGAGTAGAATAAATAAGAGATCAAATAATTAAATAATTCTCTCTTCTCCAATATATGAGATTTTTGAAAATCTCATGGGAAAAATCAAAGTGGAGTTCGAAAATTCCATGTAGGAATTATAGAGTAATTGGACTTTGGATTTAATTTTGGATAATTATCCCAAACAAATAATTAAATCCAATAGGATTTCTTCTCCAATATATGATAATGGCCGAAAATTCCACATGATTTAAGAAATGCTCCTATTATTTTTCTCACTCATCCCTTAGCAAAATAAATAATAATTCCCCCACAATTATATTTCTCCGCATCAAATATTCACATATTCAGATCAATCATCTCTTCACTTCCACTCCATTTTCTCAACGTATTGACCTTTCAACGGCCACATCATTTTTCCACATCTTTAACTATTCAATAGCCACGTCAACATTTCAACAAGTTGACTATTCAACTCAATCAAAATCCCATACGCAATTAGGTCACATAGACACTATGCAATTAATCACTCATCAATTAATTCACATATCATAGCATTTAAGGCATTTAATGCAAAAATTTTATAACCCGAAAATTAGGGTTTGAAAAAGTGGGGCGTTACAACATATCAATATCGAGAATATCGAATGTCAACAACTCTTATTAAAATGTCAACAACTAACAAATAACACTTATAATTTGCATATCAATCCTGAGAATATCGAATGTCAACAACTAAAAAATAACACTTACAATTGACATATCAATACCGAGAATATCGAATGTCAACAACTAAAAAATAACACTTGTAATTCACATATCAATACCGAGAATATCGAATGTCAACAACTCGTATTAAAATGTCAACAACTAAAAAATAACACTTATAATTCACATATCAACTACGATGTCAACAACAAACATTATTCATGTCAACTACAAGTCAACAACAAACATTATTCATGTCAACTACGATGTCAACAACAAACGTTATTTATGTCAACTATTATGTCAACAACAACATTTTACAAATAATTAATGTCAATAACAAATATTTTCATGTCAACGACCTATATTATTTATGTCAACAACAACGTTTTACATATAATTCATGTCAACAACAATGTTTTACATATAATTTATGTCAATAACATTTTTCATAACATTTATGCCAACGACCTATATAATTCATGTCAACAACAAACGTTATTATGTCAACGAGCTATATAATTCATGTCAAAAATAAACATCTTCATGTCAACAAATTATATAATTTCTGTCAACAATAATATTTTAGGCAATATCACAAACACCTTATCTACACAACTCAAAAATTCCAGCAACACAATCGAATTAAAAGCTGCATCCATATATTTCACAAATTAATTGTAATTTGCTTTCGATTTTAGAGAAATTGAATCCACAGAATTAACAAATAAATTCACAAATTTTGAATTAGAAAGGCAATCAGTAATTCGAACAGTAACCACTTCAAATCCTACCCTATCACACGCTTCTCTTACCTCACCTACGTAAATCAGTTACATTCATCAATAATATACTCTATTATCTAACTCCTTTGCCAAAGCGAGATTCAATAATTTCCTCATCAATTAACCAGTGATCAATTGCAGTTATTTTAACTCATTTTACTTCACATCACTTCAAAGCAATTCCAGTAACACACCAAACAACAACACATAATAGCAACAAAGATATCAAAGATAAACACGGTGTTACTAGCAACTTACGTGCCTTGTGAATCTGGACAAACTGAAGCCGAAGAAGGCCCAGTTGCAGAGGGAGGCAGCAAGGGAACTGGAACAAAGCATTTCAATGGTCAAAGCTCTAGGTGCTCTTCTACACGATCTGTCACTCACCTTACCTATCAAGGTCAAGGTTTCCAAACCGGAGACAGTGGAAAATCGTGTGGAGGAGTGAGTTCAGCTCACCTTCACTTTTGTTCACAGTTAAATAAGGTCCTTTGTACTCGAAGAGGTATTCGTATAAGTAGAAACTAATGATTCAACATTACAACTTATCAGAATAGGAATTAATTTTGTTCATTACTTAGACAATATCTTGTTTTCTGCATCTCCTTGAACTCACTGCAAGTTTTGTGATATGTTTTATAACTTTTAACAAGATATCAACAACTAAAATAGCGAGATTAGCGAATGTCAACAACCCGTATTAAAATGTCAACAACTAAAAAATAACACTTATAATTCACATATCAATAGCGAGAATATCGAATGTCAACAACTAAAAAATAACACTTATAATTCACATTTCAATAGCGAGATTAGCGAATGTCAACGACTCGTATTAAAATGCCAACAACTAAAAATTAACACTTATAATTCACATATCAATAGCGATAATATCGAATGTCAACAACTAACAAATAACACTTATAATTCACATATGTAGTTGACATGGATTATACACATAGTTGACAATATATGTGTGTAGTTGACATGAATTGTATATGTAGTTGACATTATATGTGTGTAGTTGATATGGATTATATATGTAGTCTCAACTGGGGAATATCATCAAACACCTAGAGTGTATAGCTAGTCGGATAGAAATCCAAAATTTTCTCACCAAATCACATGGCTCTGTACCTAAATCAAATAAAAAAGGACACATATACAATAGCCTAAAACTTAGTCCAAATCCAAAAACGAAAATCCTGCATACACCTTAAAACACTAAACATCATTGCTAAGATTTGCACATATAACAGGTTGGAATTTCAAACATACAATTGCTTCCACGAAATTTAGATTTCAGTGAGAAAAATAACAAATTGCATCACGCTATCATCGGAATTAGCAACTCCATGATGATCACATATCTGACCTCGCTTACGCTCGCGATTCACGCCGGAGAAGGCGAATTCCCCTCCACCGCCGCTCGATTCAACAATCGAGATGATCTCCTGCTCCTGCGGCGGAGATTTCTAGGGTTTGCGACGTGCGATTCTCCGATTGGAGATGAGGAAACCACCGGAGCCGTCACCATTTGTGAAACCACCAGCGCTTTTGCCTTTCTGCTTCTTCGCCATTTTCGGATCATCGCGATGCAACGCCGCCGCGACTTCGCCGTCATCGTTCGCGAATTTGATGGAAAATTTCTGAAGCGTATGTATCTGGTTTTTTGAGTTGCAGAGAGGAGAAAATTTCTTAAGAATCCTAATTTAAAAACGAAATGACCATTATACCCTTTCATAATAAATTAATCTAAAAATATTTTTTGTGTGGCAAAATCTGGACCACTCATTTATATTAAATGAATGGCTGTTATTGCATCTCATTTCTCATTTAGCCTAATAAATCTCATTTGATCACAACCCTATATATATATATATATAGGGGTGCGTTAAAATGACAACACTCTTAAAATGACACTGTGACAGCACGCTAAATTGTAATATTATATATGCTAGACAGCAATAGTATAAACGCTAGACTGCAATCTATAGATTGCAGTCTAGCGTATTGGATATTGCAGTCGGGAAAAATTACAGTCTAGTGTATTGGATATTGCAGTCCGTGAAAATTTACCCTTGAGCAATTTTTTTGATTGCCACATGGCAGCTTATTATTCGTCCACATGTACAAATGATTGGCTAGGAATGGTGGTATGATGTTACTTTAAGAGGTGTTGTCATTTTAACACAATCCTATATATATATATATATATATATATATATATATATATATATATAGGGGCGCACTATGGTCCATAAGGCAAATTCTGTCAAAAATCAAAGCAAATCTCAGCCCTTGGATCCTCAGATTAGATGGTTGTGATCATAATACCCGAGATACATTATTACACTAAAAGCGTTACATTATTAACTAGGCTACATTATTAAACTGCACAATCTACATTATTAGACTACAGCTGTTACATTATTAGCCAAGCTACATTATTAGACTACACAATCTACATTATTAGGTGACACGTGGCATTAATCTAACGGTTACATTACAGGATCCAATGGCTGAGATTTGCTTTGATTTTTGACAGAATTTCACTTATGGACCTGATCACATCCCTATATATATATATATATATATATATATATATATATATATAGAGAGAGTCCCATTATCCACAAATCCACTCTTAAAGACCGAACCACCGAACCCTACCAAATTAGGACTTTTATATCTAGTTTTTTATGGATAAGATACAGAAATTTATAAATTATTTTCGCCTTCATCACGAGCCTATTTTAATTCATTTGAAGGTAAATAAGTCATACTAACATGTTACGAAGATTTAAATTCGTTCCAGAATATATTACTTCATTCTAGTAGGTTTTTACTTCATTCCAGTAGGTTTTTACTCAATTCCAGTACGTAAATGTGGTTTCGCCGTCGCGTGTCGTTCTTTCTCTCTACAATATCTATCACTGAAAAGGATGTGCAGTGTGCTTTACGTGATGCGCTTATTCAAATAAGGAAATAACAGGTTCCCTAGATCCAGCAAGTCCACTAGATCACTCGGTCTAGGAACTCGTGGGTCGCGAGGAATCCCGGTCGTCGGACACACAAAGAACTTTTCCTTTCAAAAACCCTCAACCACTTTACTAAACCTAGTATAGGGAAGTAGGGATCGATCCCACAGAGAAGGATGCGTAATACTCATGTTCAAGGATTTGGGAGTGTTTTTGGTGTTGGCTGCCACGCATTTTCTTGGGTTGAGGAAAATCAAAATTAACTTGACTTGGGAACCTTTTAAAAAAAACTAAAGCTAACAGCTAGACCTAGGAAATAAATCTACGGTGGGGACCATGTCTAAAAAAAAGCAAGGTACGACTGAAAAGTTGGCAGAATAACTAACTCTCGTACTAATTGACAATGACATCGTCTTCTACAACCAAATTTGCGTAAAACTTCTTAAGAAAAACAGCATGAACAAAACAAAACAGAGCTACTGACTTGAAATCAAATTATGCATAATAACCGAAGAATTTAGCAGATCTGCATACCCTAGACGAAGTAAAATATAAACCAAGAAGAAATAGAACAAATCTATCGAACTACTGTCTTTCAACACGCCAAATCCAACCTCAGACGCTAAATCCACTCCGGATCCAAGCGTCCGACATGAACTCCAAACAGAAGAAACTCTCCATCACGTCAGATTTAAAAAGTAAGAACTCCGAATACTCAAACAACCACAGATCTGTCACCAAAATCCACATCAAACACCTTAACAACAAAATAAACAGAGATCGACATAGCAATTGAAGAATTAAGCTAACAGCAGAGAGATCTATGCAAAATGATTTGAAATTAAACAGCTAAACGCAGATCCATAAACGGTAAAGCAGTTAAACATCATCAACATCAGGGTCGACTCCCAAAAGTGAAGTTCGACGGTGGAAACTAGCAAAAACAACTGAAATTAAAAGTAATTGTATCTTCGCCCTCACTAGGACGGTGTTGCCAAGCACGAAATCTCCTAGAAAGTACCCTCCAGATCACGATTCCCCCAGATTCATTCCCAAGTGTGTGTAAAGTGTATGAGCTAAGAAGAGTAAAAACTCCTCCTCTGCGTTGCATGCTCCTCTCTATATATAGGCGTTTGGATGGGCCCAGCGAGGTATAGATAATGACTTTGTTGCCCTCAGCTGTAGACTCCTCTGTCACGCCAATTTTCCTTGTAAATCCTGCTCATTTCGTTCCTTTCTCTCGCTAGACCATCTCCTTCATTACTTCCTTGATCTAGCGATTTTCTTCACACCTGGCTTAGGAAACGTGTTAGACCCAGCAAATTATAACATTTTTTTGCACATTACCGATGCATGAAATTAGCCTTATCAAACTGCTCACACTTAAACCATACTTGTCCTCAAGTATAAAGACAAGAAAAGAAAAAGAATAAGGCAAATTTCAAGCGAGATTATCTCTTGACCGACTCCTAGACCTAGACACAAGAAAAACTAAGAAAATATAAGAAAATCATACAAACACGCAAAACACATATACATGAGCTAGTTTCAATTTTAGGCATCTGTCCCCACAAGATTAAGGTCATTCCAATAGTTTGCACTTCTCCAAATAGGCCCTTTCCCTTCCTTTACCTAGCCAATCTGTCAGCTTGTCAAGATAGCTTTCTAATTACCCAATTGTTAGGTTCACTCGATCACTCATTCCTCACCAGGGATGTTAGGATCGATTCTCTCTTAAGTTAATGCTACACCACTGAAGCGTTGGGTTATGAGAGTTTCTCCTTCCTGGGTCAGGCTATTAACATTCCTATTTTTAGACATCCCCCCTCTGGACTTCGTCCAGCTTATTCCTCCTCTTTTTTTTTTTTTTTTTTTTTTTTTTTTTTTTTTTTCTCTTTTTTTTGTTTTTTTGTTTTTTTCTCTCTGGACTTTGTCCAGCTTATTCCTCCATTTTCCTTTCTTCTGGACTTCGTCCAGCTTATAACGCCTTTCCCTGGACTTCGTCCAGCTTATACCTTCATAACCTAATTCCCAATTTTTTTCTCCTTCATAGCTCTTCTTCCCTAAGCTTTCAGTGGTGGCCCTTAAACATGTGTTAGCTCAAAGTTATCTGAGGTTTATAACTCACTATATAGTAGGGCTTCACAACTAAGTAAGTAGAAGCATTCTCTGTCGTTCTCGCTTCACTCAAATTAACTAGGCTTATTTAAGGAAAAAGCTTCTAAGTTGAAATGCCTCCTATCTTCAATTACTTTCACTAAGGGAATCATGCCGTATTATATCCACTGGCTCATGTGACAACACTTAAGACTAACAGACTCTTAATATGCAACACGGATAATGCATTGACTCCTCTCCCCCTCCCACTTCACTCAAGCTTGTCCCTAAGCCATCGTCGTGAAGGGGGGAACAGAGAGATCAATGCAAAACCAAATAATAAAACTTCTCACACTTAGACCAAGCAATGGGCTAAGTGGGAGAAGAAACACAGAAAACATAGGAAAACAAATAAACAACAGAAAACACAAACTTCTCACACTTAGACCAAGCAATGGGCTAAGTGGGAGAAGATATAACAAATGTTAAACACATATATAACAGGTAAAAAAAAAAAAAAAACGAAAAGAACGACAAATAAAAGTTACTTGGTCAAGAGATGATAGATCACTTCTGGGGCTAGCTCCCTCGAGAGCCAGACTGGGGTGGAATTCCGGGTCGAGTCACTTTCACTTTCTTCTTAGCTGGCTGCTCCAGCTCTCCTTCCTCCTGTGTTATTTGTTCAGGTACTGGCTTTCTCATGATAGATTTTGATTTTGGTGGGGCTGGAACTTGCATGGGAATGGTCGGGGAGATCAACTGGAGCGACTGCTGTGGTCGCTTGACGGAGGGACTGCTCTGAGTGGGCTGCCTGACTTCACTGCTGGACACAGGAGTTGTCCTCGACTGGGTCAAGGGGAGCGTCTGCTACATCCACTTCAACATTTTCATTGAAAGCTCCACCGCTTCCGTCATCCTATCATTCTATTTGGCACATTTCACCGCCAAATCAGCAATATTTCCCCTCAGGGTTTGCACTGCCTCCCGATTTCCCATCAATTCTTTCCTTATCCCACCGAGCTCCTTTATCATTTCTCTCCTCATCATCTACATCTCCTTTTTCACGTCCCGGACTTCCTTGCGCAGCTCCTCAATCTCCTCACTCGGCATGGCTTCTTCGGCTTCCTCCGGCTCCGCCTTCACCTTGTCTCCCAATGAATAGAAGAGAGTTTTGGTGCCTTGAGTCTGCAGCAACCCCTTGTTGAAGAAATAATCAACACTAAACACCTCTAGGGGGTCGCACATGACTACTAGCGGAGCGGCCTTGGCAATCCTCATTTCAATATTTCTCTGGAGGTAAGCGCCGATGAGGTGGCAGGTGTACATATGACGCCCCGGGTTGCTCGTCATCTGGTGGTACGCCTGCGCCATCCAATATCCGAGGTGCACCTTAACACCCTTCGCCATGCACCATGTGAAGTAGAGATCGGTAGTAGTGAGAGCTGAATTTGCACTGCCCATCAAATTGTAGCTGACAAATGTTTGAGCAAAACGGAGGATCCAGTCTTCGATGTGGGAGGCCTTGGAGTAGCTAGATTTAAACGCCCCTGACTTAGGGTGCGTAACCAGTTCCCATGCTGTCAGTACTTTGAATCCAGGCGTGTTCTTTGGCATCCCGACCATCCTGTCGTTCCATGCCCCCTCTTCATCTTCTGCCTGGGTGAACAACCCCATCCGCAAAGACCACTCCCTAATGCTCAACCGTGCTCCTGATTAAAAAGTCTGAATGTGATAGAATCTGCGTCCAGGTCAGTGGTATTCTTCAACCGAAAAGTAGAAAAGAACTCCCTTGCTAAATCCACTGGTACCCTCTCCTGGCTGTGCTGCAACAGCCACTCGAACCCTATTGCTTGGATACAAGCGCGAAATTCTTTGTCACATGCGATCATTTTGAGCTCCCTTGAGCTGTACTGCTTCCCTGACTTAACCATCTTCCCGGCGCTACACCTCTCCTTGTATACCGCGATCCTCTTTTGATCATCGAACTGCCTCATCTCTTCTAGCAAACTTTTAGTCAGCCAAATTACCGGGCGTCCGGGAATCGGCTCTTCTTCAACCTCCTCAGAGTTATAGCTGGGCTCAGGGATGGGCTCGTCGTGCTCCTCGACAGAGGGTTCCTCGGTCACAGGGGAAAGGGTCTCCTCGACCTCCTGGACGGAGGGAGCTTTCCTTGACCGGGTAGATGTAGTCGCCAGCGCCTTTCCTTTTCTTGCTTTTTCCTTGGCCAAGCGCGCCTTTGTCTCTGTCGTGTCAGGTATAAATTCATCGACTTCGTCAAGGAGGCTTCTCCTAGTGCGCCTCCTTTCTGCCCTTTCATCAATCTTGGGCTCACTTTCTTCCTGGTCATCAACCAGGTCCACGATCAGTTTCAGCCCTTCCTCGGGCTCCGGTACTTCCGTCGAATGTAGATCTGACTCCGCCAAAAGCTTTTCTGGGGTTTCTCCCTCTCCAACCAACATTGGGGTTGCCCCTCGATATAAATGGGGTTCTCCCCCCTGACATCTCCTGGAATAGGGGTTTCCCCCTCAGCAATTCTCTCCATAGTAGGGGTTTCCCCCTCAGTAGTATTTTCAAACATAGGGGTTTCCCCCTCAGCAATCTTCTCCAACACAGGGGTCTCCCCCTCAGCAATTTCAACAGAAACAGGGGTTTCCCCCTCACGAACTTCAACAGAAATCGGGGTTTCCCCCTCACGAACGTCAACAGAAATCGGGGTTTCCCCCTCACGAACTTCAACAGCAATGGGGGTTTCCCCCTCACACATTTCCCTACCCTCAAGATTAGGGCTCTCAGTTTCTTTCCCTTCTGTCTCCACCAAGGGCTCGTCATGTGTCGGTTCACCATCCTCTGACTGTTTGTGTAATGCCTCCTCTTCCTCCGTCTCCTGCGAAACGGCCTCTGCATGCGGTGGTTCAGCGACTCGCGAACCTTCTTCAGAGAGACTCGCCGGTTTCGCAGCCGAATCCGCCGGAATTGTCAGTGACGGTGCAGTCGGCGCAGACGGCATCAGACTGGCGGCGAATAGGGCATACACCTCCTTTGCTTTCTCTATACTTCCCACCTTCTGTGTCAATTCGGCCAACAAGGTTGGGTCATACTTAGTGCCCTTGGTAGAATCCATCGGTATAGATCTGAAAATATGAAAAGAACTGGGCGATAGTTGTGGTTAGGGTTTCGTTCATTTTTAGAGAGAGAAAATGAATTAAGAGAGAAGGAAGAGCAAACACAAATTTTGTCTAATTAGGAATAACTGGAGAGAGAAGGACGACGGTTGCTTTTTCTTTGTGAAAAGATGGTGCGGTTGAAGGCGTGATGTAAGCAACCGTACGTCTCCCATAATTATCGGCTAGAATTTGAAATTCAAAAATATCTCTTCCCTCCTTGACTCCTTCCTTCAGAATCTCCTCCTGGATAATCCCCTCGACCATGCCCTACAAAATTAAAAAAATTGAAGGTTCCAGACCCCTGGGTCGAGGTTAGGGCATAAATTATGGGTTCCCCTTGGAGTCTGGTGCTTCGAAAATATATATACATATTTTTTTTCTTTTTTTTTTCTTCTTTTTTTTAGAGAACAATTAAACTATTTACATGTTGTATTTCCGAGATTCCCTGGTTCAGTTGTGAATTTTCAAAATTATTAACTTACCCCTTGACCCAGGAATTCATCGGAAATTACCCCTGTACTTTTAGGCAATAATAGGGAGTGTGTGTAGTGAAATCTCGTCCACTACACACAACTCGGAATTATCCCTAAAGACTTTCAGTCTATGACCGTTTACAAGGAAAGGAACAGAGTTTGGAGCACTTCCCTGGATCTCCACTGCTCCATTTGCTCGGATGCCAACAATGGTGTATGGGCCAATCCATTTAGACTTCAGTTTCCCTGGCATTAGCTTAAGTCGAGACTGAAAAAGGAGCACCTTCTGTCCCACATGAAGTTCCTTGACCCGGAGGTTTTTATCATGCCATAACTTCGTTCTTTCTTTGTACCACATGGCAGACTCAAATGACTCCAGCCGAAGTTCCTCCAACTCTTGGAATTGCAACTTTCTCTCTTCTTCGCAAGCTATCAGCTTCATGTTCATTTCTTTCACTGCCCAGTACGCCTTGTGTTCAATACCCACAGGTAAGTGACATGTCTTACCAAACACAAGTCTGTAAGGTGACATTCCAATAGGTGTTTTAAAAGCAGTTCTGTAGGCCCACAATGCGTCCCCGAGTCTTTTGCTCCAGTCCTTCCTTGACGGATTAACTGTTTTCTCCAATATCGCCTTGATCTCGCGATTAGAAATCTCTGCCTGGCCATTAGACTGAGGATGGTAAGGGGTTGACACTCGATGGTGTACATC
Source organism: Salvia hispanica (assembly GCF_029641045.1). Classification (NCBI taxonomy): domain Eukaryota; kingdom Viridiplantae; phylum Streptophyta; class Magnoliopsida; order Lamiales; family Lamiaceae; genus Salvia; species Salvia hispanica. Next base: position 24,844,422 of record NC_142693.1, on the reverse strand, counting down.
ATATTTCTTCATCAAAGCCTCGATGGTGCGATTACAGAAATGTGTTCCTTGGTCTGAGATGATGGCTCTAGGAACTCCGTATCTATTGAAAATATTATCCTTGAGAAATTTCGCCACCTCCTTCGATTCGCAAGTTGTGGTGGCCTTAGCTTCTATCCACTTAGCTTCAATATGTAAGTATTCCCACAGGATGACGGAAACGGTCCCATAAAGTCCATTCCCCACACGTAAAAAATTTCGCACACGATCACTGGGATTAGAGGCATCTCATCTCTCCTTGAAATTCCCCCTGTCTGCTGGCATCTCTCACAACACTGGCAGAACTCGAAAACATCCTTATTCAATGTTGGCCAATAAAATCCGCTGTCTAGAACCTTCCTCGCTGTTTTACTTGGCCCAAAGTGGCCTCCACATGCTAACGTGTGGCAATGATTTAACACATCTTTTTGTTCCCATTCGGGAATGCAACGCCTAATCACTTGATCTGAGCACATTTTCCACAGGTAAGGATCATCCCAAAAATAAAAACTTGGATTCGCTTCTAATCTTCATCCTCTAGGCCCGGGAAACTTCTTCTGAAATCGGCATCTCTCCCGTGACCAAGTAATTGGCTAGATCAGCAAACCACGGTTCTGCATTCAGCGTGCGCTTCCCTTTATCCGATTCCCCTAGGCCGGTCAAGGCCAAAACTGCTTCCCAGTCAGGTGGTCTAGGAAATTTCTCCAAAAGGTATAAATGTTCCTCGGGGAAGGCATCGAGGATGGCCTCTTCTGTTTCTCCTTGGAAGATTCTGCTCAAATGATCTGCTACCCTATTCTCCGTTCCTCTTTTATCTCGTACTTCCCAATTAAACTCCTGTAAAAGTAACACCCAACGGATTAACCTTGGCTTCGACTCCTTCTTAGCCATTAAGTACTTTATTGCTGCGTGATCTGTGAAGACTATAACCCTTGACCCAAGAAGGTAGGGTCGGAATTTTTCAAAGGAATACACGATGGCTAACATTTCCTTCTCCGTGGTGTCATAATTCTTCTGAGCTTGATTTAGTGTTTTGGAAGCATAGAAATCACATAGCTTTTTCCATCAATTTTTTGTCCTAAGACGGCTCCCATAGCGAAATCGCTTGCATCACACATTATCTCGAAAGGATGGTTCCAGTCTGGTGCCCTGATTATTGGTGCTGATACTAACCTGTCCTTAAGCAGCTGGAACGCCCTCTCGCATCCTTCGTCAAAGACGAATTCAACATCATTTTGTAACAACCGAGTGAGTGGTTGAGCGATTTTTGCAAAATCCTTTATGAACCTCCTATAGAACCCTGCATGGCCTAGGAATCCCCTTACCTCTTTTTGGTTCGTGGGGTATGGTAATTTTGATATCACATCCACCTTTGCCTTGTCTACCTGGATACCCCTCTCAGAAACCACGTGACCCAGGACAATGCCTTCAGTCACCATGAAGTGGCACTTCTCGAAGTTCAACACTAAATGCTTTTCTTGACATCTCTGCAGCACTAGATCAAGGTTGGCTAAACAAGTATCAAATGAGTTCCCATAAACGGTAAAATCGTCCATGAATATCTCAATGCACACTTCCAACAGATCCGATAAAATGCTCATCATACATCGTTGAAAAGTCCCCGGTGCATTACACAGTCCAAATGGCATTCTTCGGTATGCATATGTACCAAAAGGGCACGTGAATGTGGTCTTCTCTTGATCCTCTGGATTAACGTAGATTTGGAAATAGCCGCTGTATCCGTCAAGGAAACAAAAATACTGTTTGCCTGCCAATCTCTCCAGCATCTGATCAATGAATGGTAAAGGAAAATGATCCTTCTTTGTGGCTTCGTTCAACTTCCTGTAGTCGATGCACATCCTCCATCCTGTCACTAATCTGGTGGGTACCAATTCATTCTTCTCATTTTTGACAACTTGTATCCCAGACTTCTTTGGCACCATATGGACAGGGCTGACCCACTCACTGTCAGGAATGGAGTAAATGATCCCTAGAGCAAGCAACTTCAATACCTCCTTTAGGACCTCCTCTCGCATGTTCGGGTTCAGCTTCCGTTGTGCATCTCGATGGGCCTTTGCTCTTTCTTCTAAACGGATGTGGTGCATGCAAAGATCCGGACTTATTCCCACCAAATCTAAGAGAGTCCATCCTATTGCCTTCTTGTTCCTTTTGATGACCTCCAACAACTCCTTCTCTTGTTCCTTGGTCAAGTTGTTGTTGACTATTACTGGAAATGTCTCGTCCTCCTCCAAGTAAGTGTACTTAAGGCATGGTGGAAGTGTTTTTAGCTCTTTTTTCGTTCCATTCGTCTCCTGGGGCAAGGGATTTTTTTCTGAAATTTCCGGTAAAGTCTCTTTCCCCGACCCAGGAGATTTTTCCAAGCTGGCCACATAAGCCAATCCCTTGGACCTAGCTGATTCCGGGTTTCTGCAGAATTCCATAATGGCCTCTGTGAGCTCTTCATCACTGCTGCACACCATCCCACAACCTCTTTGTCAATCGAATGGCTCAACTCCGAGTTGTCAATTTGTTCCTGTATCAATTATGTCTCAAGATATTCTTGGACTAAAGGGTTAATAACATCAATAGCGTAGAGATTCTCAACATCTAAAGGTCTTTTCATCCCTTCATCTATGCTAAAGGTATATTTTTCCCCGTTATAGTCCAAGCAAATTGTTCCATCAAACACATCGATAATGGTCTTAGCCATACATAAAAATGGTCTCCCCAAAAGTACCCCACTAGACTCAGCAGACTCATTATCATTCATCTTGATCACGTAAAAATCAGCAGGATATAGAAATTCATGCACTTTGACTATAATATTTTCCAACACTCCTTCAGGGCTAATGAAAGTTCTATCTGCTAGCTGGAACACTACCTTGGTAGCAACCATTCTTACCCCAGTTAACTTCTTATAGATCGAAAGTGGTAAAACGTTTATTGACGCCCCTAGATCACACATGGCATGCTCAACCTTGATATCCCCTAAAGAGATGGGTAATGTAAACATACCTGGGTCGGTGCATTTCGAGGGCATCCTTCTTTTCTGTATCACAACAGACACAGTTTCTCCGATCACAATCTTCCCATCTAACTTGGTTTTCCCTGCAATAAACTCCTTGATGAACTTACTGAAGGTGGGCATTTTCAAGGCTTGCAAGAATGGCAAGTTGATTTCCAACTTGCTGAAAATCTCCATGAGATCCTCTGTATCATCCTTTTTCTTCTTCGCCTCCCCTCGATATGGAAATGGTTTTGCTCGCTTTACTGCATTTGTGGAAGTCCCAGCCTGGGTTTCATCAACTGCTTTGTTTCCTTCCCTACTTACTTCCTCAGGTTCGGGGTCTAGGAAGAACGAGTCCCTTGATCGAGGTAGAGATCCCCCTAAATCTTCCTTCTGGAGGTCTCTCTGAACAATGATCTCCCTCGGTCCAGCGCCTTCCTCTTGCTGTTTCTGACTCTGTTTCCCTTCTTTAGTTTGTATAGGCACTTCCTCCTCAGTTTCCAACGTCGGCCCTTCGTAACCCCGCCCAGATCTCAAGGTGATTTGACTAATGTTTGCTCGGTCTGGCGGTTTGACGGTAGCAGGAAGTTTGCCTTCATTCCCTCGCATCTCATTCAAGGAAACTGCGATCTGGGAAAGTTGTTTTGCCATCATGTCCATGGCGGCTTTTTGTTCTGACTGAGCATCTTGCAACTTATGCACCATGTCATTGTTGGAGTGTAGGTTACTTTGCATGAACTGCTGTGAATTTACCAGATCATGGACCATGTCATCCGAACTCCATTTTGGTCTGAAGTTGGATTGACCAAAATTTTGTCCTTGACCTTGGTTCTGTCGAAAATTTCCTTGATGATTATTGTATTGGTTATTCGACCCTTGATTATTGTATTGGCCACCAGACCCTTGATTTCCTTGGTGGTTCTGTTGGGAATTCTGAAAGTTGCCTTGGTTATTCCTTTGGTGAGGTGGCACATAGGAGTTTCCTGGGTTGTTTTGATTTTTGTTCCCCCAATTAGCTTGGTCTTGATTCCTGTACCCCAGCTGCAATTGTCCTTCATGACCTCTCCCTGACCAGTTGGACTGCCTCTACGGAGGGTGTGCAAAATTCGTGAGCTGCAAAGGAGGTGGTTGGCTTTGATCATGGTCAGTCCATCTAAAGTTTGGGTGAGTCCTCCATGGAGCGTCCCTCTGTCTTCCTTGATTCCAACTTCCATCGGGATTCAAACTTCCCATCGAATTTGCTTGAGCTTGGCACTCCCCTTCGCAGGGCTGACTGTAGTATGGTTGCAGTTGCCTTTCCTCTTGACCAGGGGATTTCTCATTTTCCACTGGAACATGCGGATTGCATTTCTCGATCGCATTTAGCAAGGCCTTTTCCAGTTTATCGATCCTATCTTCCACCTTCTTGTCTTCTTGATCCATCACTGCATTAGCTGATCCTCTCCTCAATATGCTTCGCGGGTTATCATAGGCCTTCTTTGCCTCGATTAGTCTCCCTAAGGTTTCCCGAGCTTCACTTGCCTTATTCTTGGTAAAATTTCCCCCGCTCGAGGAGTTCATCAAGTCCTTTGATTCAGGGTTTGCACCCTCATAGAACAGATAATAAGTTTCTGCCTCGATCATCCGATGATTAGGACAAGCATCCAACAACCCCTTGAAGCGGGACCAATAAGAACTCAGAGACTCATCGTATTCTTGCTTGCACTCCTGAATCTCCTTCTTCAAGGCATTCATCTTGTTAGATGGAAAAAAGTAATCCAGAAATTCCAGTTTAAAATCTTTCCACGTGTTGATCGAGTCCGGTGGAAGCCTCAGCAGCCAAGTGTTCGCCTCCCCTTTGAGAGCAAACGGAATTGCTCGAAGACGGTAGTCCTCTTCTGTTGCCTCGTTGGGTCGCTTCTGAATGCTGCATAGTTTACTGAACTCGTTCAAAAATTCGTAGGGGCATTCGTTCCTACGCCCAGAGAAAGTAGGTAGAACTCCAAGTACATTCGTCTTGATGTCGATCGACCTCCGTCGTGGGTTCGAGACTATAGCATGAGCGGGTTCACCATCAAGATGTGCGGTGAGCGACCCTATTTCCGGATCGGGGTCTAGTAGATGAGCCATATCTGGGTCCTTCTCCTCCTCGGTCTCGGAATGCTCTGGTTCGGTTGATGTCCCTGGGTTCTCTTCTGTCGATGAATTCCACTCCTTTTCACTCTCTGACTCGAACGGGAATGGATCTTCCGTTCTCAATCCTGATCTAGTGGTGATGGTAGATGTAGATTCCTTGATTCGCCACTCGTACTGGCCACTCCCTGATCCAGATGAGCTTGCCCAACTTCCAGATTGGAAGCCTGTTCTCATAAACTGTCAAGGGAAAAGGAAATAACAGAAATTAAAATATTTACACCAAATCCTTAAATGAAATAACAACAAACGCCATCCATCCCCGGCAACGGCGCGACTTGAAAAGGGTGTGCAGTGTGCTTTACGTGTTGCGCTTATTCAAATAAGGAAATAGCAGGTTCCCTAGATCCAACAAGTCCACTAGATCACTCGGTCTAGGAACTCGTGGGTCGCGAGGAATCCCGGTCGTCGGACACACAAAACACTTTTCCTTTCAAAAACCCTCAACCACTTTACTAAACCTAGTATAGGGAAGTAGGGATCGATCCCACAGAGAAGGATGCGTAATACTCATGTTCAAGGATTTGGGAGTGTTTTTGGTGTTGGCTGCTGCCACGCATTTTCTTGGGTTGAGGAAAATCAAAATTAACTTGACTTTGGAACCTTTTAAAAAAAACTAAAGCTAACAGCTAGACCTAGGAAATAAATCTACGGTGGGGACCATGTCTAAAAAAAAGCAAGGTACGACTGACAATGACATCGTCTTCTACAACCAAATTTGCATAAAACTTCTTAAGAAAAACAGCATGAACAAAACAAAACAGAGCTACTGACTTGAAATCAAATTATGCATAATAACCGAAGAACTTAACAGATCTGCATACCCTAGACGAAGTAAAATATAAACCAAGAAGAAATAGAACAAATCTATCGAACTACTGTCTTTCAACACGCCAAATCTAACCTCAGACGCTAAATCCACTCCGGATCCAAGCGTCCGACATGAACTCCAAACAGAAGAAACTCTCCATCACGTCAGATTTAAAAAGTAAGAACTCCGAATACTCAAACAACCACAGATCTGTCACCAAAATCCACATCAAACACCTTAACAACAAAATAAACAGAGATCGACATAGCAATTGAAGAATTAAGCTAACAGCAGAGAGATCTATGCAAAATGATTTGAAATTAAACAGCTAAACGCAGATCCATAAACGGTAAAGCAGTTAAACATCATCAACATCAGGGTCGACTCCCAAAAGTGAAGTTCGACGGTGGAAACTAGCAAAAACAACTGAAATTAAAAGTAATTGTATCTTCGCCCTCACTAGGACGGTGTTGCCAAGCACGAAATCTCCTAGAAAGTACCCTCCAGATCACGATTCCCCCAGATTCATTCCCAAGTGTGTGTAAAGTGTATGAGCTAAGAAGAGTAAAAACTCCTCCTCTGCGTTGCATGCTCCTCTCTATATATAGGCGTTTGGATGGGCCCAGCGAGGTATAGATAATGACTTTGTTGCCCTCAGCTGTAGACTCCTCTGTCACGCCAATTTTCCTTGTAAATCCTGCTATTTCGTTCCTTTCTCTCGCTAGACCATCTCCTTCATTACTTCCTTGATCTAGCGATTTTCTTCACACACCTGGCTTAGGAAACGTGTTAGACCCAGCAAATTATAACATTTTTTTGCACATTACCGATGCATGAAATTAGCCTTATCAATCACCAACGCCATGGCGCTAATATGGTTTAATAAACACATGGAATAATGTAATAAATTATTGGAATGAAGTATGTGTAGAAGCATTTGAAGTCCTACTGGAATGAAGTAAAAATCTTATCCAATGAAGTAATAATGTTTCTGAATGAAGTAATAAACTCACTTGAATAAATTGCGTTTTTAAATGTTAATCAAGCAAAAACCCACGTCAATGAATTTGAATGAAGCATATGTTGAATTATTTCAAAACCTACTGGAAGCAAGTAAAAACATGTTGTAGTTTCAATGTATTACGTACAGAATGAAGTAATAAACCTATATAATGAAGTAAAATGGGCTTGTAATGAAGCCGAAAAACTTTTCACAGCAGCACATCTCATCAAAAAAACTAGATCTAATGGCCCAGATTTGGTCTCTAGTTCGGCCCTTAAAATTGGTTCGACATTGATCACAACTCTACAGAGTTGTGATCAATGTCGAAGCATTCTTAAGGGCCGAACTAGAGACCAAATTAGGGCCTTCCATTTTCTTAATCTTGTGGCTAGGGTTAATTTACAATTTATTTTTAATTTTATTCAATTAAAACTTGCTGAGGGGTATTTTAGGGAATTAATTTTTAACATGCAAAACCTATTCTCTTCATCTCAATCGCAATTCGTTGTTCTCCTTCGATTCTCCTTCGTTCAATTCTCGTTCAATTCACGATCTGCCATCCACGATCTTCAATCAAGTTCTTCAATTCGTCGATCGCGTTCAATTCTTCAATCAAGTTCTTCTACAATCTTCCTCAATCTTCCTTCCACGATTCTTCAATTCACGATCTTCCTTCTACAATTCTTCAATTCACGATCGCGTTTTACTTTAATTCACGATCTGCCTTTGATTTACCATCGCGTTTTGCTTCAATTTGGCAATATTCTAACTCTCATGGAGAATATCGACGGATTAGGATCTACATTAGCAAATTCCGCGGTTGAAGACGGATTGGGATCTACTTCAACTGGATCTACATCGATCAATGATGGATCGATTATGGATGATCTTACTAATCCAGGAGGATCTCTTTTTGATACGGATTCTGATTCAGATTTAGAGCCAGAATCAAATAATACCAAAGTTGAAGGTTCATGACTTTTTCCAATTGAGTAATGTGTTATTTTCGATGTTTTTCATGTTTGTAGTGTAATCATATTAATAATGAAGTAAATGGTCGGAAAAATGAGCTAAAAACTACGTTGCAACGTTGGAACGCTGATCCATGAGCTTAAAACTAATGAAGTAAAACAACTTTTTTTCATGTTTGTAGTGTATATGCGATTTGTACTCATGATGAACTACACTTTGGTTATCCTGAAGTAATAACAAGTAAAACTCAACTTTTGTTCTTGTTGAATATTAAATGCTGATATTATTGTAGTGTATATGCGATTTGTACTCATAATGAAGTAAAGTTAAGTTATCCTGAAGTAATAACCATTAAAACTGAACTTCTGTTCTTATTGAATATTAAATGCTGATATTATTGTAGTGTATATGCTGACTTGTTTGCACATTCAAATGAATTACATATTCTTTTTAATGAAGTAATAAATTGATAAGATGAAGTAATAAATTATGATAATGAAGTAATATCATTGATTTGTATATATAGTTAGGTTTATTACCAAAATGAAGTAATAAAACATGAGAATGAAGTAATAAACTGATAAGATTCTGTAATATAAATGATCTGTTTTCCTATTAACTATATCTAGTTAGTATGAAGTATTGAATTCATAAATGAAGTAATAAGTTATGATAGTGAAGTAATATAAACGATCTGTTTACACAGTAGGTTTTATTACTAAAATGAAGTAATAATTCATAATAATGAAGTAAATCACTTTTAAAATGAATTAAAAATATATTATAATGAAGTAACATCTTTAACTGATGTGTTGTTTGCACATTAAAGTATGCCATCAATTCGACTAAATTGTTGTTATAATGAAGTAAAGCTAAGTTATCCTGAAGTAATAACCATTAAAACTGAACTTCTGTTCTTATTGAATATTAAATGCTGATATTATTGTAGTGTATATGCTGACTTGTTTGCACATTAAAATGAACTACATATTCATTTTAATGAAGTAATAAATTGATAAGATGAAGTAATAAATTATGATAATGAAGTAATATCATTCATTTGTTTATACAATTAGGTTTTATTACTAAAATGAAGTAATAATTCATAATAATGAAGTAAATCACTGTTAAAATGAATTAATAAAATATTATAATGAAGTAACATCTTTAACTGATGTGTTGTTTGCACATTAAAGTATGCCATTAATTCGACTAAATTGTTGTTATAATGAAGTAATAAAACAGCTAAATGAACTAAACTGTTGTTATAATGAACTAAATGTGTAGACATAAATTATTTGTTTAAATTTTCAACTGACAGTAGTTTGCATGTTTTATATCAGTGTCATACCTACCCGACTGTCCATCCCAATTGAAGCCCTATGTAGGACAGATTTTTCCTAAACTTGATGATGCTACTGAGTTCTATAATAAGTATGCACGACATGTTGGGTTTGACACTCGTAGACATGGATCAAAGAAGGAGGGGGATTTTGTCACATGGTTATATGTTGTGTGCAGTAGAGAAGGCCAGAAGAAAAATAAAATGCAAGGGCATGAGTCAAAACACAGACGTTCTTCTAGGAAGTGTTTTTGCAAGTCTAAAATTGGGATTAAGTTTTGTAAGGGAATTGGTTATGTTGTCAAACAGTTTGAAGAAAAACATAATCATGATATGGTTGAGGGACGCCATAGGCGATTCATGAGTCTGAATCGCAACATTGATCTAATGCATCAGAAATTTATATTAGATTGTGCAAGTGCAAACATAGGTCCTACGTTGACTTTTAAGTTGCTGAATGAGGTTCTTGGTGGGATAGATTATGTTGGGTGTACGGTTGTAGAAGTTCGAAACTATAGGCGCGACTTGAGAGCATTTACTTGTGGGGTAGATGCACAGATGATACTTAATGAAATGAGCCGAAAGAAGGAGAATTGTCCGGCATTCACTTATGATTTTGAGGTGAACTCCAAAGATAGGCTCACTCGTCTTTTCTGGTGTGATCCTATTGCTAAGAAGAATTTCCATCTCTACGGTGATATAGTATCGTTTGACACAACCTATTCAACTAACAAGTATGAAGTATGTTGTTTATAGTAAAATGATTATTGATGTGATCAACTTGCATATGCATGAAACATTTACTTTAGATACTAGTAACTGTCAATAATGAATTAATAGTCTACTGGAATGAAGTGAGTGCATAATTATTTAGAATTCTTAGTTGAATGTAGTAAAACTTAGACAAGATGAAGTATTTACCAAACAGAATGAACTAATTTATAATGCTATTTATAGTAAAATGATTATTGATGTGATCAACTTGCATATACATGAAACATTTACTTTAGGTACTAGTAACTGTCAATAATGAATTAATAGTTTACTGGAATGAAGTGAGTGCATAATTATTTAGAATTCTTAGTTGAATGTAGTAAAACTCCGACAAAATGAAGTATTTACTAAACAGAATGAACTAACTTATAATTCATGTACTGCATAACATTTATTGAATCTTTTTGATGAATTGATTTAATGCAGGTACTGCGTGATATTTGCACCGTTCACAGGAAAAGACAACCATGGAAGACCTGTAACATTTGGTGCAGGCTTATTATCTAAGGAAAATGCCGATTCTTTCTCATGGTTGTTTGAACGTATTGTCAAATGCATGGGTTCTGCACCAAAATTGATCATTACTGATCAGGATTTGGGAATGAAGGTTGCTATGGAAAGAGTCCTTGTTGATACAAGTCATCGATGGTGCATGTGGCACACCATGTTTAAAGTTGTGGAAAAGTTAACAAAGAGTCAACTTGGCAATGAAGATTTGAAAAAGGAATTAAATAGTTGTGTTTGGTCTGAGTTGATAGAGCCTGAAGAATTTGAAGAATCTTGGAATAATGTAATGGAAAAATATGGGCTTAATGACAATGAGTGGTTTACCTCTATGTTTGACTCACGAAAATATTAGGTACGTATCCTCCTTTGGAAACATATTTTCTATCTGCTGAAGTATATTAGTTACTTGATGAACTACAGGTTCCTGCATATTTTAGGGATTTTCCAATGAGTTCACTGATAAAGACCACATCTATATCTGAATCTCAGAATATATTCTTCAAGAGGTACTCCAAGTCTCGATCTAATCTTGTTGAATTTCTTATGTATTACAACAATGCATTGGATGGTCAAAGGAGCAACAATAATAGGCTTGAATACTTGGATTTTAACACAATCCCAACTTTGAAAACAAATTCGGCTCTTGAGAAGCATGCATCAACAATTTACAGTGACAGTGGTTTCAAACTAATTCGAAGTGAGATTGAGGAAACAGTCGATAATGTCACCACGGTGACAGTGTCAACCGTTGGTGAGAATGAGATTTATGTGTTGAATGATAAGTTCTCAAAGAACTGGACAGTTTCATACTCAATTTCTTGTGATTCATATGCATGTGGTTGTAAGATGTTTGAGAGGCTTGGGCTCGTTTGCAGTCACATATTTTGGATCTTGAGAAACAAAAAATTGAAGTTAGTCCCTAATGAGTTACATGGAGGACGCTGGTTGAAATCTAAATTTGTCAAGCCTGTGCATTTTGGTTTTGATGATAATATTGAGTCATTTATTGCTGTGGATGAGACGAAGCAGGAATATAGTGATATGCATGCAGATTTTTATGATATCGTCCGGCTTATAGAGGGAGATGGTGATAAAATTCGTGCATTTAGACATATTATGGCTAAAGGGAAAAAAGAAGTACTTGGTGAGGGAAATGTATTGTCTATAAGTGAAAAGAGACAGATGATTGAGAATTTTTATGGCTCAGAAGTCCCTAGTGAAATAGAAGTTCATCCACCTGATGTTGTCAGCACCAAGGGTTCTGGTCGACGTCTTTCACGCCTTGAGAAAGAAATAAGAGAGTTGTCGAAGTCTGGAAGGAAATGTGGCAAATGTGGAGAGATTTGTTTGCATGATTCAAGGAATTGTGACAAGATACAGGAGTTGAAGAAGAAGAAAAAGAGGAAACAACAATGTTGATGCTTGTTGTTCTGTTCTCTAACAGTAGTTCTATTCCGTAGTTTATTACTTCAGTGGTATATGTTTTTTTCTTCAGTTTTTAAGTTCTGTACTTCAGAACATTAGTTTCTTATTTCATTTACACTTTGAATTTGAATTAGTTTAAACTTTTTGCAATCTTAAAGAGTATAGACTGAATTGTTTTTATAAAGGCTTATGTTATTCTTTATTGTGATATATATATATTTTTATGCTGAAAATATTTTATAATTTTATAGTTTAGCTTATTATGAAAACACATCATTAGCTTATTAATTGACATTAGGTTATTATATCATTTAATGGCTATATTTAGTTCATTTTTATCTTCAAATAACACAGCAGTTAAATTTAAAACATAAACCCATACAACGCAGTAAATAGATACTTCATAATAAAAGTCTGATACTTCATTATTATAGTTTTCCACTTCATTATTACAATTTATTACTTCATTCTACAAATTAACTACCCAATGAACTATATCTATTATTCAATGCGACATTTAAATCTAATATAGAACAATATTAAAAGGCGAAGTACTTTATTTTGAATTGCTCAAAACAGATCTATGTATATTTCAAAACTTAATCTGCTAAAATCTTTATTTTTTCTTTAAATATGCTGCAATCATTTTCTCAACATCTATTTCATGGCTATTTCTTTCCTTCTCATAGTATGCTGCTGTAACTTGTTTGTTGTTGAAGCTTGTATGGCTGTTATTTGCTAACATCAACGCTGAGCAATATTTGGCCCTCAAGCTCTGGAAAAAACACCTGAACTTGATTTTTTTAAGCCACAGTTCCAGCAACCTTCGCGCTCACCCTTGTATGTTTCCATGTGGCGCATTAGAAATACTCCACAGTCTTCAACATTTTCAGAAGTTCTCCATGGCATTTTGAATCTCTGTATTTTAGCATTGGATATTGTCTTGCACTGTTTGTGAAGACCAATGTTGGTGAGGAAGTGACAAAAATATGATCTCTGCATTTATAATAATATATATGTTAATTTTAGTTGTGTATCATATATAAGTGTAATAAAATTAAATAATATGTGAAGAATACAAACCAGCATCTCTGGAATGTCACTATAATTGGTTGTGAGATCATTGTCATCGCCATTTTCAGAGTTATCTTGTAACAGCCCGCCCTCCTAGGGTACAATAAATGCGGCGGCTGCTACCCAAAACCGACTCTAAAGAAGTAAACACAGGCTAGGGTTTCATTTAAAGAGTGTTGACCAAAAGATCAGAAAGAAGTATCAGAGTAATTAAAACAATAAATTAACCTAGGAGTTTAAAAGAAGAAGGAAGGTATCATAAATAACGATCAAAACATCTGAAGAGTACGACGAAATATCCAAGACTAAATCACAAGAAAAGGCTAAGACGTCAGACCGAAGGCAAGATGCAAAGGTTCCAAAAACAAATTCCAACATGTATCAAAATTTAGCGGAAGACGACCAAGAGAAAGAATAGCTATGTATGAAGACACAACTATGCTTGAAGTGTTGGAACATATATACTAAAAAGCATTTTTCGAGTTTTTGAATTTGATAAATTGCTTGTATATTGTAAACACTCTTCATTTAATGAGAATAATAAATGTTCATTTAATGAGAATAATAAATGTTTTCTTCACACTGTGTATTTTACTTTAATGGGTATTGACCGTATTTAATTATATATTAAATTATATAATTAAAACGCCGGAAAGTAAAATCAGTCTAAGTCTTCTACATTGAAGGTTGGGTCGTGGAACAGGTCATCACAGTAGGTGGCCCAACCGGTACCTTGTAGAAGTAAAACTTTTTCACAACCTAGATAGGCTTTGGCTACCTATCGTGAAAGGTTGCAGTGTCCATCCGAAAGTCGTCTTTACCTTGAGAATGACTAGTGACACTGGTGTGGTATAGCATTGAATGGATCTAAAGTATAGACACGTCTTTGTTGCTATCTACTGTAAGACGATGTCTTGGAGATTTAATATTTCCTAATCTTTGTAATAATATAGGACACACGTTATTTAATCATACGCTGCTTTGACTTATCAATAGGTGCGGGTTTTTCGTAACCCAATATTCCTGATATCTTGGGTAGTAGTAATTAATAACTAGAATGGTGTCAGTTTTATTATTACATTGAATCGTGTGCCTGCGCGGTTTGACTATATCCCCAAGAGGTGTTCGAGAGAAGTTCTATTATTCGGAAACCCGGCCGGTTTGGATTTAATCCAAGAATAAATAGAAAAGGAAAAGTATATTTTTAATATACATCTCGTACTAGACAAACTCTTGGAAATAAAGATATTAATTAATTTAAAGTCTATAGCAGACTACAAATTAATTAATGGATATAGAAAGTCTTAGACACGGGAAATAATATATTAAAGAGGTTAACCCGGATTGCTTGTAATCACGGATTGGATGGGCGGTCAATATTTCTTCTATAGTGGCACAAGAAATATTCCATTGGCCTTATATTAAATTATGGGTTATAATTTAATTAGTAAAGAAGGTCCAATTGGGGAGGCCCAATCCAAGCCCCATAGATCCCTAACCTAGCCCATCATAAACTCTATAAATAAGAATGTAAGGAGGAGACACATAAGTAATCACAAACCCTAGCCTCCACACTTGGCTTTCTTGTCTTCTCCTTCAAGATTCTTAAAATTTCTAAGAGATTCCTCCCACAAGGAATTTAGATCTATAGAGTTAAGGGTCATAGGTTAGAAGATCTTTGGTCTTGCATTCACAATCAAGCTTCAAGATCTACACGTGGAGAAGTAGCAAGCCACTTCGATTCTTTGGAGAATCATTGTTGTAAGTATTCAACAACATAATTTAAATTAAATTATGTGATTAATTGCGCAATTATATGTCTCTACATGTTCAAGCATGAAATTGAATCGACCCACATAATCACCTAAATAGATTCTTTTGTGGATTTATTTAATTTGCAATTTCCGCTGCGATTATCCCCAACAACTGGTATCAGAGCCAGGCTTTTAGGCTCTGATTATGTGGGTTTAATCTTGTTTTTTCAAAATTACATGGATCAATGAAGAATATTTTAGATCTATAAGTGAATACTCTAGATCGGCTAAAGATCATTCTAGATCTATGAATTTTATTCAAGATTGATGAAGAATGTCTTGATCTACAAAAGAGTACTCCAAGATCTTTAGAGCATATTCTAGATCTATTTTATATAGTTGTTAAATGGAATATTCTAGATCTATAAGAGTATTCTTGATTAAGAATATTGTAGATCTATGATAGTTTATTCTTGATCTATGTTTATTGTGTTCTACGTGTGTAGATCTACATGTTTGAAAAATGTGATGGATGATTGTTTTCATGCTTGCAATATTGCGTGATTGTTGAATCTTGTTGTTCTTCGTTTTATTGTAAACCCACGGGGGTTGACCGTGGTAGATTAGGTTTTGTTTTTCCCTTGTATATTTCTTTTGTAAACAAATGTAATAGTTAGAATACAAAGAAATGTAATACGATGGAGAAAAACAAGACGAAGACGAAGCCGGCGAGGAGAAGGCCTGGGCGGCGGCCGAAACCCTAGCGGGCTCGGCCGCACGCAGATCTGGTCGGCGGCAAATGGCGGCGGCGGCAGGAGGAGAGGCGGCGGCAGCGGCGGCAGCGCCGCATCGGCGGCTCCAGGCTGGCGGCGTCGGCTGCGGCTGGGCAGGGGCGGACGGCGGCCAGGCGGGCAGCGGCTAGGCGGGCGGCGGCCGTGCAGGCAGCTTCGGCGGCGGCTGGAAACCCTAGGGTTTTCAGCCACATGCAGATCGAGGCGGCGGCGCGGTGGCTGGCGGCAGCAGCGGCGGCTGCAGTTCCCGGAGCTTGCTCGGCGCGGCAAGTCAGCCCGATGAAGACGGCGGCGGCACGGATCCCTAGAAGGCGGCGGCGGCTAGTTGTTTTTATTTTAGGGCAAAACCCTAATTAGGGTTTTAGATGGCCCGTTTAATAGGCAAGGCCCAATGTGTGGTCTTGACCTAATTTTTTATACCCTAGATATTTGTTTTATTCAAATGGGGTATATATATTTTATTTAATCCTTTTTATCCGGAGTACCATGGTTCATGGAAAGGATAAATTGTGATTTATTTTAATTATTTGGTTTTAGACACTTAGTGGTTTAAAATCAAATGATTTATTTGGTTATGTGTGATGTGACAAAGTGTGCAAATTTATTTGCCTATGTGATTTACATCTTATGTGAGTTAAATAATTATTTGCTTGCATGATAATCAAATGAAAACCTTTTTAACAAAAAATGACTAAGCGATAATTACGAACAGTCATGTTGTATATGGTCTCCATAAATGGTATTCAAATGTGAAGTAAATTATATAACATTTCGACCTTTCTTTAGAGGAGTTATGTTATTAGTAATATTTACAGCTTTCATAAGATTTGAATAACTAAAATGGTTCTTTTAAATGAAAGGCATGTTTCTGAAGGAATATTGAATCCAGTGGGAGCGATATTATCACGAAATGAGCATTATTTAAAAGATGTTAACCATGGTCTTAGAATCTTGTTGAGTGGCGTGCGACCTTTCTTTAGAGGAGTATTCAAAGCAAGATAAGATTCTTGAGGACTAGAATTATGGTACTAGCTTAGGCAATATTAGGCAGCCATGCCATTCTTATGGTCTCTGGACTATCTGTCGGTATTGTGACCAAGAATTTTTTTTTTAAATCTAAATAATCCATGACATCCTTTTGGTGCTTGTTTATTTAGCGTTTTAATAG
Source organism: Salvia hispanica (assembly GCF_029641045.1). NCBI lineage: Eukaryota > Viridiplantae > Streptophyta > Magnoliopsida > Lamiales > Lamiaceae > Salvia > Salvia hispanica. The sequence goes on along the minus strand of NC_142693.1, from coordinate 24,827,604 downwards.
CATATGTGATTTTCGAATGTTTTATGTTTATACATTCCTTTATCATGTATGGTTGTGTGATGGATACCTTTTATTTTTCTCAGTCAATATCAATTATGTCGCTCAATCCATTATCTGTGATCTTGAAAGAAAACAAACTCGAGGGGCCTAACTATGTAGACTGGAAATGTAATTTGGACATTGTCCTTATCGCTGATGATTATAAGTTTGTGCTTGAAACCGATTGCCCTGCAAAACCTGCTGATAATGCTTCTGCGGAAGATAAGGCCGTGTACAATAAGTGGATTAAGGCAAATGAGATGGCGAAGTGCTATATTTTGGCTTCTATGTCAAATGTGCTTCAACATCAGCATCATTCCTACGAATCCGCTTATGAGATCATGGACAACCTTCGATCTCTTTTTGGGACTCAGAGTCGATCTGCTAGATCTCTAGCGATTAGGAGTCTCATGAATAAGACGATGAAGGAGGGCACGCCAGTCAGGGACCATGTCCTTGAAATGATGCGCCATCTCAATCAAATTGAGGTCTTGGGAGGATCGATTGATCCAGATTCTCAGGTGGACATAATACTCCAAAGTCTTCCGGCAAGCTTTCAACAGTTTAAAGTCAACTATGAGATGACTAAGCAAGACCTTAACTTGGCTGAGCTTCTAACTGAGCTTCAAAACGCTGAAGGCATTTATGCCCAAGCCAAGCAAGCTATGTTGGTTGACCGCGCCTCCAGTTCCAAAGTCACTAGACCTAGGAAGGATGGCAAGGCGGAGCAGGCTGCCAAGGGATTGAAGGCAAGGAAGGGCAAGAAGAAGGTTAAAGCAAGAAAAACTGGAAAGTGTTTCAAGTGTGGTGAAAAGGGACATTGGAAGCCTGATTGCCCCAAGAAGGGTAAAGGTCAAAATGGTCAAGGTAAACACCAAGCTCATGTTCTTGAAACTTACTTAGCAACTGTTTCTACCCATCAATGGGTAGTAGATACGGGAGCAACTGATCATGTGTGTTTCGATCCCGCTTTGTTGCAGGATTCAAGGAAACTAAGTGAAGGGGAGATCATTGTCCATCTGGGGGATGCTACTAGAGTGGGAGCGATTGCAGTGGGAGATGTTTATATTCGCTTTTCTAGTAGTAGAGTTTTGGTATTAAACAATGTTTTATTGATACCTTCGTTTAGAAGGAACTTGATTTCTGTTTCTAAACTGGTTTTTGACGGATATTCTATTTCTTTCAATGATGCTTGCATTATAAGGAGAGATGATTATTTTATCTGTCAAGGTATCATGGATAATAACTTGTATACTATACGCTCTACGCATCAAGTTGTTGAGTCGAATAACATATCTGTTTCTCGCAAGAGAAAGACTTCACCACATGACATGAATGATATGTACTTATGGCATCTAAGGCTTGGGCATGCCAATCCGAGAAGGATCCAAAAGTTGGTGAGCCTTGGCTCAATTGAGGGACTAAGCTTAGACCCTTTTCCAACTTGCGAATCCTGCTTGGAAGGCAAGATGACCAAAAAGATCCTTTAAGATCAAAGGAAATAGAGCCAAGAAAGTACTAGATCTCATTCACTCGGATGTGTGTGGTCCATTCCAAATTCAAACTAGGGGAGGCTATGTATATTTCATCACCTTTATTGATGATTATTCAAGACTAGCCCAAGTCTATTTGATGCAACGCAAATCAGAATCTTTTGAAAAATTCAAACGATTCAAGGCATTTGCAGAAACGCGTCATAGTAAGACTATAAAAGCCTTACGATCTGATCGAGGAGGCGAGTATCTTAGTGATGAATTTTTGGGCTACTTAGCGGAAGCTGGGATTGAATCCCAACTGACTGCGCCTGGCACTCCTCAACAAAATGGAGTTGCGGAAAGGAGAAATCGAACATTTCTTGAAATGGTTCAATCAATGATGTGTTATGCTCAGTTGCCAAAATTCCTTTGGTGGTTTGCGCTAGAAACAGCGTGTTACACCCACAATAACTTACCTACAAAGTCAGCGCCCAAAACACCTCATGAGTTGTGGACTGGGCGTAAGCCCAACCTAGAACATCTCAAGATATGGGGTTGTCCGGCGCATGTGCTACTTAAAGATCGCACAGAGGTATGTTTGTTTGTGGGATATGCCAAAGGAACAAAAGGCTATGAATTCTATAGTCCTCAAGACAACAAAGTATTTGTAAGCACAAATGCAAAGTTCTTGGAAGAGGAGTATATTAAGAATAAAAAACCCAGAAGTGTAATCACTCTTGAAGAAATGAGAGATGATGACGTTCCAATTACACAAGAGAAAACTCCACAAGAAAATATTGCACCACGTAATACAACTTCTTCTGCTCCTACGATTGTAGAGCCTCGTCGTAGTGGGAGGGTTTCAAAAGAACCGGAAAGGTGGATTGGTCTGGGAGAGTCTTCAGACTCAGCTTCCGGACATCTAGAACCTGACCCCTGGAACTACAAAGAAGCAATAAATGATTTGGATAGTCTCAATTGGATTGATGCAATGGATTCCGAATTACAATCAATGGAGGATAAGGACGTTTACGACCTTGAAAACCTACCCGAAGGCTGCATTGCCATTGGGAGTAAGTGGGTATTCAAGCGTAAACGAGGTCCGGATGGGAAAGTTAAATTGTTCAAAGCTAGATTAGTGGCAAAGGGTTATACCCAAAGAGAAGGCATCGATTATGATGAGACCTTCTCACCCGTCGCTATGCTTAAATCAATTCGGATTCTCCTATCCATCGCAGCCTACATGGACTGGGAAGTTTGGCAAATGGATGTCAAGACCGCCTTCTTGCATGGTAGTCTTGAGGAAACCATTTACATGAAACAACCCGAGGGCTATGAAATTAAGGGCAAGGAGCACATGGTGTGGAAGCTTAAAAGATCCATTTATGGACTCAAGCAAGCATCCAGAGCATGGAACATGTGGTTCGATAAAACTGTTAAATCATTTGGTTTTGATCAGTGCCCAGAAGAGAGTTGCGTATATAAGAAAGTTGAAGGTGCGAATGTGGTGTTCTTGGTACTTTACGTGGATGACATCTTACTAATTGGTAACAATAATAAGATGTTGTCGTCCGTAAGAAACTGGTTGTCTACCCAGTTTGAGATGAAGGACTTGGGAGATGCGGGACACATTCTAGGAATCAAAGTGATCAGAGATCACAAGAAAAGAATGTTGTGCTTGTCTCAAGAATCCTACATCGATACTGTACTACAACGTTTTAGCATGGAAAATCTCAGACATGGAATTCATCTATCAAAGGAGATGTGTCCTACGACACATACAGAGATAGAGGACATGAAAAAGGTTCCATATGCCTCGGCAGTTGGAAGTCTCATGTATGCTATGTTGTGTACACGACCTGATATATGTTTTGCCGTAGGCATGGTGGCTAGGTATTAGTCGAACCCTGGCCAAGGACATTGGACTGCAGTAAAGAATATACTCAAGTACCTGAAGAGGACTAAAGAGTATGTTCTAGTTTACAAGGCATCTGATCTATGTCCGATGGGGTACACGGATTCAGATTTTCAATCTGATCGTGATTCGAGGAAGTCTACCTCTGGTTAGGTGTTCACCTTGGGAGGTGGAGCCGTTATATGGAAGAGTGCAAAGCAGAAATGCATTGCAGACTCAACCATGGAAGCCGAGTATGTAGATGCTTCTGAAGCTGCAAAAGAGGCTGTATGGCTCAAGAACTTCCTAAAGGAGTTGGGTGTGATTCAGAGTTTGCCCAAGAGCATCACGGTATATTGTGATAACTCTGGAGCTGTTGCAAACTCAAAGGAACCACGATCCCATAAGGCAAGCAAACACATTGAGAGGAAGTACCATATCATTCGGGAGATTGTACAGAGAGGTGACATACAAGTAGTCAAGATTGCAACAGAAAACAACCTTGCTGATCCTTTCACGAAAGCCCTCTCGGGTGGGACGTTTGATCGTCATATGGAAGGGATAGGTGTTAGATGCATTAAAGACTCAGACCTGCTTTCTCTATAAGTGGGAGAAATTGAAGAAAATTGACAGTAGTATACTCGAAAGCATGTTTTGAGTATAAGTGGGAGATTGTTGGAACATATATACTAAAAAGCATTTTTCGAGTTTTTGAATTTGATAAATTGCTTGTATATTGTAAACACTCTTCATTTAATGAGAATAATAAATGTTTTCTTCACATTGTGTATTTTACTTTAATGGGTATTGACCGTATTTAATTATATATTAAATTATATAATTAAAACGCCGGAAAGTAAAATCAGTCTAAGTCTTCTACATTGAAGGTTGGGTCGTGGAACAGGTCATCACAGTAGGTGGCCCAACCGGTACCTTGTAGAAGTAAAACTTTTTCACAACCTAGATAGGCTTTGGCTACCTATCGTGAAAGGTTGCTGTGTCCATCTGAAAGTCGTCTTTACCTTGAGAATGACTAGTGATACTGGTGTGGTATAGCATTGAATGGATCTAAAGTATAGACACGTCTTTGTTGCTATCTACTGTAAGACGATGTCTTGGAGATTTAATATTTCCTAATCTTTGTAATAATATAGGACACACGTTATTTAATCATACGCTGCTTTGACTTATCAATAGGTGTCAGTTTTATTATTACATTGAATCGTGTGCCTGCGCGGTTTGACTATATCCCCAAGAGGTGTTCGAGAGAAGTTCTATTATTCGGAAACCCGGCCGATTTGGATTTAATCCAAGAATAAATAGAAAAGGAAAAGTATATTTTTAATATACATCTCGTACTAGACAAACTCTTGGAAATAAAGATATTAATTAATTTAAAGTCTATAGCAGACTACAAATTAATTAATGGATATAGAAAGTCTTAGACACGGGAAATAATATATTAAAAAGGTTAACCCGGATTGCTTGTAATCACGGATTGGATGGGCGGTCAATATTTCTTCTATAGTGGCACAAGAAATATTCCATTGGCCTTATATTAAATTATGGGTTATAATTTAATTAGTAAAGAAGGTCCAATTGGGGAGGCCCAATCCAAGCCCCATAGATCCCCATCCTAGCCCATCATAAACTCTATAAATAAGAATGTAAGGAGGAGACACATAAGTAATCACAAACCCTAGCCTCCACACTTGGCTTTCTTGTCTTCTCCTTCAAGATTCTTAAAATTTCTAAGAGATTCCTCCCACAAGGAATTTAGATCTATAGAGTTAAGGGTCATAGGTTAGAAGATCTTTGGTCTTGCATTCACAATCAAGCTTCAAGATCTACACGTGGAGAAGTAGCAAGCCACTTCGATTCTTTGGAGAATCATTGTTGTAAGTATTCAACAACATAATTTAAATTAAATTATGTGATTAATTGCGCAATTATATGTCTCTACATGTTCAAGCATGAAATTGAATCGACCCACATAATCACCTAAATAGATTCTTTTGTGGATTTATTTAATTTGCAATTTCCGCTGCGATTATCCCCAACATGAAGTTCATAACCACCATCTTAATTAATTAACAAGCTCAACACCCGCCACCACTCGCCATCGTTCAACCTGCACATAAGGAAAACACATGCAGGGCTGAGTATTTTGAAATACTCAGTGAGCTCATTGCCAAAACGTTTTATAAGTTATGCCACCCTTACCAAGTGAACTCAAGTTTTAAGCAGTTAAAAGAGAAATATCACGAGTATCACAAAATATGTTTTCATAGACTGGCCAGTCAAAATAATCCCCCATTTTCTCATCAAAATCACAATCATTCCATGGTGCAACAAAAGTGTGGCCACACTTTTCGCCCACGAGACCGGCCGACTAGCAAGGACGGCTCCCGATCCCATCGTGTACACAGCCTGGCAGGGCTTGCGGCCCATACTCAGACACGAATTCGTATAAGTATATCAAATATCACATTAAAACAAACAGAGGCATGGCATAACAGTTAAACCACCCTTATAACACCAAACAACACTTTGATAAAATAATAGAGAGTTTTTAGAGTAAACCCACCTCGACTGCTTAGTTTTCAAGTAGTTTCGCTTTTCCGTTATCCGGCTTCGCAACCAAAGTTTCACCTTTTAATCACATAGGCACATATCACAAATTATGTTCAATACTACTCTTACTCATGCATGTCTCTAAACTCCTTTTTCCTTTTCCATTGATTTATCATTACTAATTAATCAAGATCATGTTTATCACACAAGAATATTTAACCATCAAACACACTCTTCACAACACAACACACACACACCACACGACACACGCACACACGCACACACGCCACACACGCCACACACACACACATGAACATATTCCCACATCACTTTTATCCCACTTTCACTCAACTAAGATGCATGAGGGTTCAAGAAGACCGATTAATCGGTTAGAAAGAAGAAAAAGAAGAAGTAGAAGAAGAATAAGAAGAACTCATAAACAAAATACCTTTTTAGAGAAAATCAATCGGTAGAAACAAAGTAGAGACTTGGTTCTTCAAGAATCTTGGTGTTCAAACTCTAAATTCTTCTCAAAGGATGACAAAATATTGGTGTGTGGAAGAAGAAAAATTGGAGAGAGTGAGGAATGGTGGGGGCCGAAAATTTGGGGTCTAGGGTTGGGGTCTTCTCTTATTTATAGTGCTCAACAAGATCTTTAGGTAATTAGAATAGAATATTTGGTAAGATTTTATTTTACACAATAATTAAAATAATATTGTGAAGTAGAGAAGAAGAATTAACAAAAATAGATCCTAGGGCAAATCTCCCTAGTTTTTCAAAAATTAGGCTCTCAAAATAGCCAAGGCTTTGTTTTGGTATATTTTACGGAGTAGAATAAAATATCACAGAGCAAAATAAAAAAATAAGGATTCTCCCAACTTGGGATGGAAATAGGTGTCCCTATGCCTATTTAAATAAGGCATGGATTTTTAAATATTGCCTAGAATAAGGTAAGGCAAGATCTCTTGAAGTATGGAAAGATTTGGTAGAATAATTAAATTCTAGGTATGGAAGGAAATCAAGTAAGGGATTAACTAAAATAAAATAATTCCTTCCTTCCCACAATAGGTGATTTTCGAAAATCACCAAGAAACAAAGGGGCTCGATTTTCTCTCTTCAAAAGGAAATATTTGGGTCTTGGATTTAATTTGGATAAATATCCCAAGAATTTAATTAAATCCGGAAAAATAGAGTTTCTTCTTCAAAAATTCAAGGGGGTCGAAAATCTCAAGAATTAGGGTGACAAGCATTTATGGAAATTTTCTCTAATATTCTCACTCACCCTTAGATAATTAATTTACCACATAAATCTCATAATTTAATAAATCACACGCCACATCATAAAATCAATAAGTTTGACTTTTCAAACTTTCAACGCAAACCCTAGACTCAACTCGGCCATAGCATCACGTGCAATAAATGCATTCACGACTCCACGTCATCACTAATAAATTCTAGGGCTCTAAAACTAGGGTTCTAAATTCCGAGATGTTACATATCTAGTACAAAAATTCCATTTATTTTGAAGCAAAAGCAAATACCATAATAATGCTCATTCGCACATATGGGGAAAAAGACCTATGTAATGAAGTAAAAGATCACACGAATGAAGTAAAAGACTGGGAGAATGAAGTATTGTTAAATATCTGAAGAATATGAAAAAACACAGCAGTTTAGTTTATTTCTAAAACCCTAAACTCATACAAAATAGTAAATAGATAGTTCATATTTAGAGTGTATTACTTCACTATTAAGATTTATTACTTCATTTTTCCAATTAATTACTTCATAGGTTTATACAATATAGCTTTAACCTCATTTTTTTAAATTAATACATCATAAAAAATTAAGATGCAGCAGAATGATGCTTGTACCATGTCCACATGTTCCCATTTGAAATTTGGTATTTCCTTCAACTCTCTATCCAAGTTGCTGCAGAAGTTTGTAATGATTTTGCTGACATAAATGTTTTGAGGCTTTGTAACAATTGTATACAACTGTATATTAACATAGTTAGGATTTTCACAACAATTAATATTATTTAAATTTAAATAATATGTACTTACACATGGATAAGTGGTGAAAAATAGGCGTCTTGATGAGTACAGTGATCTGAATTCTTCCATATTGTTGAGGTAGGAAGCCCATGCATCTATAACGCCAACCACAATTAATTCCCTAGGTATCAAGGAACACATTTCCATCTTTGTAACTTTTACAACGTCATCGTCATAAACAAGTTCAAGTCTGCATATTTTTTAATATATGTTAGAATTTCACATACCAGTAAAAATAATGTGATACACTGTTAGAAAACAATTTAGAAATCATACTTTTCTGTTTTATGTGTTGTAAGAATCCAGTAATATGATTCTTTTTCATCTTTACTGAGCTTGTTTGTAATCTTAACTGGTCGTTCATTGAATGGAGATCTCAATGCATGAGACGCAGTTTTCTCATTTCTAGTACGTACATCCATTCGTTCCTTCAAAGTTTTGATCTATTGTATACAATAAATAAATCAATTATTATAGCTTCCAGTAAACAATGAGCTCAGTTGACACTTGCTTACCAACCAATTAATGGATGCAATAATTAATGAAATAAATAAATCAATTATTATACCTTATTGGCATTGTAAACAATGAGCTCAGTTGACACTGGCTTACCAACCAAACCACTTTCCATGAAATCATCATCCATGTCTATATCCTTATAAGCATTCAACACCGACTCAATTTCCGCATCCACATTAATATTCTACATAATAAAATAAATTGAAAATATAATGAAGTACAAAGTATGCACTGTTGTTTGATATTCATAAACATAGATTAATAAAGAAAAAGGATCATTTCAATAGTTTTATGTTGTGTGTAGAGGGATAAATATTTTTAATTATGTAACTTATATTTGTACCTTGGTTCCATCGTCTTTATGAAATCTCACATTGGATCTATGCTGATCAACACACGGTGTATTCAAATTCTGGTAGTGGTTCAGAAAATGATCCATTTTAGGGACAATATACTTCATTATTTAAGATGTATACTTCTAAAATTGTTATTTTACCTTCTCCGTTAGATTAACTCTTAAGTTTTCCATAAGTCTAGCATCAACACTGAAGTTTGATGGGTGTGTAACATCTGCCATTTGTACATTAAGACCCTGCCAGTAGTATTATATAAAAAATAGTTCATTAAGTATGACAGTTACTTCATCATACTGAAATATTACTTCAAACAGAGTTAATAAAATGCAAGGTAGAAAATAGTTCATTCAGTACGACAATTACTTCATAATAACGAAATATTACTTCAAATAGAGTTAATAAAATGCAAGCTAACACTAAACTTTGATGGCTGTGTAACATCTGCCATTTGTATACTAAGATACTGTAAGTAGAATAACATGACAAAATACTTCATTAAATAAGATAGTTAATTCATAATGAACTGGATCTTCTACATAATGAACCAAATTATTAACATAATGAAGTAAAAAGTATTCAGTTATTGTTAGGTTTGATATTTGTAAACATGGATCAAACAAGTAAAGGGATCATGTCACATGGTTGTATGTTGTGTGTAGTAGGGTGATAAAGATTTTTAATCATGTAACTTAGATTTATACCTTGGTACCGTCATCCTTTGGCTCATCATCTATATGCAATCTCACATTTGATCCATGTTGAACAACACATAATATATTCAAATCCTGGTATTGATTTAGAAAATTATTCATTATATTATTCATTCCAAGTACAAGCTATTTCATTGTTTTAGGTGTATACTTCTAAAAGTTCAGATTTTACCTTCTCCATTATATTAGCTTTTTAGTTATCCATAAGGCCTGCGTCAAAATTGAAGTTTGATGGCAATGTAACATCTGCCATTTGTACATTAAGACCCTGCCAGTAGTATTATATAAAAAATAGTTCATTCAGTATGACAGTTACTTCATCATACTGAAATATTACTTCAAACAGAGTTAATAAAATGCAAGGTAGAAAATAGTCCATTCAGTACGACAATTACTTCATAATAATGAAATATTACTTCAAATAGAGTTAATAAAAGGAAAGGTAACACTGAACTTTGATGGCTGTGTAACATCTGCAATTTGTATACTAAGATACTGGAAGTAGAATAACATAACAAAATACTTCATTAAATAAGATAGTTAATTCATAATGAACTTGATCTTCTACATAATGAATCAAATTATTAATATAATGAAGTAAAAAAATTTCAGTGCTTGTTAGGTTTGACATTTGTAAACATGGATCAAACAAGTAAAGGGATCATGTCACATTGTTGTATGTTGTGTGTAGTAGGGTAATAAAGATTTTTAATCATGTATTTAGATTTATACCTTGGTTCCATCATCCTTTGGCTCATCATCTATATGCAATCTCACATTTGATCCATGTTGAACAACACATAATGTATTCAAATCCTGGTATTGATTTAGAAAATTATTTATTCCAAGGACAAGCTATTTCATTATTTGAGATGTATACTTATGAAAATTCAGATTTTACTTTCTCCATTATATTAGCATTTAAGTTATCCATAAGGCCTGCGTCAGCACTGAAGTTTGATGGCAATGTAACATCTGCCATTTGTACATTAAGACCCTGCCAGTAGTATTATATAACAAACAGTTCATTCAGTATGATAGTTACTTCATTATATTGAAATATTACTTCAAACTGAGTTAATAAAGGGCAAGGTAAAAAATAGTTCATTTAGTACGATATTTACTTCATTATACGGAAATATTACTTCAAATAGACTTAATAAAAAGCAAGGTAATATTTTACCTTATTCACATCATCTACAGGCATGAATTGTACAGCCTCGAAGATATAGTTCCCGGGATATATGTCCCTTGACGGTGTATTATCAACCTGTCAATTAATAAACAGCAATACAAACAAAACCCAATGAACAACTGTTCTCCATTGCCTAAATACAACAAGTTAGTTCCAAAAACCATTTCATATTTTACAACAAAATAAGTTTAGTTCATCCCCAAATACAAATCAAAATAAGTCAGTTAGTTACATGTCATTGTTTATATGAATTACAACACAACAAAGTTCTCATACTACAACATCCAAGTTTTCAACCAAGAAGCCATTCATCCACTTACGTTCCTTCCACCAACCTCAAATCCTAAATCAAACGAAGGACCTTCAGTTTCCTATCTTTTTCTTTGCTCTGCTACCTTCATTACTTTCTCAACTGCAGTGATAAATTCTGGATCATCATAGTCGTCATCTTGCATTGCTTGAGACATTGCTTGAGACATGTTTTGGATTTCAGTGCCATCTTCTTCTTGTCCCATCTCTTGCACGCCCATCAATTTCAATGAGCATTTAGCTGCAACTTTAGAGCAGCCGAGCAGCCATCTTTCTTGACCTCTTCTGCTTCTTCTTCTATATTCTTCATAAGTTCACTTAGTGCATCAACTGCAATTTCCATAACTTTGATAAAGTGCTTTCTACGTTTTGCAGCAGCAGGGATATTACTTCCTTTTATGCAAGATAAGGTGCCAATGTCATGCTTTATACCCCCTTGAAATAGATTACATCTTTGATGATTGAAAATACCATCCTTAATGCCTCTTCCAAATGGCCCAGGCTCAAGCTCTATTTTCTGTCTTTTGTTTAGCAGTTTGCTTGTCCAGCCCTTGATTGTTGGGAATGTTCTTGTGACGAGCTGTGATTGAAGAACAATCCTATCAACATAACATGGCTACAAAATGAAACTTAGCATTAGTTCATCACTTCTAAATAATACTTCATATTTAAAACAGATTAATTCAAGACCATATATTTTAGTTACTTACTACCAGAAATGAAACTGGCCCAGTGAATGGTTTGCTCTTGTCTTTAGCCCAAACCTTGTGGGCATGAAGGAGAGAATCAATCACATAATCGCACCAATTATAATCTTTGACATTATCAATGTCATTGATTACCTCTTCAATCTGTGTTGTCAAGTATCCGTCTCCAGAGGGGTTAATCAAGATTGTGTCGAATAAAATCAAGAATATCTTCTTGAACATTTCCCCACCTTCAGTATCACTTAACATTTTTTTCATAAACATATTAGGGCCCATATTTTTTCTAGCTCGGTTACAAGATTCAGCAATCTCGTTGATGAATTTGTCCAACTTTTGATGTCCATTCCTTTCAAATTTCAAATGACCATTTGGTAAACCAAGCGTGGCATGGACATCATCATCGCCGATATGTAGTATTCCTCGTTTGAACTTTACTGCGCATGTATCTTTATCAAAATTATCTAGTATCTCATATGCAAGCTTTGCTGGAATAAAGATCAAATTGAAATGAAGAAGACTCCCAAAACCCATATCTTCTACTGCCTTTCGTTGTTCCTCATTAAGAGATTTTATTGCTTCAACAAACTTTGTGGGACCTCTTTTAAGACACAGAACTCTGTCAGAAACTCCTGTGCCCTTAATTGCAGCAACTTTATCAACATTCTTAGACGCTTTCTTAGCATTCTTTACCATCTTTCTATTTACATCTTCCCCACTAGGTGAAGTATGTTCTGGTTCACTTCCCCTTCTACACTTCATACCTAACATATGTTTATAATTAATAATGATAATGATATAAAATGTATAAAAGTTAACATCATATTTGACACTAAATTGCATGACTGAATGAAGTAATAGCATGACTAAACGAAGTAATAAACTAATGTAATGAAGCAATCGCATGACTTAATGAAGTAAGTTAACATTATATTTCAATAAAATGTGATATTTACTTCATTATTGACGGTCGGTTCATTATTTATTAAATATAGTTCATTACTACCGCTTAAGGTTTAACAAAAATTTGTTGTATCATTAAGCTATTTCAATAACATGTCAAAAATACTTCATAACATACTTAATTTAGTTCATATTTAGTGAGTATAGTTCAATACTATCCAATAATGATGTCAAAAGAGATGTCAATAATGCACATTTTTAAATGCTCTTTCTGCACTACAATATAATCAATATCGAGTAAAGAAATTCCAGATACAAGGAAGTGAAACACACAGAAGGGTAGTAGATCATAGTTTATAACATCATATTTGAAAACACTTGTATAGTACCTCTGTTTTGAGGTTCTTCTACTGGTTGCTTGTCATGTCTTTTCTTCGTTCTCAATTCATCAATAACTTCATTAAAACATGTCAGTTTATCTATATTAGTCACCCATATTATTATTTTTTATTGAATAAATTAAACTTGTTTACATATGCTGCAAACTTGATGGTTGTTTTGTTTTATCTGGATTTTCAGTAGCAGGCTGTTTTGAAGAGCTATTACCACCAGATAATTTCTTCATATTCAACATTTCTGAAAAAAAAAATAGCACTATAGTACTTCAATATGGTATTACACAATTCCATTATAGATTTATCAGTTAATTTCAATAGAACATCAAATGAGATATTAAATATGAAACAAAAATCCAATATTCATTTGATATACCTCTGTTTTTATGTCCTTCTGCTGGATGCTTGTCATGTTATTTCTTTGTACGCAATTCATCATTGATTTCATATTCTTCATTAGCAAGCTGTTTTGATGTATTATCACCACCAGCTACATTCTTCATATTCAACATTTCTGGAAAAAAAAAAGAGGACTATTTTAGTCAATGGATAAAATGACATGTTGTATTAAATCAAAATATAATGTGAGTTTATGAATTAAACCTTGTAGTTTTTCCGTTGGTGTAATACTCTTCTCTAGAGCCTTCAATTTATAGTCAGCTGCATATAGCAGTTTGTATATTTATTGATGTGTGCATTAACATGAATATAGTAATAAAGTGTATAAATGAAGTAACAGACAACATTAATAAAGTAATAAAATGTATGAATGAGGTACTTGCATAAGTATTTAGAGAGGATTTGTAAAGAAATACTTGCATTCTTCTTCTTTTGTAAGGAACTTTCACCTATACACAAGATTACATAATAAATATACATATCATCCACTATTACAGATAGTTCACAATGAACACTATGTTACTTCATTAAATACACAATTAACTTCATTATATAGCTTAGATTTCACTTTTTACTTTCTGGCACAGAATTATTTCTAAGTCTTTTACATGATAACTTCATTTAGTAGATAGATTACTTCATTATATCAATTTATTACTTCACCTTACCAATTTACTACTTCAACTATTAGAACATATAGCTTATTTAAATGTGCAAACAACACAGTAGCTGAGTTTAATCCTAAAACCATGCAACACATTAAATAGATAGTTCATATTTAATGTCTATCACTTCATTACAAGGAAGTTTTACCTCCTATATAATCAATACATAATCAAGGTTAACATATCATCCACAATTACATATAGTTCAAAAAAAAAATACTATGTTATTCATTAACTACACAATTAACTTCATTATATAGCTTAGATTTCACGTTTTACTTTCTGGCAAAGAATTATTTCTAAGTCTTTTACATGATAACTTCATTTAGTAGATAGATTACTTCATTATATCAATTTATTACTTCACCTTACCAATTTACTACTTCAACTATTAGAACATATAGCTCATTTAAATGTGCAAACAACACAGTAGCTGAGTTTAATCCTAAAACCCTAAACCCATGCAACACAGTAAATAGACAATAGCTTAGATTATTTCTAATTACATACATCAAGTCAGTGTATATTACGTCATTTAGTAGATTGATAACTTCATTATATTAAGAACAATCATAAAAAAGAACTCAAACTTTTACAACTCCAACTGGTTCATGATCAAGAACAATCATAAGCAACAGAATCAAATAACAACAAGCTCGATCTCAGTTACAACCAATTCTTATTTCAAAAACATCAAACAATGCAGCAGTTAATTTTTATTCTAAAATCCTAAACTCATTCAAGGAAGATTTACCTACAACAGTTAAGTTTAATCCTACATTCTCTGATGAAACTTCATGTTCGAATACTAATGAACAGATTCTCTAGCAACAAGCATCCAACAATCAACAAGCTTTCCTAGGTTTTACCTTCTGTATCTGTAATTTTTTTTCCAGCATCTGCATCCGGCTTCAGATTTGACTTTTTGATCGTCTCTGATTTAGCCGGCTGCTTGCGATTATATTTCCTTACTATTTTGACGAAAATAATAATCTAGGTCAGGAATTAGATGAATTAACTTAAGAGTAAGAAGTTTTCAAAGGTTCAAAGTGTATTACCTTCATCAGAACTCAACTGGTGTAACAGCCCGACATTTCTAGGGTGTAATAAATGCGGCGACTGTTAACTAGGCGAACTTAAGTGCAACAAGAACATAGAAAGACTAGGGTTTCAATTAAAGAGATTTGACCAAGAATTTAATGAAGCATCAAGGCAATAAGTTAACGACTAACTTACGAGAATCAAGACTTAATAGATTAGGCTCAAAAGTCAAAGGTTTAGCATAATTCCAACAAACGCAATAATTCCCCTCAATCCAAAACAAAGAGTTAAGTTCACCATAACCAAAGATAACAAGTTCAAAAATATTCAACGGAAGCATATCAAGAGAAAGCGGAGCCATGTACGAAGACACGACTACACTTATAGTTCCAACGTCCAATTTATTCGATTCAATCTTCTCAACACCACCGACCGCCCATCGCCGCTCAACCTGCACATAGGGAAAACACATGCAGGGCTGAGTATTTTAAACATACTCAGTGGACTCATGCCAAAACATTTTATAGTTATGCCACCCTTACCATAGTGAACTCGAGGTTTTGCATTTATATAAAGATAAGCATCGAGTATCACAAAATATATCATGGACTGGCCAGTCAAATAATACCTCCCATTTTCTCATCAATCATCATTTCATAGTGCGACGAAAGTGTGGCCACACTATTCGCCCACGAGACCGGCCGACTAGCATGGACGGCTCTCGATCCCATCGTGTACACAGCCTGGTAGGGTTTGCGGCCTTACTCAGACCCGATTTCGTTTATATAGCCACTGTAGCCTAATGGAGCGTACTCACAATCTAGGCATCAGGCACACACAATATCCAAAATAATTCATAGGCATGGCATAGCAGTTTAATCCACCCTTATTTCTCCAACATCATAAATTTGCATATAGAAGAGTTTAAGAATAAAGCCCACCTCGATTTCCTTCGAGTTCAACAAAAAATGCACTTCTTCTTGTATCCCACCGGGAACGCGAACTATCACCTTTTGTTCATATTTTCCAAATAAGTCTCAAATCATGGATTAAAATTATGCATGATCTCACGTTTCCCTTTTCACTTCGATTATTTTCAAAATCACCAATCAAAATCAAAGTACGATTATCATATCGTTTTTATTCTCACAACAATTCCAGACTTATCATCAAATCGTGTCACGCATGAGTGTTTTTCCACACACAACACACGCACACACACCACGCATGTACACGCCTACCGAGGCGTGCACACACACACACACACGGTCACACACACACATGCATCAAATTCACCGATTAATTTCCCCCTTCACTCGTTCTAAATGCATGTGGACTCAAGAACACCGATTAATCGGTAGAGGAAGAAAAGATTAATAATAGAAGTACCTATTCTTGCAAAAACAAACGGTAGAAACAAGTAGAATCTTGATTCTTCAATGAATTCTTGAATTGCAGCTTCAATTCTTCTCCAAAAGATGAAGAATTAATGGAGAAAGTAGAAGAAAAATTTGAGAGAGAGTGGGGAGAGAGAGATCGACGTGAAGAGAGGGGTGGGGGCGGTTTTCTGTAGTGCTAGGGTTTTGATTTCTCTCCTCTTATTTATAGAGTGCAAAATATACTCCAACAATTTAATAATAAAAGATTTGGAGTAGATTTGTTGGTTGAAGAGGCCAAAAATTTAAAGAGAAATATTAGGGAATTCGAATTCTAGGCTATTAAATTAGCCTATGATTTAATTTGAATATTTCACGGAGTAGAATAAAATATCACGGAGCAAGAAAATAATAATAATTCTCCCCCAAAATAAATGGAAAGTGGCGTGTGATATCCAATTCCTACAAGGAATTTAATATAAATCCTAATTTAATTAGGATATGGTAAGATCTTCTTAGATTTGGCAAGATATGCTAGGATATTTGAATTTATTTATGGAAGAGAATAAACAAGGGATCAAATAAAATAATCCCTTCTCCCATAAAATAGGAGATTTCGAAAATCTCCTTTAGAAATAATATAGGGGCCGAAAATTTCATAAATAAATAGGAATAATCGGACTTTGGATTTAATTTGGATAATTATCCCAAGCAATAATTAAATCCAAGAAAAGTAGGATTTCTTTCCAATAAATAGGAGAGTCAAAAATTCCACATGATTAAATAATGCTCCTATTAAATTCTTACTCATCCCTTAGGAAAATAATTCACCACAAATATTATTTCTTCCCACATCAAAATATTCATATTTTCGAACTTCACCTCCATTCCACATTTTCCAACGACTTTGACCATTCCACGGCCACGTCATATTTTCCACAAAATTGACTATTCAATAGCCGCGTCACATATTCCACAAGTTGACCATTCAACTCAAACTCGACTCCATGTCGCAATTAGGTCACAAAGAAATTTGCAATAAATCACTCATCATTTAATTTCACATATATCATAGCATTAAAAACATTTAATGCAAAAATTTCCACGTCACAAAAATTAGGGTTCGAAAAAGCGGGACGTTACATCCTACCACTCTTAAAAGAAATTTCGTCCTGAAATTTGGTACCTTCATGGAAAAAGTTCCGGGTACATTTCCATCATTTTATCCTCGAGCTCCCATGTGGCTTCCTCGTATTCATGGTTTCTCCAAAGTACTTTCACGCTAGCAATAGATTTGTTCCTCAAGATTTGAACTTTACGGTCCAAGATCATCTGAGGTCACTCCTCGTAACTCAAATCCGGATTCAAAGCGACTTCTTCATAGTGAATCACGTGTTTCGGGTCGAACACGTACTTCCGCAATTGTGACACATGGAAAACGTTGTGTATGTTCCCAAAGTTCGGCGGTAGCGCTAATCGATAGGCTACGGGTCCCACTCCTTCGAGAATTTCATAAGGTACGATAAAACGTGGTTTCAACTTTCCCTTAACACCAAAACGCGTTATCCCTTTCGACGGGGATACTTTAAGAAACACTTTATCACCGATTTGAAATTGTAAGTCGGTCCGTCGGACGTCAGCGTAAGACTTTTGTCTATCCTGGGCTTCCTTCATTCTCACACGAATTTGTCTAACAATTTCAATCATCTCCTCGACTGCGTCGGGTCCAAGTACCCTTCGTTCGCCAACTTCATCCCAATAGAGCGGTGATCTACATTTTCTTCCATATAAGGCTTTATACGGAGCCATGTTAATCGTTTCTTGGAAGCTGTTGTTGTAACCGAATCAATCAACGGTAGTGCGGTCTCCCAACTTCCGCCTTGATCGAGCACCACGGCTCTTAGCATATCCTCGAGAGTTTGTATCGTCCTCTTGGATTGTCCATCTGACTGCGGGTGAAACGCCGTGCTAAAGTTCAATCGCGTCCCAAGCTCGCGCTGTAGACTAATCCAAAATTTTGATGTGAACTTCGGGTCACGATCAGACGTTATCGTCACTGGGACTCCATGCAATCGCACGATTTCTCTTATGTAGATACGCGCTAGTCTATCCGATCCATGCGTTATCGGAATCGGTATGAAATGCGCACATTTGGTGAGTCGATCCACAATCACCCAAATGGCGGTGTTTCCCTTGAGAGTCTTTGGCAAAGCCGTCACGAAATCCATGGTGATGTGCTCCCACCACTTCCACTCGGGTATTTCCAACGGTTGTAATTTTCCATATGGTCGTTGATGTAAAGCCTTCACCTGCTGGCAGGCTAAGCAACGTTCCACAAACGCCGCGATATCCTTCTTCATACCATTCCACCAGAATGACTTCTTCAAGTCTTGGTACATCTTCGTGCTTCCCGAGTGAGCAGTGTATGGAGTCTCATGAGCTTCACTCATGATCTCATTCTTGAGTTCCTCGTTGTCGGGCACGCATAGTCTTCCTTCAAAGATGAGGGCATTGTCGGACTCCTCACTAAAATTTCCCGATTTGCCTGTTCTCACTTCCACTCGATTTTCTTCGAGTTTCGCATCCATTCGTTGCGCTGCAACGATTCTTGTTTTCAAATCTGGTTCCACCACTAAGGTGGCGATTCGTCTTTCCACCGTTTCAGGTGCCCTTATTACTTCCAATCGCAATTTACTAAACCCTCGTATCAAACTTTTTTCTTCCGTTAGGAAAGCTAATTGCGAATGGTCCTTTCGGCTCAAAGCGTCTGCCACCACATTTGCTTTGCCGGGGTGGTAATTGATACCACAATCGTAGTCCTTCACTAGTTCGAGCCACCTTCGTTGTCGCATGTTCAAGTCCTTCTGCTCGAAGAAATATTTCAAGCTCTTGTGGTCCGTAAAGATTTCACATCGAACTCCGTAGAGATGATGCCTCCAAATCTTTAGGGCGTGTACCACTGCTGCTAACTCCAAATCGTGTGTTGGGTAATTCAACTCGTGCGGTCTCAACTGTCGTGACGCGTTGGCGATCACCTTGTTGTTTTGCATCAACACGCATCCTAGTCCAACCTTCGAAGCATCGGTGTAGACTACGTAATTCACTCCAGACTCGGGCACAGCTAAAACTGGCACGGTGGTCAACTTTTCCTTCAAGAGTTGAAAGCTTGCTTCGCACTCCGGGGTCCAATTCACCTTGACTCCCTTCTTAAGTTGTTGCGTCATTGGTCTCGCTATCTTGGAGAACCCTTCTATAAACCTTCGGTAGTATCCTGCCAAACCTAGGAAACTCCGAATCTCGTTTGGGGTTGATGGTGACTTCCATTGTTGTACCGCTTCAACTTTGGCGGGGTCCACTCTAATCCCTTCCGCCGATACGATATGTCCAAGAAAGTTTACTTCCTTAAGCCAAAATTCACACTTGCTAAATTTGGCGTACGACTTCTCATTTCTCAAAGTCTCCAAAGCGATCCGTAGATGCTCCTCGTGCTCCTTCTCGTTCTTCGAGTAGACTAAAACGTCATCGATAAATACTAAGATGAATTTATCCAAGTACGGATGGAATATTCGATTCATCAAATCCATAAATACCGCTGGGGCATTCGTCAATCCGAACGGCATCACTACAAACTCGTAGTGTCCATATCTTGTGCGGAATGCGGTCTTCGGTATATCCTCCCTTCGAACTCGTAGCTAGTGATATCTGGACCTCAAGTCCATCTTCGAAAAGACTCCGGCTCCTCGAAGTTGATCAAACAAGTCATCTATCCTCGACAGTGGATACTTGTTCTTAAGAGTCAACTTGTTTAGCTCCCTATAGTCGATGCACATCCTCATCGACCCATCCTTCTTCTTCACGAAAAGAACTGGCGCGCCCCACGGTGAAACACTAGGCCTAACAAAACCTAGGTCCATGAGCTCTTGGAGTTGTATCTTGAGTTCCTCCAACTCCTTAGGCGCCATTCGATATGGTGCTTTGGATACGGGTGCTGCTCCCGGCTCGAGATCGATGGTAAACTCCAATTGTCGGTCTGGCGGTGGTCCAGGTAATACTTCGGGAAAAACATCTGGAAATTCCCGCACAACAGCGACGTCTTCCACTCTTCTTTCATCATTCTCATCGCCGTGAAGATAGACGAGATAGGCAGGTCGCCCCTTTCTTATCATCGCGGTAGCTTGCAGTGCAGAGATTATCGCGATTCGTCGATTCCTCGAGATTCCATGGTACACGATAGGTTCCTTTCCCGGAGCTTGTAGAGATATTTGCCTCTCCTTACAACGAATCGTTGCGTAATTCGCGGCCAACCAGTCCATTCCTAGGATCACGTCGGTATCTTTCATCGCCATAACTTGTAAATCATGAGCGACTATCTTAAGTTCTCCTAGCACGATTTCTATGTTCGAGCACGTTCGAGATATTTCTATCATTCCTCCTACTGGTGCGGACACCATCATTCTATGTTCGGATTCGCTAGTAGACAAGCCCAAAGTGTGCACACACAAGTCAGATATAAACGAGTGCGACGCGCCCGTGTCAAACAACACAACAACAGGGGTGTTGAGAATTTCGCCCATACCTGTCAAGTTTCCTTTGTCGCATTCATCTTGTTCTTTCTTCGGCTTCTTTTGCTCCAACGCGAACGCTCTAGCTTGTGGAGGAAGTCTTGGGCGGTGAGGCTGTTGCTGCCGCGACGATTGGTCGCGATTTCCTCTTGCTTCATTTTGCGGTGCCCTCGATGGCTGACGGGATCCTTGATCGTTCTGCCTCGATCCCGATCCTACCTTGTTATTGGCACACTCCCTAGAGTAGTGGCCGTTTCCTCCGCAGGTGTAGCACTTGACGACGTTCTGATATCGGCATTCTCCGAAATGGTACTTAGAGCACACATTGCACTGCGGTGCCCTGGGTCGATACTCTCCTCTCTGGCTAGACGTATGTTGCCCTCCTCCGTGCTCGGATCGATGCTGATTCGACTGGTGTCGTTTCCCATCGTAGAAATTCCTAGAATCCTCCCACTTTCTCTTCTCTCGGGAGTGATGTGATGGGGGCAGGGACGGTGTAGAGTTCTCCTTGGCTCTTTCTTTAGGCATTGCGGCTTCAATATCCAATGCGAGTGCCAAAGCTTTAGCGTAGGTGAGTCTTCCTCGACTGGCCAACGACATCTTTATCTCGGACCTTAGTCCCTCACGGAACTTGTCTGACAGCTTCTCGTTAGTGTCGACTTGATTAGGGGCGTATCGAGTCATGCTGTTGAGCGCTCGATCGTACTCGGTTACGGTCATACGTACCCGAATTCGTTTATATAGCCACTATAGCCTAATGGAGCGTACTCACAATCTAGGTATCAGGCACACACAATATCCAAAATAATTCATAGGCATGGCATAACAGTTTAATCCACCCTTATTTCTCCAACATCATAAATTTGCATATAGAAGAGTTTAAGAATAAAGCCCACCTCGATTTCCTTCGAGTTCAACAAAAAAATACACTTCTTCTTGATATCCCACCAGGAACGTGAACTATCACCTTTAGTTCATATTTTCAAAATAAGTCTCAAATCATGGATTAAAATTATGCATGATCTCACGTATCCCTTTTCCCTTCGATTATTTTCAAAATCACCAATTAAAATCAAAGTACGATTATCATATCGTTTTTATTCTCACAACAATTCCAGACTTATCATCAAATCGTGTCACGCATGAGTGTTTTTCCACACACAACACACGCACACACACCACACATGTACACGCCTACCGAGGCATGCACACACACGGTCACACACACACATGCATCAAATTCACCGATTAATTTCCCCCTTCACTCGTTCTAAATGCATGTGGACTCAAGAACACCGATTAATCGGTAGAGGAAGAAAAGATTAATAATAGAAGTACCTTTTCTTGCAAAAACAAACGGTAGAAACAAGTAGAATCTTGATTCTTCAATGAATTCTTGAATTGCAGCTTCAATTCTTCTCCAAAAGATGAAGAATTAATGGAGAAAGTAGAAGAAAAATTTGAGAGAGAGTGGGGAGAGAGAGATCGACGTGAAGAGAGGGGTGGGGGCGGTTTTCTGTAGTGCTAGGGTTTTGATTTCTCTCCTCTTATTTATAGAGTGCAAAATATACTCCAACAATTTAATAATAAAAGATTTGGAGTAGATTTGTTGGTTGAAGAGGCCAAAAATTTAAAGAGAAATATTAGGGAATTCGAATTCTAGGCTATTAAATTAGCCTATGATTTAATTTGAATATTTCACGGAGTAGAATAAAATATCACGGAGCAAGAAAATAATAATAATTCTCCCCCAAAATAAATGGAAAGTGGCGTGTGATATCCAATTCCTACAAGGAATTTAATATAAATCCTAATTTAATTAGGATATGGTAAGATCTTCTTAGATTTGGCAAGATATGCTAGGATATTTGAATTTATTTATGGAAGAGAATAAACAAGGGATCAAATAAAATAATCCCTTCTCCCATAAAATAGGAGATTTCGAAAATCTCCTTTAGAAATAATATAGGGGCCGAAAATTTCATAAATAAATAGGAATAATCGGACTTTGGATTTAATTTGGATAATTATCCCAAGCAATAATTAAATCCAAGAAAAGTAGGATTTCTTTCCAATAAATAGGAGAGTCAAAAATTCCACATGATTAAATAATGCTCCTATTAAATTCTTACTCATCCCTTAGGAAAATAATTCACCACAAATATTATTTCTTCCCACATCAAAATATTCATATTTTCGAACTTCACCTCCATTCCACATTTTCCAATGACTTTGACCATTCCACGGCCACGTCATATTTTCCACAAAATTAACTATTCAATAGCCACGTCACATATTCCACAAGTTGACCATTCAACTCAAACTCGACTCCATGTCGCAATTAGGTCACAAAGAAATTTGCAATAAATCACTCATCATTTAATTTCACATATATCATAGCATTAAAAACATTTAATGCAAAAATTTCCACGTCACAAAAATTAGGGTTCGAAAAAGCGGGATGTTACAACTGGCGTCCAGAAGTTTCGGTAGAAGTTTTTCGAGTATCGACCATTTTGCAACTTAATCTACCGATTAAATGTTGAACTTATAGTTGATTTCAGTGGTATATTGCCAGTGATGAAATCGTATATTGCCGGCGATGATCGGTGATCGATGGAAGATGAAGATGAATTATCTTTTCGGAGAAATTTTGAGAGGAGAGAAGAAGATGCGGCGAATTATGGTAAATTTTTGAATTTTTACCCTAATTATGAAATTACAAAAATGTCCCCGAGTTGTAGTAAATTGAGTATATAATGAAGTGCGAAAATTAACCTTTGATTATCTAATCTATTCCATCAAATTCAAGATTATGTGGTCAAGATTCGGTCTCTAGTTCGGTCTTTAAGAGTGAAGTTGTGGTTAATAGGACTATATATATATATAGAGAGGTGCGTTAAAATGACAACACTCTTAAAATGACACTGTGATATCACGCTAGACTGCAATATTATACATGCTAGACTGCAATAGTATAACACGAAGGAGTTAGATATGAGTGAATCTCAAGGAATGGCAACCCATAAAAAGTGTCCTTTGCTTGTTGCAGCTACTCCACGTGATTGTTAGGCCATTCTAGTGTTTAAAAAATAAGACAGGAGTTCAACTACGAATTAACATTCGATCCAATTTGAACATAAAATCCAGCTTAATGCATTTATGTAGTAGTTTTGAATTAATGTGTTGCTATGCGTTCAATATTATTGTAAGTTTGTGTTTAACCTTTTGACTCACTTTTATTTTTATAATGAAGGTTAACTCCATCAGGTCTCACTGAAGAAATTTAGCGTCCTTATCCTATTTCGACGACACGAGATTTTATATAGTTTTATTTTGTGTGTTAACTAACTGAAAAACATAAATATGTAAGAAAATAAAGTAGAGATAAAGATGTTTCTATTTTTAGTAATAGATCATCTTTATTGGGACGAATAAAAAAGGAAAGTGGGTTCGGTGGAATGGAGGGAGAAATTTTAATTATGTGATGTTTTTTTTCATTATGTAGTTTTTCATTTTAATTTAAAATTATTAATTTCAGATTGGGCAATGGTAAATTAAACATCAATTATTACTCTTGTAATAAATAGTTTCGTAAAATTAACTCATCCATATAAATAACAAGCCTAACCCTATTTCGTAAAATATCTAAATAGTTTCAGTGGACTTTGTAATCAAATTATTACTTCTATTGATGATTTTTTGAATTAAGTACTCTTGTAGGCCGCCATAGCATCAATACAAGCATTTAGGACCCGTTTGTTTAACATGGACTTTCTAATTCTCAAAGTATTATTTTTCTTTGTTTCAAAGTTTTCTTTCTTTGCACCATTCTCGAAGGAAATTATCCTACTATAAACACTTAAAATTGTCCTCGAGCAATATCTCTATTTTCATCTTTTTGCTATGTTCGATGAGTGATTTAATGTTTTTCCTTTTTGCTATCCAAATAATACATGCAGTATCTATTCATTTTCTTTTATTGGAATGATTTTGACTTGCCTGCCATTTACTGGATAATTGGTTGTCGATTTCGATTGCGATTCACGTACTACCTCCGTCCTACAATAACAGTCATATTTCACTTTTCCGTAAATGGTAAATAGGACCCACATTCCAACAATTTATTTCACTCACACTTTCTTATAACAGTAATATATATATAAGTGAGATCCATAGTCCACTAACTTATTCAACCCACTTTTTTTATACATTTCTTATAACCCGTGCTAACACCAAATATGACTTATATTGTGGACGGAGGTAATATTAGTTTGTGGCTGGCTGGCTGGCTACCATCCCATGCATGTTATCTTAAAAGATATTTTTGTATTAAAACCTCCAACTGAAACAAGCTTAGGCTTACATAAGGTTGCCGCTCGGTTATCATGACTATTTATCATATCATAATTCATCAAGGATTAAGTTCTGAGATTATTTTAGTTAGAAGAGTGTAACCATAACTAAAAATCATATTATTATCTATGTATGGTTAAAGCAGTGAGATTCAATCTCATGAATCAAATCTGACATTCTAGGATTTTCGGTCAACTTGCGAATTCAGTCAGCTCATTCTTGTATTAATATTTTCATGTCTAGTTATAGACCACAAACCAAATACAGACAATCAAACTGGGCCTGTTCAAAATTATATTGGTCTTACAATCAAGATAAAAAATAGCCAACCCAAAAATTTTATTGGGTTTACAAAATTAGGCCCATATCCAGATCGAAAGATATGGATAAATTTAGTCATGAGGACGAATTTGCTTCCAATGGGAAAAACACAACATCTTGAGCACGATTTCTAACTTCACATTCACTAATTAGAGCAAAATTATGGTGCTTTTATTCTTGAATGGAGTTGATTTTTACTGGAGAATAGAAGTTAGTAAGCCCAAATGGTGCTGTTCAAGAAATTCATTTTCATCCTTCCTTGACTGCTAACTTCTGTAATGTACAGGTCTGGTCCAAATGAGATGGGCCTACGTTGACATTTATATGGGCTACCTATAATAAATGTAAAGTATATTGTATTTGTATGCACAGCTAAATAGAGATATAATTACTTCATGATGTCAATTTCTTTTATTGGAGAATAAAAAAATTAGTAAGCCTAAATATAGTAAATACACTGTCTCACTGATTCAGATGATTTTACTAGAAAATAACCAATAAGGCAAAAAAGAAAATAAAACTTAATCTCTCTATAACATTATACACAGCAAAAAAAATCTTAATTTTTCTTTTATTATTTATACAAATTATCAAGTTTTTTAGATTTTAAGTGATTATTTTGTGCAAAAATGTACGCCATAAAAAAACACATACAAATTATTTTCTCAAAATTTTAAATTCAAAATTTAGAATATATAATTTCCACATAATAAATTTCAATATCTGTCTGTTTTGCTTTTACGAATTTCACTAATAAATAGAGAGCGATAATTTTTTTTCTTTTATAAATAGGCCAAAAAGAAAATTGTGGTAAATATTTTTTGGACGGATTGGCATTAGTTCTTATAGCCATGCGACCGGAGCTTGCAGTGGACAGTGGTCCAGTTTTGGCGTCCCAATTTTACTAATTTTGACAAGTTTATTTTTACTAATTTTGACAAGTTTTTTTCTAAAATTTTTTCTATTAATTTAAATTTTGTATACTCTCATTGGTTGAATATTATACGTTTGCACCGACTTATGCCGATGTAAAAATAATTTTTACGATAAACATTGTTAAATGTTGAGACAGTAAATGAAAAATCAATTAGATAATTGTGGCCTATGGGACACTCAATCTCATCCTCATCCTCCTCCTCTCATTCAGTCCTTAAAAAATCATGATATTTTTAGCTAATCAAATTCTTATTTTATGTTGCTGTGTATATAAAAAAACACCATAGCAACGTTATCTATCCGCAAAACAAAAAATGGATTCCGTTTCACATTTGTTGGCTGTGCTACTCTCCACATCTCTCTTCCTCTTCTTCCTGCACAAATGGCGCCGCAGTCCTTCTCCAAAGTACCGGAGAAGGCTGCCTCCGTCTCCACCAAAGCTCCCGTTAATCGGAAACCTCCACCAGCTGGGCTCAAGCCCCCATAGATCTCTCCAGCCACTCTCCCGCCGCTACGGCCCCCTCATGCTTCTCCACTTCGGCAAGGTCCCCGTCCTCATCGCCTCCTCGGCTGATGCTGCGCGTGAGATCATGAAAAACCAGGACCTGATCTTCTCAAACAGGCCCCAACTCAGCATCCCCAGCCGGCTTTTCTACAACAGCCGAGATGTGGCGTTTGCACCGTATGGAGAGTACTGGCGGCAGAGCCGCAGCATATGCGTGCTTCATCTGCTGAGCAACAAAAGGGTTCAGTCTAATCGCGGCGTGAGGGAGGAAGAGACTTCCCTCATGGTCGACAAGATTAGAAAATTGGGTGCTTCCTCGAAGCCCGTGAACTTGAGCGAGGTCATTTACGCTATGACGAACGACGTGATTTCTAGGGTGGCTCTGGGAAAGAAGTATGGTTTAGAGAGTGATTTCAAGGAGACGTTTGCTGAGTTTGTGGAGCTGCTAGGGATTTTACCTTTGTGGGAGTACATTCCATGGCTAAGATGGATCAGAAGGTTTGATGGTTTGGATAAGAGAGTAGAGAGAGCTGTTGAGAAGATGGATAGGTTTTTGGAGGTTGTGATTCAAGAACATAGAGTTAGGGAGACGAGAGAGGGAGATGGTGGTGAGCTGGATTTAGTGGACATATTGCTTGATTTTCAGAGAGAGAATGCAAGCCGCACCCCTATTAAAGACGACACTATCAAAGCTATTATCCTGGTAACAATACTTCTCTTATAAATAACTTGATAAAGAGAAAAAATATTTAACGTAATTTATGTAAATCAATTAGTAAGAGTTTAGAGTTTAAAGTAAATTTGGAAGTTACATGTTGAATTAACTAATGACCTCCCCCGTCGTCCGTGAAATTTATCATTTATTTCAATTTTTGTTCGCTCCTAAAAATTTGTCACTTTTCACTTTTACATTTTTTTGGTAATGGACCCCATGTTCCGCTAACTCATTCTCACTCACATTTTATTATAAACTTAATATATAAAAGTATAATCCACATGCCATTAACTTTTTTCAGCTCATTTTTTATTACATTTCTTAAAATTCGTGTCAAGTCAAATAGTGACATTATAAGGTACAGATGGAGTAAAAACTACAGTGTATTGTCAATATTCATTTGTGGCGATAATGGAACATTTTTATGGTATATATATATTTGAGTAAAAAGTAATACTCCCCCGTCCCATAGAAATAGACCATATTTCATTTTTTATCTGTCTCATACAAATAGTCCATATTCCATTTATGACATTGTTTTTCTCCTTCTCTCTTACTTTACCAATTATGCATGAAAACTCTTAGCAATACCAAATGGCTTATTTCTATGCGACGAACGAACTATATCAATCTATTATTAGTGGAGTACTAATGTTTTGGCTTTGCAGATTTCTTCATTTTCCTAAATTATTTTTGATGTGGGAACTGATACTGTATTTACAGGATATGTTTGCTGCTGGAACTGATACTATATTTACTGCTCTTGAATGGGCTGTCATAGAGCTCATAAGAAATCCGTCAACCATTAAAACTTTGCAAAATGAAGTGAGAGAAGTAGTCAGAAGCAAGGAAGAAATTAATGAGCAAGACTTGGAGAAAATGCTTTATCTAAAGGCTGTGTTGAAGGAGAGTCTAAGATTGCATACACCAGTCCCATTGCTAGTTCCTCGTGAACTAACTCAAGACGCAAAAGTATTGGGCTACGATGTCGCATCTGGTACACGTGTGATGATCAATGTTTGGGCGATTTCTCGGGACCCATCATTGTGGGAAAAACCCGAGGAATTTCGTCCGGAGAGGTTCCTTAAGTCGAGTATAGACTTTAGAGGTATGCATTTTGAGTT
Source organism: Salvia hispanica (assembly GCF_029641045.1). NCBI lineage: Eukaryota > Viridiplantae > Streptophyta > Magnoliopsida > Lamiales > Lamiaceae > Salvia > Salvia hispanica. The sequence continues at coordinate 24,798,474 of NC_142693.1, read as the reverse complement.
GATCCCGTTTGGGGCAGGCCGAAGGGGATGCCCTGGTGTTACGTTCGCGATGGCAGTGGTTGAGCTCGCACTAGCCAAGCTGGTCCACAAGTTTGATTTCGGATTGCCTAATGGAGCGAAAGTGGAGGAGTTAGATGTGAATGAATCTAATGGAATCACAATCCATAGAAAGGGTCATTTGCTTGTTGTAGCTACTCCCCATGCTTGTTAGGTCATTCTATTTATTGTGAACATGATCTCATATACATTTATTTGCGGTTCGGTTCACAAGATTATATTTCGTAATTAAATATGCATTGGGTTTGGTTCATAATTTCACAACCTAATCCCTATAAAGATAATCATAGCCACCCCTAAAACCACCGGTGGATCCGGGGGGTAGGAGGGGGCGACCGCCCCTTCCCGGCCGTCCAGAGAGCTTGAATATCCCATATAATTGGGCCGGAAATAGGAGAATTGCCCCCTCCGTGCATATTCAATAAATGTCGTATTAAAGTTAGTAGCCCAGTGGTTATGATGTTGACTTTTAACCATGAGGTTTATGTTGAGAGTATTTTTTCTTCTTTTACCATTCTTTGTTTTATTAATTCATACTTATAACTTCTTATTATCAAATCAAACTATTGAAATACTTTATGAATCTATATTTTTATTAGTATACACCTATAATTTTGTTATACTAATCATATTTTAGTTAAATATTTTTAAAAAATATTCGATACTACGCACTACATTTTAAGTAGTACTACTATTGATTATTATAAAATACTTATTTTATGTAATTTTTATTGCATCTTATTAATTGTATATCAAAATAAACATTTGAAATATTTATGGAGTTTAAATATTTAATGTAGTATTAATTTTTTATTTTTATATTTTTAATTAATATATTAATTAATTTAATTTTACAAATTATATTAATTTTTTTAATATTTATTTCTAACTTCTTATTACCAAATCAAACCATTGAAATACTTTATGAATCCATATTTTTATTAGTATACCCATATAATTTTGTTATACTATTCATATTTTAGTTAAATATTTTTTAAAAATATTTGATACTCCGTGCTACATTTTAAGTAGTACTACTATTGATTATTATAAAATACTTATTTTATGTAATTTTTATTGCATCTTATTAATTGTATATCAAAATAAACATTTGAAATATTTTTGGAGTTTAAATATTAAATATTTAATGTAGTATTAATTTTTTATTTTTAAATTTAATTTTACAAATTATGTTAATTTTTTTAATATTCCGCCCCTTCCATACTCAGGTCCTGGATCCGCCACTGCATGTAACTAAAATACTCTCACAACTCAATTTTAGACTAATTTAGTGAATAGACTAATCATGTGATAATCATAGCCACCCTATAAGGGATATTTAGTGAATAGACTAATTTTTTAATTACTCATTTATTTATATATAGAGTAAAGGCTAAAACTCGTCCTAAACATATGCCTATTTTATGATTTTGGTCCTATACTTTATCTTTTGAATTTTTGCATCCTGAACATTTCAACTCAGATCACAATTAGTTCTATACTAACAATTTCGTCAATTTTTAAATGGTTTTAACCCGATTTTAAATGGTTGTGAATGTTGGAAAAGAAAATCAGGCACAAATGTTGGAACGAATTGGGGCTAGTGCGCCTTATAGTCCATGCATTGGAACTTTATGACTTACCTTTCCATGTACATGGGTCATGAAAATTAAACAATAAATATAGCACTTTATTTAGTGGGGATGATAGATAAGAAATTGTAACATCCCGGAATTTAGAACCCTAATCTTTGAGCCCTAGAATTAATTGTGGATGACGTGGAATCGAGAATGCATTTATTTCATGAGTTGATATGGTCGATTTGAGTTAGGGTTGTGTTGAAAGTTTGAAAAGTCAAACTTTGTGATTTAAATGGTGTGGCATGTGATTTATTTATTTGTGAGATTATGTGGTAAATTAATTATCTAAGGGTGAGTGAGAATGTTAGAGAAAATTTCCATAAATACTTGTCACCCTAATTCTTGTAATTTTCGAACCCTAGACCCCCTTTGAAGAGAAATTCTATTTATTCCGGAATTTATTTAATCGTTGGGATATTTATCCAAATTAAATTCCAAGAGCCAATTATTTCCTTGTTTAAAGATGGAAAAATCGAGCCCCTTATTTTTCTAGGTGATTTTCGAAAATCACCCATGTGGGAAGGAAAATATTATTTTGCCTATTTAATTGATTCCTTACTTGATTTCCTTCCATACCTAGAATTTAATTATTCTACCAAATCTTTCCATACCTCAAGAGATCTTGCCTTACCTTATTCTAGTCAATATTTGAAAATCCATGCCTTATTTAATTAGGCATAGGAGGCGCCACTTTTGACTCCAAGAATGGGAGAATTCTTATTTTATTTTTGCTCCATGATATTTTATTCTACATGGAAAAAATACCAAAACAAAATCTTGGCTTTTTGGAAGGCCATATTTTCGAAAATTTCATGCCTAGAACCCTAATCTATTTTTGATAATTCTTCTTCCCTACTTCACAATATTATTTTATTTTATTTAATTGGGAGAATGAGATCTTACCAAATATTCTATTCTAATTACCTAAAGATCTTGTTGAACACTATAAATAAGAACCAAAACCCCAACCCTAGCCCCCACATTTTCGGCCCCCACCTCCCATACACTCTCTCAAATTTTCTTCTTCCACTCTCCAATATTTTGCTATCTTTTGGAGAAGAATTGAAGTTTAATCCAAGAACTTTGAAGAATCAAGACTAATACTTGTTTTCTACCGATCGTTTTTCTCAAAAAGGTATTCTTGTTTTAGAGTTTTGCTTGTTCTTCTTCTACTTCTTCTTTTTCTTCTTCTAACCGATTAATCGGTCTTCTTGAACCCTCATGCATCTTGGTTGAGTGAAAGAGGGATAAAAAGGGTGTGGGAACATGTGTATGTGCGTGTGCCGTGTGTGTGTGCGTATGGCGTGTGTGTGTGCCGTGTGTGTGTGTGTTTGATGGTTAAATAATCTTGTGTGATAAACATGATCTTGATTAATTGGTAATGATAAGATAAATCGTTGGGAAGAGGGAAAAGTAATGAGACATGCATGAGTAAGAGTAGTATTGAACCTAATTTGTGATATGTGCCTATGTGATTAAAAGGTGAAACTTTGGTTGCGAAGCCGGATAACGGAAAAGTGAAACTACTTGAAAACTAAGCAATCGAGGTGGGCTTTACTCTAAAAACTCTCTTTTATTTTATCAAAACGTTGTATGGTGTTATAAGGGTGGTTTAACTGTTATGCCATGCCTATGTATGTTTTATTGTGATATTGTGTGCCTGATGCCTAGTTTGTGAGTTCGCTCCATTGGGCTATATGGCTATGGATATGATTATACGAATTCGGGTCTGAGTATGGGCCGCAAGCCCTACCAGGCTGTGTACACGAGGGGATCGGGAGCCGTCCTTGCTAGTCGGCCGGTCTCGTGGGCGAAAAGTGTGGCCACACTTTCATCGCACCATGGAATGATTGTGATTGTTATTTTGATGAGGAAAATGGGGAGTTATTTTGACTGGCCAGTCTATGGAAAATATTTGGTGATACTCGTGATATTCTCTTATAACTGCTTAAAACTCGAGTTCACTTGGTAAGGGTGGCATAACTTATAAAATGTTTTGGCAATGAGCTCACTGAGTATTTCAAAATACTCAGCCCTGCATGTGTTTTCCTTATGTGCAGGTTGAATGATGACGAGCGGTGGCGGGTGTTGAGCAGCTTAATTAAAATGGATGTGTTGAACTCTAAGTGTAGTTGTGTCACCATACATAGCTATGCTTCTCTCTTGGTCGTTTTCCGCTGAATTTTTGATACTCTTTAGAACTTCTTTTGGAATATTTGCATCTTACTTTTGATTGTGGCCTTAGCCCTTTTCTCGTGATTCTGTCTGGGATACTATGTCGTACTCTTAAGGTTTTGATCCTCATTTATGATATCTACCTCCTTTTGAACTTCTAGGTTAAGTTGTTGCAGTAAATACTCTGATATTCCTTCATTTCTTTGGTCAGTACTCTTTAAAAGAAACCCTAGCCTATGTTTACTTCTTGGGAGTCCGTTTGGGTAGCAGGCGCCGCATTTATTGTACCCTAGGAGGGCGGGCTGTTACAGAAATAGTTTTAACCATCTGATTTTGAGTTTGAAATTTAAAACTGATAATGAAATCTAATTAAGATAAAAGCACTCACAATGCCATCACAGGTCTGAGGTGCATACCTTGTCATCGACCACTGGCGAGTGATCTTGACCGCACGATGAAAGCCAATCCGGTCATGCCATGTGGGACATACATCCGCTTAATTTTGAACTGTTTCCTTTTTTACATTTGATTTTTATAGTTTTGGATTAAATATTTTCTATTATTTCTAAAATAGTCATTGGTAACATGACCAGATGAATTCTGAGAATACTAGACGAGACAGTTTTATACTCGTAAAAAATGACTTTACGGATCTCCAAGGTCTCATCAAAGAAATTGTCTAATTTTACTATTTAATATTTTTTATTGGAATTATTTGATGTATTAATTTGAAATTATTAAATTCATAGCGTGGAGAATTAAACATCAATTATGGAACACTAATCTCAACCATATATTTCGAAAAATATCAAGATATTTTCAGTGGACTTTCGAATCAAATTATTAATTTCAGTTGACTTTCTAACTGAATGAGTCTACAAAACACCCTTTTTCCATTGGCTTCTCCTCACACATTAGTCTCTCCAAACCAAAAATGATTTCTATCTCACATTTCTTTGTTGTGCTACTCTCCACATTTCTCTTCCTCTTCTTCCTCCACAAATGGCGCCTCAGTAATTCTCCAGAGCCCCGGAAACGCCTGCCTCCGTCTCCACCAAAGCTCCGGTTCCTCGGAAACCTCCACCAGCTGGGCTCACCCCCCCACAGATCCCCCCAATCACTCTCCCGCCGCCACGGACCCTCATGCTGACTTTGGCAAAGTCCCCGTTCTTATCGTCTCCTCGGCTGAGGCTGCGCGTGAGATCATGAAAAACCAGGACCTGATCTTCTCAAATAGGCCCCAACTCAGCATCGCGAGCAGGCTGTTCTACAACAACCAGGACGTAGCGTTCGCACCGTATGGAGAACACTGGCGGCAGAACCGCAGCATATGCGTGCTTCATCTGCTGAGCAGCAATAGGGTTCAGTCCTATCGCCGCGTGAGGGAGGAAGAGACTTCCCTCATGGTCGACAAGATCAGAAGGTTGGGTGCTTCTTCAAAGCCTGTGAACTTGAGCGACGTCATGGCGTCTCTGATGAACGACGTGATCTGCAGAGTGGCGCTGGGGAAGAAGTATGGTTTAGGGAGTGAATTCAAGAAGACGTTTGCTGAGTTTGGGGAGCTGTTGGGGGTTGTACCTTTGTGGGAATACATTCCATGTTTGAGTTGGACTAGAAGGTTTGATGGTTTGGATAAGAGAGTAGAGAGAGTGGCTAAGGAGATGGATAAGTTTCTGGAATCTGTGCTTCAAGAACATAGGGTTAGAGAGAGGAGAGAGATGCTCGTGGTGAGCTGGATTTTGTGGACATATTGCTTGATTTTCAGAGAGAGAATGCAAGTCGCACCCCTATTGAAGATGACACTATCAAAGGCATCGTCTTGGTATGAATACTTTTCTTTTACAATATGTATGTTTTTTTGGTTTTCCTATAGAAATATCATGTGTTTTCTTATAGAAATACTTCGATATGTTGTACAGTGGCAATTGCTAAAAAATAATAGTAATTAGGATTTTCACCGATTTATATTTTTCTTACTGACAAATATTCTTATATAGTTTCTTAAACCCCGGTATATTCTTATTATGGCTGCCCCTGTTTGATTGTATATTTCTATTGCAGAATATGTTTGGTGCGGGAACGGATACTACATTTACAGTTCTTGAGTGGGCGATGGCGGAGCTCATAAGAAATCCAGAAGCCATGAAAACTTTGCAAAATGAAGTGAGAGAAGTAGCTGGAAGTAAGGATGAAATTGATGAGCAAGACTTGGAGAAAATGCCTTATCTAAAAGCAGTGATGAAGGAGATTCTAAGGTTGCATTTGCCGATCCCATTGTGAGTCCCTCATGAATTAACTCAAGACACTAGAGTATTGGGCTATGACGTCGCATCTGGCACACGTGTGATGATTAATGTTTGGGCGATTTCTAGGGATCCTTCATTGTGGAAATATACTGAGGAATTTCGCCCGGAGAGATTCCTTCGAATGGGCATAGACTTTAGAGGTCTGCATTTTGAGTTGACTCCGTTTGGGGCAGGTAGGAGGGGTTGCCCAAGTATTACATTCGCGGTGGCGGTGGATGAGCTTGCCTTAGCCAAGTTGGTACACAAGTTCGATTTTAGATTGCCTAATGGAATGAAAATGAAGGAGTTAGATGTGAGTGAATCTAGTGGAATCACAATCCATAAAAAGTGTCCTTTGATTGTTGTAGCTATTCCACATGATTGTTAGGTCCTTCCATTTTAATGTGATTATAATCTTTTATGTATATATATCAAGAGAAGTGATCAATGTTTAACTAATATTAAGTGTATAACTAGAGAATTAATTTCAGCCACACATCTTAACATTCAAAATTAATCATATGGTTTAAACAAACTTTCAAATTTTTATGAGAAAATACTTGCCTAAGGGCATTTTGGGAATTCAATATTTCAACATGAAGTAATGAAAGTTATAATCATCCATCGTGAATTTATCGTCAACCAATCTTCCCAAATCATTCTCCAATCTGAACCAAATTTAGCTTAGGATTTCTTCCAAAAATATGAAATTCCCGATCTGAATCAAATTCAAGCGCGATTTCTCAGATTTGAACCAAATTCAGCTTCATTCTGATTGAATTCAAACATGATTTTCTCAAATCTGAATGGATCGATCAGCGCGAATTAGTTTGGATCGATCAGCGTGATTTGATTCTGATTGAATTCATCACAACTGATCAAATTCACTCAGGATTGACCAACGCAATTTGATTCATTCTTCCCGTTCATTCCTTCATCGCGACGTCTGGACTCCTTCAAATGGATTCAATTCCGATACATTCATCGGAAGATTATTTCGTTTCTGATTCCTCTTCATCGGTAGAGGAAGGAGAAACTGAATCTAAAGGTAATTATCAATTATTATCAATTAAGTGTTGTTGCTCAGCATGATTAGATCGTGTATGATGTGAAAAAACGTTAGAGTGAACTATATGTGACGAACAGTGAAGTAAATATGCTCAATATGAGTTGTAGTGTAGTAAATATGCTTTATATTGAAGTAAATATTGTTTGTATTGAAGTATATTATGCATTTAGTGATTTATTTTCATTTTAGTGAAGTATATTATGCATTACAGTGAAGTACAACATAATTAAAGCGAAGTATTCCAATGTTAGCGTAAAGTGTTTGTGATTTGTGGTTAGAGTGAAGTAAAACATGGTTAGAGTGAAGTATTCCAGTGTTACAGTGAAGAGTCTGTCATCTATGCTTAAAGTGCTCTGTTTTATCATTTCAGTGAAGTAAAATATGGTTAGAGTGAAGTGTCTGTCATCTATGCTTGTAGTGCTCTGTTTTTCTATTTCAGTGAAGTAAAATATGGTTAGAGTGAAGTATATTTTTGCTCCCAGTGAAGTATATTTTTCTTACAGTGGTTTATGTACCAAAATGCCCGCATGATTTGAAACCAAAAATTGGACAAAGTTTCATGACCCTTGAACGTGCATTGGACTTCTACAATAATTATGCTCGATATGTTGGGTTTGACACTCGTAAAAAGGGATCGAAAAAGGAAAAAGATGTCATTACTTGGATTTATGTGATGTGCAGCCGAGAAGGTACAAAGCAAAGAAAGAATGAACAACATCAGGTGAAACGCAAGCGTTCTTCTATTAAGTGCTTTTGTAATGCTAAAGTGTCTTGGAAGTTTTTTATGGGTGTTGGTTATGTTATACAAAGTTTTGTTGAAGAACATAATCACGAGATGGTTGAGGAACGCTATAAGCGTTTTATGAAGTTGATCCGCAATTTGGATTTAGTCCATCAGAAATTCATACTTGATTGTGCTAATGCAAATATCGGTCCAACTTTAAGTTTTAGCTTACTCAAGGAAGTACTTGGTGGATTAGATTATGTAGGGTGCATTGTTTTAGAAGTACGCAACTACATACGCGACCTTAGAGCATACGTGGACGGAGCTGATGCACAAATGCTATTAAATGAGATGCGCAGAAAAAAGGAACTTTGTGGAGCATTTACATATGAATTTGAGGTCAACTCAAAGGATAGACTGACACGTTTGTTTTGGTGTGATCCAACTGCCGAGAGAAATTATCATTTGTATGGTGATATTGTTTCTTTTGATACGACATACTCAACAAATAGGTACGTGCACACTAATTACATTCACATGCCTTATAGTTTACTGTGTTTCACTTCAGTGAAGTATATTGAGGATATAGTGAAATATATTGTTCATATAGTGAACTAGTATATGATTACAACGATGTTTATTTCCGCATGCTTATTGTAACAGCCCGCCCTCCTAGGGTACAATAAATGCGGCAGCTGCTACCCAAAACCGACTCCAAAGAAGTAAACATAGGCTAGGGTTCCATTTAAAGAGTATAGACCAAAAGATATGAAAGAGATATCAGAGTATTTAATGCAACAACTTAACCTAGAAGATTAAAAGAAAGATAGATGTCATAAATGAGAATCAAAACCTTAAGAGTACGACAAGGTATCCAAGACAAAATCACAAGAAAAGACTAAGGCTTCAAACCGAAGGCAAGATGCAAATATTCCAAAAAGAAATTTTAAAGAGTATCAAAAATTCAGCGGAAAACGACCAAGAGAAAAGCATAGCTATGTATGGTGACACAACTACACTTAGAGTTCAATGTATCCTCATTAATTACTTATGCTGCTCAACACCCGCCACCACTCGTCATCATTCAACCTGCACATAAGGAAAACACATGCAGGGCTGAGTATTTTGAAATACTCAGTGAGCTCGTTGCCAAAACATTTTATAAGTTATGCCACCCTTACCAAGTGAACTCGAGTTTTAAGCAATTGTAAAAGAATATCACGAGTATCACGAAATATATTTTCATAGACTGGCCAGTCAAAATAACCTCCCATTTTCTCATAATATTAACAATCATTCAATGGTGCGACGAAAGTGTGGCCACACTTTTCGCCCACGAGACCGGCCGACTAGCAAGGACGGCTCACGATCCCATCGTGTACACAGCCTGGTAGGGTTTGCGGCCCATACTCAGACCCGAATTCGTATAAGCAGATCAGATATCACATAAAAACAAACATGGGTATGGCATAACAGTTAAACCACCCTTATAACACCGAATATCATTTTGACAAAATAAAAGAGAGTTTTAAGAGTAAAGCCCACCTCGATTGCTTAGTTTTCTAGTAGTTTCGCTTTTCTGTTATCCGGCTTCGCAACCAAAGTTTCACCTTTTAATCACATAGGCACATATCACAAATTAGGTTCAATACTACTCTTACTCATGCATGTCTCATTACTTTCCCTCTCTTCCCGACGATTTATCTTATCATCACTAATTAATCAAGATCATGTTTATCACACAAGATTATCTAACCATCACACACAACACTACACAACACCACAACACACACACACACACGGCACACACACACACGCCACACACACACACGCCACACACACATACACATGTTCTCACATCCCTTTTCATCCCTCTTTTACTCAACTAAGATGCATGAGGTTTCAAGAAGACCGATTAATCGGTTGGAAGAAGAAAAAGAAGAGGTAGAAGAAGATCAACATAGCTCTTAAACAAAAATACCTCTTTAGCGAAAAACAATCGGTAGAAAACAAGTATTAGCATTGATTCTTCAAAGTTCTTGGATTAAACTTCAATTTCTTCTCAAAGGATGGAGGATTAATGGAGTAATGTAGAAGAAAAATTGAGAGAGTGAATGGGGTGAGGGGGCCGAAAATTTGGGGTCTAGGGTTGGGGTGTTCTCTTATTTATAGTGCTCAACAAGATCTTTAGGTAATTAGAATAGAATATTTGGTAAGATCTCATTCTCCCAATTGAATAAATAAATAAAATAATATTGTGAAGTAGGGAAGAAGAATTAACAAAAATAGAAGATGGCAATATCTCCTAATTTTCGAAAATTAGGCTAGGTAATTAGCCATGGTTTTGTTTTTGTATATTTTCCAAGTAGAATAAAATATCATGGAGCAAAATAAAAATAAGGAAAATCCTCCATGAGGCAAGACAAGGGGTGATTTCTAGCCTTTTAAATAAGGCATGGATTTTTGAATATTGACTAAAATAAAGTAAGGCAAGATCTCTTGAAGTATGGAAAGATTTGGTAGAATAATTAAATTCTAGGTATGGAAGGAAATCAAGTAAGGAATCAAATAAAATAAAACAATTCCTTCCTTCCCAAATATAGTGATTTTCAAAAATCACTAGAAAAATAAGGGGGCTCGATTTTTACATCTCTAAACAAGGAAATAATTAGCTCTTGGAATTTAATTTGGATAATTATCCCAAGGATTAAATAAATTCCGGAAAAATAGAATTCCTTCTCCAAAAGGCCAAGGGGTCGAAAATTATAAGAATTAGGGTGGCAAGTATTTATGGAAATTTTCTCTAATATTCTCACTCACCCATAGACAATTAAATTGCCACATAGTCTCATAACTTAATATATCACATGCCACATCATTTAATTAAATAGGTTTGACTTTTCAAACTTTCAACACAAACCCTAACTTAAATCGACCATATCAACTCATGAAATAAAAGCATTCTCGATGCCACGTCATCAACAATTAATTCTAGGGCTCAAAATTTAGGGTTCTAAAATCCGGGATGTTACACTTATAGTGTATTGTTTTTCATTTCAGTGAAGTATATTGAGCATTTAGTGAACTACAATAAGCTTACAGTGAAGTATATTGAGCATGGCTTATATTGTACTGATTTTATTCATTTTAGTGAAGTATATTGAGCATTTAGTGAACTACAATATTTGCTTACAGTGAAGTGTATTGAGCATGCTTGTATTGCTTTGTTTTAGAGTGAAGTATTCAAGTGTTAGAGTGAAGTGTCTATCATCTATGCTTGTAGTGCTTTGTTTTTCCATTTCAGTGAAGTAAAATATGGTTAGAGTGAAGTATTCCAGTTTCTTCATCTATACTTGTAGTGCTTTGTTTTTCCATTCCAGTGAAGTAAAACATGGTTAGAGTGAAGTTTTCCAGTTTTAGGGTGAAGTGTCTGTCATCTATGCTTGTAGTGCTTTGTTTTTCCATTCCAGTGAAGTAAAACATGGTTAGAGTGAAGTATTCCAGTGTTAGAGTGAAGTCTCTATCATCTATGCTTGTAGTGCTTTGTTTTTCCATTTCAGTGAAGTAAAATACGGTTAGAGTGAAGTATTCCAGTGTTAGAGTGAGGTGTCTGTCATCTATGCTTGTAGTGCTTTGTTTTTCCATTTCAGTGAAGTAAAACAAGGTTAGAGTGAAGTATTCCAGTGTTAGAGTAAAGTAAAACATATGATAACCCATATTTAATGAATATTAATTTATTGTTAAAAGTTTTTATTTTCTCAAAAATTAAAATATTTCTATTTAAATGGTGTGAAAGTTGGAAAATAAAATCAGCTTAATTGTACGTACAAATTTGACTATAGGGGTACGTTAGAATGATATTTATACACTATAAGATGATATTTCTTCAGTATGCATAAAATGATATTATGTTCTGTAAAATGATATATTTCGTACATAGAATGATAGGTTATTAGATTATCACCATAAATATGGGTTATCATATGATCACATCCCTATGATCATATAGCCAAAAATTTGGGGCCAACCAAACATATGGGTCATCATATTCACACAATAATACAAGATAATGATATCTAAGATGAGTAATTACAATGGCGCCAATCAAGGTTGTTGTAGAAGAGTGTGGCACGCTATAGACCTGCTTATCGACCACCTAGCTAACTATAGAGCGATCCTAATTGCATAGAAGGATCTAGCATGTAGGGGCCATTCAATATCCTCACATATGAATAAATCATTTATTATAAAATTTAATAATTTTTATTTTTTTTTATAAAATGTCCCTCCTAAACTCTTAAATTTATCCTATTTAATATTTTTGTGTGTTTCGGTATAAATTCCCGGCTTCGTGCTTATCTGACCACATGATGAAGGCCAATCCAGTCCAGTCGTGTCATATGGCACTTATGGTTGCTGAGTTTTAATTTTTTTCCTTGCACTTTGTGATTTTTAATGCTTTTAATTTAATTATTATTATTTTTTTATCAAAGAGTTTTTAGTGGCAAAAAATGAATTTTGATAATATAAAAAAATACATTTACCAGCGTAAAAAATGAGTTTAAGGCTAACTCCAACATGTCTCATTTAATAAATTTAGCACACTTCTCCTCTTTTGTAATTTTAATTAAGTGATGGTTTTTTCACTTTATGCAATTTCTTATTTTCATTTAAAATTATTAATATTAGATTGGGCCATGGTAAATTAAACATCAATTATGGAACACTAAATCTCATCTATATAATACAAGCCTAACCCTATTTCTGATGAACATATCAAGATATTTTCAGTGTACTCTCTAATCATATTACTCCCTCCATCCCACAAAAGATGTCACACTTTCCTTTTTAGTTTGTCCCACTAAAGATGTCACATTTCTCTTCTTGGAAAGAGTTCTCTCTCACATGAATATAAAAATTATATTTTCTCTCTCCATTTAACACACAAATTAAAATCTCCTAAAATCTCGTGTCGTCCCACAAGTGTGACATCTTTTGTGGGATGGATGGAGTATTAATTTCAGTTGACTTTCTAATCGAATGCATCTACATTCTACAAAACACCCTTTGCCATTTGCTTCTCCTCACACATTAGTCTCTCCAAACCAAAAATGGTTTACTTCTCACATTTAATGGTTGTGCTAATCTCCACATCTCTCTTCATCTTCTTCCTCCGCAAATGGAGCCGCAGTCATTCTCCAGAGCCCCGGAAACGCCTGCCTCCGTCTCCACCGAAGCTCCCGTTAATAGGAAACCTCCACCAGCTGGCCCCCCACAGATCCCTCCAGTCACTCTCCCGCCGCCACGGCCCCCTCATGCAGCTCCACTTTGGCAAAGTCCCTGTTCTTATTGCCTCCTTGGCTGAGGCTGCGCGTGAGATCTTGAAAAACCAGGACCTGATCTTCTTAAACACGCCCCAACTCAGCATCGCGAGCCGGCTGTTCTACAACAACCGGGATGTGGTGTTCGCACCGTATGGAGAGTACTGGCGGCAGAACCGCAGCATATGTGTGCTTCATCTGCTTAGCAGCAAAAGGGTTGAGTCTTATCGCCGCGTAAGGGAGGAAGAGACTTCGCTCATGGTGGACAAGATAAGAAGGTTGTGTGTTTCTTCGAAGCCCGTGAACTTAGCGACGTCATTTATGCTATGACGAACGACGTGATTTCTAGGGTGGCTCTGGGAAAGAAGTACAGTTCAGAGAGTGATTTCAAGGAGACGTTTGCTGAGTTTGGGGAGCTGGTGGGGATTTTACCTTTGTGGGAGTACATTCCTTGCCTGAGATGGATGAGAAGGTTTGATGGTTTGGATAAGAGAGTAGACAGAGCTGCTGAGAAGATGGATAGGTTTTTGGAGGTTGTGATTGAAGAACATAGAGTTAGGGAGAGGGGAGAGGGAGATGGTGGAGCTGGATTTTGTGGACGTATTGCTTGATTTTCAGAGAGAGAATGCAAGTCTCACCCGTATTGAAGATGACACTATCAAAGCTATCGTTTTGGTATGAATACTTTTCTTTTACAATATGTATGTAAATACTCGTGTGTTTTCTTATAGCAATGTTTTGGTATGTTCTTATCATGCTGCCCCTGTTTGGTTGAATATTTTTATTGCAGGATATGTTTAGTGCTGGAACTGATACTACATTTATAGCTCTTGAGTGGGCGATGACGGAGCTCATACGAAATCCAGAAGCCATGAAAACTTTGCAAAATGAAGTGAGAGAAGTAGCCGGAAGTAAGGACGAAATTGATGAGCAAGACTTGGAGAAAATGCCTTATCTAAAAGTAGTGTTGAAGGAGAGTCTAAGATTGCATTCGCCGATCCCATTGTTGGTCCATCGTGAATCAACTCAAGACACAATAGTATTGGGCTATGATGTCGCATTTGGTACGCGTGTGATGATTAATGTTTGGGCGATTTCTAGGGATCCTTCATTGTGGATATATCTTGAGGAATTTCGCCACAGAGATTCCTTGGAATGGGCATAGACTTTAGAGGTCTGCATTTTGAGTTGACTCCATTTGGGGCAGGCAGGAGGGGTTGCCCGGGTATTACATTCGCGGAGGTGGTGGATGAGCTTGCCTTAGCCAAGTTGGTACACAAGTTCGATTTTAGATTGTCTAATGGACCGAAAATGAAGGAGTTAGATGCAAGTGAATCTAGTGGAATCACAATCCATAAAAAGTGTCCTTTGATTGTTGTAGCAAATCCACATGATTGTTAGGTACTTCCATTTTAATGTGATTATAATCTTTTGTGTATATATATTAGATTATATAGCACCAGTGTTGAAAAAATAAGACTGGATTTCGACTGCGAATCAACATGTTGTAGGATCCAATTTGAACATAAAATCCGTCTAATAATTGAGCCATCAGTAAGATTAATGCATTCATGTATATAGTTTTGAACTAATGTGTTGTTTTTGTTCAATATTACTGTAATTTTGTGTTAAACATTTGCAATTGTAAATATATTAATACGATTTTATATAAGGCTTGGATACTATGACTTCTTGCTCTTTTATAGTACAAATAGTTCATGAAGACGTAGAATATATTTTGGTGGTCTTAATGAAGGAGTGATTTGTAGTACTGGAATATGAAGCAGATGCCAAGCTAGAATATCATTTTGGACTACAAAAAGACATAGAAAAAAATTATCTAGGGCAAAAACTAAAAGACATCGAAAATTTTGATATTTTAAATAGGGACATTTATTGAATACACTAAATATATTTTCTTATCGGTTTATTTTTTATGATAAATTTACAAATACATCTTAATTAATGAATATTAATTTCCTGTTAAGATTTTTTATTATCTCAAAAGTTGTAACATTTATATTTAATTGGTGTGAAAGTTGGAAAATAAAATGAGCTTAATTGTACGAACAAATTTGACTATAGTGGGAATAGCCAAAAATATTGGGCGAACCAAACATATGGGTCACCATATTCACACAAGAATACATGATAATGATATCTAAGACGAGTAATTACAACGGCCCCAAACAATGCCGTTGTAGAATAGTGAGGCAGGCTACAAGGCCTGCTTATCGACCACCTAGCTAACTGTAGAGCGATCCTAACTGCATGGACGAATCTAGCATGTAGGGGCCATTCAATATGCCCACATATGAATAAATCATTTATTATAAAATTTAATAACTTTTATTTTTTATAAAATGTCCCTCCTAAACTCCAAAATTTTTCCTGTGTAATATTTTTGTTCGTCTCGGAATAAATTCCTGACTTCGTTCTTACCTGACCACATGATGAAGGCCAATCCAGACGTGCCATGTGACACTTATCGTTGCTGAATTTTTATTTGTTTCCTTGTACTTTGTGTGTTTTAATGTTTCCAACTTAATTATTATTTTTATTTTTTCTCAAAGAGTTGTTAGTGTCAAAAATGGAATTCCGAAAATATTAGAAAAAAACACATTTACCCTCGTAAAAAATGAGTTTGACTAACTCCAACATGTCTCATTGAAGAAATTCAGCATACTTCTCTTTTGTAGTTTTAATTAAGTGATGGTTTTTTTTCTTTATGCAATTTCTTATCTTAATTTAAAATTATTAATTTTAGATTGGGCCATGCATAGTAAATTAAACATCAATTATGGAACACTGAATCTCATCTATATAATACAAGCCTAACCCTATTTCTGAAAATATCAAGACATTTTCAGTGGACTTTGCAATCATATTATTATTGGTGATTTATTGAATTACGTAGGCCTCCATAGTATCCACACAAGCAAAAAAAGTATGGTTTCATCTCACATTTAATAGTTCCGGAGAGAGGAATTTCCTTAAAATTATAGCGGAGTTTGAAGAGCTGTTGGGGGTTTTACCTTTGTGGGAGTACATTCCATGGCTGCGATGGATGAGAAGGTTCGACGGTGTGGATGAGAGAGAGGATTGCGAGAGTGGTTAAGGAGATTGATGATTTTCTTGATGTTGTGATTCATGAGCATAGTGTTAGAGAGAGAAGAGAACGCTAGTCACTCCCCTGTTGAAGATGACACAATCAAAGCTATTGTCTTGGTAACAATACTTCTCGTATAAAGGGCATCCACAATGGGTCGGACTAAAGTCCGCCCTATGCTCCGCCACATCATCATTTTATCCTCCTACCCTTCCACCTGCAGTGGGGCGCCCTAAAATCCGCCCTACCGTTTTAACTCCTATTTTGTATTTTTATTATTTTTATTTTTTATGTTTGCAAACATATCAATTAGCAAGAATAAATATTAAAACACCACAAATTAAAGGCAAAACCTATTGTCAATATTTATTTTTTATTTTTGATGCTTGTAAAAATGGAAAATCGTCGGAATTCATTATTGAATTTAGAGAGAAATTGAGATGGAGAAGAGAGTAGAGTGAAAGGTGTGAAATTAAGTAAAAACATTAGTGATATATATAGAAGAAAATACAAAAAAATAAAAAAAAAATGAAAAATGTGTGCATAGTCCAGACTATCCTCCTTACCCCCTGCAATGGGGCAGATGATAGGCCGAAGGATGCAAAAATGTGTGCATTGTTCGCGGACGATGCATAGGGCGCGGAGGATGAAGGGCGCATCGTCCGGGCTGCTGGTGATACGATTAAATCTTCCAATATATCTCCCATATCTCTATTATTATATTATTGTATCTTTTCTATATCTCTTATGATTATTTTCTTGGTCACTAAGTTAGGGTATTAGGCTATTAGTATTATAAATAGGAGTCTTTGTTATCTTTTGAATATTCAATGAAGAAATATGAAATTATCTTTTTACCTTTTAACGTTTTGCAATCTTAATTCTTGGTTTGATCGACCGGCAAAGCTCCGGCAACTGCCTTTTATCGGGTTAAGGGAACTTCACCCATAACAATTGGTGCTTCCATTTTCGAACTCATGGCTAAAGTCAATCTTCCTTCATGGTCTTCGGAGATATCGCAAGCATATGAAGGCTTGCAATTGACTTCAACAGCAGCAACATGGGAGAATATTCTCGCTAGGTTGGCCAGAATCGAGTCCCGATTGCTTGAGCATGAGCGCAGGGTAGCAGCAACGCTCCCTCCGTTGCAACCCGAACCTGATCCACCCGACCAAACCCAGCGGTACACCTCAGCACAGCCACCTTACCCGCCCTACCAGCCACCATATCAGCCTGACAGATATCCGCCACATAACAACCCTTGGAGCTTGCCTGACGTTGTTGATGTTTCAACCAATTCAGCACCGCCGACGCCGCCTGTGCCGATTCCGGAGTCATACCACCGTTATATCCAACCTGCTGCAGCTACTGTCTGGCAACCACCACATCTTCGTTCACCATATTCTTGGGCCGATATGCCACCACAACACATCCAGTACTCAGGCCCGGCATATGCAGCCTCGACAATTGCCCCGACAACGACAACTCAAGGTCGTTCCTGCCAAAAATATCCCGTTGATGTGCAGCAACCGCTGATCCGTCCTACAAGTCCCTACTGCTCGAAACTCACGCCGTTGGCCGTCACTACTGTCCTGATACCACCACCGCCACCGCTGACTCACGGCTCTTCAACAGCGCAGCTGCTGGCTGTTGCCCCGCCGCCACCATCACCTGCTTTCTTCTTGCCGTGTAGCCCCGATAGGATTCATACCCTATCAATCATTCCCGCAGATGCTGCCCCATCTCAGGTAGACGATTCCCAACAGCCCTCGCTCCTCCATCTCCCGCGCTCAATGAAAGAGCACAGGCCTAAGACTTGTGAAGTTCAGGTTCAAGAAAGTGACGGTGTTAACATACACTACAAGGGAATGCTTACTGATGGAACAATTTTCAATCCCACTTTTGAACGGGGGGATCCAATTGATATCAAATTTGGTAGTGGACAAGTAATCAAACGATGGCTACTAGTATTGGGGATGTGCTTGGGTGAGAAAAGAAAGTTGAAAATCCCTTCCGAATGCAATTTTGGCGAGCATGTGTTTGATCCTGGAGGATCCCTCGTCGTTGCTTCGTGGTTTTCACCTTGAGGACAAGGTGGATTTCAACCATGGGGGAGTTGATACGATTAAATCTTCCAATATATCTCCCATATCTCTATTATTATATTATCGTATCTTTTCTATATCTCTTATGATTATTTTCTTGGTCACTAAGTTAGGGTATTAGGCTATTAGTATTATAAATAGGAGTCTTTGTTATCTTTTGAATATTCAATGAAGAAATATGAAATTATCTTTTTACCTTTTATCGTTTTGCAATCTTAATTCTTGGTTTGATCGACCGGCAAAGCTTCGGCGACTGCCTTTTATCGGGTTAAGGGAACTTCACCCTTAACAGCTGGGGATTGAAGCCCCTTGAACAGCGGAAGTCATGCATTCACAAATAAATCAAACATATGGATCTATTTGACAGATTATGGGATCAATTTATCACATATTAAACAATCAATTGCATGCTAGAACACACATAAATCATGTTTTAAGGAATTAAACCCTAATTCATGATATTCTACGGATTAGGGTTACCGATCTGATTCTCCAAAGATTCGACGATTGCTTGCTCCTTCTCCACATGAAGATCTTCGTACTCGACCACAAATCTTCTAATCTGTATCCCGAACTCAGATAATGACCTTTGGGTGGGCAAAGCTTGTCAGAATCGAAAAGGGCTTGATTAGAAAGAAGACAGAACTTCAGTTCTATGAAGAACTGAGAAAACCGTTCACTCCAGAGAGCGGAGAACGAAATTTATGTGTTTAAAACTCATTAAATCTCCTTTCTAATCTCCTTTTATATTGAGTTATGATGGGCCAGATTATGGATCCATGGAGGTTGGACTTGGGCCAAACCTGTTGGTCTTTTACAAATTAAATTGAGCCCCAATTTAATATAAGCCCAAACAGAATATTATTATCATCCACTATAGTATAATAATATTGACTGCCCGTCCAATCCCAAATTACGAGTAATCTGGGCTTTACCTCTTTAATTTATTATTTCCCGTGTTTAAGATATAAATATACATTAATTAATTTAAGTCTGCTATTTGACTTTAATTAATTAATATCTTTTTCCAAGAGTTGTCTAGTTCAAAGTCTTTATTTATTATTCTGGAATAAATTCCAACCGGCCGGGTTTCTGAATAATAAAACCTTTTTCGAACACCTCTTGAGGATATTATCAAACTGGACCCACCCAGCACACGATTCATTGCAATAACAATACTAGCACCTCTAGACATTGATCACCACTACCCAAGATATCAGGATTCTTGGATTGCGAAAAATCTGCACCATTTGATAAATTAAAGTAGTGCATAATCAGTATCGTATGCTCAATGTTATGTCAACAATGATTAAGAAATAACAATCACCGAGACCTCATCTTTCGGTAAATAGCAAGAAAGACTTATCTCAACTGTTAGATCCTTCAGTGCTATACCACACCAGTGTCATTTATTTCCTAAGGTAAGGAAACATGCGGACTGACACTGCAACCTTTCACGGTAGGGAGCCAAAGCCTATCTAGGTTGTGAAATTCTATTTATCTTCTACAAAGAACCGACTGCGTCACTTTCTGTGAACGTCGTTCACGACCAGTCTACTATGTAGAAGAATTAGACTTATTTGTTTCTTATACATTTAAATGTTTGAGAAACATCTTATAAATGCACAAGCAAACATCAATGCGATAAAATTACTACTTCTCGCCTTGGGTTAAAAGTGGATTGTAGAATTTATTGTATCCAAGCAATTCTATCCGTGCAACATGCTCGAAATATGCTTTTCAGTATACCAATCCTAACACGGACCCTGCAATGGCGGATGATACGGCTGAGGATGCATCGTCCAGGCTATCCTCCGCCCCATTGTGGATGCTTTAACTTGATAAAGAGAGAAAATATTTAGCGTGATTTATGTTAATTAATTAGTAAGAGTTTAGAGTTAAAGTAAATTTGGAAGTTACAATATCATGCAGGAACTGATACTATATTTATAGGATATGTTAACTGCCGGAACTAATACTATATTTATAGTTCTTGAGTGAGCGGTCATAGATATCATAAGAAATCTGTCAACTATAAAAACTTTGCAAAATGAAGTGAGAAAAATAGTCAAAAGCAAGGACGAAATTGATGAGCAAGACTTAGGAGAAAATGCCTTATTTAAAGGCTGTATTGAAGGAGAGTCAAAGATTGCATACACTAGTCCCGTTGCTAGTCCCTCGTGAATTAACTCAAGACACAAAAGTATTGGGCTACGATGTCGTATCTAGTACGCGTGTGATGATCAATGTTCGAGCGATTTCTCGGGACCCATCATTATGGGAAAAACCAGAGGAATTTCATCCGAAGAGGTTCCTTGAGTCGAGCATAGACTTAAGAGATATGCATTTTGAGCTAATCCCGTTTGGGGAAGACCGAAGAGGATGCCCCGGTGTTACGTTCGCGATGGCAGTGGTTGAGCTAGAACTAGCCAAGTTGGTTCACAAGTTTGATTTCAGATTGCCCAATGGAGCGAATATGGAAGAGTTAGATGTGAATGGATCTAATGATGGATTCACAATCCATAGAAAGGGTCATTTGCATGTTGTAGCTACTCCACATGCTTGTTAGGTTATTTTGTTTATTGCGAACATATAATCTCATACACATATAGTGACTGTTCGGTTTGCAAGATTATATTCACTCCATTCCCCAAATACTGTATCACTTTGATCCGGCACGGGTTTTAAGAAATGCAATGAAAAGTGAGTTGAAAAAGTTAGTGGAATGTGAGTCCTACTATTATATATTACTCACTCTGTCCTGCCCTAAGCGAGACGTTTCTATTTTGGCACAAGAATTTAGGTAGTGGTGTTTAGTGAATTACATTATTGATAGTAAAGTAAGAGAGAAAGTAAAGTAAGAAAGAGAAAGGGAGAAAAAGTAAGAGATAGTTTAAAGTAAGAAAGAGAAAGAAAGAATACTAAGATAGAGGATAAAGTAGGAGAGATGAGAGGATAAAGTAGGTGAGATGAGTGAGTTGATTGTTGCCAAAAAAGGAATACGTCTCACTTAGGCTAGGATGGACGGAGTAGTTTATACTCCCTTCGTTCCATTAAATATGCAACATTTGGGAATCAGCACGGGTTTTTATGTAGTGTTGTTTTGTGAGTCATTGAAGAGAGAGTAAAGTAAGAGAGATGAAAAAGTAGAGATAGAGATGTTTCCATTTTAGGAAACATTTCATTATTAATAGGACAAACTAAAAAGGAAAACATTCCAATTCTAATGGGATAGAGGGAACATTAAAATGTGAGTAGAAATGAGTTAGTGGAATATGAGGTCGACTACCAATAATGGTAAAAAGTGAAATGGGATTTTGTGGGACGGACGGAAATGGCAAAATTCGACACACTTTCAAAGATAGAGGGAGTATCTTATAATTAAATATGAATTGTGTTGGTTCATGAGATTGAATCTCATGACTTAATCCTAGATGGATAATCACGTGATAATTATAGTCACCCCCTCTAACTAAAATAATCAACAGCTCAATTTTAGACTACATTTCATGATTATTTTATCTAACGAACCGAACAGCCAAGTACAGGATTATGCAGTACCAATGTCTAAAAATCATACTGGAGTTCAACTACAGATCACATCCAACTACGGATTTATGAAGTTTTGATGTAAAATGTTGTTTTGTGCTCAATACTCTCTCCGTTCCATGGTAGTGGAAGAATTTCTTTTTAGGACGAAAATTAAGAAAATATGTGTAATGTATTAAATAAAAATAATAATATAGTAGAAGAGAGGAAAAAGTAAAGAAAATAATGTAAGAGAGGGGGACAGTAAGTGAGAAGAAATATGTTGACTTTTATTTAAAAAGAAATGTGTTGACTTTTATTTAAAAGGAAATGACTTCACTACTATAGATAGTACTAAAATGGCCAAATGACACCACTACTATGGAACGGAGGGAGTATTATGTAACTGTGTGTATAACACGTGCAATTATCAATATATTTATCTAAAGGCTCGGATACTATATGACTTATAGCTCTTTTATATAAATAGTTCATGAATACGTAGAATATATATATTTGGGCTCTCAATTATTTCAGGGACATGAAATGACGGCTTCAGCCTTCAATCACCACATGCATAAGTTGGCCTTAGTTAAGAAGTGAGTTACGAAGATCCCTTTCCCGAACTAAAGTGTTCGTATACATCCCAAACTACACTTTTAACTTACATAACTAAATACATGTGGGTTTATGAATTTAAGAAAAAGGAATTATGGATGCTATTAAAATTACACAAGTATGGGCCTAGAGCTTAAGAAACTATATTGCTATATTGCTTGCACTTTGAGCCTCTTTCTCCCAAGCCCAAATCACGGCCTGTTCCGAACAGCCCGTCGGGCCCAGGGCAGCGAGCCCATGCCTCTGATAGCAATGTGGCAGCCAAGTCACATTTTCCTCCAGCAAGATAAAATAAGTGTTAGTTGCTAGGAATTAGGGAAACTACCTTTAGGAGAAAAGGAACAACCCGTCTTTAGCAAAAAGAGACCAAAAACCCACCAAGAAAGGTAAGTCAAAACCTGCAAATCCTCCACACTATGGTAGCACCAACATTCTTGCTTATGTACCAGCCACAATCAAACAATGAGAGTTAATGGCTAAGTACTAGGTGATCATATGGGAACAAGATAAATTTATTGTCAAGTACCTAGTACCACAAATTGTTAGAATAATTGAATGAACAATTACATAAAGCTCCCTATGATGATTAACCGAGAACGATGGAGAAGGAGCATAAACTGTAGAGCGGAAGCGTACCTTGATTCATAATGAATTGAACGGCAGAATTGCTTTGCAGCGGCTATGGATCTTCCAAACGATCAGAGACATTCTTTGCAATAGTCTGCCGAGAGAATACAGAGATATTTAATGTTCTTCTGACGTCTGGGGACCATAACCCTAGCTTATATTTATATTAAATATAAACCCCTTTATTTTCTATTCGGTCCCTCATCAAATAGAAAATCACTTTATGGTATCTACACTTATTTCCATAACAATTAAATACACTTTAGCCCAAACTTTAATCTTTATTGGATCACTTTAATTGGGCAACTAAAAGATAGCCATACACATTAAATTAGTCATGTGGAAGCCCAAATTTCTAACAATCTCCCACTTGGGCAACACAAGACACCAAATAAATGTGTACAAACCGAATGAGCGCTCAAAAGTGCCATCACATAGTGTATTTCCGGGCAATCTTATTATCAACCATATCGACATAGGACTAAAGGGGCAGTCACCATATTTTTTCATGATTAAACCCATCAGTAATCACATATGCAAATATAATCAACAACATATCAATTATGGAGTGTAGCATGGAAATTTCATGCAAGGTGATCATACATGTCTATTTCCAACTGGTCCTCCCAAAGTGAGATCAAACCAAAAAATAATGGACAAAACATAATACTTTATTTCTGCAGAGAATAACATGAGTTTTATAACTACATGTTTAAAACACAATATAAAGCAATAACCAAAACTACTCTCAATGAACGGAAGTATCCTTAAACAACATAACACCCATTTGGGCTACATGCCCATGAAAGACCTTGGGTGAGAGTCCCTTAATGATTGGATTTGTAATCATCAAATCCATTCCCTTATGCTCTATATGTATTTGTCCATTCCGAACCCTTTATTTAACAACCAGGAAGCTCCTGTTGTTTTCGAATATAATACTGCAGAGTTATTGTCATAACATAACTTAAGTGGTCTTTCAATACCTTATAATATGCAACCTAGTGACAAAATTTCACAATCATATTCATTAACTAGATGCCCCAAAACTAGTTACGAATTCTGTTGTCATGGCAGAAGTAGCTACAAGTGTTTGCTCAACACTTCTCCACAAAATGGCTCTACAGCCAACAGACACACGTAACCAAAAATGGATCATTTACTGATAAAATCAGAATCAAAATGCCTAAAGATCTCTCCAAATGATCTGATTTTCTGTATGCGAGCATGTAATGCTTAGTTCTCTATAAATATCTCATAACCCGTTTTGCTGCTTCCTAATGATCCATATTGGGTTATTGAAATATCTGCCCAAAATATAAACAATTAAAACCAAATTGGGTCTGATACACACTTGAGCACACATTAGACTCCCAATCACCGAAGCATATGAAAGCTTCTGCATTTTCTAAATCTCAAGATTTATCTTATGGCACTGAATGAGACTAGGTTTGTCTCCTTTAGTCATAGGGATATTTTTTTACTTGCAGTTATGCATCTCAAATACTTTAGGCACCTTTTCACTATATCCCTTCTGTGACAATCGAAAATTATTTCATTCGATTCCAAATACAAAAGAAGCTTCCTCAAGATCTTTCACCTCAAATTTCTTCGAGAGTAATTCTTGGTGTTGTGCAATATTCCTTATCATTAATTGCAATCAATATGTCATCCGATATGCAATACCAACAAATTGCATTTGCTCCCACTGAACTTGTGATACACACAACCATCAATAGCATTCTTTCTGAATCCAAATGAAAGAACTACTTCATAAAATTTGTGGTACCATTGACGAGAGTCTTAATTGAGGATGTTGAGTTTGACTTTAAATGATATCATCCGCATGAGATTGAATGTTTACAACAATATCATCTTGAGGTTCTTAATATGCTTCTTCTTCAATGATAGTAATTGATACCTGATCATTGTCAAAAGCAGTAGTAGGTGTCTATACATACTCCTCCTCAAAAGTAATGTTCCTTAACACATTCTTCCCCCCAAACTCAACATCCTCAAGGAATACTATATTTCTCGTCCCAAAAATTAGATCCTTTTGTGGGATCATATAATTGAAAAACCCCTAAATTTTTCTAGAAGACCAAAGTGAGAATATATGCATGAATCCGACAAGGAAGAATGATAAATCATACTCCTTCACATATCTTTAAGAGTTTTATTTCGTCTTTTAGCTACACCACTCATGCTAGGCGATCCCAGCATGGTGTACAAAACGACGATCTCACACTCTTCCAAATAGAAGGCAAAAGGTCTTTGACATTGTTCACATGTGCAGTCATTTCTGTCGTAGTATTCACCACCACGGTTAGATTTGACTTTCTTAATGCCTTTGTTGAGTTGAAGCTCAACATCAACCCTGAATATTTTGAACTTGTCTAAAGCCTTAGACTTTGAATAGATTAAATGTAGGTGCCTAGAACAAGAATATTCATTTGTGAATGATATAAAATATTGTTGATCATTCCAAGAAACCGAAGTGAATGAACCACAAATGTCCGTATATATCAATTCTAAAATGTATAGCTCTATTGGCACCTAATTTCTTAAGTTTGGTCTGCTTTCCTTAGATACATTAAACACACAAATCAAGTTCTGAAAAGATAAGTGTATTCAATACAACATATGACACAAGTCTCACAATCCTTTATTTTGAGATATAACCAAAACACTTGTGTCATAAATTAACCAAATTCTAATTATTTAATTTGCTTAGTCCCTTTTGATTCAACATGTAAAGCTTCTGAATATGAAGTAACATAATTGAGCATACAAAGATTGTTATATGCACTTAAGGAAACAGTGCCCACAATACTAGAATTATTTGAAGGAAGAGCTTTACTATTTCTGAATGAACAAGAGAAACCAAATTTGTCCAAAGCAGAAATAGAAACCAAATTTTGTCTAAAAGACAGTACAATAAAATATCCTTCAAAGACAGAATAATTCCAGTCTTTAATAACAATCTATAATGCCCAATATTCTCTACTTCCACCGATTTGTCATGTTCCACATAGATGTATCTTTCACCATCAATTGACTTTCGGTAGCTCAGACAGCCTTGCACTGATAACCTTATGTGAGTAGTAGCACTAGAATCTACCCACTAAATATCATTAGAGACTAAATCCAAATTAACTTTAGAACAGACCAAAACAAGAATTGTAACTTTCTTTGCACGTCATGCGCGATATTTACAATTCTTCTTTTTATAACCATGTTTATCACAAAAGAAACAACTATCATTATCTTTATATTGTTTCTTTTGTGATCAACCCTTATCCATAGTAGCATTCTCAATACACTCTCTTAATGCCCTTTTACTTTATTTCTTGAGATACTGACAAGATGTGCAACATCAAATGCACAAGCAAGTCTTTAAAGTTCAAGCTTTAGTGAAGCAACGTGAGACATTTGCATAATGTGCTCCCTTATGTTGCCCTTGCCCTTATACTTTATTGAGATCAAGCATGCTTGTCTTAACCTTATCGTTTTTCGCAAAACGTTCCTTAATTTTGGCAAGGTATTCACTTGGCCGTAGTGATATACTTTGAGGGAGTGCCTCGAAAGGCTTCTGGATGCTACACCTAATGATCAGTAGACTTACACGATTAGAGTATTCCCACTTCTCATAGTTTCTCCTTTGATAAGAAGCACTATAGTCCGTAGGAGAAGTAGGTTACTCAATCCTCAGCGCGTAATCTAGATCCATGCAACCCAGATCAATCAAAATACAATCTTTGCAATCCCTAATATTTGACCCATTCAACACTAACATATTGTTCATGTTGGAAGAAACTGCAAAAGCAGACATCATAATTGAATAGAGAACAAAACCAAATTAATTGTCATGCTCACATCATAAAATTCAAATAAAATGGTAGCATCTCGAGGTACTGGCACAACATTCAAATCAAGTCTGTGGACAGTAATATGAATTTGCAAGTGGTAACCTTTTGTAGTAATCAAACGCTGACAATAAGATCATGTCAAGCAATGTCCACCTGTGGGCATCACATTTACTCACACGAAAATTGGAAAATCATCACGTATTTATCACCACAGGTATGTGTGTATCTCGTACCAAATATTAATCTTCCTGTGGGCCGACTAATATCCGCATTAAAAATATGCACACACTTACCGTCCTAACATTTGCAGTAAAGAAGTCTAGACAGGAGAGGTTACTGTTGCAACGTCTTATTTCGACTAATCTATTTGAACATTAGTAAACCATATCGAGGTACCGAGCACAATATTCACAATAAGTCCTTTGACAATAATGTGAATTTGTAAGTGGTATTCTCTTTATAATGATCAAACACTGACAATAAGATCATGTTAAGCAGTGTCCACCTGTGGGCATCACACATTACTTACATGAAAACTGAATAATTGTCACGTATTTATCACTAAAGGTTTGTATGTATCTCGTGCCAAATATTAATCTTACTGTGGGCCGACTAATATCCGCATTAAAATACACACATTAACAAAAGGAACATGAGATGCACCAAAATTATTGAATTTAAAATTTTAAAACTGAATATAAACGCTTGCAAGCAAGTCGTTGTTAACTGTCTGGAATATAGTGGCTAGCCAACGAGTCACTGGGACTCCATATAACTCCTGATGGCCCGCCCAATAACTCCCCAGCAAATCGCAAATTGTTGACTCCTAATGAGATTCCATATAATTTTTCCAAATCTGATTTTCACTAAAATCGACAAAATATCCGAATTTTGATGTTCCCCAAGATCATAACCAACAAACATAAACAGCTAACGGCCAAAAACAACATCAAAATAACCAAATAAATCCACAAAATACTAAACTTAAAATTTATGGATTCACATTACAATCAAGAATATAAACCTTACTCACCCACCATAAATTTACATTTGCAAAATTTTACAGAGAGGCTGAATCAACCAAACATGTAACCATGAATTTACAATTCACAATTAAGATACTCAATTCATCAACAGAAAACAATTGTAGGTAAACCACAATCCAAAATTTAATTTACGAGATGTGGTACAGAATACAAACTTAAATTGATATCTATATAAAAGTAACTTTGCTTACAAAAAGAAACGAAATGCCATAACAAAACATTCATCACACCATCTCGATAATCACGCATAAAACATGAATTCAAAAATCAATTCATCTGTTCTATATAAGAATTATGAATTCTGAAAAGCAACTGTTTAATCATTGCTAAGAAAGCATACCATATATCGATAAAGAAATTTCCTTATTTAACCAACATGAATTCATTAATCAAAGGAAATTCAAGGCATACGCATAATCAACCAAATAATACTCACCGAAGAAACTTGAATTCAGTTCTAAATAATCAAGCAATATCCAGATATGCGTACGAAAGCGTTAATCCACAACATTGCACACTAAGATCGAACCAAATTATGAAACAAAAGGGCGATTCATCGCCTTCCACAAAAATTAATCACAACCCCTAATATCAAGAAATTTAATTTCTTGAAATCCAAATATAGATGAGAACAAGAAATCTTAATTCTCCTTTTCCAATTCTCAGATAATCATCAATAGAGTGGCTCTGATACCACTTGTTAAAATAATTGAATGAACAATTACATAAAGCTCTCTATGATGATTAACCGAGAACGATGGAGAAGGAGCATAAACTGTAGAGCGGAAGCACCTTGATTCATAATGAATTGAACGGCGGAATTGCTTTGCAGCGGCTATGGATCTTCCAAATGATCAGAGACATTTTTTGCAATAGTCTGCCGGGAGAATACGGAGATATTTAATGTTCTTCTGACGTCTGGGACCATAATCCTAGCTTATATTTATATTAAATATAAACCCCTTTATTTTTTATTCGGTCCCTCGTCAAATAGAAAATCACTTTATGGTATCTACACTTATTTCCATAATAATTAAATACACTTTAGCCCAAACTTTAATCTTTATTGAATTACTTTAATTGGGCAACTGAAAGATAGCTATACACGTTAAATTAGTAATGGGGAAGCCCAAATTTCTAACACAAATACCACCAAAAATCCTCAAGTAAAAGTGCTGCTGTGAGGACCAATTAAGGGGATGTGCAGCGGCATGAAAACAAAAGAGGATCAGCCCCATTTAATCCTCCCAAAGTACACCAAGTTGGCCTATAAAAACCCCATCATATGCATAAATTTCTCCCTTCCACACATATCAAAAATTCAGCAGCAAGTTTGAGAGTAAGTTTGAGAGCAAGTTGAGAGCTTGGAGTGGGGTTTTCGTTTCCTCTCCCTCCTCACTTCTCCCTTCATGCTAAGAACTCAAATCGCCTTTGCCTTGCCTTAATTAGTTTTACAATTCGGCACCGCTCCTTGCTGTTTGAGTGATGGTCGACGATCACCGGGACGCTGCTTCATCATTATCATTTCAGAGATTTCTTTCAAGTTGGGGCTGTCTTGTGTTTTAGGGATTTGATTTGGGATTTTGTGAAATCAGAAGAAGGAGAAAGGAGGAGCAAGGGATGGAGTGTCACGCCGCTGCTTCTCCTCCGGTCAAGGGATTTCTTCCCCAATTTGAGAAAAGAGAATGAGAGATGGGAATCGGGGATGTATGTTTTGGGCCTATCCTTTTTAATTGTTTTGGGGCCTCATTTTTTAAAAAAAGTGGGCTAAGGTTTTAATTAAATCTTGGGCTAAGGAACTTAAAAAAAAGTGGGCTAATATTTTCTTTTAATGATCTAAGGAGTTTGGGCCAATAATTAAAATAAAGTCTGTGCCTAATTAAATCATGAGCTTTCCTAAATTGCTCAATCAAATAATCAATCCTAAGTGACGGTTTGCTAATTAAAATCCGGAGATGATAAATTGAGTGAAAGAGATACATGGAAAGTAATAATTCCAAGGTAAACGAATAATTTCTTAAGCCTCCACAATAAATTAAATCTCCTGATTTAATTAATGTTGCAAGAATCCTAGGATTATTCTTGAGAGAGAAGCAAAATAATAAAATAAGCACGCACTTAGGATGCATTCACGTTTAAGTTCTTTTGACTTCATAAAGTCTAATTAAAATATTACCTTATTTTCTATAGGGACGTCTTCGCACGTCGTTTAAGACCAAGTCAATGATTTTCCCGAAAAAGACTTAAACTATCGAGGTGAGCATTTCTTTCAAAATGTGAACTTGCCTTTTAGTATGATTATGTGAAAATTATGCTATTTATGTTTTGTCATGCCTTTTATATTTTATGGATTACCTATCTGCTTGGCTATGCCAATTAGGTTTAATTGAATTCGGGTCCCAGTAGGGCCGCAAACCTTACTCGGACTAGTGTACACACATGAGGATCGTGTGCTAGCTTTCTAGTTGGCCGGTCGACCGTCGTGGAATGTGGCCACATTCCCGGTTTACATACGTTTTAGATATGGTATCTATGTTTACGATTGCGCAATCAATTTTATGAACAAAAGTAATTTTAGTGCCTCACACCTTTTAAGTTAAAACCCCGAGATCACTCAACTGGCTGACAAAATTGTACTAAAACTATGTTTCGGCAATGTGCCCACTTAGTATACCAAGTACTCAGCCTTGCATGTTTCTTTTCTAACGTGTAAGTTAAACGTGAACGAGCGAGAGATGGTGTTGAGCAAATGGTGATAATGAGTTAGCCTAAGAGGTCCAATACATATGACTTCATACGTGATGTATTGTCTTGAACACTTCCGCTGCAAATGTAATCTTGTTATCACTAGTAAGTGCGGTCGTGACACCGTCGTATCCACTGTAACCGCCGGAGCAGTCGTAGTCGTGGTGATCGCATCGGTTCGAACCGAAGAGCCTTCAATCGTCATGAGATCCAAATGAAAGCACCAAAATGTTACGAATTAAACCATAACAATAGCCAAGGCGAGATATTTTCCAGATAAAGGCCCGTTCACAGAGATAAATCCCCGTCGAGCAACCGAGATTCCCGCGCCAACAAGGGTTTGGCCGTAGATAACAAAACTTGGCGAAAAGTAATTGCGAGAAAATTAGGAAATTTCTGATATGTTGATTGATTGTATCAACACATAGAATCCCTATTTATATATCTAAGGACCCTAGTTTGGTTCGACTCGATCATACCGGGAAAGAACCGACAAGAAAACCCGGCACAGAGCTTATAATTACGCTCGACTCAAAATATAAAACAAATAAGTCCAAAATATAAATATCCATCAAAATAACAAAAATACTAAAACTAACGAGACACAAAGTCTCCAAACTTCACCGGCTGCATGGATTGCCGCTTCGGTCTTCCATCGCTTCTCGACTCCACTTCCGTCTAACCTCTTCGTCCCTTCTTTCTCCGCGCTCCCTCTGCAACGCTCTCTTCTCATCGGTAGTTTGGATCACAGGAGTGGCAGTCACCGTCGTTGGTGTTGTTGGGACAGCATGCGTATCATAAACCTCCATGAAGCCATTGCAAAATGAAGTGAGAGAAGTAGCCAGAGGCAAGGACGAAATCGATGAGCAAAACTTGGAGAAAATACCTTATCTAAAGGCAGTGTTGAAGGAGAGTCTAAAGCTGCATATACCGATCCCATTACTAATCCCTCATGAATCAACACAATACACAAATGTATTCGGCTACGACATCACATCTCGTACACGTGTGATGATCAATGCTTGGGCGATTTCTCATTGTGGAAAAATTCGGAGGAATTTCGTCCGGATAGGTTTCTTGAGACTAGCAAAGACTTTAGAGGTTTGCATTTTGAGTTGATTCCATTTGGGGCAGGCCGAAGGGGATGCCCTGGTGTACATTTGCGATGGTGGTTGATGAACTGGCACTAGCCAAGTAGGTGCACAAGTTCAATTTGGGATTTCTTAATGCAGTGAACATGGAGGAGTTAAATGTAAGCGAATCCCGTGGAATCACAATCCGTAAAAGGTGTCCTTTGCTTGTTGTAGCTGCTTGATACGAGCATATCTTCGGGAATATCCTCCATTTCTTATTATCCATTTAGTATTGATTTACCTTATCTTTTCTATAGTTTATTGATTCTCCATATCTTTTTGCTTAGGATATTATTAGATTTGATTTACTATATTTTGGTAGGATATTATTGTATCCCCACGTATTATAAATATGTGTAGGAGACCACATATTATGCATTCAAGAAATATCAAATCAATTTATCTTTTATCGTTCTTTTATCTTTTCTTCTTTATTTTTCCGCAAAGTTTCTTCCACCGCCAAACTGTTGGTGTGTGAGTTAGGTTGCTCCACGGAGGGCGTGTTCAAGTTTCTATATATGATAAGAAATAGGGGTAAATCTTGGTGTTATTGACTTATCATGTTTCAAGATTAATTTATGGGAAAGCCCGAGGTACAAACTAGGCCTGCAATACACATATCAATTCTCATCATTTTGGTAGTTTTTATTTCTGCATCGATTACTGTGTCGAGAAATGAATGCATAATTACCCACTCACCCCTTAAAAATTCAATTTCTTACCCAGTCATCTTCCCCACATGCATTTCGGATTTCCCCACCTGCAGATTTTCGTCTTCTTCCTCAATTCTTCCAAAAAGATGAAGCTGTAAAATTCCATGAGTGCAGGTTTTGTTCCCTCAAGTTCTGCAAATCTCAATCCCCAAGGGGACACATGAATCTCAAATCTGAGAAATCTTAAGCTCCCGGTGATACTGCCATCTCCGGCGAGCGGCGGGAGCCACCAGACACCTCTCCTCTCGCCACTCTCTCTACTCTTCTCTCTAACCCCCCCCCCCCCCGCCGGTTCCATCTCCCTCCCTGTTCTCAATTCCTCTCTTACATTGTCACCAATTCCAAAGAAACATTCGAAGGTTGTCACCACCTCTGCGCTCTCCTTGCAAAGCCCACGCCACCTCTGCCCCGCACGGCTTCGGCCGTTCCACACACGATCAGATTGATGAGACTATGAAGAACTTCTAAGAAGCCCAGATTGAAGAGGAAAAGTGTCTAATGTTGGGGTATTGATGAGACTGTGAAGAATTTCTAATAAGAAGCCCAGATTTCTTAATTCAGTGAATCTTCTTCTTCACCCACTTGCGTGTTCATGGACTAAAGCAATTACTAGGGTGGTGTTCGGTTGTCATGACTAATTATCATGAGACTATCCATCTAGGTTGTGTGATTATTTTAGTTGGAGGGGAGAGGCTATGACTAATAATCATGAGACTATCCATCTAGGATTAAGTTGTGTGGGTTAATCTTATGAACCAAACATGATACATATTTAATCATGAGATTTAATCTTGTGAACCGAACTCCCCCTAGGCGCATTTGAAAGGGCAATTTGAGTCAGTTAACAAATGAATGTTTAAAAATAAATAGAAAAAAAAATTAAGTAAGCAAAATATGGATCTATTTCTTGAACCTTGAACAAAAGATTAATTGTTCATTTCTGTGGGCCCCATGCAGTTAAATCGGATCCAGAATTGTATCTGTTTCTTGGGTTGGGATCCCTGCTGTGCAAAATGCCACAGCAGGTAGGGGATGTTGTGCACATCTCCACCTTTGAATAATTTTATATTATTTTTTTCATTTTAGCAACGGATGGTGTTGATGTGCACAACATCGCCTGCTGTAGCATTTTGCATAGCAGGAGATCCCAACTCCTGTTTCTTTCACTCCGAAGGACATGAACACGCCCTAAGGCTTGGATACTATGACTTCTAGCTCTTTTATAGTACAAATAGTTCATGAAGACGTAGAATATATTTTGGGGGTCTCAAGGAAGTTGTGATTTGTAGTACCGAAATGTGAAGCAGATGCCAAGCTAGAATATTATTTTGGATAAGAAAAAGACAGAGAAAAAAATTATCTCTGACAAAAACAAAAAGAAATAGAAAACTTTGATATTTTAAATAGGGACATTTATTGAATAGACTAAATATATTTTCTTATCAATTTATTTTTATGATAAATTTACATATACATCTCAATTAATGAAATCACTTTAATTGCAAGATGAGTAAAAATTTATTTATATTTCTATATAAATAATGTGAAAGTTGGAAAATAAAATCAGCTTAATTATACGAACGAATTTGACTATATGTTCGTATACCCAAAAATTTGGGGCCAGCCAAACATATGGGTCATCATATTCATACAAGAATACAAGATAATGATATCTAAGAAGAGTAATTACAACGGCGCCAAACAATGCCATTGTAGAAGAGTGAGGCAGGCTACAGGCCTGCATATTGACCACCTAGCTGACTGTAGAGTGATCCTAAATGCATGGACGTATCTAGCATGTAGGGGCCATTCAATATCTTCACATATGAATAAATCATTACTTTTCAAATTTAATAATTTTTATTTTTTCATAAAATGTCCCACCAAAACTCTTAAATTTTTCTCATGTAATATTTTTGTTTGTATCAGTATAAATTCCTGAACTCGTCCTTATCTGACCACATGATGAAGGCCAATCCAATCGTGCAATGTGGCACTTATGGTTGCTGAATTTTGATTTATTTCTTTGTAATTTGTGACCACCTAGCTAACTGTAGAGCGATCCTAATTGCATGGACTGATCTAGCATGTAGGGGCCATTCAATATCTTCACATATGAATAAATAATTTTATTATAAAATTCAATAATTTTTATTTTTTATAAAATGTCCCACCTAAACTCTTAAATTTTTCCCATGTAATATTTTTGTTTGTGTCGGAATAAATTCCTGGCTTCGTTCTTATCTGACCACATGATGAAGGCCAATCCAGTCGTGCCTTGTGGCATGGTTGTTGAATTTTGATTTCTTTCCTTGTACTTAGTGACCACCTAGCTAACTAACTATAGAGCGATCCTAACTGCATGGACGAATCTAGCATATAGGGGCCATTCAATATCCTCACATATGAATAAAACATTTAATATAAAATTTAATAATTTTTATTTTTTATAAAATGTCCCTGCTAAAATCTTAAATTTTACCCATGTAATATTTTTGTTTGTTCTCGGTATAAATTCCTGGCTTCGTTCTTATCTGACCAAATGATGAAGGCCAATCCAGTCGTGCCATGTGGCACTTATGGTTGTTGATTTTTGATATATTTCTTTGTACTTTGTGACCACCTACCTAACTGTAGAGCGATCCTAACTGCATGGACGGATCTAGCATGTAGGGGCCATTCAATATCCTCACATATGAATAATTCATTTATTATAAAATTTAATAATTTTTATTTTTTATAAAATGTCCCTCCTAAACTCTTAAATTTTTCCCATGTAGTATTTTTGTTTATCTTATTCCTGGCTTCGTGCTTACCTGACCACATGACGAAGGCCAATCAAGTCGTGCCATGTGGCAATGGTTGCTGAATTTTGATTTGTTTCGTTTTACTTTGTGACCACCTAGCTAACCATAGAGCGATCGTAACTCCATGGACGGATTTAGCATGTAGGAGCCACTCAATATCCTCACATATGAATAAATCATTTATTATAAATTTTAATCTTTTTTATTTTTTATAAAATGTCCCTTCTAAACTCTTAAATTTTTCCCATGTAGTATTTTTCTTTGTCTCAGTATAAATTCCTAACTTCGTCCTTACCTTACCACATGATGAAGGCCAATTCAGTTGTGTCATGTTGCACTTATGGGTGCTGAATTTTGATACGTTTACTTGTACTTTGTGACCACCTAGCTAACTATAGAGCGATCCTAACTGCATGGAGTGATCTAGCATGTAGGGGCCATTCAATATCCTCACATATGAATAAATCATTTTATTATAAAATTTAATAATTTTTATTTTTTAAAATTTCCCTCTTAAACTCTTAAATTTTTCCCATGTAATAGTTTTGTTTGTCTCGGAATAAATTCCTGGCTTCGTTCTTACCTGACCACATGATGAAGGCCAATCTAGTCGTGCCATGTGGCACTTATGGTTGTTGAATTTTTATTTGTTAACTTGTACTTTGTGACCACCTAGATAACTATAGAGCGATCCTAATTGCATGGACAGATCTAGCATGTAAGGGCCATTCAATATCCTCACATATGAATAAATCATTTATTATAAAATTTAATAATTTTTATTTTTTTTATAAAATGTTTCTCCTAAATTCTAAAATTTTTCCCGTGTAATATTTTTGTTTGTCTCGGAATAAATTCCTGTCTTTGTTCTTACCTGACCACATGATGAAGGCCAATCCAGTCGTGCCATGTGGCACTTATGGTTGCTGAATTTTGATTTGTTTCCTTATACTTTGTGACCACCTAGCAAACTATAAAGCGATTCTAACTGCATGAACGGATCTAGCATGTAGGGGCCATTCAATATAATATTACTCATATTTATACTATAGCCCATGCCCCAAGATAAGAAGAATATAGCCCAGGCCCTAAAGTGAAAGAATATAATATTACTCATATTTTATACTAACGGAGGTAGGTATCTAGATCGAATTAAACTTAAACTAGTAGAAAAAAAAAATGTTTTTTAGCTTTTTATGAAATTCAAAAAACGATCAGAATTTTCGTGATATATAAGGAAATGATTCCTAATTTACATTTATTTCATATGGTCCTGTTAAGAGAGATATGTTCATCTTACATTGTACAACATTATATACGACTGGAAATAGTATGCAAGGAAAACCCAATTTATATTAATTACATTGATTCATATCTCCTACGATTGGTAAGATATAATCTCGCATATCTTCCTCCAGATATGGCGTGATCTTCTTTCAATCTTCCAACACTCCCCCTCAAGTTAAGTAATGGGGTTTCCAATACTTAACTTGCATAATACTTCTCAAAATGATTTCGAGTTCACAGCCTTTGTCAGAATGTCAGCCAACTGAACCTCAGACTTGACATACGGCGTCTCAACTATCTTTGCTTCAATATTGTCCTTTATAAAGTGTCTATCAACCTCCACGAGTTTGGTCCGATCATGTTATACTGGATTTTTCAGAAATACTTATTGTCGCCTTGTTATCGCAGAATAGTATACATGGTTGTGCAGAATCAAGATCTAACTCTGTCATAAGTCTTCTTAGCCACAATATCTCCGTCAGTCCACTCTTAATTCCCTGAAACTCTGTTTCTGCACTAGATAGTGCTACCACCTTCTGTTTTTTTACTTTTCCATGTCACGAGGTTGCCTTCCACAAAGGTTTAAGTACCCCGCAGTCGATTTTCGGTCATTTGGGTTTCCTGCCAAGTCAGCAAGCTGCTTCCCAGTGCTCTTCTAAGGTGCATGCATAAACTGACTTACTATTCCTATTGCATAGGCAATATCTAGTCTCGTGTGGGATAAGTAAATCAACTTCCCAACTAATCTTTGCTATCTCCCTCGATCTGCATGCTTAGCTTGCTTCTTCATCTACAATCCATGATTTTGGACCATTGGTGTATCTACTGGTTTGCAATCAAGCATCCCGATTTCAGCCAATAGATCCAGTATATACTTCCTCTGGTTAATGAAGATTCCCTTCTTCGACCGTAGCAATTCTATTCCTAAGAAGTATTTAAGAAGTCCCAAGTCTTTCATATCGAACTCATTAAACAAGTTCTTTCTTATCGTTCTTTTTCTTGAGAAACAGAGTATTGTCAGAATTACTCTGCTTGTATTCGTACTTCTTCATCATTTCTGTAAATCTCCCAAACCATGCTCGCGGAGATTGTTTCAAGCCATACAGTGTCCTCTTTAAATGACACACTTCTCCATCTCGAAATTTCCCGGCAAATCCAGGCGGGGGTTCCATGAATACTGGTTTTGGGAGTTCTCCGTATAGGAAGGCATTAGTCACATCAAACTAGTGAAGCGGCCAGTCCTTGTTGGCAGCAATCGAGAATAGTTCTTTTACAGTATTGATTTTGGCCACTCGGGAAAAAGTCTCAGAATAATCTATGCCGTATGTCTGAGTATATCTCTTTGCCACAAGACGATCCTTATATCTGTCAATTGTACCATCTGGCATTCTCTTGATTGTGAACACCCATCTACACCCAACGGTATTCACTTCTTCATGTAGTTTTCCTTTTACCCAAGTGTTATTCTTCATTAGTGTCTTCATTTCAGTGAACATGACTTCTTTCCAGTGTTTATGTTTCATTGCCTCATCGGCTGACACTACTAGAAAATTCACATATTATGACATGTATAAATGCAACTAGAAAACTATTATGTTGACACTTTAGGTGTAATGGCATTTATTGCACGTGTGAGGAAAAAAATGTGATAACAAGCAAAGTGCGAAGATAAATCCTTCTTTATTACACTCAAAATGTGTCAAGAAAAAACTCTTGTCATCACAATGTATAGTGTCTTAAAGTGTTCTTTTAAACTACACTATATAAATTAACAAAAATTTACAAATGAACCCCACAAATATATATTATTACAACTTCCCACCTATATTTATTTGATTTATACTTTTGACCTACAAATTGTTGTAATTTGTATTTTCATCATATAAATATTTATAAATTACATTTAGTCCTTCAAATTTTTATATTTACATATTTATTAAATACATAATTACGTTTCCACTTTCAATGTAAAAAAATCATACTCCTTCCGTTCCACAGTAATAGAGGCATTTCATTTTCTGCACTATTCTCTCTCTTACTTTACGTTTTCTCGACTTTAACTATTTATAATTATTTTTTCAAAATGAGTGCGCAAAATGAAATGCCTCTATTACTATGGAACATAGGGAGTATTAAATTGCTATTAACCATTCAACAAAATTTATATTAACAACTAATTCAAATAAAATGCTAAATTTGAATAACAAAAATCCATGTCATAATGATCTTACATCAAAACCTACGTGCATAAATAGTAGTAGTACTTAAAATTGAGGTCCAAATATTTCTACAAGTGCAACACATATTTGAAACATAACACTTCAGCCTTGCAAATCTGCCGGCAATAGCTGCCAACCTTCAAATCTCCAATAGAGAAGAGAAGTAGCAACATTAAATAACATAAACAAGCACATAATCAAAAACTCACCATCTTTACTACGTGTGGCCATCACCTCTCTCTCTCTCTGTCCATATTCTTTGCAGAGGGGATAAATTAATGGTAATTACACGACCCAACTTAGGTAAGATATAATCTCGCATATCTTCCTCAGGATATGGCGTGATCTTCTTTCAATCTTCCAACATGTCCAATCAATTAAATTAGAGATGTTATTGAAATTTGAATTTTTGATATTATAATTATGAATTCGTCATTCAATTCCTTATACGGTACCGATATACAGAGTACCCTGATTTGGGGCCTCTCTCAGCTCTATATTTATTTAGCTCTTTAACAGCATTTATAATCTTTGACTCAGAGCTCTAGATAATATACATACAAAATTATTAAAATAATGAATATTAATCTTTTAGATTTGTCTGAACCGAAGGGGAACGTAGAGCAATAACTTATACCCCTCTCATCCACGAAATGCTGTTCACA
Source organism: Salvia hispanica (assembly GCF_029641045.1). Taxonomy (NCBI): domain Eukaryota; kingdom Viridiplantae; phylum Streptophyta; class Magnoliopsida; order Lamiales; family Lamiaceae; genus Salvia; species Salvia hispanica. Next base: position 24,758,732 of record NC_142693.1, on the reverse strand, counting down.
TTTGATTTTGCGCATATTTTAAAGAAATATGAAGAAAATGTGTGGAATATGGATCTTACATTTATATATTAGTTTTATAATAGCATATGGGTGTTACGAGTTAGTAGAAAATGAGGTCTATTTATTAAAAATGGAAAAGAACAAAGTGGAAAATATTTCACAGACGTAGGGAGTATATTAACTTAAACTAATGATGTAAATTAATTAACATGCTATCTATGTACTCTAGAGAAAATTGATATTCAAATTAAAACTATAAAAAATTGGCTAATGATATTTTTAAATACAATTAAAGACGGTAATTACCATGCTTTAAATCTTCTTCACGGTCAGTGTTCCTACTAAAATTAAGGAATGTCAATGGAAGCGTCTTATAAAAACAAAATATTAAGATAAGTGGTCATCAACTTAGATATTCTTTCTTTTGGTTCTAAGTTGTTGATATTATTGGCAATTGAAACTACATATTTGTGTAGTGATAAAATGCAAACTTATATATTGTACAAACTCAAAACTCCTCAACACAGTTTCAATACAATATCAACACATTGTAAAATTTCAAGATTTTAATGTCAACACATTATCAACACAATATCAACACAGCATCAATCATTGACTACCGTTGAAATTTTGTTGACATTTTCCCGTTGATGATTTTTTTTGATCTCTTGACATTTATCAATGGACCAGATCATAGTTTTGAGTTAATACAATACTTAGAGTTTTTATTTGATCACATTCCTATACAAATATAACTATCTCACATAGGTGTTCATAAAGAACATAAATCTCTATATAAATTTTATGGACCTTTCCTCCTATCACCTATTAGTTTTAGGGTGAACCCCATGAATTTCTATCATGATACCAGAGCAGGTGACCAACAATATTCCAAACTTAACTAACTCAACAATATATCTAGTTAATTGTAAAATGAGTAAAAACATATTTATATTTCTATATAAAAAGTGTGAAAGTTGGAAAATAAAATTAGCTTAGTTGTACGAATGAATTTGACTATATGTTTGTATACCCAAATATTTGGGGCCAGCTTAACATATGGGTCATCATATTTACACAAGAATACAAGATAATGATATCTAAGAAGAGTAATTACAACAGCGCCAAACAATGCCGTTGTAGAAGAGTGAGGCAGGCTACAGGCCTGCTTATTGACCACCTAGCTGACTGTAGAACGATCCTAAATGCATGGACAGATCTAGCATGTAGGGGTCATTCAATATCCTCACATATGAATAAATCATTACTTATAAAATTTAATAATTTTTTATTTTTTAATAAAATGTCCCTCCTAAACTCTTAAATTTTTCCCATGTAATATTTTTGTTTGTCTCGGCATAAATTCCTAGCTTCGTCCTTACCTGATCACATGACGCAGGCCAATCCAATTGTGCCCTGTGGCACTTAAGGTTGCTGAATTTTGATTTGTTTCTTTGTACTTTGTGACCACCTAGCTAACTATTTAGCAATCCTAATTGCATGGAAGGATTTAGCTTGTAGGGGCCATTCAATATCCTCACATATGAATTAACCATTTATTATAAAATTTAATAATTTTTATTTTTTATAAAATGTCCCTCCTAAACTCTTAAATTTTTCCCATGTAATATTTTTTCTTTATGCAATTTGTTATTTTAATTTAAAATAATTAATTTTAGATTGGGCCACGGTAAATTAAACATCAATTATGGAACACTGAATCTCATCTATATAATACAAACCAAACCCTATTTCTGACAATATCAAGATATTTTCAGTGGACTTTCTAATCAAATTATTGATTTCAATTGACTTTGTAATTATCGAAGGCATCTATAAAACACCCTTTGCCATTTGCTTATCCTCATACATTAGTCTCTCCAAACTAAAAATGGTTTCCCTCTTACATTTGTTGGCTGTTCTAATCTCCACATCTCTTTCCCTCTTCTTCCTTCACAAATGGCGCCGCAGTCATTCTCCATAGCCCCGGAAACGTCTGCCTCCGTCTCCACCAAAGCTCCCGCTAATTGTAAACCTCCACCAGATGGGCTCAGTCCCCCACAGATCCCTCTGATCATTCTCCCGCCGCCACGGCCCACTCATGCTGCTCCAATTCGGCAAGGTTCCTCGGGCGAGGCTGCGCGAGATATCACGAAAACCGAAATGTGACCTTCGCACAGTATGGAGTGTTGGAACTGGCAGCGGAAGCGGTGCGTTTAAAACAATAAATCAATCACATAATAATCAGATCTATTTAGCAGATTATTTAGACAAAACCTATTCGCGTAAATATCACATGTATCATGCTTACAACTTGAATCAATCATGCTTTAAGAATATTGAAACCTAAAACATGCTTTTCTACGGAGCAGAAAAATACCTAATTAATTCTCCAAAGAATTGAAGATGGCTAGCTTCTTCTCCACGTGATGCTTTGAGTACTAGACCACAAATCTTCTCTCTGCTTCCCGAACTGTATCCCAATATCAGTGTGGGCTGATCTTACTAGAATACTAGGACTTAAATAAAGAAGACAGAAGAAATCCTTTTTGGAATAGGAGAGGAATTCGAAAATTCCTACAACTTGTGAGAGCTGAAATTTTCGAAAGTTTTAGCAAATAAAATTGTGTTATTTCTGTCTCCTTTATTCTCCTATTTATATTAAGTTCCTTTTGGGCCCAGACAGGGATCTATGGAAGGTTTTGGATATGGGCTCATCCAATTTACTTTTTGCTAATTAAATTGAACCCACAATTTAATATAAGTTATAATTGGAATATTACGAGCAGCCACTACATAAGTAATATTGAACTCTCCCCATCCAAATCCGAAATTACAAGTAATCCGGGTTTCCGTTTAACTTTCATTTTCCGTGCTTAAGATTAAAATGTCCATTAATTAATTAATGTCTACTATTGACTTAATTAATTAACTTCTTATTGATTCCAAGAGTGGACTTAGCATGTAACGCTTATTTATTATTCATAGAGTAATCACACTCCAACTAGCTAGGTTCCGAATAATAAAACCTTGTTTCGTGCTCCTCTTGAGGACATTATCAAACGAGACTCAGCTCGCGCACGATTCAATATAATAGCAATCCTAGAACCGCTAGATATTGATCACCACTACCCAATATATCAGGATCATTGGGTTACGAAAAACCCGCACCATTTGATAAGTCAAAGTAGTGCTCAATGCTAACCTACATTGATTAAGAAATAAATATTTATCAAGACCTCGCCTTTCAGTAGATAGCCTAAGGCAAGTCTTGCTGTTAGATCCGTTCAGTGCTATACCACACCAATGTCATCTTATTTCAGTAAGGCTTAGAAATATGCGGACTGACATTGCAACCTTTCTCGATGGATAGTCAAATTCCATCTAGGTTGTGAAATACATCTTTTTCTTTGTTTAGAACTGACCGTATTACCTTAAAGTGGACGACGCCCACAACCGGTCTACTAAAACAAAGACTTAGACTTTGTTAAGTTAACTTATACATTTAAACATGCATTAACATCCATTAAATGTAAAACATAACAACATTATGACAAAAATAATCTGTTTTATTTATTGGAAAATAAAATTAGAGTTTTACAGTATTCAATCACTCGAAACGTGATTTCTAGTATACAAACTCTAACATGGAGAGCACTGGCGGCAGAGCCGCAGCATATGCGTGCTTTATCTGCTAAGCAACAAAAGGGTTCTATATTATCACCGCGTGTTGGGTTACAAACCCATCCCACATCGGATGAGTGAGGGAAGTTGGAAGGTGTATATAATTCCTTTCCAACCCCAATTAGTTTGAGGTCTTTTGGGAGTGACCCAAAAAAAAATCCGTCCGGGCTTGGCTCCATCCAAAGCGGACAATATCAAACTAATGTGCAGTCGATGATCCCAACAACTGTCAGAGCCTAGGGTTTAAGAGGCAGAAATCACGATGGGGATCGACGGGAAGATTGCTGTAGAGAAGTTCGACGGATCTGATTTCGGATTTTGGAAGATGCAGATTGAGGATTACCTATACGGTAAAGATCAAACCCGAAAAGATGGAACCGGAGGAGTAGGAGCTGTTGGACAGAAAAGTGATGAACGCGATTAGGCTATCGTTGTCCAAGGAGGTGGCTTATCACACGACTACAGCAAAGTCGACGAAGGAGATGATGAAGATCTTGGAGGATATGTATCAAAAACCATCAACGGTAAACAAGGTACATCTGATTAGACGATTGTTTAATTTTAGAATGCAAGAGGGAAAGGAGGTGCAGCAACATCTCTACGAGTTCAACATGATTACTTTGCAACTGAACTCGGTTGATATAAAATTAATTTTGCTATCGTCCGTGCCTGAGAGTTAGGCTTGCACAATGACAGCAGTTATTGCTGCAAAGACAAACCTGACAGTTGACATAGTAAGAGATCTGATGATTGGTAAGGAACTTCGCCGGAAAGAATCAGGATCTTCTACTTCCGGTTCAGTATTGAGTACAGAACAGAGAGGCAGATCAAAGGGAAGGCAAAATCGTGGAAGATCAAAATCCAGAGGAAGGAGCCAATCCAAGAAGGATTTGGATCGAGTTAAATGCTGGAATTGTGATGAGTTTAGGCACTTTAGAAATCAGTGTAAGGCACCGAAGAAATATAAGAATAAGGATCAGAAAGAGAAGAATACAACAAACGCTACTATGTCAGATGACGATGGCGAGGCGTTGGTCCTAAGTGTGAGTAGTACGATGGAATCATGGGTATTGGATTCTGGAGCGTCGTTCCATTCCTGTAGCAATGTGGAGATAATGGAAGACTACGTTTCTGGCGATTTTGGGAAAGTACATCTGGCTAATGAAGAGCCCTTAGATATCGTGGGAAAGGGAAACGTGAAGGTAGTGACATCCAATGGATCCGTAATAAAACTGAATGGAGTCAGACACATTCCTGGATTACAGAGAAACTTGATTTCGATTCGGTAGCTTGATGCAGAAGGGTACACGGTGACATTTGGCTGCAGCAATTGGAAGATTACCAAGGGAGTTATGATAGTAGCTCGAGATAAGAAGGAGGGTACGTTGTATACCACAACTAACTCTAAAGACTGCATTAATCTTGCAAGTGAAGCAAATAATTCAAATTTGTGGCATTGTCGTCTTGGCCACATGAGCGAGAAAGGGAAGAAAATAATGTGCTCAAAAGGTTTACTGCCGGGCCTGAAAACAGTTGAAGTTGGCCTATGCGAAGATTGCGTGTTTGGAAAACAGAAAAGGGTGAGTTTCTCAATAGGAGGTAGAAAATTGAAGACACAGAAGTTGGAGTTGGTCCATAGCGATCTATGGGGACCAGCACCTGTGAAGTCCCTAGGAGGCTCTGAGTATTATATGACATTCATCGACGACTCCACTCGAAAGGTATGAGTTTATTTTCTGAAGAGTAAATCTGATGCGTTTGATACTTTCAGGAAGTGGAAAGCCCTTGTTGAAACTGAAACCGGGCTAAAGGTGAAGTGTCTAAGATCCAATAATGTAAGAGAATATGAACTTGCAAAGTTCAAGGAGTTTTGCACCAAGAATGGAATTCACAAGGAGTTTGGGCAGAAGCATTCAACACAACTGCATTCCTAATCAATAGAGGTCCATCAGTTCCGTTGGAGTTTCAGATACCAGAGGAGGTTTGGATAGGAAAAGAGGTGAATCTATCTTACCTACGTATCTTTGGTTGTGTTGCTTATGCTCAAATCTGTTAAGTGTACGTTCATTGGTTATGGAGGTGATGAGTTAAGTAGAATCGTAAGGTTATTCGCAGTAAAGATGTCGTTTTCAATGAACATGTATTGTACAAGGATAGATTGGAGGCGTCGATTTCCAGTAGTTCTGAGCCCCAAGTGGTCGAGCTAGACATCTCAAACTCGAGTGGGAGCAAGGAGAGTCAGAATGCTGAAGAGGTGCTTGAAGAAGAACCAAGCACTTCACCACCGATTATTCCGCTGCCTAAACAGACTAGAGAGTGATGTGCACCTGATAGGTACTCGCCCTCTAATTTCTATTTGTTACTTACTGATGGTGGTGAACCTGAGTGTTATGCAGAGACGGGAGAAGACCCTGATAAACGAAGGTGGAAAATTGCCATGGATGACGAGTTTGCCTCTCTTCTCCTAAATGGCACATGGGAGCTTGTGGAACTTCCAAAAGGGAAAAAGGCATTGCATTGCAAGTGGGTCTATCGAATCAAAGGTGAAGCTGATGGTAGAAAGCGCTACAAGGCTAGGCTGGTTGTCAAGGGATTTGAGTAACGATACGGTATTGATTATACAGATGTCTTCACTCATGTTGTGAAACTGACTACTATTTGTTTAGTGTTGAATATGGTAGTTGCAGAAAATCTATTGTACATCAGATGGATGTAAAGACGATATTTTTTCATGGTGATTTGGAGGATGAGTTGTACATGACACAACCAGAGGGATTCGTAGTAAAAGGAAAGGAAAATCTTGTGTGCAAGTTGAAGAAGAGCTTGTATGGTTTAAAGCAAGCTCCAAAGCAGTGGTACAAGAAGTTTGATGGATTCATGATGGAAATTGGCTATAAAAGATGCTACGCTGACCATTGTTGTTACTACAAGAGGTTTGACAAGAGCTATCTTATCCTGTTATTATATGCTGATGATATGTTGATCGTAGGAGGTGATCAAAGGAGATGGATAAGTTGAAGAGGAAATTGTCTGAACGATTTTCCAAGAAAGATCTTGGAGAGGCTAATCAAATTTTGGGCATGAGAATCGAGCGTGACAAGACGGCAAGAAGATTGTATCTTTCGCAAGCTGCTTACATTGGTAAGGTTTTGGGAAGATTCAACATGGATAATTCGAAGACAGTAAGTGTGCCATTGGGCTGTCACTTCAAGCTGTCGAAGAAGGAGTCGCCGAGTACAGAAGAAGAACGTGCTGAAATGAAGAAAGTCCCTTATGCTTCAGCAATTGGCAGTATTATGTATGCAATGGTGTGTACGAGGCCTGATATTGCACAAGCAGTGTGACTAGTGAGTCGGTTCATGGGTGATCCGGGCAAGCAATGGATCCTTAGATACTTGAGAGGTACTATAGAAAGAGTCTTATGTTTCATTAGTAATAATGTCGAGCTGGCAGGTTATGTGGATGCAGACTTGGCATCCAATGATCTTGATTGGAGAAGAAGCATAACGGGGTATGTATTTACTTATGGTGGTACCGCTATTTCATGGACTTCTAAGTTGCAGAAGATTGTTGCTTTACAGAGGCTGAATATGTAGCTGCGACGGAGGCAAGCAAGGAGATGGTGTGGTTGCAGAGTGTCTTAGATGAACTTGGGAAGGAGAACAAGAGTAGCATACTCTACAGTGTTAGTCAGAGTACTATTTTCTTGGCAAAGAATCCAGCGTTTCATTCTAGGACAAAGCAAGTGGAGTTGAAGTATCATTACATTCGACACCTAGTGGAGATGAAAATCCTGCAACTTGAGAAGATACTTGGAAGTAAGAATCCAGCAGACATGTTTACTAAGGTGGTGACCTTAGGGAAATTGAAGCTATGCATAGCTTCACCTGGCCTTGGAACTTGAAGAGAAGGTTAGGTGATGCAAAGCGGATGCAGGGATGAGATCACGAGGATATTGTGGCGTAGGAGTTGTTAGTCTCCAAGTGGGAGATTGTTAATTATGGAGCCTAAAATATCTCCTACCATATTTAGGATTTGTTTTCTGGAAGTATATTTCCTTGTGATAGATTTATTCCATAGAAGATATTTCCTTATGGAATATGTTTCCTAGTTTGACTAGAATTAGGGCTCTCTATTCTGCTTATACATAGAGGTGCCCCTCATTGTAAAATCATCCAAAAATTATACAGTGAAATCTCCGGCTTGGCATCGCCCCCAGACGTAGATACACTTTGTATCAAACTGGGTAAATAATTTGTTGTGTTCATTTTCCTCTATATTCGTGATTGCCTGTGTTTATTTCCAAGGTGGCTTTGGGTTGGGCCCTGTGTGACCAAAAGGTGGGGCCTGGATGACCCGTGATCGAGTGGGGCCCTGGATGACTCTAGTTTGAGTCGGGCCCGTAATGTCTCGATGTATCGACTATGTGTTCCCGATGTGGTCTTGATTTGAGGTTATGTTTGTTGGGTTACAAACCCATCCCACATCGGATGAGTGAGGGAAGTTGGAAGGTGATCCTGTCCAACCCCAATTAGTTTGAGGCGTTTTGGGAGTTACCCAAAAACAAATCCGTGCGGGCTTGGCTCCACCCAAAGCGGGGACAATATCAAACTAATATACAGTTGATGATCCCAACAGAGAGAGTGGCTAAGGAGATGGATAAGTTTCGGGAATCTGTGCTTCAAGTACATAAGGATAGAAACATGAGATATGATGATGGTGGTGGGCTGGATTTTATGGACATATTGCTTGATTTTGAGAGAGAGAATGCAAGTCTCACCCCTATTGAAGATGACACTATCAAAGCTATCGTTTTGGTATGAATACTTTTCTTTTACCATATGTATGTTTTTGTTTTAAGTTTATAGAAATAATCGTGTGTTTTCTTATAGAAATGTGTTTGCATGTTCTTATTATGGCTACCATTGTTTGGTTGAATAATTTTATTGCAGGATATGTTTGGTGCTGGAACTGATACTACATTTGCAGTTATTGAGTGGACGATGGCGGAGCTCATACGAAATCCAGAAGCCATGAAAACTTTGCAAAATGAAGTGAGAGAAGTAGCTGGAAGTAAGAATGAAATTGATGAGCAAGACTTGGAGAGAATGCCTTATCTGAAAGCAGTGATGAAGGAGAGTCTAAGGTTGCATCCGCCGAACCCATGATTGCCTAATGGACCGAAAATGAAGGAGTTAGATGTTAATGAATCTAGTGGAGTCACACCCCATAAAAAGTGTCCTTTGATTGTTGTAGCTACTCCACAATGATTGTTAGGTCCTTCAATTTTAATCTGATAATAATCTTTTCAGGTTTTCTTCTTGATTCTTTCCCGAATCGTGAGTCGAATCAAGAAGGGTTGCGATTCTATATATTAGAGGATCCATTAAAGAGTCAAAAATCTCGAGAATTAGAAATAAAAGGTCTTTTCTCGTGAAATCCTTTTGTTCTTCGCCGCCTCTGTTTTGTTCTTTGTTCATAATTTGCCAAAGCAAGTGCTCAAGCTTTTGTGATTGGATCAGTGGCCTATAACTTTAGTAAACTAATAGGACTTTAAGAAAGAGAAATATTTCAATAAAGAGTTTGACCAAAATGTTTAATTTTCCAATAACATAGGGAAAATCGGAGCAATGTCTTAAATCCAATGACAAACGGTTACTATTTCATAATTTATGATCCAAGAGTAGAAGGGGTTCAATATATAATTCTGAAAAATAGTATTATCTCAGCGGAAGCATCCAAGAGTAAGGGTGATGCCGAGTATGAAGACACGACGACCCTCGGAGTTCAAAATAAAATCCAACAATAATTTAGGTTCGACTCAGCACCATCCCAAGCTCGTCGCCACTCAACCTGCATAGGGAAAACACATGCAGGGCTACTCAGTGGACTCATGCCAAAAACAAGTTATCAAAAATATTTATAATTATCATGCTCTTGTAGGTAACCATCGGGGTTTTAGCTTTTGATAGGCCCGAGGCACCAAAATATTCCATTGTTCAAAATCGCGGTTGCGCAACCAATTTTTCATAGACGTTTACCATATCTGCTCATACATGACATGGAATATGGCCACAAGCTAAGTCACTAGACCAACCAACCCGTACGTTGACACATGGTCTAGCATATGTGTACACTAATCCAAGTAGAGTTTGCGACCCAACGAGGACCCGAATTCGATTTAAATAATAATGGCAAATGCCACATCAGATAGGCACGTTAAAATCCAAAACACACCATGATAAACACAGTTTCACTTCCATCGATAAGATATTTAGGATATTGTCCTTGTTTAAAAGAAAGCCCACCTCGACAGCTCAATTCACAAGTATTTTCTTCCCATTGGTATCACGTTTCACGTGCGAGTTATCACCTTTAGATAACACATATATCAACAATCAGTTTCAACAACCAACCTAAAAATCATGCATGCCCTGAACGTTCTTTTCACCACTCACTCGCTTTATCTACCCTTACAACCAAGGTATGCTCACCATATCAATTTATTCATCGTGCTTTCACACATACATATTTATACTTCCAAATCCAGATCTATAAATAAATCCATAGTTATGCCCCAAACGTGCACACACTCACACACATCACACGCACACACGCACATACACACACATGCTTTATATTCATCAAGCAATTCCCTTTTCGCTAGATCTATTTGCATGAGGGTTTCAAAATTTACCAACTAATTGGTTAGACATGAAAAGGTGGATCAAAAGTACATTTTCTTGATGAAAATGAAAAGTAGCACAAATACTAGTTTGGGTTTTTCAATGATTCTTGAGTTTTCAACTTCAATTCAATGCAATAGATGAAGAATTCTTGAAGATGAATGTAAGGCAAATTGAGAGAGAGTGGAAGAGAGAGTGGGTGTGAGGGAGAGATGGAGATAGGCGTGAGGTGTGGGGGCTAGGGTTAGGTTAGCCACCTATATATAGATATCTCCAAGATTTGATTTTCAAATAAAATAGAACCTCCAAGATTTGATTCCTCAAAATAAAATAACTAAATATTGTGGGATTAGAGGAAGAAAAGAAAAATAGTGTGAAGTTGAGGGAGAGTAGAAATAGGCAATATTTGCCTATTAAAAAGGTGTAGGATTTAATTTGAATTTTCTTGGAGAGAAAGATACCATAGAATGGAAGAAAAATAATAAATAGTACCACTAAAATAGGGAGGGGGCGATTTTTATGCTTCTCCCACGAGGATTAAATTCAAATCCTAATAAGATATGGAAAGATTTGCCTAGATATCGCAATATTTGCTAAGATTATATTGAATTTAAATTCATGGAAAGAATTAAACAAGGAATCAATTAAATCCACAAAATAATTCATTCTCCTAATTAATAGGAGATTTCGAAATCTTCAAGAAATAATCATGGGGGTCGAAAATTTCAAAAAGGCTAGGGTAAATATTGATGAACCTATTTAGTTTCACTCACCCTTAGAAAAATAAATCCCAACAATTAATTTCTCCCCACATCAATTATTCAAAACAACCGCGTCATATATTCAACGGAGTTGACTCAGTCAATCCAAATCTCAACTCCAAATAAAAATTAGGTCACCAAAGAATTCACATAATAATTCCACCCACCATTTAATTCACGGACTTCGCTGCATTAAAGGCATTAAATGTAAAAAATTTAGGGTTTGAAAATTACGGTTCAAAAGGTGGGGCCTTACAGATTTGCTGGAGAAAAGCTTCATGAAATACTGGGCTTCCGTGTTACAGATTTACATTTACTGGAGGAAAGCTTCATGAAATACTGGGCTTCCGCGTTACAAACTGTGTTTGTGATTTTCGGCTTTTCCTTCATTTAATTGGACTTCATTTTTTATAGATGGGCCTGAAATGAATTGGGCCATGCTATATATAGGGGGAGTGAGTGTCAAAGAAATATTTTTGTTATTCTAATAACTACATGCGGCATACCAATCAACGAGAATGATCTTTGTACAAAAACTATTACTATATTATATCTAAAAATTATTGTTATTGCATATATTTTTTAATAATAAAATATGAATGAGATGTATTAGTAGAATATGAAAAACAGTTATATTGAAATTGGTAGAAAGAGTTCCTTTCTATTGCGTCTCCTACCTACTTTGATCCCTCTCTTTCATGTACTCAAAATACAGTTTTTCTACTATATATCTATATGACGTGCGAACCCTAAAACGAAAAAAGGAATTAACAAGTGTAAATAGGCAACTAAATTTGGTGATTTGTACGTAATATGTGTTTTTATTTCAATTAAGAAAGTGGGGATATTGTTTTGATCTATGAAATTATTTTGTAATACTCGATTATATTCTTTTCTTAATGCAAAAACAGTTGGAATCGTAGCCCGGTTAACGCAATTTGACGGGTCATACAAATGTGACGGATAATTTAATTTTTAAACAATTAAATAATTTATAAGCGATCCACGCTCCGAGTAGATAATTGTGGTATATTCACTTTCTCTAAGCCGATTCCCGGTGAGTGAGAAATAATATATTAAAATATGTCATGATATATGGAGATATGAAATTAATTATTTAATTTATCTATTTTGGACACGTAGACAAAACAATGTGGCAAATGAGCATACAGAGAAAACTTCATAGAATGCGTGAACATTGATCGGGTCGTCCAGAATGCGTGCACATTGATCTAGGTACATCCGTCCAGTTTCATGCTCCACGATTGATTTGTAACATTCGTAATTGCCGACCATTACAATTAGCCTTAATGGTTACTTTGACTCCTCTACATGCATTGGACTTGGCTTATAAATAGGCATGCATCTCTTGCATTCTCTACACCAATTCATAAGCACACAAAGAATAAGCTCTTCCTTACCTCGCCGGAGCTCTGTTGGTAGCAGTTCTGCTTCATCAGATACGTAGCCGTTTTATCTTTAGGGACGACACGCCAATCCGAGAGCACTACCGGGGCATATCTCGTCTTGCGGAAAGAGGACTCCTCGACTCAGCTTACACTATTTTATGGTTTATTGTTTCGAATTCTTCTTTGTAATTATGTTTCAGTTTTTATTTCTTCTTTTGGGTTGTATTATGCCCGGCTAGTGTTTATCTTGTAATCCAGAAAACCAACCAAAACTCGAGTTCATTATGGTATGGATGGCATAACTATTAAAATGTTTTCGGCATAAGTCCACCGATTATTTTATAGTACCCAGCCCTGCATGTATTTTCTTTATGTGCAGGTTGAGCGGCGACGAGTTTGGGTAGTGTTGAGTCGAACCTTAATTTTTGTTGGATTTATTTTGAACTTCGAGAGGCGTCGTGTCTTCATACATGGCGTCACTCTTACTCTTGAATTCTTCCACTGAATTATGACTATTTTTCTCCATTATGTTTTGAACCTCTGAATTATTAATTATGATAAGTTGTTGTCATTGAACTTGATGGTTAAGATATTGCTCTGAGTTTCCCTCTGTTACTTGAAAATTAATTATCTTGGTCATACTCTTTATCGAAACCTAGAAAATTATTCCTTTTTAAAGTCTCATTAGTCGCGACCATCCACATTTATTAAACCTAAAAAGGGTGGTCGCAGAAGTAGTACACGAAGATGTAGAATATATTTTGGGGGTCTCAATGCAGGAGTGACTTGTAGTACCGGAATATGAAGCAGATGCCAAGCTAGAATATTATTTTGGACAAGAAAAATACATAGAATAAAATTATCTAGGACAAAAAATAAAAGACAGAGAAAATTTTGATATTTTAAATAGGAACATTTATTGAATAGACTAAATATATTTTCTTATCGGTTTAATTTTATGACAAATTTACAAATTCATCTTAATTAATGAATATTAATTTACTGTTAAAATTTTTTATTATCTCAAAAATTAAAATATTTCTATATAAATGGTGTGAAAGTTGGAAAATAAAATCAGCTTAATTGTACGAACGAATTTGACTATACGTTCGTATACCCAAAAATTTGGGGCAAGCCAAACATATGGGTAATCATATGGGGCAAGCCAAACATATGGCGCCAAACAATGCCATTGTTGAAGAGTGAGGCAAGCTACTGCTTATCGACCACCTAACTAACTATAGAGCGATCCTAACTGCATGGACGGATTTCAATATCCTCACATATGAATAAATCATTTATTATAAAATTTAATAATTTTTAACTTTTTATAAAATGTCCATCCTAAACTCTTAAATTTTTCCCACGTAATATTTTTGTTTGTCTTGGTATAAATTCCTGGCTTCGTCCTTACCCGACCACATGACGAAGGCCAATTCAGTCGTGCCATGTGGCACTTATGGTTGCTGAATTTTGATTTGTTTCCTTGTACTTTGTGACCACCTAGCTAACTGTAGAGAGATCGTAACTGCATGGAAGGATCTAGCATGTAGGGGCCATTCAATATCCTCACATATGAATAAATCATTTATTATAACATTTAATATTTTTTTTTTTATAAAATGTCCCTCTTAAACTCTTAAATTTTTCCATGTAATAGTTTTGTTTGTCTCGGTATAAATTCCTGTCTTCATCCTTACCTGACCACATGATGAAGGCCAATCCAGTCATGCCATGTAGCACTTATGAAGTTCAATTACGGATCAACATGTGTTGTCCAACTACGGATTTATGAAGTTTTGAAGTCAAATGTTGTTTTGTGTTCAACACACCTTATAGGTCATGCATTACATATTAGTTTGAAATTATTAATTTCATAGCATGGAAAATGAAACATCAATTATGGAACACCATTTGAACCATCAATTGTACGAACGAATCGGGCTAGTGCACCACCTTATAGGTCATTACATATGTTTCATGAAAAATGAAACATATCAAGATATTTCCAGTCGACTTTCTAATCAAAATATTAATTTCATTTGACTTTCTAATCGAATGCATCTACAAAACACCCTTTGCCATTTGCTTCTCCTCACACATTTGTTGGCTGTGCTAATCTCCACATCTCTTTCTCTTCTTCCTCCACAAATGGCGCCGAAGTCATTCTCCAGGGCCCCGGAAACGCCTGCCTCTGTCTCCACCAAAGCTCCTGTTAATCGGAAACCTCCACCAGCTGGTCTTAAACCCCCACAGATCTCTCCAGTCACCCTCCTGCCGCCACAGTCCCCTCACACTAGAAAAAAACTCGCGATTTAGTGACGGAATTTTCCGTCACTAATCAACGAAATTTAGGCAATTAACATATTTAGTGACAGATTAATTATTGACAGCTCCGTCAATAATAAGCTCGTCCGTAAAAAAAAATTAGTGACGGATCTCCGTCACTAAAGTTACAATGACAGAAATCAAAGGCTGCCACCATGGCAGATTCTGACGGACTATTCTGTCACGAATTAGTGACGGACTTTATCAGTTGCTAATCCGTCACTAATTCCTGAATTTCCGCTGCGTCACTAATCTACTTTTTTTTTTGTAGTGTCATGCTGCTCCACTCTGGCAAAGTCCCCGTTCTTATTGCCTCCTCGGTTGAGGCTGCGCGTGAGATCTTGAAAAACCAGATCTTCTAAAACGGGTGTGCAAGTTGGAAAATAAAATTAGATTAATTGTACGACCGAATTTGACTATATGTTCGTATACCCAAAAATTTGGGGCCAGCCAAACATATGGGTCATCATATTCACACAAGAATATAAGATAATGATATCTAAGATGAGTAATTACAACGGCGCCAAACAATGCGGTTGTAGAAGAGTGAGGCAGGCTACAGGCGTGCTTGTCGACCACATAGCCAACTGTAGAGCGATCCTAACTTCATGGACTGATCTAGCATGTAGGCCCCATTCAATATCCTCACATATGAATAAATCATTTATTATAAAATTTAATAATTCTTATTTTTTATAAAATGTCCCTCATAAACTCTTAAATCTTTCCCATGTAATATATTTGTTTGTCTCGGTATAAATTCCTAGCTTCGTCCTTACCTGACCACATGATGAAGTCTAATCCAGTCGTGCCATGTGGCACTTATGGTTGCTGAATTTTGATTTGTTTCCTTGTACTTTGTGATTTTTAATGCTTCTAATTTCATTATTAATTTTTATTTTTTCTCAAAGAGTTGTTAGTGGTAAAAAATGAATTCCGAGAATATTAAAAAAAAACACATTTACCCTCGTAAAAAATGAGTTTAGGCTAACTCCAACATGTCTCATTGAAGAAATTCAGCACACTTCTCCTCTTTTGTAATTTTAATTAAGTGTTGGTTTTTTTTCTTTATGCAATTTCTTATTTTAATTTAAAATTATTAATTTTAGATTTGGCCATGGTAAATCAAACATCAATTATGGAACACTAAATCTCATCTATATAATACAA
This sequence comes from Salvia hispanica, assembly GCF_029641045.1. Classification (NCBI taxonomy): domain Eukaryota; kingdom Viridiplantae; phylum Streptophyta; class Magnoliopsida; order Lamiales; family Lamiaceae; genus Salvia; species Salvia hispanica. Next base: position 24,742,694 of record NC_142693.1, on the reverse strand, counting down.
GCCTAACCCTATTTCTAAAAATATCAAGATATTTTCAGTGGTGTTTCTAACCTGAGCTTCTCAAACAGGCCTCAACTCAGCATCGCGAGAAGGCTATTCTACAACAACCGGGATGTGGCATTCGCACGGTATGTGGAGAGTACTGGCGGGATGTAATTTCTAGGGTGGCTCTGGGAAAGAAGTATAGTTTGGGGAGTGATTTTAAGGAGATTTTTGGTGAGTTTGTGGAGCTGCTGGGGATTTTAACTTTGTGGGAGTACATTCCACAGCTGAGATGGATGAGAACGTTTGGATAAGAGAGTAGAAAGAGCTGTTGAGAAGATGGATAGGTTTTTCGGAGGTTGTGAATCAAGAACATAGAGTTAGGGAGAGGAGAGAGGGAGATGGTGGTGAGCTGAATTTTGTGGACATATTGCTTGATTTTCAGAGAGAGAATGCAAGTCGCACCCCTATTGAAGATGACACTATCAAAGCTATCGTTTTGGTATGAATACTTTACTTTTACCATATGTATGTTTTTTTGTTTTCCTATAGAAATACTTCAATCTGTTGTAAAGTGGCGAACACAAAAAAAATAACTCCCTCCGTCCGCGAATAGGAGTCCCATTTCTTTCTGTCACGGATTTTAAGAAATGTTAAGAAAAAGTGCGTGGAAGAAAGTTAATGGAAAATAGGTTTCACTTTTATATATTAGTTTTAAATGATATGTGAGTGGAATATGAGGCCTTTTTATTATTTATGGCAATTATGAACCGGGATTCCTATTAGCGTACGAACCAAAATAGAAAAATGAGACTCCTACTCCTGGATACAAAACACAGGACCAAACATAAATAGATGATTGTTAGTTAAACATTTTAGTTAGGATGACCTAAAATAAATTTAATATGACTTCAAATCAGAATTTTAAAAAATATTTAAAATTTATTATTAATGAACTAATGTGTTGCCCTGTCACGATCGCCCTTTCTAGGGTCGATAAATGTTGGTGGTCGTAACTAATAGGAATTTAAGAAAGAGTAATATTTCAGGGTTTCAATAAAGAGTTTGACAAAAATATTTATTATTCAAATAACAGAGGAAAAATCAGAGCAATGTCTTAAATCCAACGACAAACGATTACTATTTCATAATTTATGATCCAAGAGAAAAAGGGGTGGTTCAAAATATAATTGCGAAAAATAGTATTATCTCAGAGGAAGCATCCAAGAGTAAGAGTGACGCCGTGTATGAAGACACGACGACCCTCGGAGTTCAAAACAAAATCCAAGAATAATTCAGGTTCGACTCAACACCACCCCAAGCTCGTCGCCGCTCAACCTGCATATAGGGAAAACATATGCAGGGCTGAGTATTATAAAATACTCATGGACTCATGCCGAAAACAAGTTATCAAAAATATTTATATTTATCATTTCATTATAGGTAACCATCGGGGTTTTAGCTTTTGAAAGGCCCGAGGCACCAAAAAAATATTCCATCGTTCAAAAATCGCGGCTGCGAAGCCATTATTCCATAGACGTTTACCATATCTGCTCATACATGACTTGGAATGTGGCCACAAACCAAGTCACTAGACCGGCCAACCCGTACGCTGGCACACGGTCTACCATAGTTGTACACTAACCCAAGTAGGGTTTGCGGCACTACAAGGACCCGAATTCGATTTAAATAATGAATGGCAAAGCCATTTCAGATTGGCACGTTAAAACCAAAAATACTGCATGATAAACATATTCGCATTTCATTCTCACTGATTAAAAAAAATAGTTAGGACATTGTCTGTAACACCCCGAATTTCCGAACCCTAATTTTAGAGCCCTAGAATTAATTATTGATGACGTGGAGTCGAGAATGCTTTTATTTCCCGTGATGCTAAGGCCGAGTTGCGTCTAGGGTTTGCGTTGAAACTTTGAAAAGTCAAACTTATTGCTTTTATGATGTGGCATGTGATTTATTAATTTATGAGATGAATTATTTGTTTAAGGGTGAGTGAGAATATTAGAGAAAATTTCCATAAATACTTGCCACCCAATTCTTGTGATTTTCGAACCCCCCCTTGATTTTAGAGAAAGAATTCTATTTTTCCGGATTTAATTTAATTCTTGGGATATTAATCCAAATTAAATCCAAGACCCAATTATTTCCTTATTTTGAAGAGGAAAAATCGAGCCCCCTTGTGCCTTGGTGATTTTCGAAAATCACCTATTGTGGGAAGGAAGGAATTTATTTTATTTTAGTTAATCCCTTATTTGATTTCCTTCCATACCAAGAATTGAATTATTCTACCAAATCTTTCCATACTTCAAGAGATCTTGCCTTATCTTATTTTAGTTAATATTCAAAATCCATGCCTTATTTAAAAAGGCATAGGGACGCCTATTCCATCCCAAGTTGGGAGAATTCTTATTTTTATTTTGCTCCGTGATATTTTATTCTACTCCGTAAAATATACCAAAACCAAATCTTGGCTAATTAAGTAGCCTAATTTTCGAAAATCATGAGATTTTGCCCTAGAGTCTATTTTTGGTATTTCTTCTTCCCTACTCTATAATATTGATTATTTAACTGTGGAGAATAACATCTTACCAAATATTCTAAAGATCTCATTGGACTCTATAAATAAGAACCAAAACCCCAACCTTAGCCCCCATAATTTTCGAAACCCCCTCCCCTCACTCTCTCAAGTTTTCTTCTTCCACACTCCAATATTTTGTCATCCTTTGAGAAGAATTAGAGTTTGAACGCCAAGATTCTTGAAGAACCAAGTCTCTACTTTGTTTCTACCGATCGTTTTTCTCTAAAAATGTATTTTGTTTATGAGTTCTTCTTATTCTTCTCTTTTTCTTCTTTTTCTTCTTCTAACCGATTAATCGGTCTTCTTGAACCCTCATGCATCTTGGTTGAGTGAAAGTGGGATAAAAGGGATGTGGGAACATGTTCATGTGTGTGTGTGTGGCGTGTGTGTGTGGCGTGTGTGTGTGTGTGTCGTGTATGTGTGTATGTTGTTGTGTTGTGTAGTGTGTGTTTGATGGCTAAATATTCTTGTGTGATAAACATAATCTTGATTGATTAGTAATGATAAGATAAGTCGATGGAAAAAGGGAAAAGTGTTGAGACATGCATGAGTAAGAGTAGTGTTGAACCTAATTTGTGATATGTGCCTATGTGATTAAAAGGTGAAACTTTGGTTGCGAAGCCGGATAACGGAAAAGCGAAACTACTTGAAATCTAAGCGGTCGAGGTGGGCTTTACTCTAAAAACTCTCTTTTATTTTATCAAAATATTGTTTGGTGTTATAAGGGTGGTTTAACTGTTATGCCATGCCTATGTGTGTTTTATTGTGATATTGTGCGCCTGGTGCCTAGTTTGTGAGTTCGCTCCATTGGGCTATATGGTTATGGATATGTTTATACGAATTCGGGTCTGAGTATGGGCCGCAAGCCCTACCAGGCTGTGTACACGATGGGATCGGGAGCCGTCCTTGCTAGTCGGCCGGTCTCGTGGGCGTAAAGTGTGGCCACACTTTCGTCGCACCATGGAATGATTGTGATTGTTGATTTTGTTGAGGAAAATGGGGAGTTATTTTGACTGGCCAGTCTATGAAAATATATTTTTGTGATACTCGTGATATTTCTCTTAACTGTTTAAAACTCGAGTTCACTTGGTAAGGGTGGCATAACTTATAAAATGTTTTGACAATGAGCCCACTGAGTATTTCAAAATACTCAGCCCTGCATGTTGAGCATGATAATTAATTAAGATGGATGTTTTCCTTTGAACTTCAAGCGTAGTTGTGTCATCATACATAGCTGCACTTTCTCTTGGTCGCTTTCCGCTGAGTTTTTGATACACTTATGTTTATTTTTAGTATTTTGCTCTCTCCTTTCGGTTTAGAGGCTTTAGACTATCTCGTGGTTTTTACCTTGGAAACTATGTCGCACTCTTAAGATGTTTGATCGTCATTTAAGATACCTTCCTTCTTCTTTTAAACTTCTAGGTTAAGTTGTTGTTTTAAATGCTCTGATGGTTCCTTTAATAATTTGGCCAACACCCTTTTTATGAAACCCTAGCCTATGTTGAATTCTTTAAGACCGTTTTGATAGCAGTCGCCGCATTTATTGTACCCTAGGAAAGCGGGCCGTTACATTGTCCTTATTTAAATGAGAGCCCACCTCGAGTGCTTGATCCGAAATTATATTCTTTTCCTTGCGATCACGATTCACTTGCGAGATATCACCTTTACAATTTAAAAATAACATAGAGGTCAACACAAGGAACTCCAATAAAATAAGATGCATGCATCTTATGTCTCCAATTATTTTTTCGATCAAGATTACAAATTTTCCAATTAGAAGCTTGGGTAATACGATTAATTCCGGTCGCCCAAGGAATAAACACCATCAGCCCAACTCAAAAGAGACAGCCTAAAGAAATATTGGAAGAATAAAGAAATTATACTTTCTTTCCCACTTTTATTAAACACTAAAATAAATAAACACAATTTGATAAAGGTGATGGGGTTAAAAAGATTCATATACTCCCTTCTTCAAAAACTGTCGGCTATAATCCCTTCTCCCTCTACTGTATCTTCCCAAAACAGAACACACTCCAAATTGAAACCCAGACCAGTGTACCCCTCTACAAAAATCCCGTTGGCTCCAGTGGGGTCACCGCTGCTACAGATTCGGCCGTCGCCGCTGGACAGGCGCTGCAGATAAGCTCTTAATTGATTTCGTGAATTAAAGTCCGATTCTTTAATTCAGTTTGCTTCGATTTATTCGATTAGTAGATTGATAACAGATTGTGATTATTGTTTTGATTATGCGATTTGATTGAGTGGAACAACATGCTATGCAGTTCATGGATTGTGGAATTACATTGGGGAAGAAGATTATACCTGTAGGCAGTGAAAGAATTGGCTTATTCTCTTTCTCACTCACGCTTGATTGGGATTGGGAGAAAGTAGGGTTGTTCTTCTTTATAATGGATGGTCCTTGAATTATTGTTAAAGGAAAAAGGTGAATGAAGAATGGTGTGCGATTACCTCATGACATTGAAGATTGAGATTAAGAATTTGAATTGAATTGAATTGAACACAACACATAATCTCATCCATATACTCTGTCCATTCACCAATACTTGTAACCAGTATCCTTTTTGGTCTTTTCGCCAGAACGTGTTACTCTTAATTTGTTACAAGTTTTGATAATGCCCATACTTTTTTCACTCACATTATAATATAAAACTAATATATAAAAGTAGGATTCACATTTAACTAATTTTTTCATTTCACTTTTAAGTATATTTCTTAAAATTCGTGCGAATCAAAATATGTCAATTAATGACAGACGGAGGGAGTATTGATTACAAAAATAATCCTATGTTAAATAGCAAGATAGAGTGGACTTTCTGTTGGAAACATAGAGTAGAGTACAGCAAGAAAAAAGAAATAAACGTAGCCTTTGTGTATTAGAAGAATGACTCAAAAGACTTATTTATTCCACTAATATGAGGTGCTATTTATAAGCCCTCTAAGCATGAAGATTACAACGGCAAACTGAAATGAGCTAAAAATCAGCAATAACAGAATATAGCTAATGACTAGGAACACTAAATAACTAACTAAGAATGAGTCAAACTAAAGCTGAAACCAACAAAGACTAAGTCCCGATACTTTCAATTATGAGTCAACAATCTTCATTCAACACTCCCCCTTGATTCATAATTGCACACTCCGAGCATATTTCTGAACTTGACGTGCTTCTCCGAAGACAACGACTTGGTGAAAATATCAGCCAAGTTCTCAAGGCTGCTGCAAAACTTCAAAGAGATGACCCCTTCATTAATCAAATCTCTTATGAAGTGAAACTTAATATCGATGTGCTTCGTTCTCCCGTGCATAACTGGATTCTTTGCAATCGCAATAGCTGATCGATTATCATAGAAAATTCCAGTAGCCTCCTTCTGCTCCTGCTCGAAATCAGCCAATAACCTTCTCAACCACACTCCTTGACAAGCTGAAGAAGTAGCAGCCACATACTCTGCTTCTGCAGTCGAAAGCGCTGTTACTCCTTGCTTCTTCGAACTCCATGTCACAGCTCCTGACCCGAGATTGAATACGAAGCCTGAAGTACTTCGCCAATCATCCACCGAACCTGCCCAATCACTGTCCGTGAACCCAACCAACTCAAAATCGGCAACATTTGAGTACCAAATACCAAAATTTTGAGTTCCAGCTATGTAGCGAAGAATCCTTTTTGCAGCTCCAAAATGTTGACGTGTTGGATTGTGCATAAATCTGGAAACCATACCAACGGCAAAGGCAATATCGGGCCTCGTATGCGTTAAATAAATCAAACCTCCAACTAGACTCCGAAAGCTTACTGCATCAGCTTCCTCCGTACCATCTTTGAGCTGCAACTTTTCATTCATATTCATGGGAGTAACTGCAGCTCTGCAATTCGTCATGTTGAAGCGTTTGAGAAGATCCTCGGCATACTTTTTCTGGAAAACGAACACTCCATCTTCTCCTTGCTTAATTTCCAATTCAAGAAAATAATTAAGCAAACCCAAATCTGTCATCTCAAACATATTCATCATACTCTCTTTGAACTCAGTAACAAGAGAGTTAGAAGATCCCATATATATTATATCATCAACATATACACAAACTAGGAGCAAGCTACCATTACTTCCCTTCTTTGCATACAATGTAGGCTCATTAGCACTTCGTTCAAATCCATCTTGCTGGAAAAACGAATCCAGCTTGTTGTACCACGCTCGCGGAGCCTGCTTCAAGCCATATAACGCTTTCTTCAACCTATAGACCTTATCCTCCATGCTTTCAACAACGAATCCTTCCGGCTGCATGACATAGACTTCCTCCTCCAAGTCTTCGTTCAGAAACGCAGACTTGACATCAAGTTGATAGATAGGCCACTTAAGATGAGCAGCCAAAGACAAGAACATTCTCACGGTTTCGAAGCGAGCAACCGGAGAGAACGTTTCCTCATAGTCGATGCCCTGCTGCTGCGCATAGCCCTTGACAACCAAACGAGCCTTGTGTTTCTGCACACTCCCATCTGCATTATACTTCGTCTTGAACACCCACTTCAAGCCAATTGCACTCTTATTTTCCGGCAAGTCTTCCAGCATCTAAGTTCCATTCTTTTCAATTGCTGCAATCTCCTCATTCATTGCATTTTGCCACTTCTCTTCTCCAGCAGCATCATGGAACCGATTTGGATCCGCAACCATAAGAGCAAAAGTACATCTTTCATAAAGTTCAGTTAGAGACCTATAGCCTCGTGGAGGGGGTGTTTCGAGAGATGAACAACTAATTAATGAAGGTGGTGTATTTAAGTTTGGAGGATTTATAGGGCTGGTATGAGGCGTATTTGGAGGAGTAGTATTTGGTGAGTTTATGGGGCTGTTTTGTGGTGAATTCGGAGGGCTGCTGTGCGGCGAATTCACACCAGAATCTGCATCACTCGTGTCCAGCGGGAAGAGAGTATATGGATCATCTTGCTTGCTCTCCCAATCCCAGACAGCATCTTCATGAAAAACAACGTCTCTACTGATAATAACTTTTCCACTAAGAGGTTTATATAACTTGTATGCTTTAGATTGAGAAGAGTACCCAATGAAGATACACTTTTCAGATTTCTCGTCAAGCTTTCGACGATGTTGAGAGCTCACCAAAGCATAAGCTACAAATCCAAAAACCTTTAGATGGCTCACCGTCGGCTTCGTACCTCCCCAAGCTTCATATGGTGTGCGATTTTGAACAGCTTTTGTAGGAGATAAATTCAGCAAGAATACGGCAGTAGCAACAACTTCTGCCCACAAGGATTTGGGGAGATGCTTCGCCGTCAACATGCTTCTCGCCATCTCTACAACGGTGCGATTTTTCCTCTCCGCCACACCATTCTGCTCCGGCGTATATGGTGCTGTCAACTCTCTGCGTATTCCATTAGTCTCGCAAAAATGATTAAATTCATTAGAGCAAAACTCACCACCCCTATCTGTACGAAGAACCTTGATGCTCTTCTCACTTTGCTTCTCCACCATAGCCTTGAAATTCTTGAAGTTCTCAAAGGCTTCGGATTTATTTTTCATACAATAAACCCAACTCATGCGACTATAATCATCGGTAATTAGAAAGAAATACCGACTTCCACCAATCGACTCCGTATTTATAGGCCCGCACAAATCAGCATGAATGAGCTCAAGACAATTAGAAGCTCTCCACGATACACCACTAGGAAATGATTTCCTCCTCTATTTCCCATAGATACATCCTTCACATAAATCAAAATCATCAAATTTAGGCAGCCCATGAACCATACCTTTCTCCCATAGAAGCTTTAATCCATTGGTATTGAGATGCCCATATCGTAAATGCCACAGCCTCGACGCCTCTTGCGTGCTAGAAACAAGAGCGTATTTCTCCACATTTGACATTCGTAGCGGAAACATTCTATTCTCCATCATGCAAACCTTTGCAATGATTTGCCCAGATTTTTTTTCTTTGATGACACATAAACGATCATCAAACACCACCATATATCTAGTAGATATCAATTGCCCAACACTCAATAAATTATGTGCCAAGTGTGGAATAAAATAGACATCATAAATGAGTTTGGTGTTACCATGGCCATCCTTTACTGCAACAGTACCTTTCCCCTCAACTTGAATAGATTTGTCATCACCTAGCCTGACTTGAATCTTGCGAGATTCATCGAGCTCTTTGAACATCTCCTTGTTGGAACACATGTGATTCGAGCAACCACTATCCACGAACCACACATCATTCGGCACATCCACGGCGTCTGCAACCGCCATGAATAACTTGTTATCATTCGCCTCTTCTTGGACGCAATTTGCTTGTTTTTCCTTCGACCAACAATCTGCTTTCACGTGCCCATATTTGCCGCAATTATGACACTGAATTTGGCTCTTGTCGCCTTGCTGTCCACCAAAAAATTGCTTTGCATCAGATCGACTGCCACGACCTCGACCTTGGCCACGCCCGCGACCTCGGAAACCTCCTCTGCCTCGTCCTCTTGCCGTAGAGAACTCCTTCTGATTGGAGAATTCACCTTTCACTTGAAAATCTTTTTCATCAGACTTTTCAAACGATCGGTTAATCCTTGACTCATGAGCTTGAAGAGATCCCATCAGTTCTTCAAATGAAAAAACCGATAGGTCCTTTGATTCTTCAACTGCAGCTACAACATGATCAAACTTTGGAGTCAAGCTTCTAGCACCTTCTCAACGATGGTCTGATCCGTGATCTTATCTCCACAAGATCGCATTTGATGACAGTTGCCATTGCCCTCGACAAAAAATCAGCCACAGATTCTCCATTCTTCATGATCAGCGTTTCAAAGTCACGTCGAAGTGATTGCAATCTCACGACGATGACTTTTGAATCTCCCTTGAATTCTTTCTGCAAAGTTGACCAAGCTTGCTTCGAGGTGGTCGTCGTTGCAATTCTGGAGAAGACGCTATCGTGCACCGCTTGCTGGATGATCGCCAACGCCTTCGAGTCTTTCTTCTTGTTCTCCCGCAATCTGTTCGCCTCGTCGGGATCTGCATATCCTGCTCCACGAAGTCCCATAGATCTTGAGACCTCAGTAGAGTCTGCATCCGAATACTCCAGTATTCATAGCCTTCTCCTTTGAAGACTGGAATGAGTGGTTGTGTAGCACTCATCGAACTTCCGTTGCTGGCCATCGTAATTGAACCCAGCTCTAGATGCCACAAATGTTGGAAACAGAGAGTAGAGTACAGCAAGAAGAAAGAAATAAACGTAGCCTTTGTGTATTAGAAGAATGACTCAAAAGACTTAATTATTCCACTAATATGAGGTGCTATTTATAAGCCCTCTAAGCATGAAGATTACAACGGCAAACTGAAATGAGCTAAAAATCAGCAATAACAGAATATAGCTAATGACTAGGAACACTAAATAACTAACTAAGAATGAGTCAAACTAAAGTTGAAACCAACAAAGACTAAGTCCCGATACTTTCAATTATGAGTCAACAATCTTCATTCAACACATTCTAATCAAATTAATATTCTCAATTGACTTTCTCGTGAAATCATTATTTTAAACTCATCCATATATTAATTATGAGAGATTAAAAAAAATATTAAATTCACTGGAATTTTAAAATATAGGACTGATGCATGCGATTTTATAAGAAAAAGGGTTTTTTAGTTATTCTCTTTATTTCTTTTTTTTTCTTATTATTTCTCTTACTACAATTAAGAATTGACAAAACTAGCCCTAATATACTTACCCCAACAGATCCTGTAAACTAAACTGGGGCAAAAAAATGAGTTAGCGGATTATGCATGCCATAACTATAAGTGGTTTTAATTCAGAATTATATGGTTAGCGAATTCTAGTAGATTGAAAAAAAAAGCATCATGGAGCATGGAGTGAAACCAAAACTAGGTAAATGTACTACTACTATAACAAGTAGTCATAAGGGAGAGAAAGAGAGATTCCATACAAATTTGAAACAACCCTAAAATTTCGACTTCCTCTCTAGGTTTTATTGCTACCCTATTCCAAACAGTCAGTTGCCACAAATCCGCGCCCCTTTGGAATGCAAGGATGAAGACAACAAGGTTACGAAATGGGAGCTATAGATACAAGGAGGGTGGAGCGGCGAAGGGGGTGATTTCAGATACGCAATGTGTCAGAACTGAGGGTGAAAACGATAAGGTGAAAAATATTAGGGATAGTTTGGTCAATTTAAATATTGGAGGAGAATAATAAAAATAAAGGAAAAAAAAAACTAAAAAATTCCTTATTATCTTGATCCCATCTCTGAACGTCAACTAATAATCCCAAAATTTAAATAGTCAGCCAATTAAATCCTTCTTTTAAAAATATCTCATTAATTACAAGGCCAATCCTAATTTTAAAAATAACAAGGTATCTCTAAACAAATTATTGTCTCCATGACTTTCTCATCAATTATTATTTAAAGGCATCTAGGAAACCATTTTCTTCTTACACAACAGTATCTCCAAACCAAAAATGATTTCTATCTCGCATTTCTTTGTTGTGCTACTCTCCTCATCTCTCCTCCTCTTCTTCCTCCACAAATGGCGCCGAAGTCATTCTCCAGAGCCCCGGAAACGCCTGCCTCCGTCTCCACCAAAGCTCCCGTTAATCGGAAACCTCCACCAGCTGGGCTCAGCCACCCACAGATCCCTCCAGACACTCTCCTGCCGCCATGGCCCCCTCATGCTGCTCCACTTCGCCAAGGTTCCCACTCTAATTGCCTCCACAGCTGAGGCAGCGCGTGAGATCATGAAAAACCAGGACCCGATCTTCTCAAACAGGCCCCAACTCAGCATCGCGGGCTGGTTGGTGTACAACAACCGGGATGTGGCATTCGCACCTTATGGAGAGTACTGGCGGCAGATTCGCAGCATATGCGTGCTTCATCTTCTGAGCAACAAAAGGGTTCAGTCCTATCGCGGCGTGAGGGAAGAAGAGACTTCCCTCATGGTCGACAAGATCAGAATGTTAGGTGCTTCTTCAAAGCCCGTGAACTTGAGCGACGTCATTCAGTGTATGACGAACGACGTGATTTCTAGAGTGGCTCTGGGAAAGAAGTATGGTGCAGAGAGTGATTTCAAGGAGACATTTACTGAGTTTGGGGTGCTGCTGGGGATTTTTCCTTTGTGGGAGTACATTCCTTGCCTGAGATGGATGAGAAGGATCGATGGTTTGGATAAGAGAGTAGAGAGAGGTGTTAAGAAGATGGATAGGTTTTTGGAGAGTGTGATTCAAGAACATAGAGTTAGGGAGAGGAGAGAGGGAGATGGTGGTGAGCTGGATTTTGTGGACATATTGCTTGATTTTCGGAGAGAAAATGCAAGTCGCACCCCTATTGAAGATGACACTATCAAAGCTATCGTTTTGGTATGAATTCTTTTCTTCTTAAACCCCGGTATCTTCTTTTTATGCCTGCCCCATTTTGATTGGATATTTCTTTTTCAGGATATGATAGGTGCTGGAACTGATACTACATTTATAGTTCTTGAGTGGGCGATGACGGAGCTGATACGAAATCCAGAAACTATGAAAACTTTGCAAAATGAAGTGAGAGAAGTAGCGGGTAGTAAGGATGTAATTGATGTGCAAGCCTTGGAGAAAATGCTCTATCTGAAAGCAGTACTGAAGGAGAGTTTAAGGTTGCATTCGCCGCTCCCATTGTTGATCCCTCGTGAATTAAATCAAGACACAAGAATATTGGGTTATGACATTGCATCTGGTACGCGTGTGATGATTAATGTTTAGGCAATTGCTAGGGACCCGTCATTGTGGAAAAATCCTGAGGAATTTTGTCCAGAGAGATTCCTTGAATTGAGCATAGACATTAGAGGCTTGCATTTTGAGTTGACTCCGTTTGGGGCAGGCAGGAGGGGTTGCCCTGGTTACACGTTCGCAGGGGCGGTGGATGAGATCGCATTAGCCAAGTTGGTACACAAGTTCGATTTCAGATTGCCTAATGGAGCGAAAGTGAATGAGTTAGATGTGAGTGAATCTAGTGGACTCTCAATCCATAAAAAATGTCCTTTACTTGTTGTAGCTACTTCACATGCTTAATAGGTAACGCAATGTCAGTATTTTATAAATCGGATTGGATCAATCGGTTCAATTATGAACTGATGTGTTGCCCAGTCCGATCTAGACATGAAGTGTAACATCCCGGATTTTAGAACCCTAATTTTTGAGCCCTAGAATTTATTGTTGATGACGTGGCACCGAGAATGCTTTTATTTCATGAGTTGATATGGTCAATTTGAGTTAGGGTTTGTGTTGAAAGTTTGAAAAGTCAAACCTATTTAATTTGATGATGTGGCATGTGATATATTAAGTTATGAGACCATGTGGCAATTTATTTATTTATGGGTGAGTGAGAATATTAGAGAAAATTTCCATAAATACCTATCACCCTAATTCTTGTAATTTTCGAACCCTGGACCCCTTGGATGAAGAATTTATATTTTTTTTCCGGAATTTATTTAATCCTTGGGATATTTATCCAAATTAAATTCCAAGAGCCAATTGTTTCCTTGTTTAGAGATGTAAAAATCGTGCCCCCTTGTTTTTCTAGTGATTTTCGAAAATCACTTAATCATGGGAAGGAAAGAATTATTTTATTTTAGTTAATCCCTTGTTTGATTCCTTCCATACCTAGAATTTAATTATTCTACCAAATCTTTCCATACTTCAAGAGATCTTGCCTTACTTTATTTTAGTCAATATTCAAGAAATCCATGCCTTATTTAAAGGGCATAGAAATCGGCCCCTACCTTGTTTCATGGAGGATTTTCCTTATTTTTATTTTGCCCCATGATATTTTATTCTATATGGAAAAATACCAAAAACAAAACCATGGCTAATTACCTAGCCTAATTTTCGAAAATTAGGAGATATTGCCATCTTCTATTTTTGTTAATTCTTCTTCCCTACTTCACAATATTATTTCATTTATTTATTTAACTGGGAGAATGAGATCTTACCAAATATTCTATTCTTATTACCTAAAGATCTCATTGGACTCTATAAATAAGAACCAAAACCCCAACCCTAGCCCCCATATTTTTCGGCTCCCTCACCCCCATTCACTCTCTCAATTTTCTTCCACTTTACTCCATAAATCCTTCATCTTTTGAGAAGAAATCGAAGTTTAATCCGAGGATATTGAAGAACCAAGTCTCTACTTTATTTCTACCGATTGATTTTCTCTAAAAAGGTATTTTTGCTTAAGAGTTATGTTTATTCTTCTTCTACCCCTTCTTTTCTTTTTCTTCCAACCGATTTAACCGGTGTTCTTGAACCTTCATGCATATTAATTGAGTGAAAAAGGGATAAGAAGGGATATGGGAACATGTGTGTGTGTGCCGAGAGTGTGTGAGGTGTGTGTGCCGTGTGTGTGTGTTATGCGTGTGAGTGTGTGTTGAAGTGTGTGTTGTGTAGTGTGTGCTTGATGGCTAAATACTTTTGTATGACATATGATGATAGATCTAGGGTTGAGATGCTAAGAAATATACGTATGCTAAGCGTGACTTGAAATTAGTAATTTATGATGAGTGTGACTTGAAATTTATAAGTTATGAAGACTAAGGTGAATCGATGGGAAAGAGGGAAGTAACGAGACATGCATAAGTTAAGAGTTATAATTGAACCTAATTTGTGAATATGTGCCTATGTGAATTTAAAGGTGAAACCTCGGTTGCGAAGCCAGATAACGGAAAAGCGAAACTACTTGAAATCTAAGCAGTCGAGGTGGGCTTTACTCTCAAAAACTCTCTTTTATTTTGTCAAAGATAATTATCGGAGCTATAAGGGTGGTTTAACTGTTATGCCATGCCTATGTTTGTTTTATTGTGAGATTGTGTGTCTGATGCCTAGTTTGTGAGTTCGCTCCATTGGGCTATAGGGCTATGGATATGATATACGAATTCGGGTCTGAGTATGGGCCGCAAACCCTACCAGGCTGTGTACACGAGGGTATCGGGAGCCGTCCTAGCTAGTCGGCCGGTCTCGTGGGCGAAAAGCGTGGCCACGCTTTCGTCGCACCATGGAAAGATTGTGATATGTGATTGTGGAATTTGATGAGAAAATGAGGAGTTATTTTGACTGGCCAGTCTATGGAAAATATTTTGTGATACTCATGATATTTCTCTTAACTGCTTAAAACTCGAGTTCACTTGGTAAGGGTGGCATAACTTTTGAATAAAATGTTTTGGCAACGAGCTCACTGAGTATTTCAAAATACTCAGCCCTGCATGTGTTTTTCCTATGTGCAGGTTGAATGATGACGAGCGGTGGCGGGTGTTGAGCAGCTCAATTAATTAATGGATATGTTGAACTCTAAGTGTAGTTGTGTCTCCATACATAGCTATGCTTTTTCTCTTGGTCGTTTTCCGCTAAGTTCTAATACTCTGATATTGATTTGGTTGATTGGCACTCTTCTTCGTTTTTGAGGCCTTATACTTTTCTCGTAACGTTATCTTGAAACCTATGTCATTCTCTTAAGTTTTGATCGTCATTTATAAAACTCCCTTTTGTGTACCTATCTAAGTTTCTAGGTTAAGTTGTTGCATTAAATACTCTGATATTTTCCTTCGTTTCCTTTGGTCGGTATTCTTTGAATGAAACCCTAGCCTATGTATTGATTTCTTGGAGTCGGTTTTGGGTAATAGCCGCCGCATTTATTGTATCCTAGGAGGGCGGGCTGTTACATGAAGTCTGTCAAATAAATAATTCACCATCTTGTACCAGAATAACTGCTATTCCAATTATATTGTATATGCAATTATTCCTTATTATCCATGCACTTTTATTTTATAATGCAATGCAGTAATATTACATATGTAAACATTGGTTCCGTATGCTTAGAGGTTTGTTCCATGTTTAATTAGTAAGGATAAATCAAATGACACAGGAACTGAAGATAATATAAAATTTCATTAAATTATCGTGTCACTCAAATTAGAGTAATCTTTCTTGGAACAAAGGGAATACAAGAGTAACGAGACAAAGTAGACTTTCTAATCAAATTAATCTCATTTGACTTTTTCATAAAATCATTATTTTAAGCCCATCCTTATATTTTCTTCGTCTCATGTTAATTGAGACGTTTCTTTTGAACACGAGATTTAAGAAAGTTGTGTTAAAATAAAGTAGAGGATAGAATAAAGTAAGAGAGAGTAAGGTAAAAAAAGAATAAAGTAGGTGTGATTAGATGTTTTGTTTTTAGCCAAAAGGAGAAATGACTCAAGTAACTTGGGACAACCCAAAATGGAAAACGACTCAAGTAACTTGGGACGAATGAAGTATTAATTATAACAGATTTTAGAAAAATGAATTAAATTCGCAACCTATCGACCATGAAAGTAGCTAATTTTTTGAAATATGGCGCTGAGATATGCGAGTTTTTAATAATAAAGGATTTTTAAATTTTTATATTTTTCTTCTTTTTTGTTATAATTTCACCTACAGTTGTTGAGATTTAACCGAACTACCGCAAATATTTTTACCCTAAAAATTTTGTAAATTGGGGCAAAATTGAGTTAGCGAATTATACATGTCATAACTACGTTGGACCATTCTTGCTAATTATACATGCCATAACTATAATTGGTTTTAATTAAGCATTACGTGGTTAGCGAATTCCGGTAGATCGAAAAAAAGGGCATCTTGGAGATAGGAGGTGTGAAACAAAAACTATGAAAATGTAGTATAACATTCCCTCCGTCCCATAATAGATGTCATACTTTTCTTTTTAGTTTGTTCCCAAAATTATGGCACATTTTCCTTTTTGAAAAAATATCTCCCTAATATAAATACATTATTTTCTCTTTCCACCTAATTCACAAAATATCTCCTAAAATTCCATGTCATTCCAAAAATATGCCATCTATTATGGGACACTGATGCACTATTTTTTTAGCACTATAAATACTTGCAAGTATACAGAGTAGTAATAATATAGCTAAAGGTCAGTATCGGATATCGAACACGGGGAAAACAAATACAAAGTGTCTATCTTCTACTAAAACTCAATTACTATTTGGAGAACCGAAAGTTTTTGGAAATTTTGAAAATTGAAAACAATAGAAAGCAAATAACAACTAATTATGGATAAATCACGGAGATAAAATATAGAGATAAGCGGAATTCCAGGGATGTGCGTTCATAGTTATGGTTATACAAATTCCAAACTACAATACCCTAGCACAGTTATTACTTTGATAGAACGAGTCACCTAGCTTATGCTCATGCGATGCAAACGTTGATTACTAACATTAGGGTTGTCAATCCTAACACGTAACTCTATAAAGCTCCTAAGACCCTTGAAAAGTCCTTACTCTCAATTAATAGTGTCGTTTTAAAGGAAGCTAACTGTAGCGTCTACTAAGTGGACCTAACTCGCTAGAACTCTCTCACAGTTATGAAGCAAGTTATATTAAATCATTCACGATTGTGTCACTCAATCATGAAGCATCAAGATTAACTTAGGGAAGAAACAAAGTAAAAACAAAACGGATATTAAATAGAAAAACTGCAATTGTATAATCAAAGTCGTTACTATCCCTAGAATCCTATGAGTTTAGTTACACATAGTGAAATAAGCTAAACACATATACTGAAGGGAAAACAATTGGAACATAAAACTAAAGCAAATATAACCCGTAGGTTGAATCCTTGTCGTTCTTGATGTTCATGAAATCCTTCTTCAACGGTGGGCCGCCGCACTGAAGGGGTTGGCAGCGGAAGCGCTCACTTAAATCGATTACATAATAATCCTGATCTATTTAGCAGATTATTTGAAAAAATTCTATTCGCGCAATTATCACATGTATCATGTATCATGCTCATAAATCAAATAAATCATGCTTTAAATTAATTAAAACCTAAAACATGCTTTTCTACGGTTAAGCTATTTTACCTTGATGATTCTCCAACAGAATCGAAGATAGCTAGCGTCTTCTCCACGTGAAGATCTTCAGTACTAAACCACGGATCTTCTGTCTAGTTCTCGGACATATCAGGATGGGCTGATCTCACCAGTATACTAGGACTTAAATAAAGAAGACGGAAAACCTATCCCTCGAAGAAGAGGAAAAATCGCCCCTTGTCTAAGTAGAGAGGGGGATGAAAATTATGCTCTAGAAAAAGTGTGTTTTCTGTCTCCTTTATTCTCCTATTTATATTAAGTCACATATTGGGCCCAGACAAGGATCTATGGAAGGTTTTGGATATGGGCTCCTCCAATTAGCTTTTTACTAATTATATTGAACCCAATTTAATATAAGCTTATAATTGGAATATTACGAGCAGACACTACAGAAGTAATATTGCACTCCCCATCCAAATCCGAAATTATAAGTACTTCGGGTTTCCATTGCTTGATATTTATTTCCCGCGCTTAAGATAGAAACATCCATTAATTAATTATTGTCTGTTATGGACTTAATTAATTAATATCTTATTTATTCCAAGAGTGAACTCAACAAGAAATTCTTATTTATTATTCATAGAGTAATCAAACTCCAACTAGCTAGTTTCCGAATAATAAAATCTTATTTCAAGCTCCCCTTGAGGATGTTATCAAATGAGACTCACCCCGCGCACGATTCAACATAATAGCAATCCTAGCACTGCTAGATATTCATCACCACTATCCAATATACCAGGCTTATTGGGTTGCAAAAATCCGCACCATTTGGTAAGTCAAAGTAGTGCATAATCAATACCGTATGCTCAATGCTAACGTACATTGATTAAGAAACAATAATTTACGAGACCTCGCTGTTATTGCAACTTTTCATAAAGACACGTCTCGCTGTTAGATCCAATTCAGTGTTATACCACACCAACGTCATCTTATTTCAGTAAGGCTTAGAAATAATCGGACTGACATTGCAACTTTTCACGATAGGTATTCTAGGCCTATCTAGGTTGTGAAATTCTTCTTTTTCTTTGTTCAGAACTGACCGTGTCACCTTAAAGTGAACGACGCCCACAACCGGTCTACTAAAATAAAGACTTAGACTTTGTTAAGTTACTTATACATTTAAACATGTAATATACATCCATTAAATGTAAAACATAACAACATTATGACAAAAATAATCTGTTTATTCCTTTGAAAAATAAAATAAGAGTTTTAACAGTATTCAATCACTCGAAAGGTGATTTCTAGTATACAAACTCTAACACGGACATCCTCCGGTGGTCGCCGCGTTGCAGTCCAGAGTCTCTGTCTCTTCGGCGGTGGGCCGCCGCACATCCTCCGGCGGTCGCCAGACGAAACTCTTTTCCAAGCATGAATTTCCGAGGCGGGTCGCTACACTTCACTGGCCGCCCGGCGCCGGCGGTCTCCGTACACCTTGCGGCGGTCGCCGGTCGCCGTGTGAACTCCAGATTTCCCGACTTTGCATTTTGACTCTCTTTTTCGGTTCAAATATGCACATTTCTCACAAAACACGTCAAAATACCAAAATGTATAAAATATGTAATTAATGGATATGTAAAGTGACTTTGACATCAAAAACGGACCAAATAATGGCCTTAAAACAGTGCAAAATTCGAGCGTATCAGACACACCTGAAATTTCAACTTTATGACTAGGTTTGATTATTAGCCTATTCCACACGGTCAGTTGCCACAGTTCCATGACTCTTTGGAATGCAAGGATGAAGACAACAAGATTACGAAATGGGAACTTTCAGATACGAGGAGGGTGGAGCAGCAACGGGAGGAGGATGGAGACAGTGATTTCAGATACGCAATACATCAGAATTGGGGTGAAAATGAAAAAGATAAGATGAAAAATAGTACTTAGTATTAAAATTAGGATGAAAATATTAGGGATAGTTTGGTCAATGCATATATATTGAAGGAAAGATAAAAAAATAAAAAAAGAGAGAAAAAAAAAAGAGAAAAACTCAAAAAAATCGCATATAATCTTTATCCAATATTCTAGAAGGTTAGAAAATTTAATCCTAAATTTAAAAAAATAAACGAATATAATCCCTCTTTTTTAAATCTATAATTAATCACAATGCCAATCCTATTTATAAAAAGAACAAGATATATTCAATGGACTCTCTGTCTAAATTATTATTATTAGTTGACTTTCTCATCAAATTATTATTTAAGGGCATCTAGGAAACCCTTTCTCCTTACACATCAGTCTCTCCTAGCCAAAAATGGTTACTCTCTCACTTTTCTTGGCTGTGCTACTCTCCGCATCCATCTTTCTCTTCTTCCTCCACAAATGGCGCCGCAGCAACTCTCTGAAGCCCCGAGGAAGGCTGCCACCTTCTCCGCCAAAGTTTCCGCTCCTCGGAAACCTCCACCAGCTGGGCCCACTCCTCCACAGATCTCTCCAGTCCCTCTCCCACCGCTACGGCCCCCTGATGCTGCTCCACTTCGGCAAGGTTCCAGTTCTTATCGCCTCCTCGGCTGAGGCGGCTCGTGAGATCATGAAAAACCAGGACCTGATCTTCTCAAACAGGCCCCAACTCAGCATCCCCAGCCGGCTTTTCTACAACAGCCGAGACGTGGCGTTTGCACCCTATGGAGAGTATTGGCGGCAGATCCGCAGCATATGCGTGCTTCATCTGCTGAGCAACAAAAGGGTTCAGTCCTATAGTGGCGTGAGGGAGGAAGAGACTTCCCTCATGGTCGACAAGATCAGAATGTTGGGTGCTTCTTCAAAACCTGTGAACTTGAGCGACATCATTCAGTGTATGACGAACGACGTAATTTGCAGGGTGGCGCTGGGGAAGAAGTACGGTTTAGAGAGTGATTTCAAGAAGACGTTTGCTGACTTTGGGGTGCTGCTGGGGATTCTACCTTTGTGGGAGTACATTCCTTGCCTGAGATGGATGAGAAGGTTTGATGGTTTGGATAAGAGAGTAGAAAGAGCTGTTGAGAAGATGGATAGGTTTTTGGAGGTTGTGATTCAAGAACATAGGGTTAGGGAGAGGAGAGAGAGTGATGGTTGTGAGTTGGATTTTGTAGATATATTGCTGGATTTGCAGAGAGAGAATGGGAGTCGCTCACCTATTGATGATGACACTATCAAAGCTATCGTCTTGGTATGCATACTTTTCTTTTACAATATGAAGTATGTTTTTTCGTTTTCCTATAGAAATTCTCATGTGTTTTCTTATAGTAATACTCTGATCTGTTTCACCGATTTATACTTTTGCAGGATATGTTTAATGCAGGAACTGATACTATATCTACAGCTCTTGAGTGGGCGATGACGGAGCTGATACGAAATCCTGAAACCATGAAAACTTTGCAAAATGAAGTGAGAGAAGTAGCTGGAAATAAGGATGAGATTGATGAGCAGGACTTGGAGAAAATGCCTTATCTGAAAGCAGCGATGAAGGAGAGTCTAAGATTGCATTCGCCGGGCCCATTGTTGGTCCCTCGTGAATTAACTCAAGACACAAGAGTATTGGGCTATGACGTCGCATCTGGTACGCGTGTGATGATTAATGTTTGGGCGATTTCTAGGGACCCTTCACTGTGGAAAAATCCTGAGGAATTTCATCCAGAGAGATTCCTTGAAACAAGCATAGACTTTAGAGGTCTGCATTTTGAGTTGACTCCGTTTGGGGCAGGAAGGAGAGGTTGCCCTGGTATTACATTCTCGGTGGCGGTGGATGAGCTTGCATTGGCCAAGTTGGTACACAAGTTCGATTTTAGATTGCCTAATGGAGAGAAAATGAAGGAGTTAGATGTGAGTGAATCTAGTGGAATCACAATCCATAAAAAGTGTCCTTTGTTTGTTGTAGCTACTTCACAAGTTCTTTTTTAGATAACGCAATGTCGATATTTTAAAATGGGACTAGATTAATCGGTTCAACCGTGAACTAATAAAGGGTATTTCTATTATATTGCATATGCAGTTATACCTAATATCAATGCCTTTTTATGTATATAATGCAATGCAGTAATATTACATATGTAAACATTGATTCCCTATAATTAGATGTTTGTTCCAAGTTTAACTAATAAGGGTCAATTAAATGACACAAGAACTCAAGAGTTTAATTAATATGAGTAATTCAAGAGTCTAATGTTCAACCGAAGAGGTTTCACATTTCTATCTTTAATAAGAAAGTGCAAAATTTTATAAATGGGCGTTTCTGAAAAATTGGTTTCTCTATATTGAGGTGGGCCCCATTTTTTACAAACACACTTCTTTCCACTCTTCTTTTACTTTACTAATTTTCCTCTAAAATCCGTGTATTTTTAAATATTTCTATTTTGTAGAGAACGGAAGAAAAATAGTCTAATCAAATTGATATTTTTAATTTAAAATAAATTAAAGGGAATCACTAATAAATGTTAAGTTTTTGTTAATATTAAAGTGAATCAATAATAAAATATCCAAGTTAATATTTTCTGGCTTATCTAATATCCGAAATTCCACTATTCACCCTAAAGTAATACTCCCTCCGCTTCTTAAAATTTGACACTATTTGACCCGGCACGGGTTTTAAGAAATGTAATAGGAAGTGAGTTGAAAAAGTTAGTGGCATGTGGGTCCTACTTTTATATATTAGTTTTAAAATAAAATGTGAGTGGGAAATGAATTAGTGGAGTGTGGGGTCTACTACCAAAAATGGTCAAAGTGAAAGGTAACAAATTTTTAGGGAGAGAAGAAAAAGAAAATAAGTGACAAATTTTCAGCGACGGAGGGAGTATCCACATTATAGTTGTTTAGCATTACTCTTTTTTATTTTTATCCGGACGTCAATTACTCCATCTGTCCACAAAAATATAATCTCATTTATAGACGTCATGAGTTTTAATGAGAAATTAGTAAAGTAAGAAAGAAGGAGAAAAAGTAGCTATATAAGTAAGAAAAATATGGAGAAAATATAAATAAAGTATGAAAAATAGGAGAAAGTAGATAAAGTATGAAAGAGAAACTTTCTATTTTTAGAAATAAAACAATTTTTTATGAATATTCCAAAATTACAAAATGTGACTATTTTTCTTGGACATGGACAAAAGAAGTGATACGCACTGTAAGAGTATTAGTTACAAGTAGGGATGTCAATTGGGCTAACCCGCTCGGGTTCGGACCAATCCACTCGGGTTGTCGGGCTATTTGGGTGCGGGTTATTCGGGTTGTGAATTTTTCGGGTTAAAAAATTTCGGCCCTAACCCTGAATCTTCGGGTTTCGAGCTAACACACGGGCTATTCGGGTCAAAAGTGATCTCATGTGTCACTTCTTATCAAATCCACTATTCTAACTAATAAAAAAACAAATTTTTTGCGAATAGTAAAGTATTATCAAGTGACCCAGAGAAAGAAAATAATAACAATTAAAAATTAAAACAAAATACATAAACATATCATGAATCTGACTACAATTAAATAGAAATCATGTATTTCAAAGGAATTGATATTACCATATATACATCATATAAGTATATAATCCTAAATTTTAATTATATTTTTATTTTAAATGCTCAACCCATGGGCTAACCCACAACCCACCCGGGCCAGCCCGCATAACCCGCCAACCCGAATAGGTCAGCCGTGTAGCCCTATTCTGCATTTGGGTTGCAATACGCCGGCCCTAATCCTATAATTTTACCGGGTTATTCGGGTCGACCCGCGAGTTTCGGGCTACATTGACGTCCCTAGTTACAAGAATAATCCTATTTTTAAAAAGAGTGAACTACATAAATGGTACCTGATCTTTCACTTTCGCACATATATGATACCTGATCTTTATTTTATATCGTTTTTGGTACCTTGTGACAAAAATAAACCTAGGTACCAAACATGTGATTTTTTTGTTATGGAGGATATTTTTGGAAATTTCAATTAAATAGTATCAAATATGTGATTATTTTTTCTTCCTTTCTTATTTCTATTTTAGTTTCTTCTTCATTCTTTTTTCTTCATTTTCTTCTTTTTTTATAGTATTTTATCATTCTCTTCTCTCTCTTTTTTTCTCCTTAGTTTATATTTCTTCTTATTTCTTTTTTCTTTTATCTTCTTTTTCTTCTTTCCTTTTAGTTTTTTATACATACATCAATAGCATTCATAATATAAATCAAGAATAAAATGTCTAATCAAATTAATTATTTAAAATAATTAAAGTAATTGAATATTTTTTATTAAATTTTATTAAATTACTTTATACGCATTTTAAGATTGAAACACCTAACTAAAAATATTCAACTGTTTATATCATTATGAATACAATTCACAACTATTATACATAATATTATCTGATTCATAATTTATATAATTATACTATAATTATTTATTAATTACTACTACTTTTTAGTATTATAAAAATAATATTTTTATAATAATTAAATATGATTATAACTATAATTATAATTAACTATATTTGAATGATATTAGAAATAAATTAATTATTAATTTATAACATCAAAATAATAATATTAATATTGATTAATAATAATAGTATAAAGAGTGAGGAGAATGAGAGAAGATATTAAAATATCACTCTTGGTACTAATTTTTTGTATACCTAAAATATCCTTTATGGCATAAATGAGAAAATGTATTTGTTTAGAGGGCATTTTGGGAAGAAAATTATATCAGGTACCAAAAATGTGATTTATAGGTACCAAAAGCGATATAAAATAAAAATCAGGTACTATTTACTTGCGAAAGTGAAAGATCAGATACCATTTATGTACTCTTTTAAAAACCGCAAGATACGGAGTATTCACAGTTGACTTGTCCATCAAATCATTATTTTAAACTCTTCCATATATTAATTACAAGGTCAATCCTATTTATTTAAATTATTTTTAGTGTATTCTCTAACGAAATTATTATTCTCAGTTGACTTTCTCATCAAATTATTATTTAAAGGAATTTAGGGAAACCTTTTTCTCTCTAAACCAAATTATTATTTTAATTATTCAATATATTAATTAAAAGTTATTCATCGATGAGATTTTAAGAAATTGTTTGATTTTGTGAAAAAAAATGGATGGAAAAAATTAGTGGAATGTAAGCTCTACTTATTATACTCCCTCTGTCCGTCATTAGGAGTCCCAGTAACTTTTGCGCACTTGTTTTGTAAAAATGATAATAAATAGTTAAAGTGGAGAAATGATAAAGTAAGATTTATCATTTCTCCACTTGAACTATTTATTATCATTTTTATAAAATGAGTGCGCAAAAGTGACTGGGATTCCTAATGACGGACGAAGAGAGTATACTTCTTCTGTCCCCTATTATGTGTCTCAATATTCAATTTTGGTCGGTCACTTATTAGTTGTCCCACTCCATTTTTACTCTTTTTGGTAATGAGTCTCACATTCCACTAACACAATTTCACTCACATTTTATTATAAAACTATTAATTAAGAGATATTTCAAAAAATGGATTAAATTCGCAACCTTGTGAAATTTGAGATGGGGATATGCGAGTTTTTCACGATAAATAATGATTTTAAATTTTTATCTTTTTTCTTCAGTTTTTTCTCTTACAACTAGTTAAGAATGGACTAAATTATCCCTAATATTTTTACCCCCAATAAATCTAGCAAACTGTGGAAAAAATGAGTTAGCGAATTATACATGCCATAACTATGTAATGTTCGACCAGGGGTGCGTCATATTGCTAACTATTTAAGTTGCTAACTCTAACTCATCTATACAGTGTATTAAAAATATCAACACGGTGACATCAAAATGTCAACACATAATATCAACAAATTATATTGAAGTTCAACAAAATTATGTGTTGACATTTTTAATACACTGCGTTGATGAGTTAGCAAGTTAGCAACTTAAAAAAGTTAGCAATTGATCACACCCCAATTCGACCATTTTTGCTAAATATGCATGCCGTAATTATAAGTGGTTTTTATTCAGTAGTTAGCGAATCCCGGTAGATTGAAAAAAAAGGCATCATTGAGCTAGGAGTAAAACCAAAAGTATGTAAAATTAGTACTCTACTATATCAACAAGTCACGAGGCCGAAAAAGAGAGCTTCCAGACGAATCTGAATACTCACCTACAACAGACCTTAAATTTTAACTTCCTCCTGAGGTTTGATTATTAGCCTGTTCCACACGGTCAGTTGCCACAATCCCCTTTGGAATGCAAGGATGAAGACAACAAGATTACGAAATGGTAGTTTTCAGATACGAGAGGAGGGTGCGAAGGGGAGGAGGCCGGAGGGTGGAGTTCAGATACGCAATTTATCAGAATTGCGGGTGAAAATGAAAAAGATAGTGAGAAAAATATTGAAATTAGGATGAAAATATTTGGGATAGTTTGATCAATTCGTAATATTGTAGGAGAAATAATAAAATAAAATAAAAGAAAAAAAAAAAAAATCTCAAGTCCCTTATTTTTAAAAATTTGCATATCTTCATCTCATATTCTAGAAGGATAGCAAATTTAAACCCATATTTAAATTTGGAACTACCATCTCTCATTAATTACAAGGCCAATCTTATGTCTAAAAATAACAAAATATCTCTAAAGAAATTATTACTCTCAGTTGACTTTCTCATCAATTTATTATTTAAGGGCATCTAGGAAACCCTTTCTCTTTGCAGTTTGCACATTAGTTTCTCCAAACCAAAAATGATTGCTATCTCACATTTCTTGGCTGTGCTACTCTCCGCATCCATCTTCTTCTTCTTCCTCCACAAATGGCGCCGCAGCAACTCCCCGAAGCCCCAGGGAAGGCTGCCACCTTCTCCCACAAAGCTCCCTGTCATCGGAAACCTCCACCAGCTGAGCTCAGCCCCCCACAGATCCCTTCAGTCACTCTCCCGCCGCTACGGCCCCCTGATGCTGCTCCACTTCGGCAAGGTTCCTGTTCTCATCGCCTCCTCGGCTGAGGCGGCTCGTGAGATCATGAAAAACCAGGACTTGATCTTCTCAAACAGGCCCCAATTCAGCGTCGCGAGCAGGCTGTTCTACAACAACCGGGATATGGCTTTCGCACCGTATGGAGAACACTGGCGCCAGATCCGCAGCATTTGTGTGCTTCATCTGCTGAGCAACAAAAGGGTTCAATCCTATCGTGGCGTGAGGGAAGAAGACACTTCCCTCATGGTCGACAAGATCAGAAGGTTGGGTGCATCATCAAAGCCTGTGAACTTGAGCGACGTCATTCAGTCTTTGACGATCGATGTGATTTGTAGGGTGGCGCTTGGAAAGAAGTACAGTTTGGGGAGTGATTTCAAGGAGATTTTTGGTGAGTTTGGGGATTTGGTGGGGATTTTACCTTTGTGGGAATACATTCCTTGCCTGAGATGGATGAGAAGGTTTGATGGTTTGGATAAGAGAGTAGAAAGAGCTGCTAAGAAGATGGATAGGTTTTTGGAGGTTGTGATTCAAGAACATAGAGTTAGGGAGAGGAGAGAGGGAGATGGTAGTGAGCTGGATTTTGCTGACATATTGCTTGATTTTCAAAGAGAGAATGCAAGCCGCACCCCTATTGAAGATGACACTATCAAAGCTACTGTTTTGGTATGAATACATCTCTTTTATCATATGTATTCTTTTGTTTTCCAATATAAATACTCACGTGTTTTCTTATAGAAATACTCGTGTGTTTTAGTTAGGATTTTAACCAATTTATATTTTTCTTACACACAAATAGTTTTATATAGTGTTTTTAAACCTTGGTATCTCCTTATTATGCCTGCACTATTTTGATTGAATATTTCTTTCTATTTTGATTGAATATTTCTTTTGCAGGATATGTTTGTTGCAGGAACTGATACTACATATACAACTCTTGAGTGGGCGATGACGGAGCTGATTCGAAATCCAGAAACAATGAAAACATTACAAAATGAAGTGAGAGAAGTAGCTGGAAATAAGGATGAAATTGATGAGCAAGACTTGGAGAAAATGCCTTATCTGAAGGCAGTGATAAAGGAGAGTCTAAGGTTGCATTCGCCGGGGCCATTGTTGCTCCCTCGTGAATTAACTCAAGACACAAGAGTATTGGGCTATAATGTTGCATCTGGTACGCGTGTGATGATTAATGATTGGGCAATTTCTAGGGACCCGTCATTGTGGAAAAATCCTGAGGAATTTCGTCCGGAGAGATTCCTTGAAATGAGCGTAGACATTAGAGGTATGCATTTTGAGTTGACTCCGTTTGGGGCAGGCAGGAGGGGTTGCCCTGGTATTACCTTCGCGATGGCGGTGGATGAGCTCACATTAGCCAAGTTGGTACACAAGTTCGATTTTGGATTGCCTAATGGAGTGAAAATTAAGGATTTAGATGTGAGTGAGTCTAGTGGAGTCATAATCCATAAAAAGTGTCCTTTGTTTGTTGTAGCGACTTCACATGTTTTTTAGATAACGCAATATCGATATTTTAAAATCCGGACTAGATCACTTGGTTCAACCGTGAACTGACACGTTCCAAGCTTGATGTTGAGAAGAGTTGAACTTGAAAAAATTCTCAATGATATTTGAACTATTAGCTTTATTGCGAAAATGATTCTTCTTAATATCCTCTCATTCTATGTTATTAGATGCTACTTTTGGCACAAAGAATAAAAAGAAGATATATGTGAAGTGGAGTACATAAAGTAAAACACGGGATCAAGTAATAACAAAGATGTAAAGAGAATAAAGTGACAGATAAAATCAAATATGCATCTCATGTTAGAATTTTTGGGCTTCCACGTGACTAATTTAATGTGTATGGTTATCTTTCAGTTGTCCAATTAAAGTGATCTATTAAAAATAAATGTTTGGGCTAAAGTGTATTTATTTGTTATGGAAATAAGTGTAGATACCATATAGGATTTTCTATTTGACGAGGGACCGAATAGAAAATAAAGGGGTTTATATTTAATATAAATGTAAGCTAGGGTTATGGTCGTCCTAGACGTCATAAGAACATTCGATATCTCTGTATTCTCTCGGCAGACTATTGCGAAGAATGTCTCTGATCGTTCGGAAGATCCATAGCCGCTGCAAAACAATTCCACCTTTCAATTCGTTATGGATCAAGGTACGCTCTACAGTTTATGCTCCTTCTCCATCGTTCTCGGTTAATCATTGTATAGAGCTTTATGTAATTGTTTGTTCAATTATTCCAACAAGTGGTACCAGAGCCACTCTATTGATGATTCTCTAAGAATTAGGAAAATGAGAGTTAAGGTTTTAATTATTGTTTGTTCCGTAAATCCATAAAATTAGGGTTTGGTTTTATGGATTTGTTTAATCGACGGTGAATAAAATTTCAATTCAATGTCAAAATTTTCTTCTGTCTTGATGAATTGATTTGTGTATACATAATCTCGCAAACTAGTTTTATGTAACAAAACTCACCGCCGCAGCATGTGCAAGTTTTATTCGATTAATTGTTAATCATTACAATGTGTTGCCTTAATCTATTGACAGCCGCCGCTCAAGTTTTTTATTTTGTTAATTCATTCACAATTGAGAACTTTAGCTTTCTTTACTGTAACGAATTGAATTAATTCTTGTTGGTTTTGATTATGGAGAATTCACGTAGAGAGTTGGTAAATTGAGAACTCCATTCATGGTTGTTGGATGGTTGTCGGCGTCGAGTTAATTATTGTGATTATGAACGCATATAACTGTTTCGGTTGATAAATTGTTTTATCAATTCATGGTTTTATACCAGTTTAGTTGAGAATTGAGATTCATGTTTATGCTTATGTGTTCTGTTGTTTTGGTTTACGTTGAGGATTTGCAAATTGTGTATTCTCTTGTTAGGAAATTAGAGTTTCATTCTGGCTTGTGTTGATGAATCCATAAAATTTAGAGTTTGTGTTTTATGGATTTCTTTAATTGTTTTGATGTTGTTTATGGCTGTTATGTTCATTGGTTTCGTTCTTGGAAAACATCAAAATTTGGATTTTGTCGATTTTAGTGAAAATCGGATTTGGAAAATTTATATGGAATTCCATTAGGAGTCGGCAATTTGCGATTTGCTAGGGAGCTATTGTGCTGGCCGTAAGGATTTAACGACTTGCTGAGTTTGTAAGGTATGCAAACCCAACGCCTCGTTGGCTAGTCACTGTATTCCGGAAAGTTATCATCGACTTGTATTGGTGCATCTAATGTTCCTTTTATTGATGTGCGTTTTTAATGCGGATATTAGTCGGCCCAAAGGAAGATTAATATTTGGCCCGAGATCACACATACCTTTGGTGATAAATACGTGACAATTATTCAGTTTTCGTGTAAGTAGTGTGATGCCCAAAGGTGGACACTATTTGACATGATTTTATTGTCAGTGTTGATCACTATAAGGAGGTTGCCACTTGCAAGTTCACATTACTGTCAAAAGATTTGATGTGGATGTTGTGCTCGGAACCTCGTAATGTTTTACTAATGTTCAAAGTAGATTAGTCGAAGCAAGACGTTGCAAAAGTAACCTCTCTTGTCTAGACTTCTTTATTGTGAATATTAGGAAGTGATGTGGGTGTGTATTTTAATGCGGATATTAGTCGGCCCAAAGGAAGATTAATATTTGGCACGAGATACACATATAGCTGTGGTTATAAATAGGTGACAATTATCCAATTTTCGTGTGAGTAATTGTGATGCCCAAAGGTGGACATTACTTGACATGATCTTATTGTCAGTGTTTGATCACTACAAAGAGGTTGCCACATACAAGTTCATATTACTGTACAAAGACTTGATATGAATGTTGTGTCGGTACCTCGAGATGTTACCTTCTTATTTGAATTTTATTATGTTAGTGTTGGTTTTCGGTTTTGGTTTTCTATTATGTCATGATATCTACCCCTACAGCATCTTCCAACATGAACAATATGTTAGTGTTGAATGGGTCAAATTTTAATGGGTTGGAAAGATAATATTCTAATTACTTTGGGTTGCATGGATCTAGATTACGTGCTAAGGATCGAGCAATTTATTTCTCGTATGGATAATAGTACTCTTGATCATAGGAGAAACTATGAGAAATAAAAATGCTGGAATCGCGTAAGTCTAATGATCATTAAGTATAGCATCCTAGAAGCCTTTCAATGCACTATATCTTAGAATATTACTAAGGTCAGTGAATACCTTGCCCAAATTAAGAAGTGTTTTGAGAAAAACGATAAGGCTGAGACAAGCATGCTTGATCTCAATAAAGTATAAGGGCAAGAGCAACATAAGGGAATACCTAAACAATTTTATTTATAAAAATGAATACTCCACTGAAGTACAAAATCTATGAATTTCGGTTTTATTTGTACTATGGATGTTCAAATAGTTTTGAGTTTTTATCTTTCTTTTGCTCAATTTAATTAATGTTAGTCTTTATTACTATTTGAAAAGTTGTTACCCTTATGTTGTCATATTTGGTATTTCTAATATTTCTTTTCATTATTCATTATCTTGATTGACAAACTTCTACCTAAAATAGAGATAAGTGTTTTATTAAAAATAAATGAATTAATATATTTTAATACAAAATTTTGTTCGATACTCATTAATATTATGATACAAATATGGTAGTTTAGTACACGTTCGTAATCTTAGCAACCCATGAGATGAAAATTACTTATTTAATTTATTTATATATTTCGCAATTAAACTTTAGTCATCTAATTATAATATTAAAAACTGTATTCTATGTTTATGTATAAAATTATACTATAAAATAAGTTATGGTTTAATCAAATTATCTATTCAAATTAAAAAATGTATCTTTTAAATATTAATATATACGTGTAAATTTTATCTTCCACAACCTTTTTTATAAAATGAATTATATTTTAAATCTAAATAATTAGAAAATTATGTTTTGAAGTGTGACGTGTTTCATAAAAATTACTATTTAAAAAAGAAACATAACATGCTTTTTTTGAACAGACATGCTGTAACATCCCGAATTTCCGAACCCTAATTTTAGAGCCCTAGAATTTATTATTGATGACGTGGGAGATGTGATTTATTTGATAAACGAATTTATTGCGTGAGTTTCTTTGACCTAGAAGTTTGAAAAGTCAAAATTGTTGACTATGTGATGTGGCATGTGATTTATTAAATTATGAGGTGAATTATTTGTTTAAGGGTGAGTGAGAATATTAGAGAAAATTTCCATAAATACTAGTCACCTAAATATTGAGATTTTCGAACCCTTGACCTCTT
The DNA here is from genome assembly GCF_029641045.1 of Salvia hispanica. Lineage (NCBI taxonomy): Eukaryota > Viridiplantae > Streptophyta > Magnoliopsida > Lamiales > Lamiaceae > Salvia > Salvia hispanica. The sequence continues at coordinate 24,710,988 of NC_142693.1, read as the reverse complement.
TGAAGGAGGAATTTTATTTTTCCGGATTTAATTTAATTCTTGGGATATTACCCAAATTAAATCCAAAACCCAATTATTTCCTTATTTTTATTGAGAAAAATCGAGCCCCTTATTTTTCTAGGTGATTTTCGAAAATCACCCATGTATGGAAGGAAATATTATTTTGCTTGTTTAATTGATTCCTCACTTGATTTCCTTCCATACCTAGAATTTAAATATTCTACCAAATCTTTCCATACCTCAAGAGATCTTGCCATATCTTATTTTAGTTAATATTAAAAATCCATGCCTTAATTTAAAAGGCTACTACACGCCTATTTCCTTTCCTCCAATGGGAGAATTTTTATTTTATTTTGCTCCGTGATATTTTATTCTACTCCGTGAAATACACCAAAAACCAAATCTTGGCTAATTAGAGCCATAATTTTCGAAAAAAATGCCATGCTTGAGCCTAGAGCTTATTTTTGTTAATTTCATTCTTCCTCCCTACTCCACAATATTTTATTTTATTTAATTGTGGAGAATAAAATCTTACCAAATATAAGATCTTATTGAGCACTATAAATAAGAGAAAACCCTAACCCTAGCCCCCATAATTTTCGCCCCTCTCTTCTCTCCAACTCTCTCCAATTTTTCTTCTATTATCCAATATTTTGTCATCTTTTGAAGAATAATTGAAGTTTGATTCAAGAATCTTGAAGAACCAAGTCTAATACTTAATTTCTATCGTTCGTTTTCCTCATACGGTATTCTTATATCTATCTTCTTCTTTCTACTCGATTCCTCTTCTTTCTAACCGATTAATCGGTATTCTTGAACCCTCATGCATCTTGTTTGAGTGAAAGTGGGATAAAAGGGATATGGAAAATATGTATGCATGTGGCGTGGGTGTGCGTGCGTGTTGTGTGTGTGTGTGTTGTGTGTATGTTGGCAAAATACTCTTGTGTGACATATGTTGACGTTAGACCTAGAATTGAGATACGAATGGAACTTATGTGATGAACATGATCTTGATTGATTAATGAAGCTAAAATAGATCGGTGGGAAAAGGGGAAAACGTTGAGACATGCATAAGTTAGGAGTATGTATTGAATCTGATTTGTGATATGTGCCTATGTGATTAAAAAGGTGAAACCTCAGTTGCGAAGCCGGATAACAAGGGAAAGAACATACTTGAAACCTAAGCAGTCGAGGCGGGCTTTACTCTTAAACTCTTTTATATGCAAATATATGAATGTGGAGAAATAAGGGTGGTTTAACTGTTTTGCCATGCCTATGTCTGTTTTGTTGTGATATTGTGCGCCTGATACCCAGTATGAGTGTTCGCTCCATTGGGCTATTGGGCTATGGATATGTTTAAACGAATTCGGGTCTGAGTACGGGCCGCAAACCCTACCAGGCTGTGTACACGAGGGGATCGGGAGCCGTCCTTGCTAGTCGACCGGTCTCGTGGGCGAAAAGTGTGGCCACACTTTCGTCGCACCATGGAAAGATTGTGATGGACCGCCCTCCTAGGATACAATAAATGTGGCGGCTGCTACCCAAACCGACTCTAATGGAGTAAACATAGGCTAGGGTTTCATTTAAAGAGTACTAACCAACAGAATTGAAAGAGATATCAGAGTATTAAATGCAACAACTTAACCTAGAAGATTAAAGGAAGAAAGATATCATAAATGACGATCAAAATATCTTAAGAGCACGGCTCATTATCCAAGACGAAATCACAAGAAAAGACTAAGGCTTCAAACCGAAGGCAAGATGCAAATATTCCAAAAAGAAATTCTAAAGTGTATCAAAAATTCAGCGGAAAACGACCAAGAGAAGGTATAGCTATGTATGGTGACACAACCACACTTAGAGTTCCACATATCCATATTAATTAATTAAGCTTCTCAACACCTGCCACCACTCGTCATCATTCAACCTGCACATAAGGAAAACACATGCAGGGCTGAGTATTTTGAAATACTCAGTGAGCTCGTTGCCAAAACATTTTATAAGTTATGCCACCCTTACCAAGTGAACTCGAGTTTTAAGCAGTTATAAAAGAATATCACGAGTATCACAAAATATATTTTCATAGACTGGCCAGTCAAAATAACCTCCCATTTTCTCATCAATTAACAATCATTCCATGGTGCGACGAAAGTTTGGCCACACTTTTCGCCCACGAGACCGGCCGACTAGCAAGGACGGCTCTCGATCCCATCGTGTACACAGCCTGGTAGGGCTTGCGGCCCATACTCAGACCCGAATTCGTATAAGCATATCCAACAATCACATTAAAACAAACATAGGCATGGCATAACAGTTAAACCACCCTTATAACACCGAATAACATTTTGACAAAATAAAAGAGAGTTTTAAGAGTAAAGCCTACCTCGACTGCTTAGTTTTCAAGTAGATTTGCTTTTCCGTTATCCGGCTTCGCAACCAAAGTTTCACCTTTTAATCACATAGACACATATCACAAATTAGGTTCAATACTACTCTTACTCATGCATGTCTCATTACTTTTTCCCTCTTCCCAACGATTTATCTTATCATTACTAATTAATCAAGATCATGTTTATCACACCATATTATTTAACTATCAAACACACACTACACCACACAACAACACACACACACACGCGGTACACACACACATACACATGTTCCCACATCCCTTTTTATCCCTCTTTCACTCAACTAAGATGCATGAGGGTTCAAGAAGACCGATTAATCAGTTGGAAGAAGAAAAGAAGAGGTAGAAGAAGAACAAACATAACTCTTAATCGAAAATACCTTTTTAGCGAAAAACAATCGGTAGAAAACAAGTATTAGCCTTGATTCTTCAAAGTTCTTGGATTAAACTTCAATTTCTTCTCAAAGGGTGAAGGATTAATGGAGTAATGTAGAAGAAAAAATTGAGAGAGTGTATGAGAGTGAGGGGGCCGAAAATATGGGGGGCTAGGGTTGGGGTTTTGGTTCTTATTTATAGAGTTCCACAAGATCTTTAGGTAATTAGAATAGAATATTTGGTAAGATCTCATTCTCCCAATTAAATAAATAAATAAAATAAGTAGGGAAGAAGAATTAACAAAAATAGATCCTAGGGCAAATCCCTATAATTTTCGAAAATTAGGCCTTCCAAAAAGCCAAGATTTTGTTTTGGTATTTTTCCATATAGAATAAAATATCATGGACCAAAATAAAAATAAGGAAAATCCTCCATGAAACAAGACAAGGGGCGATTTCTAGCCTTTTAAATAAGGCATGGATTTTTGAATATTGACTAGAATAAAGTAAGGCAAGATCTCTTGAAGTATGGAAAGATTTGGTAGAATAATTAAATTCTAGGTATGGAAGGAAATCAAGTAAGGAATCAAATAAAATAAAACAATTTCTTCCTTCCCAAATATAGTGATTTTCGAAAATCACTAGAAGAATAAGGGGGCTCAATTTTTCCATCTCTATACAAGGAAATAATTGGCTCTTGGAATTTAATTTGGAAAATTATCCCAAGGATTAAATAAATTTCGGACAAATAGAAATTCTTTCTCCAAGGGGTCTAGGGTTCGAAAATTATAAGAATTAGGGTGATAAGTATTTATGGAAATTTTCTCTAATATTCTCACTCACCCATAAACAATTAAATTGCCACATAGTCTCATAATTTAAGATATCACATACCACATCATTAAATTAAATAGGTTTGACTTTTCAAACTTTCAACGCAAACCCTAACTCAAATCGACCATATCAACTCGTGAAATAAAAGCATTCTCGATGCCACGTCATCAACAATTAATTCTAGGGCTCAAAATTTAGGGTTCTAAAATCTGGGATGTTACATGAAAACTTTTTTAATTTTTTTAAATTTTTTTTAAAATTTTAAAAAAAATAATTTTTTAATTTTTTTTAAAAAAAAAATTTTAATTTTTTTTTTTTGAATTTTTTTTTATTCGATAAAAACTTGCTGGAGTAAATAATGAACTATATTCACTACATAATGAACTAAATGAATGTATGTTTTGAAGTAATTTTCCGCATTCATTATATATTGAATTTACTTCAACTGAAAGATAATTATGTCATAACACATTATGAAGTAATAAAATAATAAAATGAAGTAATAAACTAATGAAATGAAGTAGTAAACTAATGAAATGAAGTAATAAGATAACTGAATGAAGTAATAAACTAACGGAATGAAGTAATAGCATGACTGAATGAAGTAATAAACTAACGGAATGAAGTACTAAACTAATAGAATGAAGTAATAACATAATTGAATGAAGTGATAAATTAACGGAATGAGTAATAACCCTAAACCCAACTGAAAGATAATTATGTCATAACACATTATGAAGTAATAAACTAACGGAATGAAGTAATTAAGTAACAGAATGAAGTAATAAACTTACGGAATGAAGTAATAAGTAACAGAATGAAGTAATACCATGAATAAATGAAGTAATAAACTAACGGAATGAAGTAATAGCACGACTGAATGAATTAATAAGCTCATAACAATAACATGACTGAATGAAGTAATAAACTAACGGAATGAAGTAATAACCCTAAACCCAACTGAAAGATAATTATGTCATAACACATTATGAAGTAATAAACTAATGGAATGAAGTAATAGCATGACTGAATGAAGTAATAAACTAACAGAATGAAGTAATAAACTAATAGAATGAAGTAATAGCATTAATAAATAAAGTAATAAACTAATTGAATGAAGTAATAGCACGACTGAATGAAGTAATAAGTCCATAACATACATTCATTTAGTTCATTATGTAGTGAATATAGTTCATTATTTACTCAATCAAGTTTTTATCGAATAAAAAAAAATTAAAAAATTTTAAAAAAAAATTAAATTTTTTTTTTAAAAATATATAATTTTTTTTTTAAAATTTAAAAAATAAGAAAAAACGTTTTTATTTAATAAAATATTAAATTAATTGTAATTTAATCATAACCATAAGATTAAGAAAAATGAGTTGCCCTAATTTGGTCTCTAGTTCGGTCTTTAAGGGTGGATTTGTGATTAATAGGACTCTATATATATATATATATATATAACTCTCTCTCTCTCTCTCTCTCTATATATATATATATATATATATATATATATATATATAGGGGTGCATTAAGCTCCTTTTACCCCTTAAGATACTATTTCCTTCTTAATCACATCCATTAGATTATAGTATTGGACGGTCAAGATTAGATTTATGAAATTAATCCCGTGTTGCATTATGAGTAACATTTTGTGCATTATAAGGTTATAATAGTAAAAACATATAGTCTGGAACATGTTTCAAAACGGAAGTCCCGATAATTAAGCGGGATTCTGATACACCTTTCCAACTTCTTACTCTCTCTCTCCCATTCTATCAAATCGAAAAACCGCACACATACAATTCTCTCAATTTTGTTAAACCAGTTCAACCCTAGCCGCCGCCGTTGAAATTGCTTAGAACCGGCCGTGACTTCCTTTGTTACAGTGAAAAGCGACGTGGGTCGACGATTCCCAGTCATAGTTGAGTTTTAAGAGCACGGTCGCCGTCGGTGAAGTATACATCTCCGATCTTCATATACGGTACGACTATGAAGTCTCGATTTTTAGTCAATTTTCTGTGATAAATGTGAAATTGTGAGCATTAGATGATGGGTTTTCAGTATTTGGATGTTTATTGTGGGTTTGTGAGTTCAATTTGGTTTAATGTTAGGGTTCTGGGTTGTATTCGTCCTCAATTTGACGATTATTGTCACTTTTGCTTTAGATGTTCCTTTTATGTTGTTCTGCGCGTGTTTTCTAACGCGGTTTCTGTTGTTGTTGTTGTTGTTGTTGTTGTTGTTGTTGTTCTGTGTGTTAGTTTGGTGATGTCGAAAAGAGGACGCCCCTACAAGAGCCCACCCACGAAGACCGAAGGTGAGAACGCTGCGCCTTTCTGATGAAATCAAAAGTGTCATTTTTCATTGTTTAGTACATTATTTAACGTTCGCTGTGCATTTTATGGGTATTTGTTTGCATTACACCTCTTTTACATTGCTGTGTAGTTGTTCTTACAAGTGGTTTCTGAATTATTTATATCGGTTTCATCATCTTTTGGTCTATAGTGCGGCTGCATAGAAGCTTGATAACTTTGTGGACATTTTTTGTGGATTTTGTTCCTATTTGTTTGCATTACAAATGTATTCCATCTCTTTGTTAATGTTGGTAGTAGTGGTTTACCTTTTTGGTACCTTTCAATGGGATATCAACATTATTGTTATTGATTGCAAATTTATAACAATTTAGGTTCAGAGTAGGTGGCTTGCAGTTTAGATTTCTACGTTATTAAACTTTTTGGGTGCATTTTGTTCGGGTTCTTATGCATTACAACTATATGGTGGACTAGAGATAAGTTTCATACATTATGAACGCATGTTGGTGCATTTTGTTCCTGTCTTTTTGCATTACAATTTCATCTCTAATTAATGTTTCTAGAGGTGGTTTGCCTTTTTTTCACATTATTCAGGTGCATTATCTGCATTATTTGTGTTTGTGTTAGTTATGTAAATGAGGCTGTGTAGTTGTAGTGCTTATATGGTTACATTAATAGTTAGTAGAGGGCTTATATGTTTTTTTGCATTACTAATATATTCCATATCTGAGTAATTGTTGCCAGAAATTGTACACGTTTTTTATCCAGTTATTTTTATGCATTAATGGTAATTGTGTACTTATTCCTTTTTGCAGCTTCCAAACATCCAAGATTGGATATAGATCAGGCTGTGGATGATGTACTCCCTTTATCTTTATGAGTAGCACAAAAGTTTAGAGATAGACTTAAGGAACAACAGAGGGCAGAGGCTAGTACCTCAACTGAAGAAGGGGATAAGAGGATGGCACGAGGAAAAAAGGTTGACCATTTATACACCAGGAGCACCACAGAATTTGTAAATTGTTTGAAAGGTCTTACCCCACTGCAAAAGGAAGCAGTGGAAGAACTTGGATTCGGGGCCATGCTAGACTACAACGTCAGTGAGATCCCCGGGTACATCGCCTACTGGGTTCTCAACTCATTGAACCTTGCACGCTGCCAGATACCTTTGTGTGGGGGAGGAGGGTTGACGATCGATGAGGACGATGTCCATCTGACCCTAGGTTTTCTGAAAGGCCCAAGACCAATCTCAAGACCAGTTGATAAACAAACCGAATTCCAGTTCAATGACTACGTTGCAGAACGTTGTGGAAAGAGTCGGTACAAAATGACAGCGGGTGATGTTGCGAAACTGATTAAGCTGGAGGTGAACGGTGGTCCTGATTTCAGACGGATGTTCATGTTCATGCTAGAAAATGCAGTAATTGAGACCTCGGCAGATGGAAATTTGAAGCCGAAGATTCTACATTTCATCGACGACGTTGATGAGATTAGAAATCTCAACTGGTGCGGCTACGTCTTATTAGTATTGGAGGCCACCTTTCCTACATGGAAGAAAGGTGAAACTCTATATTTCACCGGGCCTATGCACTTTTTATTGGTAAGTGAAACTCTTTCCGCATTAAAAGTTAAGTTACATGCATTAATAGCAGATAACATCGTGCATTATTGAATGTGTTCATACATAATCATATTTAATATTATGTTACAATTATGCATTACTGTCCCTCATTTCTTGCATTTTAAAATAAATTATTCGTGCATGAAGCATACAAAATATTTGATTATTGACCTTTTGCAACTCTGTGTTTATCAGTTGGCGTATGTGGACCGCGTGGTTCACATCCGAAGGCGAGTCAGCTGGGCCTGGCCAACAATAAAAGGCTGGACGATGGAAAACTTAAAACAAAGAGAGGAGGCTGAGCGCGACCAATTCGGTACTGGAAGATTGGAGGACCGAATAGATAAAGAGAAGTATTTGGTGGAAGAGGAAGCAAGGAGATTGGAAGATGTGAACAAAGGAGGCAGTGCAGGACCCAGCAGGAATAGAGCAAAGCTTGTAAGAGATAGGTTTATCAAGTCAAGCACTCTCTTGGGGTACGCGATTTCGACGTGGGTAGATGATTTCAAGATGATTCCCATTGAAATGATGGAGAATGACTGCGTACGATTAGGCAGTCAAATTGGGAAGAAGTTGTTGGGGTTGGAGGAGGAACATATGGTTGAGCCAGAAGAGATTGTTACACGTTTGACTCAAGCGAGGGAGGATGAGGAGGAATACAGTCAAGAGTGGATTGATGAGATGGAAAAGATGATGGCGGCATACGACAAAAAGAAGACGATTGCAAGAGGCTTCGATAGGCCATCTTTTGTGCTGGACGGATTTGAATGTCCTGACCCGTTTGCTACACAGCAAACCAACAGACGGGGCTGGTGGTTCAGGGACAACAACCAATGATAATACAGCAAAAGATCAGCCGGTGGGCGCTCTTGTCCAGCCTGAGGACATGCCCTTGCAAGTGGAAATTATAAGTGACATCCCTGATAACAGAGCAGTCAATGATGGTGGTGGCCGGCCTGAGAAACCTTCCAGCTTAGCAGCGACTGAGGTATGTACTAAGAAACTAAATGTTTAAGTGTTATTAATTAGTAACAATATTACACATTTTTTATATGTGTTGCATTGTTTGCAGGTGCGTAGAAGCAGTGTCGAAGATGATGGGAAGGATAGGGAGGATGCAGCGGCCAAGAGTAAAGCCGGGAAAGATAAAGACAAATCAAAGAGTGCAGCCGTAGAGGACACCGTCAAGGTAAATATATGCCCCAAGCATTACTTGCATTCGGTAATAAAAATCTTTCATTATATGCCCCAAGCTATACATTATATGTATATATTACTGCATTAATCAGTTCATTTTGTTTAACTATTTTTTAAAATAACCCAGACAACCAAAGGGAGACGCATTGAGGTTCCGCCAGCCAAGAGAAAACAGCCAGCTAGGGAGGGAACTTCGAAGGCAGCAAAGGGCAAACAGATGGACATTCGACAAGAGGTTGAATATCTAAATGGAGACACAATTTTATGCATTATTACGTTGATGTCATGCATTGTTGAATTGTAATACTCCCTCCGTCCCAAAAAAGTTGAGTTGTATTCCTTTTTAGTCCGTCCCAACAAAGTTGAGTCATTTCCTTTTTTCTAATCACTCTTTTTTATTCCATCATTTACTTTACTCTCTCTTATCTTTCCTACTTTTTTCATCTCTCCTATTTATTTAATATAAATTCTTAACTTCCGTGCCCAAAAGTTTTGTCTCAACTTTTATGGGACGGAGGGAGTATATTTTTCTTGTTTACAGGTACAAACTGCTGCACCCCTTAAGGGCGTACAGATTGGTGTTGCGCGAACAAATGAGTCACTACAACCTGTAGTTCATAAGCATGGTGGTCGAAAGGTTGGTGATCAAGAAAAAGTGAGAGGGAAACACATCGCACAGGAGTCGGATGCGGATGAGGTATCGAATAGCGTAGTTAATTCAAAAAATAAAGTAATAGATCCACTAATTGCTTTATATGTGTCTTTATTTTTTTCAAGAAGGAAACAAGACGAATGAAGAAGCCTAGTCTGGCTGCCCGGTCTCCATTCAACGAGAGAGCGGTTAGACTGACGGCCAAGCCACACACAGTGGACAAGCAAATCTACTACTGGGTTCTTAACACTGCGGAGAAGAACAGGTAAAAATTATACTTTAGATATTCTCATTTTTGGGACATGTCAATTTGTTTTAACTGGCTAAACATGTACAGAGATTCAGTTGTCTACCACGACAACTTTAAGAGTACTGTGCAGATCGAGATGCAGTCATTAGCGCCATTTAAGCCAGTGAGCCCCGATGTTATCGACACATGGAGCTCTTACCTGAATACAATGGAAAGGAACAAGGCACCGGAGACAGTTTCCAAGCTTTTCTTCTCAACAAGACCATGCGTGAGTGTACACCGTTCTCTCCATGTTTCTATCAAGTTTGATACGGCTAACCCAAACAAACTACAGATTCAGTCAATGGTGGACGCACAACCCGAATGGACCGAAGAATTCCAGTTTGATACGTTATGGACCAGGGTGTTGGAGGAAACAATTGGATCGGGCAGCTATCAGTGGGACAAGTATGAAATGGTGAGTTATAGTGAAATAATGTAGTTGTTTCTTAGATGTAATGGAGATAATAATGTGTTGCAATGGTCCTTCTGTTGTGCAGTTCTTCTTCCCAGTTTGGAGAGCATCCCATCAGTATGTGGTCTGTTTTGATCTTCGAGATTCCAATATGAACATATTGATCACACCTTGGCGGAGACACACGGGACCTTTGGAGAAAAATATGGGGAGACACCCTCTCTTCTGGTAGTATAGATTACAGCATATAATTTCTGAATTATACAACACAATTTCTGCATTACACATCTAAAATTGCACATTATATTCCAGTGTCTCATTCTCCATTTCTGAATTATACAACACAATTTCTGCATTACACAACACAAATTGCACATCATATTGCAGTGTTAATTTGTTATTTTTTTTGCCGTGTAGAAAAAATTCTTTGCAGCAGCCCTTACGGAGTCCATGGTTTCAAAAATGGCGGCACAAGTCAGAAAATGTAGTGCGCATGTCGTGGCAATGCCGTGGAGGAACAACAGTGCCACCGTGGACACGGGGGTGTATGTGATGAGGCATATGAAGACGTACTTCGGAGAGAGGGAGAAGGATTGGGACTGTGGTCTAACTGGCAAAGGAATGGAGAGCCTGGAATTGTTGCGAATGAAGTTTGCAACTGCTCTGCTAACTTCTCCACACAACTCGAAGACTGGGACCAACCAAACACAAGCCACGAAGCATTGGATGGATAAGCCGACTAAATTCAGCTTTGAAAGGTGGGTCGAGAATTATGGGATCGAGTGAACTAGATGGGTTTTGATTTGGATATGAACTAGATGTTTTTTTTATGATGGAAGGGTGAACATTGAAGTTGAGGGTCCGAATGCTTTGGATATGGTGGATTGTTTTGGATATGTTGGTACTAAATATTTTGGATACCCCTGAACTAGGTGATTTAGAATGTTTTGGAAATGTTGGTACTATATGCTTGCTGCACAAAACTGGTAATGGCTTCTTATAACTTAATAATTACAAATTATTGCCTAATAATGTACAATATTCAGGGAATAATGTATTAGAAAACTACAATGCATATAAGTAAACAAATAATGTAAATAACTCGATTTATAATGCACTTTTCCGTGATTTTTGTGAAGTTACATACCAATGCATATAACACAATAAATCAGAATATGTTGCACGTAGTAAATTCAAATAATGTAAAAAATAGATAACAATAATGCAAAAAAAACTTTAATAATGAACAATCATTTAAAAATCCTTGTTCAAGGTGGGAAGAAATAGACTTAAACACTGCGCATAAAACGCAAAACAAAGAAAAATAATGTTGTTTGAATGATAATAAATCAACATTTCCTCTTTCCCTTACGCAGCTCATTCTCCATTTCAAGCTCTTTAAGCATTGGACAATTTCTAGAGTCATGATGGCACAACTCATCGCACGCCTTACACCGTCTAAGGGGCCTAGTAGCATCCTTGATAGCCTTTTCTCTCTTGGAAATCAGACGACTAGCCGAGCTGCTTGCGTGCCCCTTCGTCTTTACCACATCCGGAGGGTGACCTCTACGACTTCCGGCCTTTCCATTCCATAAAACTGTTCAATCATGCGCCTCTTCTCAGAAACGGAGTTCCAGCTTGAAGTGAATTGCCCAGTTCCTCTAGTCCACCTACGAATGCACGAAGCACATCAATGTCCGTCTCAAAACGACGAAGAAAACCATAGAACAGTGAGATCCCTTGCTTTGAAACGTTTTGCCTTTCATCAACAAAGGACTGTGTAGGTAAAGTCTCATCAACATGTCCATGGACAGCCTTAGCTAGCGGGGTCTTCAGCCATCTACTTGCACAGTAGTCATCCGGAATCTTTTTCACTTCATTGTTCCTAAACAAAAAGAATATACGACTGCATAGATATCCCTGCCTAACGAAAAGTTTGCAATCGCATGAGTATGACTCGTCACTCTTATCATGTCTCACAAAGTACGAATTGCGAAGGTTGTCTCCGAGTTTGTAGGTGTCCACCATGTCTGCAGACGAGAAGTCCAAAACGCGGCATCTGTCATTTCCCTCAACAATCTCCTCTTGTATTTTCTTGAACATACTATCTGTGTACGGAGTAGAAGCATGTTTCTCGAAAGGAAGAGCAGTGGCCAATATAGGTAGGGCAGTCGCGTCTTGGTAGTCCAGCTTTGTTCTACTATTCCGCTGGAAATCCACAGCTTGGTTGAAATTCAAGTAGAATTCGGCAATGTTGTTGCGTGGCTTCAGAAATTTTTTATAGAAGATGTTCTCTGACTCAGAAATAGAGGTGGTCCTAATCATCGAGCCCATCGGGAAATCTCTGAAGTATGTAGGTATCCATAATTGCCTGTAGTCGTACAATGTCTTCAACCAACCATGGTCTTCCAGCTCGTAACGTTCAAGTACTCCATTCCACTCTTTTTCGAACTCGTTGGGTTCTAGCAGATCCGACCAGACGCAGGCATTAAACTCTTTCTTGAAATCTTCGTCCCGCAACAACCGACCAAGAACTTTATTGGCCAACTTATGCATGATATGCCACATACACCATCTGTGGCGAGTCCCAACAAGAATCTCTTCAATAGCCGATCTCATCCCCAAATCTTGATCTGTAACAATCATCTTCGGAGCAACACCCATACATTGGACAAAATGTCTAAACAGCCATGCAAAAGCGCCTGTCTTCTTGTTGCTTACCAAACCAGCAGCGAAAGTTACTGGTCGTCCATGATTGTCATTTCCCGTGAATGGCGCGAAGATCATACAATACTTATGTAACATAAGCCAGCATAATTCAAGCAAAAAACTTGTATAATGCATAAATAGTATATTTAAATGCATTCAATAATGTACATATTAAACTGTTATAATGCACGACAGGTATACCTATTGGTGTTGTAGGTGGTGTCAAAAGCCACAATATCACCGAACATGTGGTAATTCTTCTTCATCAAACCATCACACCAAAACAGAGCAACCAGCTGGTTGCTAGCATTAACCTCGTACTCATATGTGAATGCCTCTGACATCTCCTTCATCCTAGCCATATCATCCAAAACCATTTGTACGTCAATACCATGAACGTATGCTTTGAGGTCTCGTGAAGCATTCCTTATATCCCCAACATTGCAGCCAACGAGCTGAAAACCACCGAGAATTTCCTTCAGCACGTTAAACGTGAGCGTGGGGCCTATGTTAGCCTTTGAACAATCAAGGATAAATTGATGTTGTACGTCGTCCAACTTTCGTTTGATTGACATAAACTGCTGATGCTCTGTCCCAACCATGTAATGGTTATGAACTTCGTTAAACTCCTCGACAGTATAACCTGAAACTCCTCCATCGGAGAAGAACTTGAATGTGATACTGGCTTTACAACCACAACGCTTTGATAAACGTCGACGTTTAATCGAAAAACCAGATCATGCATTTGCTTGGTCATCCTCGCTCGACCTCTTGCTGCCTTCCTGTTGCAAACCATGTTATACCAAGTAATTATACCATCAGTTTTCCGCATTTGTGATTTGCGAGTATCAAAACCCACAGCACGGGCATACACGTCGTAGAATGCGAAACAAAAATCCAGAGATTTGAACTTCTGCCCAACCACAGGCTTCAAAGTACAACAACCACTGCACACAATCAAAAAAAAAATCTCAGCTAATAAACAATAAAACGTGCATTATCTATCTAATAATTTACATTATACAGTAATGAATCTACATTATATGTATCTAATAACACAACACCTAGTGTAATTAACGAGTCTCCACCATAAACAATACAAAATAAAACGTGCATTATCTATATAATCATTTACATTATACTGTATTAAATCTACATTATTTGTATCTAATAACACAACACCCTATATTACTTAACGTGTGTAAACCAAAAGCAAGACCAAATAAAACTTGGAACATTTATTCGAGTCTGTGCATTATCTACTAATGATTGAACATTAAGATTAACAAATAATACAACATCCCAACCGCCGTTTCTAAACCCTAGCCCATGCGAACTCAATTCTAAACCCTAGTAGACCCCTACAACAAATTTATGGAAAGTCAGTTTCTAAACCCTAGCCCATGCAAACTCAGTTATGGAACGTCAATTGTGGACGTAATGAAACGTGGATACAATAAACTATGAGTTTTTGAACAAATTTACCTTCGTCCATGTTTGAATCATAAGCTTCGTCCATTTTTGAAGAACCACTTTCTTCCATTGTTTGGCACGAACGACGGCTTTGTTAAAGCCGGAATTTAAAACCGAAATTTTAACGACCAAATAACGAAGAAAGATGAAAGAGAAGAAAGATGGAAGAAGGACGACAGAGAAGAAAGAATTCTGGGAGACTATGAAAAAACCGCTGCAAGATCTTTTGAGGGAGAAAATCATGGACTTACCATAACCAACGATTTTGTCATTCCCTTAAAAGCCCTTTTACCGATTTTTTAATGAATAAAATTAATTCAATCAGGCCCTAATCTCGTCCATTAGATCTTGATAATGAATGGTGGAGATTAAGAAGGAAAAAGCATCAAATATTGGAAAAGTATATGAATACACCTCTCTCTCTCTCTCTCTCTCTATATATATATATATAGTAGTGATATAGGGCAAGTACCCCTTAAGTATATAACTAGAGAACAAATCTCCTCTTCTCTAAACCTCAAATTCTCACAAAACGCCGATTCACTCCGTCGTCGTCGTCACCTCATTCCGTTTTCCTCAACATCTAATTCTCTCATTCCGTCACGAATAACGGATTCAAATCAGAAATGTTTTTCAAAATGCAAGTTGTCCTACCAATTTTGAATTCATTTTTTATTATTTCTTCAACTGATTCAGATTTCATTTTTTGTAGGTTTTAAACGTTAGAAGAAAATGCAACCGGAGGTCTCGACGGAATACTCCAAGGCTTCGATCGTGAGTCATTCCTATTTTTATTTTAAATTTTAATTTACGATATTTCTGTGTAGAAAATGTGATTCTAAATGCATAGTTATTTATAGTGATGTATATTTTGTTTAACCGTAGAAACTGAAGTATATTTTGTGTAATTGAAGTACCTATTCTTTGTTTATAGTGATGTACTCCCTCCGTCGACGAATAAGAGTCCCGTTCACTTTTTTGCACTTGTTTTGTGAAAATGATTATAAATAGTTAAAGTGGAGAAATGATAAAGTAAGATAGAAAATAATGTAAATAAGAGTCTTGTCTACACTATTCTCTATCTTACTTTATCATTTCTCCACTTTAACTATTTATTATCATTTTTACAAAACATGTGCAAAAAAGTGAACGGGACTCTTATTCGTGGACGGAGGGAGTATATTTTGTTTATAGTGAAGTATGTAAGCCTACTTTACCTATATTGTGATAACATGATTACAGTGAAATGCTTATATGATTATAGTGATGTATATTTTATTTATAGTGAAGTATGTGAGGTGATCTAGTAGTATATTTTGTTTATGGTGAACTAGTAATATATTGTGCATATAGTGAATGTTTACGGTGAAATATTTTACCTTTATAGTGAACCAAATTATGGTTATAGTGAAGTATTTGATGCATGCCTTATAGTGTTCTAGTTTTACATTTCGGTGAAGTATATTGCGCATACAGTGAAGTATATTGTGGTTAAAGTGAAGTATTCCGTGCTTATAGTGCACTATTTTTTCATTTCAGTGAAGTAAAACGTGCTTAGAGTGAAGTGTTTGTAATCCGTGCTTATAGTGCACTATTTTTTCATCTAAGTGAAGTAAAATGTGCATAGAGTGAAGTATTCCATGATTAGAGTGAAGTGTTTGTGATGCATGCTTATAGAGATATGTTTTTTTTCATCTCAGTGAAGTAAAATGTGCACATAGTGAAGTATTCAATGGTTAGAGTGAAGTATTTGTGATGCATGCTTATAGTGATCTGTTTTTTCATTTGAGTGAAGTAAAACGTGCTTAGAGTGAAGTATTTCATGCTTAGAGTGAAGTGTTTGTGATCCTTTCTTATAGTGCACTATTTTTCATTTCAGTGAAGTAAAACATGCTTAGAGTGAAGTGTTTGTGATCCGTGCTTATAGTGCTCTATTTTTTCATCTTAGTGAACTAAAATGTGCATAGTATGAAGTATTTCATGGTTAGAGTGAAGTGTTTGTGATGCATGCTTATAGTGAACTGTTTTTTCATCTCAGTGAAGTAAAACGTGCTTAGAGTGAAGTATTCCATGCTTAGAGTGAAGTGTTTGTGTTCCTTGCTTATAGTGCACTATTTGTTCATTTCAGTGAAGTAAAACATGCTTAGAGTTAAGTATTTCATGGTTAGAGTGAAGTGTTTGTGATCCGTGCTTATAGTGCTCTATTTTTTAATCTCAGTGAACTAAAATGTGCATAGTATGAAGTATTTCATGGTTGGAGTGAAGTGTTTGTGATGCATGCTTATAGTGATCTGTTTTTTTCATCTCAGTGAAGTAAAACGTGCTTAGAGTGAAGTATTTCATGCTTAGAGTGAAGTGTTTGTGTTCCTTGCTTATGGTGCACTATTTGTTCATTTCAGTGAAGTAAAACGTGCTTAGAGTTAAGTATTTCATGGTTAGAGTGAAGTGTTTGTGATCCATGCTTATAGTGCTCTTTTTTTTCCATCTCAGTGAACTATAATGTGCATAGAGTGAAGTATTTCATTATTAGAGTGAAGTGTTTGTGATGCATGCTTTTAGTGATTTATTTTTTCATCTCAGTGAAGTAAAACATGGCTAGAATGAAGTATTCAATGGTTAGAGTGTATAGAGCTTAAAGTGAACTAATAAATGTTAAGAGTGAAGTGTTTTACCTTTGCAGTGAACCAGTTTATGCTTAGAGTGAAGTATACGATATATGTCTTATAGTGTTTTGTGTTTTCTGATTTGAGTGAAGTGTATATACCTTAGAGTGAAGTATATGATGATTGTTTCTATGGTGAGAGGGAACAAGATTGGAAATGTATTTCCTAAAAGAAGCAGCAAGGGAATACTCCAAAGGCTAAGAGCAAAGAATTGCAGGGCATTAATGTTGTTGGAAGCAAACCATGAGTCATTGAATAACTTGGCGACAACATCCAAACATTATCAAGAATGTAGCAACAACATGAATATAGATGTGGAAAAATGATTGTAAACTACAAGCGTTCATCACCATTTGTATGAAACTGATATGGTTCATAATATGTGTCATTTAGTTCAATATAAAGCTCATCCGTTTCAATAAAATTCAATATTATGTTAGACTATTTACTTCACTGCAGAGCATATTTGCTTCACTATAGAACATATTTACTTCACTGTAATTCACTGTAAAGTTATTATACTTCACTATAAGCATATAATAGTTCACTATATGCACAATATACTTCACTGTAGTGAAAAAATAGTAAACTATAAGGCATGTTCAATTTACTTCACTATATGCACAATATACTTCACTAAAAATTAAAAAAACAGTATACTATAAGACATGCACAATATACTTCACTATATGCACAATATACTTCACTTTATGTTCAATCTATTTAGTTCACATATGAATACTTGTTAATTATTAAACAAAATATAGTTCACAACTTAAAATTGTGATCTAATAAGTTTTGGTATGAAGTGAACAACTATAGTAGTGAACTAAAACAAGTATGCAGTGAACTACACGTATGTAAGAAGTGAACTAAAAACAAGCTTGCAACAAAATAAACTCACTTAACATGTTGTTTATAGTGAAGTAAATGTGATGCTTGATATTTCAGTGAATAATATTGTTTATAGTGTACTGATTTTCATTCCAGTGAAGTATAATGAAAGTATAGTGATGTATATAGTGCATATAGTGAAGTAAATATGATGTTTGATATTTGAGTGCAGAATATAGTGCACTGTTTTATCATTTCAGGGATGTATATTAAGTATATAGTGATGTATATTGTGCACATAGTGAAGTATATTCTGCATGCCTTATAGTGTAGTACTATTTTTTTCATTTCAGTGAAGCATATTGATCATATAGTGATGCTATGATGTTTATAGTGAAGTAAATATTGTCTGTAGTGAAGTAAATATGATGTTTCATATTTTAGTGAAATAAAGTGAACTAATTTTTTCTTAAATTACACCATCTTCGATCATCACATAATTCAATTCATGAGATGGTGAAATCAACTCTTGTGATGAAATATTGAATTAGGAAATCATGAAGTCAACAATTGACAAGGGAGAAACCATCTTTTGCAATGATATACAGATATAGTTGATCGTGAAATCAACAAGTGAGATGAAGAAATTAGCTCTTGCAGTGAAGATTTCACAATTGACAATGGAGATTGCTGAGCGTGAGCATAAACGATGAAGATTGCAACAAATCAGCATCTGTCTTGCTATATCTTGTTGAAGCATTGAAATTAGTCGAGGAAGAGGGGGTTATATTGTTGTTGCAACGCAGCGCCACGTCGACGGCGTCGGAGACCTCTTAGTGGCTGGCGGTGATGGATGTGAGGGATAAGAAGTTGTAGGAGGCGGAAGAGGAGCAAGAGAAGGCAAGGGCGCGGGCATGGAGGTTTGCCGGTGCTGCGAGCGGTGGCGGAGCAGAAGAGGGCATCGCCGAGTTTGATTTTGTGTGAGCACTTTTGCGTGAGATTGTGTGGTTCTACCATAAAATTTGGTTTCCAATAATGCCCTTATTCTATTTTTGTTAATTAAATAGGAAAAGATTTGTTTCCTTTATTTTTAGCCTTTGGATTGACATATTGTGTGGCTGAGATTTATTCTCTAGTTATTTCTTTAAAATTACACATCTATATATATATATATATATATATATATATATATATAGGGATGTGATCATATCATAACCCCCAAATCACATAATAACTCTATAACCAAATCTGGACCACACATATTTGATAATCTTGTGGTTGAGATTCAAACTTAGATTTACTTCATAAAAAAGGCGCAGGGGGGTAAAAATGTAATTTCCTCATTTAATTTCTGATTTTTCTCCAAACTCGTTTCAAACTTTCATTCTGTTGGAACTCAATTCTCTCACCTTCTAACAGATCGATTCTCTCATCTTCATATTCCATATTTCTCGCCTATTTATTTCAACATCTCCAGATTTTCTTCGATTTGGTTCGTTATTCCATAGTCTCCAGATTTTGTTTCCATATTTCTCGCATAATTGTGATCGCAGAAGATGTTTTCAATTTTGCGTTCTTATTTTCATTGATTACCTCTTCAATTGCTGTCAGAATTTGCTTCGATGGAGTCTGTAGCAAATAACGAAGGTACAATCATTATCTATGTACATTCTTGTTTGTGATGATGCTTTGAAGCCAATGATTGGTATGAAATTCAGTACATTAGTAGAAGCAGTTGATTTCTATGAACATTATGCTCGTTCAGTTGGTTTTTGGCATTCCTCACGTATTGAATTTGATTTTAGATTAATATTAGTTGTCGATTAGTTTATGTTTCTGATGTACTGAAATTCTTATTTGATTATATTACGTATTGCCGATTATGTGTTAAGATGATACTTTTGGCTTATAAATGTTAGGTTTACTGCATAACATGATAGTTTTGTCGGATAAAATGATACTATGATAAAATGATACTCTGATAAAATGATACTATTACTGATTTGTAGGTATGTACATTCCTGTTTGTGATGATAGGTTTACTGCATAACATGATAGTTTTGTCGGATAAAATGATACTATGATAAAATGATACTCTGATAAAATGATACTTTTACTGATTTGTAGGTATGTACATTCCTGTTTATGATGATAGGTTTACTGCATAACATGATAGTTTTGTCGGATAAAATGATACTATGATAAAATGATACTCTGATAAAATGATACTTTTACTTATTTGTAGGTATGTACATTCCTGTTTGTGATGATTCTTTGAAGCCAATGATTGGTATGAAATTCAATACATTAGTAGAAGCAGTTGGTTTCTATGAACATTATGCTCGTTCAGTTGGTTTTGGCATTCGTAAAATGGGCAACAAATCAGTTCAAGGTATTACTAAGTGGCAGTATTTGGCTTGCAGCAGACAAGGCTCTAAGAATTTTATACCTGGTCATGCATCCCAATCAACTGAAGTGTCTGTTAAGAAGCGTAGGTGTCGGTCATTTAGGTGTGAATGTCTTGATAAGCTCAACTTGAGATATTTTTCAGATGGCATGAGCAGAGGATATGAGGTTTATCAGTTTGTTGAGTATCATAATCACTTAATGGTTGCGGATGAGCATAGGCATTTTATGATGGCCAATCGCAATCTGGATCCTATCCATCGGAGGTTTATGGAGGATTGTGGCAGGTGTAATATTGGTCCCACTCTCACATTCAAACTTTTGAAGGAGATAATGGGTGGACCTGAAAATGTTGGATGTGATATTATTGATATTAGAAATGGTTATCGTGATATTATGTCCAATATTGATGGTTCAGATGCTCCAATGATTTTTGATTATATGTGTTCTCAAAAGGAATCATCTGATGCCTTCTATTATGAAATTGAGATAGGATCTCATGGAAAGTTAACTAGACTCTTCTGGGCTAATGTTATTTCAAGACGAAATTATCATATGTTTGGAGATGTAATTTCATTTGATTCAACATACAACACCAACAAGTATATTACTTTTGTTGCTAATAGACATAAAATGATACTTTTTGCTGATTAAATTATATTTCAGTTGATAAAATGATACTTTTGGCTGATAAAATGATAGTCATAGCTGATAAAATGATACTTTTCTATATGCATGAAAATATAATTCATTTTTATGTTATATTCTGAAGGTATTGCATGATTTTTGCTCCATTCACTGGAAAAGATAACCATTCTAGACCAGTTACATTTGGAGCTGGCTTGTTATCAAGTGAAGGTAGAGACTCCTATTCTTGGTTGTTTGGCTGTTTTGTTCGATGCATGGGGTAGCACCCAAATTGATTATCACTGATCAAGATTGGGGGATCAAACTTGCTGTTCAACAAGTACTTTTACAAACAAGGCACCGATGGTGTATGTGGCATATCATGGTTAAGGTGTCAGATAAGTTGCCCAAATCTTTACTTGGTAATGAAGATTTCAAAAAAGAGTTGAATGCATGTGTTTGGTCTGATTTGTTAGAGCCTGATGAGTTTGATATAATATGGAATGATATAATGGAACGGTATGGATTAGAAGACGTGCACTGGCTTGGATCAATGTTTGAAGATAGAGAATTCTGGGTTCCTGCTTATTTTCGAGATTTTCCCATGGGGTCGCTTCTTAGGACTACATCGATGTCTGAATCGGAGAATAGCTTTTTTTAAAACTACACAAAGTCACGTGCAAATCTTGTACAGTTCATCAATTTCTTTAATTATGCTGTGGGAGATCAAAGGAATGCCAATTCACGATTGAACTACTTGGATTACTCAACTATTCCTGATTTGTTAACCCAATTTCCTATTGAGAAGCATGCATCTACAATCTACACTGATTCTATTTTCAAACATGTACAACAGGAAATAAGTATGGTTTGTGAGATTGTTTCTATAACTGTTGAGGATAACATCAAGATGCATCAGGTCAAGGACCAATATGGTAGAACATGGGATGTTAAGTATGATTGTAAGCAAGACACATTCGACTGTAGTTGCAAGAAGTTTTCCAGAATTGGTTTGTTATTTTGTCATATATTTTGTTTACTGAAGAATAAGTCTGCTAATCTCATTCCTGAGAAATATTTTGGTCGAAGGTGGATGAAGAGCTCTTTACTAAAGGCAGCCCATGGTCTACCATCTGAGGAACCACAACCATTTGAACGTGTGCTCCATTTTTAACCTTATTTCTAAAAATTCTATTTTTCAGTCAGAGAAATGATAGTATTTATTGTAATAATGTTATCTTTTATCTTGCAGATTTGGATGAAAAGCAGGAAGTTAAGAAATAGTTGTTCTCCAACTTTTATCGATTAGTCCAAAAGTCTGAGGGAAGTATGGATCATTTGTCTTTGTTAAGTGCTGGTCTTGATGATTTGGAAGAGTATATATTTGGAAATTGTGCAGCACCTTCAGTCATTGAAAAGAAGAAGATGGTTGAGGATTTTTATGGAATGGCAGTACCTGATGTAATTGATGTACATCCTCCAGACGTTGTTAGTACCAAAGGATCAGCTAGTGGAAGAGTAGCAAAGAGGGAGAGTGCAATAAGGAAAGCAAATAAGCCTCTACGACGGTGTGGTAAATGTCATGAGCTGGGTCGTCATGATTCAAGAAATTGTGGTAGAGTCAATGAGAAGACAGATTGAAGACATTTGATATAGTTTAGGTATTTTTGGTGCATAAAATGACATTTTTGTTTAATAAAATGATACTTTGGGCTTATAAAGTGACATTTTGGCTGATAACCTGATTCTTTTGTTTATAAACTGATAAAATGATACTTTAACCTGAAAAAATGATACTCGCAGCAAATAAAATGACAATAACCTTATAAAATGATGTATGATATTTTAACCTGACAAAATGATATATAAGCTAATAAAATGATACTTCTGACTGATAAAATTATAAAATGATACTCGCAGTAGATAAAATGATACTTCTGAATTATATAATGGCAAAATGATACTTGCAGCAGATAAAATGATAATCTTGGGTGATTATATTCGAAACCACTATTACAAAATGCTATTAT
Organism: Salvia hispanica; assembly: GCF_029641045.1. Classification (NCBI taxonomy): domain Eukaryota; kingdom Viridiplantae; phylum Streptophyta; class Magnoliopsida; order Lamiales; family Lamiaceae; genus Salvia; species Salvia hispanica. The sequence continues at coordinate 24,688,142 of NC_142693.1, read as the reverse complement.
CAAGTCATACAAGTTTTTATACAGGGAGTTTAAATTCTCTAATCATCTTTTCAACATCAATTTCTCCTTTTTTGCTGTCATTCTCAAACTTCTTCTGTATCATTGTAAATGTCTCAAAAGCCTTCTTGTTAGTATCTCCAATAAGCAATGCTTCAGTATATCTGGCACGGAGTTTTATGAAAGACACTGTTCCCTTCTTCGTTAAACCCGAGTTCCAGTTACAAACAGGACCACCCATGTAAGTCTCCAAATGGCGCATCACATAAATTCCATAGTCAACTTTATTTGTATCGTTCTGCCATGGCATATTCATGTATCTGGTTTTTGACAGTTTGACAGTTCTCCCCATTGATGGATTGACTCCATTTCCAAGATAAATTCGGAAGAAATTTTTCTATTCAAATAACACAAAACATACATGAGGTTGATTAAAACTGATATTATGTTCCATACTGAATTATATTCAATGCATTTTAACTAATAAATATTGAATGCATATAACTAAACATACCAGAGTACTTGGTGTATCTTCATATTTCTTCTCAATTAACTCTTCACTAACCAGAGAATTGTCAATCACATCCATCATTTGCATTTTGAAATTGAAACAGATGATATAATAATGTTCGTACGCCCAGATCGGAAAGAATATCTAATTTTCAAAACATTATATATAAATGTCATTTTTAAAAATATAGGTATGTTGTTCTGTGAGGGATGTGATCATATCATAACTCATATTTATGGTGATAACCTAATAACCCTCATTTTATGGACGAAAAGTATCATTTTATAGAACAGAATATCATTTTATGGTTTAAAAGTATCATTTTATGCATGTTGAAAAAATATCATTTTATCGTGTACAAATATAATTTTTAGTAAAAATGATACTCCCTCCGTCCCATAAAAGTTGAGTCGTATTCCTTTTTAGTCCGTCCCAACAAAGTTGAGTCATTTCCTTTTTTAACAAAAGACAAAACATCTAATCGCTCTTACTTTATTCCATCATTTACTTTACTCTCTCTTATCTTTCCTACTTTTTTCATCTCTCCTATTTATTTAATATAAATTCTTAATCTCCGTGTCCAAAAGTTTTGTATCAACTTTTATGGGACGGAGGGAGTACTTTTGACCCATAAAATGATAGGGTTATTAACTTATAACATAAATATGGGTTATCATTATAACGCACCCCTGTTCTGTAATGTATATGTAATTATGACTTACCATGTCATAATTTTCCCATTTGAAATTTTCAATCTTTGACACAAATTCATTCAAGTTTGAGCAAAATCTTTCTCGACTCTCTGCTTCATTCCAACCAGATCTCCTTGCAGTAATGTTGTAAATCTGTCATGTTTACATTTTTGTAAATATATTTAACTTTTAATGTAATACTATTATTTATTTACTCGTTTACGGTACCGTAGGTGCGGTGATGATGAAAAGACGACTCGGTGATGCCTTTGATTTGAATTTTTCATTGTAGTTGAGGAACACAACCCATGCATCTATGATGTTGATCCTGACGTATGTACATGGAGCAAGGCTGTGGAAATCAATCTTGAACATTTTGATCATGTCGTTCTCATAAACTACCTCATAACTAATTTCAAATTCATATTTAATGTTAGTTAAAAGAAATGAATAAGAATATAATTATGTAATTCAAAACTTGCTATTCACTTTCTTCATCTGTCATCAACCAGTACATTATTTCTCTCTCTTCTTTATTCAGTTTTCCTTTCAGATTTACTGCTCTGACATTGTAGGGAGAGCATATTGCTTCAACAATTTTCTTTGTTGTTCTGACCACTTTCTCCTTTTCGACTGGAGGATCTTGAGAAACCATCTTCTTCCCTTTGTCCTTATTCAAATTTTCTTCTCTCTGTTTTAAAACTTCATCATCCCCTGTTTCACCATTTATATCCTCCATGACAGTGGATATTATGGTATCAACTCTGTCATGCTTTCATTTAAAACAAATATAAATTGTTATTGACTGAAGGGATACTATTTTACCCACAAGAACTATCACATTATCAGCCAAAAATCTAAAACTATCATTATGAAACAAAAGTATCATTTTATTCACAGAACCTATCATTTTATTCCCTGAAACTATCATTTTATCATTTTATCATGCAAAAGTATCATTTTATCCGCTTAAACTATCATTTTATGATGCAAAAGTATCAGTTTTCAAATAAAACAGAACCACCAAAAAACATCATCAAACATATATCATTTTAACCATATAAACAATCATTTTATGTACTTAAACTATAATTTTTAAAAGTTACCTCATATTCTTCATTCTGAACTTCTTTCTCTGAAACTTTTTCCTTTTCTTTTCCAGCTACTTTATTAGCCATTTCCTTTTCACTTTCATTCTGTTTCTCTTGCTCGTTTTCCACCTCATCATCTTTTTCCTTCTCCATATCCTTTTCCCGATTAAATTCTTCATTCTCATTAGGATTGTCGTCACATTCATGTATCAGAGTGAAGGTAGGGAACTCAATCGTATTTTTCAGTATATATGTCCTCTCAGCAGCTTTAGTTAACTCAATCATGATATCAATCCATTCAGGATCATCAGTTTCATCATTGTTTATAGCCTGTGTCATTGTATTCTGACTTTCTATAACATGCTGCACACCTTCCTCTCTCAATCCCATTGCATTTCTCGTTGTATCACAGATTATCTTAAAGCTATTGAGATTCCTGAGTTTATCCGACGCTGCTTCAAGGACATCAACAATCTTCAACATTGAGGCTTTAACATCCTTTGCAGCTCCCTTCCATTCATTTATGAAATTCTCCCATTCACTGGTTGTCCCCACTTCATCATGATCATTTGTCTTCAAACCTTCTACATCTTGAGATTCATCATCTTCGTCATCTTCATCATTTTCTTCATGTGGCTTCTTTTTATATCGGTCATACTTATGACCCAGACCAAAAGCTGAATTCTCCATTTCTGCTCTTTGTCTTTCTTTCAACAGTTCGGTAGTCCATCCTTTAACTGTTGGATAACATCTTGGCACCATTTTTTTTTCAAAGACAATCATGTCCACGTAACAAGCCTACATTAAACAAAAACTAAATATTAGTTTTTCTGTAAATAGATTCATAGACAATGGAAAACAAATACTCCCTCCGTCCCACTTAAAATGAAACATTTGAGAATCGGCACGGGATTTTATGTAGTGTTGTTTTGTGAGTTAATGAAGAGAGAGTAAAGTAGGAGAGATGAAAAAGTAGAGATAGAGTTGTTTCCATTTTAGAAAACGTTTCATTTTTAATGGGACAATCAAAAAAGGAAAACGTTTCATTTTTAATGGGACGGAGGGAGTATATTCTTACCACTACAAAGATAACTGGCCCGGTAAATATCTTTGCTGTGTTTTTTTTCCGACGGAGGGAGTATATTCTTACCACTACAAAGATAACTGGCCCGGTAAATATCTTTGCTGTGTTTTTTTTCCACCTCTTTTGTGTTTCATACAATCTAGATATGACATAGCTACACCAATTGTATTGTTTGATCTTCTCAACATCAGCTATGTAATCTAAAATTTTTGGCCTCATATTTCCATCAGCAGGAGTGTTAATCAAGGCATACTCCATGAGAACCATAAAAGTCCATTTAAACAACTCACCACCTTCTTTGTCTCTCTCCATCTGCTCTACAACATACTTTGGCACCATTTTTTTCTCTCCACCTTTACAGAATCTAGCAATTTCAGTTTTGATGTGGATATTTTTCTGAAATTTGGTTTTATTGATAGGTAAAGATCCAATCGGGAACCCAAGAGTTATGTGAGTGATTCCCCACTGTTCAACTCAATTGATGAACTTTTATGGTTAAAGTTGTAGATCAGATAATACGCCAATGCTCTTGGGAAACTTCTTATATTGAAGTTTAGGAGTGCGCCAAACCCAATCTTTCGAACAGCTCTTCTTTGATTCTTGTTTAGAGATTCAAGCATGTCAACGAAGAAGTCAGTATTCCTTCCTCCTGCCAAAGTTGATGTCTTAATGACTGTACTATCTTCAACAACTTTTTCCTTGCCCTTCTTTGAAGCTGTCTTACCATCAATTGCATCATCATTCTTTCTTTTCTTCTTATTTCTTATATGTTCTACTTCTTCTGCTAATGTTCTACGTTCATCATCATCATCATCATCACGAATGTTCTTTCCTAATAAACAAAAGATTTCAGTTAAACAGTTTATGTCATTATATAAAGTCAAAGTATCATTTTATCCCATGAAACTATCATTTTATAATGTAAAACCATCATTTTATAATCTGAAACAATCATTTTATCAAGAGCAATTATCATTTTATCTTCTGACACTATCATTTTCCAAATTTCAATGAGTTCAAAAAAGCAGAGAGGGCATAACTTGTCACTTAAGTAGAACAAAACACTATTCACAAAGTATCATTTTATCATTTTCAGAAACTATCATTTTATGCACCCAAAGTATCATTTTATCAAGCAAAAGCATAATTTCTACATTTAAACAGATCATCCAAAAACACACACACACACAGGAAAACACACATAAACAAAGCAAAACACATACACAAACACAGAAAAACACACAGCAGCAGCACACACAGCAAAATGTAAATCTAAATATATAGATTGTTCTCAATATTGTCATGCATGAATGATATTGTATAAATATAAGAAATATCTACACTAAAAAACTACAGAATCTAAAAAAAATTGAGAAAATCTCCAGCAAAATGATAAATCGAGCAAAATCAAAAGTGAAATAAGTAATAAACTTCATCCAACCTTTCTTCGATGATGCTTGAGCATTTTCCTTCGACATATTCCAGAATCGGATGATTTTTCCTTCGATTCGTAGGCTTTGAAACACGATTAAGAGGGTTTGATTGTGAGAGAAATTGAATGCAGGGTTTGAGTGTGAGAGAAATTGAACGAGGCGTTTGAGTCAAGTTTTCTTATTTCCCACCAAATTTTAAAATGAAATGACAATTTTACCCTCAATATATCCAAAAATGATAGTTTTATTTGATAAAATGATAGTTTTGTTAGATTACATCTAGACCACATATTTTAAAAATGTGTAGTGGAGATTTAGTTATAGGGTTATCACACAATTTTACCCTCAATATATATATATATATATATATATATGTGTGTGTGTGTGTGTGTGTGATTTTTAAATACTCTCTGTCTCGTGCAAAATGCCTTACTTTCTTTTTTATTGTCCTATTTCTTGCGTCTCGTTCCATTTTAGTAAAAGAATATGGTATTTTAATTGTATAACTAGTTGGCCTGGTTATTGTGTGTATCACTATACTTATTGTAGTTTCTAAGTTATTCTACTTTAAGTATCTCATTCCAATTTGGCAAATCGCAAGATAAATTTTATTCTCCTAATAACTTATTTTAAAAACATGTCATAAGCTTCAATAAAAAATCATGGTTCTTGTAAATAAAAGTAATCGTATCCATTGTTCTTGTAAATAAAAGTAATTGTACATAACAGTAAACAATCGTGTTAAATGTTTTTGTTCTTATGATTAAAAGTGTTTGTGTAACACTTCTTCATCGATTAATTAAATAGCATAAGGGATGTCACGTTCCTACACTTTTTTAATTATTTCAAAAAGAATAATTACGTTTTAATTATTTTACTCTAGCTTAAACTATTTGCGCTTGCATAATTTTTCAATATTTAGCTTAAGTGGGCACTTCTTGGGAGTGATACATGGCACTTCTTCTGGTTTCTTTCGACTCTTGTAGTTTCATGTATCAAAAACTGGCTCAAGAGATGAACAAATAAGTTTGATCAAAGATTTGGAAAGGAAAGAGACGGAGTTCAAAAGACTGAGAAAGAACAAGATATGTGTGTATGATAAATTTGCCAACAACATTTCCACTAGACATGAGACTAAGAATGATCATGAATCATTATTTGTTATTAACTAAGTTTTAAAATTTGCATTGATGTTCAATATTATTAAACTTTGGTCACCATGAAATATGTATTGATTAGTTGAAAAAATTATCATACCGGAATGGGTAAATAATAAAATAAATAAAATTAAAATCCGTATAAAAATATAGTGGCAGATTCATTCTACCAACTAAATAGCATTGTACGTTAATGGCGGAACAATGACAGAATTTCAGTGGTGGATACTAATTCCGCCACTAATAATGGCGTCTCAAATCCGCCACTATTTCTAATCTTTACTCGTTGAATTTCTTTGGCGGACTATTTTTCGTGGGTAATCTTCCAATAAACTGCACTAATATTTTAGCGGCGAATATTTTGCAGCGTTTTTGTTCCGTCACTGACTCGTTTATTGGAGGAAATATAAGATTTAGTGACAGAAATATCTGTCACTAAATAGCGATTTTTTTGTAGTGATCTTTTTGGTTTTGCCAAATAAAAAAATGCATCACTTTAGTCGGAACAGTCCAAATTAGAATACGTAATGTGTGATAGAGAGTGCTTGAGTAGTATGTTAAATACATATCCCACAGCCTAATCATATTACTAATGTTAAACTAGATCCCACAAGCTAATAATATCCCATTAATAATTTATTTGGTTGAGATGTAACTGAGTATTAACACTCCTTCCGTCTCAACAAGTACGTAGAACAAAGAAAGAAAGTCGTGGAAGCAAAATGTGTCGATCAACCGAGAACTAATATTGAAATAAAGTGCGAAACAATGTAAAAGAAAAAATAAATAATTTGATATTTCTTGAATGATTAAAATTTCAAATTAATATACAGTAGCATTCCGAGCTTCTCCATCTTTAGAAAATGTAAGATTTCCCTAACGGAAGTTGAATTAGAAAGTAGCCAAATTAATAGGATTCGTCTACCCTAATCTGGTCCATTTCATTTTTTAATGCATTTAGAAAGGCTCAAAACAATAATATACGCTCCACTTTCAGATCAGCTCCATAAGCTTATCCTAAAAATTGTCATAAGCTTCAAGAAAAAATTATAGTTCTTGTACATAGAAGTAAGCATGCTAAAAGTGTTTGTGTAAGACTCCTTAATCGATTTATCAAATAAACAAATAAAAGATGTGACGTTCCAATACTTTTCTATTTATTTCGAAAAGAATAATTACGTTGTAATTATTTTTCTCTAACTTGAAATGTATTTAGGAATGTGCTTATATTTTTCCATGATTTAGCTTAATTAAGCGGACCTTCTTAATTTCCTTTCTATAAAAAAGTGTGAGCCAACATAATATAACCATAGCTAGCCCATATATAATCTTCCAACACTAAAGCCCAACCATAACACTGATAATATTGATGGCCCACTTCTTAGTATTCTAAACTATGCACCTCACCACTTAATAATTATACACCTCATTAAATATGATGATATGACCCAATAATAATTTAATTTCGAAACTTATAAATCTCACAGTAAAAGTCAGTGTTACGAAGAAATGCGGCTCTTATTATGAATACATCTACAAGTGCATTGTATGTCTAAAAACGATGAGTTGGGATACAACACTCGCCCCGAATGTAGAATATCAATTCAGTTGACTTAATCTATTTGTGGCAAAAGTCATTTAATCCTCATAATTTTTTTTAGTTTAAATACTTTGGAAAGTAGAGAATCTGCAACAACAATTTCAACTGTATATATAATTTTGAGTAATAATAAATTTGAGTAGAAATGTTTTAATGTAGTTGGACAAAAAAGAAGTTGACTTCAATCAATTAATGCATGATGAAGCACTTTGATCTATAAATAAGATCAATTCAAAACTAAAAAACTCACACCTCCAACAAATATTTAAAAGAAAGCACCATGATTAAGTACAACTTATTTCTTCTTATTGCTTTCTCTCTTTTGCTCCAAACAACATGGTCGCAAGACTTGCTACCATCTAAATGTATTACCCTAAAAATTGCTGTTTACATTGTAAGCCATCTCCCTCCAAATTCCCCGCTTCTACAGGTGCATTGCATATCGAAAGACGACGATTTGGGATATCATAATCTTACCCCGAATGTAGAATATCGATTCGCATTCTGTTTGAAACCTTTTTCTACTATGTTCTCCTGTCGTTTCCAATGGAACGGAAAGGACAGGGGCTTTCATGTTTTTGACGCAAACTGGGGTGATAATCGATGCAAACATGGGATATGCTATTATGCTGTGCAGCCTGAAGGTTTCTACTTCACAAATATATACCCACCGTTGGAAAAGTTATGGTTTTTGTGCGATTGGAATCCTAAGAGCAAATGTGTTGATCCTATGTAATTGTTATAAATTACTGATTGACATCATATGTTTTAGTCAACAATAATGTTATCATAGTATATGTTTTATTGAGATTATAATATATATGTGATTTTATATACTCTTTCTGTCCGTACGAAACGCCTTTCTTTCTTTTTTTTTATTGTCCTATTACTTGCGTCTCATTCCATTTTAGTAAAAGAATATAGTATTTTAAACGTGTAACTAGTTGGCCTGGTTATCGTGTGTATTACTATATACTTATTGTAGTTTCTAAGTTATCTCATTCCAATTTGGGAAATTGTAAGATACTTATTAATTTTATACTCCTAATAAGTTATCTTAAACACATTTCATAATCTTCAATCAAAAATCATGGTTCTTGTAAATAAAAGTAATCGTATCCATTGTTCTTGTAAATAAAAGTAATTGTACTGTGTATGTAGGGATCAGACCACTCGGGATTCGCTAATTACCGGGACCTCTTTTATTGATTGGGTCCGAGATGGCTAATCTCAGAGATACAAGCCAATACAAGAGTGATACTAAGATTACACTCTACACAAGTACAAGGAGTTACAATTGAAGAACCCTAGACTAAGTTCAAGTATCACACATAACTTGAGTCTCCATCTTCTTCAATAATCCTGCACACTTAAGTAGAATTGTTAGTAACACAAGAGATGATCCTGCAGGATCTAAACAAACAAAGAAATAGCGCTAGATTAGGTTACAAGCACAAGAATATGGCTCAGGTCGCAACAGGCGACTACACCGAGCCAAGAACCTCCCCAAAGCTTCAACCAAACGTCACAAGGGAGTATTACTAAACAAGGACCCCAAAAACCCTAAGTTTCACCGGTTACCACCACAGTAGGCCTCCTCAACACGCGGACCACCACAAGTCTCTCTGAACACAGTCACGACCAAGGTCTCTCACTACACCACCTCCAAGCTCAGGAGATCGGTCACAAGAAAGAAGACCGAACCCTAGGGTTTGAGAAGGAAACCGAAGAAGTTGCCTAACACTCAAACTAAACCGATAGAACTCTTAAAAACTGAGAATTATCGGTGGAAACACAAGCTTGAAGGAAAACTCCGACTAGAGTCGCCGGAACCCTAGAGAGAAGGCAGAGCACACTCGAAGAGAGAGAGAGAGAAGTCTTAGAACGAAATCACAGAATAAGAAGAATGAGAGGTCAGACTCTCACTTAACAAACACACTCCAGATCCAACGGCTAAGACTCACAATCCGCGTGGAGCTGCCTACGTGGCGGTCATCGGAGTAAGCAGGCAAGTAACGAGCCAAATAACTTAATTGGGCCTACACCTGAAACATGGGCTCAAATATTAATTAGATTAGGGCCAGCCCAATTAATTAATATGTGAGTCCAAAACTCAATGGTCCACTAATATTCAACATTCTCCACCTTGGACCTATTGGGAGCACATGGGGAGAGCCTTAGTCAGCTGTTGCTTCATCACTGCCTACAAGGCTACCTCAAGACACCAAAGAGTTTTGAGACTCATTAGTCAAGAGATCAGCCAGGTTGCCTAACAAGACTCCAGATGGCTAGACAATTAGTCTTGTAGGACTTGAGCTTCCTTGTGACTTCAAAGAGTCAGCAAGGTCTTTCCCCGAGACATGCAATGCACATGCTCAACCAAAATCAAAGTGCAATTTTTTGATGCATGACAACAGCTTATCCACAGAAAGACATTTGGTACCCATATCAGCTGGGTTATGATCATGCACCTTTCGAAAAAGAACTTCACCTTTTTCCACAACTTCCCTAATAAAATGGAACCTAACATCTATATGCTTAGTTCTATCATGGAAAACAGGGTTTTTACAAAGTTTAATGGCAGACTGACTATCAGAGTATAACATAGGAGCAGACTTAATAAACTAGAGTTCAGAGAGAACTCCCTTTAACCAGATTGCCTCCTTCATAGCCTCTGTAATGGCTATTGATAAGGCTCGTTTCATGCATCGTTTTAGGGTTAAAATTCTGTGCATTTGGGGCGCTAATGTGCGTTATTGAGTTCAGGTGCGTAGTAAATCTGTTGGACCCAGGAGTTGTTGTTACCTGACCTGGCAGATGCAAAAGAGATGAAATTGAAGCAAAAATCAGAAGTCGTCGTTCAGACCTTGGAGAATCAAAAGTTGGCGACAGGAGCAGAATGAAGCGAGAGCAAATTATTTTAAAGAGTCTTACTCAAGGGCAGGAGCGTAAAATCACCAGAGGGGATACCCTAGGGATCAGAGCCTCACATATACAAAGAGCTCAACCCTGAAGAACAAGACAATCCATGAACAGCCACTTCTACGCTCTCCTAGCTCTAGTTCTAGTTCTCTACTTAAAAATTTTCATCTTGGACTGCTGCGCACTTGGACATGGAGGATTCTGGCCACCGTGGTTCTCATCGTCATCGTTGTTATTTTGCTGTGTAACATCGCCTTGTGGAGGCGAAGAAACAATTTTATTTGCTTTCGTTTAGTACCTTGTCGGTTTTTAAATTTTGCAACTCTAGTTTCTTGCTTTGATCTACTGGATTCAAACCTATTTCTAGTTATTATGGAAGTTTATGTTTGCTTTTGGTTGAATATCTCTGAGTTTATGTTCATCTCTTGTTTTTAGCTTTCTTTCTTGTTTGTTGTTGGATGTTTGGAGCTGAGATCTGTGTTTGTTGTTAGAGGGTTGGGGATTTGGATATGGAGATGTTTGGATTTGTTGAATCGTGGTGTTTTGGAGTTGAAGTTTCAGATATTTGGTGCTTGTTGTTTACGTTATGCATGATTGTAGCTATTTACTTTCTGTTTTTGCATCCTTTAGGTCCAGTAGCGTAGATCTGTTAGTTTAGGCTTTAATTTCTCGTTTTAAGTCTAGATCTAGAGTTTGCTTTGTTTTCATGGTGTTTAATACTCTGTTTTCTCTGCTATTCTCGTTTGATTTCTGAAGAAGATGAAGTTGTTGGTAGTTAGAACCAGATCTGCTTTATGTCAGTACTTTTCTGCATGTACTTTACTTTTTCTGCATATCTGCTAGACCTGTCAGTACGATCTACTTTGTCTCTTTTACTTTTCTGCATGCTTTTCCAGACCCTGGTAGTTTGAGGAAACTTGTCTTGCTTTTCGCTTTGTGCTTGTCTGTCCAAATTAGGAAAGTCTGTCTAGTTAAGTTTACTCCAGTTGTCTTAGAACTTTAAAATATCTCCTTTTCTCTGAGTCATGTATGTTCCGTACGTTTTCATTTCTTAGACCCAGTAGGTAGAGTAAAGTTCTTCTAATCTATTAGACCCAATAGGTAGAGTAAAGTTTCGCTTATCTCTCAGACCCAGTAGTTTTAAGTTCTCGACCCACAAAAATTGCGTGGCAGCAGCCAACCCCTTTCTTTTCCAAAACATCCTCAAATGCAGTTTCGTAACACCTACTTCCTCGTGGGATCGATCCTTTACTTCCCTGTGCTAAGTTATAGTATAGTGGGTTGAGGTTTTTGAAGGGACAGAGTGCACCCAACGACCCCTTTCTGCTAAGTCTCATGATATTCTAGCCTCTGAAGTCTAGTCGAATCCTCTGGACCTGTTAGATCGAGTGACACATATCACAGTACAAACTCGCACTGCACTCTTAGAGTCCTGTTCAAATGGCTCCTTTGCCGGGGAGGCATGGTGTTATTAGTGTGCTTGCGAATGTTTTGGTGTAAATAATTTATTTAACATGTTTTCTTTTGTTTCTTTTTCCAGTTTATGAACAGGAGCTACCGGTTCGGACACTGGAACAACTCACCTGGTTGGAGAAGCGCCCATACTAGTTGGCGGGTCAAGGAAACTATATTCCCAATTACCACCAGATCGAGGCTTACAACAGGGGATCCAGTTCACCTGAGTTCGGAGAGCGATGAGGAGTCAACTTCGTCAGTTAAGAAGGAACCAAAGTCAACCTCAGAAACAGAGGAGGAAAGCGTTGAGAGCATGGCCAACGCAGGCGACGACGACCCAGAGATCGGCTGGCTCACTGCCCATTTAGATGGCGAGCCTGCCCAGGCCATCGTCTCTACCCAGCGCCAGAGGGCGATCGACATCAAAACTAATGTGTTGGGCATTCTCCCCACTTTCTCGGGTCGGAGGAATGAGTACCCCTATGAGTTCCTCAATGAATTCAGTAAGCTTTGCAGCATTCAGAAGAGACCCAACGATGCAACAGAGGAGGATTATCGATTACGCGCGATCCCGTTCGCGCTCAAGGGGGAGGCTAACACGTGGTTGTTAAGGCTGCCTACCCGACTCAATCAATACGTGGAAAGACATCAAGTTGGAGTTCTTGGATTACTTCTTCCCTTTTAACAAAACGAATGCTCTCAAGAAGGAGATCCAAGAATGTAAGCAAGAATATGATGAATCGTTGAGTCAGTATTGGTCCAGGTTCAAGGGGTTGCTCGACGCTTGCCCAAACCACCGGATGATGGAAGCGGAAACCTACTATCTATTCTATAAAGGGGCGAAACCTGAGTCCAAAGATCTGATGAACACCGCTAGTGGAGGAAATTTCACCAAGAGGAAGGTGAGCGAGGGCCGAGAGATACTGGGAAGATTAATTGATGCAAAAAAGGCATACGATTCACCTCGTACCATTCTAAGGAGAGGGAATGCGGATGCAGTCACAGTGCAAAATGAAGAAAGGGTGGATGCCCGAGTGGATGCAAGGATGGATGTCAGAATGGCGCAGCTCGAGAAAACTATCCTAACTGCCCTAGGGAAGAACGATTCACCGGGTCCAACAGAGAAAGAAAAACAAGCACTGGGTCCAGAGGATGGTTACAATTATTGCGGATCTCAAGGAGGGATGCATTATCCAGCCCATATAAATGCAGTAGGAAATTGGAACCAAAATAATCAAGGCAACAATTGGAACCAGTGGAGAATCAAAGACGCTCCATGGAGGGACAATCCATGCTTCAGGTGGTCCGAGGGGAATCAAAACCCTCAACTCCAGATTACTAAGTCGGAAGGAAACCAAGGAAACCAAGGGAACCAACCCAACTGGTCCGGAAGGAGTCAAGAGGGGCAAGGCAACTGGAATCAAGGAGCACAAGGTAATTGGAGCCAAGGAGGTCAAGGAAATCAATCTAGCTGGAACAATAGGAACCAAAATAACCAAGGAAGCTCGTATGTACCCCCACACCAGAGGAACAACAACTATCAGGGCCAGGGAATCAGTACAACAATAACCAAGGAGGTCAAGGGAATTTTCGCCCGCATCAAGGGGGTAGACCGAATCATGGTCAAGGGCCAAGTGGTAGTCAACCCAACACTCGGGTCCAGAGGAACCTGGATGATATGGTCCATGACCTAGTGAATTCTCAACAGCACATGCAGAACAACTTGCTGGCAAATAATGACGTGGTCCACAAGCTCCAGGATGCTCAGCAGGAACACAAGGCTGCGATGGATCTGATGTCAAAGCAACTATCTCAGATCGCAACATCCCTGAGCGATATGCGAGGGAATGAGGGAAGGATTCCAGCCTCAGTAAAGCCACCAGAAAGGGCAAACATCAGCCAGGTTACCCTGAGATCTGGGAAAGCATATGAAGGACCCAAGCTGAAGGAAAATGATGAAATGTCAGTGCCAAGGAGCAAGGATGTTATCCACCCGGTCCAGCAAAAAGAAGAAGTCGAAGCAGAGTATGATCCCCGAGCTTGTGATTTGGAAGGATCGTTGCCTCGGATGGCTGACCCATTTTTCTTAGACCCCGAGCCTGGGGTAGAAATTGAAAGAAAAGAAGAAGGAGGGGCGGAAGAACCTTCTAAGGAAGATCCTACCAACACGATAAAGAGGGTGAAGCCTTTTCCCTACAGAGGAGATGCCAAGAAGAAAAAGGACAACCCCGTGGATTTCATGGAGATCTTTGGAAAGCTGGAGATCAACCTCCCGTTCCTGGAGGCTTTGAAGCTCCCCCCGTTCAGCCAATTCATCAAGGAATTCATTGCAGGCAAGGCAAAATCTGACGGGAAGATCGTGATCGGGGAGAATGTATCTGCAGTAATTCAGAAAAGGATAATGCCTTCAAAGCAAAATGACCCAGGTATGTTTACCTTACCAATCACTATAGGAGGTGTCAGAATCGAGCATGCAATGTGTGATTTAGGTGCATCTATTAATGTGTTACCGCTTTCCATATACAAAAAACTGGTAGGAGCGAGAATGACTGATACGAAAGTGGTAATCCAACTAGCTGATAGATCATGCATTAGCCCTGAAGGAGTATTAGAAAATGCGATAGTAAAAGTTCATAATTTTTTATACCCTGCTGATTTCCATGTGATAAAGATGAGTGACAATGAAACAGCTGAGTCCAGTGGCGTTCTTTTAGGGAGACCATTTATGAGGACCGCTAAGACTATAATCGATGTTTTTGATGGCACCATCTGTTTGGATTACAATGGGGAGAAATTCACTTTCAGCATTGATAAAGCTATGAGGAAACCACTAGACGTGGAAAACCTCCATTTTGTTGATGTCATTAACCCCCTGGTCCAGGAGTTTCTTGAGACCGAACTATTGCAGGAACAGGTGGACACCTCGGAAATGACTGAATCCATGAGAAAAGAAGTTGCAGGATGGTGTGAAGCAATTATGGGACAAGGGCTATCTGACGGAGAAATCACAAAGGCAATAATGGATTTCTGTGGCGAGGCAAGATCCCCTGGGTCCAAGGAATCAGTTCAACTGGTCAGTATGGAAAAGTTGCCAGAGTTGAACGAGCTGGTCAAGAAAGGTATGGAGAAAAATCCATTACCCCCTGAAGTACCCCCTCCAAAGAAGGAATTGAAGAATCTTCATCCGGGTCTAAAGTATGCTTACCTAGGAGAAGGCGAATCTCTGCCTGTCATAATCAACAGCCTTCTGACCCAGGAACAGGAAGTTAAACTATTAGAAGTGCTTGGGAGGAACCAGAAAGCAATAGGATGGACTCTGTCTGACCTAGTGGGGATCAGCCCCGACCTATGTATGCATCACATCCGTTTGGAAGAAGGATCCAAAGCATACCGAGATCCACAAAAAAAACTCAACCCCAATATGAGGGAGGAAGTCTTAAAGGAAATATTGAAGCTGCTAGCTCTGGGGATCATTTACTCTATTCCCGATAGTGAATGGTGAGTCCTGTCCACATGGTGCTGAAGAAATCAGGAATACAAGTAGTCAAGAATGACCGCAACGAGCTTGTGCCCACAAGGTTAGTCACGGGATGGAGAATGTGCATAGACTACAGAAAACTCAATGCAGCCACACGCAATGATCATTTCCTTCTACCCTTCATCGACCAAATGCTGGAGAGGTTAGCAGGAAAACAATACTTCTGCTTTCTAGATGGTTACAGTGGGTATTTTCAAATCTATGTCAACCCAGAGGATCAGGAGAAGACCACATTTACCTGCCCCTTTGGAATGTATGCCTACCGGAGAATGCCTTTTGGTCTATGTAACGCACCTGGGACATTTCAGAGATGCATGATGAGCGTTTTCTCAGATTTGCTGAAAGATTGCATAGAAATTTTTATGGATGATTTCACCGTCTATGGAGATTCTTTCGAGGCTTGCCTGGGGCACCTAGATGTTGTTTTGGAGAGATGCAGGAAGAAGAACTTGGTACTAAACTACGAGAAGTGCCACTTCATGGTCAAGGAGGGGATAGTGTTGGGACATGTTGTATCAGAGAGGGGCATCGATGTAGTTCAAGCAAAGGTGGAAGTAATCTCTAAGCTTCCATACCCAACGAATCAGAAGGAAATTCGTGGATTCTTGGGACATGCAGGGTTCTACCGAAGGTTCATAAAAGACTTCGCAAAAATTGCCCAGCCCCTAACACGACTTCTGCAGAATGATGTGGAGTTTAAATTTGATGATAAATGTGAAGAAGCCTTCCAGCTACTCAAGGATCGTTTGGTCACAACCCCGATAATCCGCTCGCCCAACTGGGATTACCCCTTCGAGGTAATGTGCGATGCGAGTGATTTCGCCATAGGAGCAGTTTTAGGCCAGAGAATCGAAGAAAAAAGTTATGTCATATTTTACGCCTCGAAGACTCTCAACCAGGCCCAGAAGAACTATGACACCACCGAGAAGGAGATGTTGGCTGTGGTGTACTCATTTGAAAAATTCCGACCATATCCACTGGGGTCGAAGGCCATAGTGTTCACTGACCATGCAGCCATTAAGTATCTTCTAGCCAAGAAGGAATCAAAGCCAAGGCTAATCCGATGGGTGCTGCTATTGCAAGAGTTCGACTGGGAAGTCAGAGATAAGAGAGGGACCGAGAATAGAGTGGCTGGCCATTTAAGCAGAATTACCCAGGGAGAAGATGAGGAAGCCGTCCCTGATGCTTTTCCAGAGGAGCACTTGTACTACTTAGGGGAATCCACTAGACCAATCAGATGGGTAGCAGTATTAGCATTAACTGGGCCCGAGGAGTCAGAGAAACGGAAAAGCAAGCTGAATGACGAGCCTTGGTTCGCTGACCTGGCGAATTATTTAGTCACTGGAGAACTACCTACTGCACAAGAAGTCACTAGGGCCCAGAGGATGAAAATTAAAAGTGACTCTAAGTACTACTTTTGGGATGACCCATACCTCTGGAAGATGGGTTCAGACCAAGTTATAAGAAGGTGTATTCCAGAGTGGGAGCAAAGAGACGTGCTAAACCATTGCCATGCACTAGCGTGTGGTGGACATTTCGGCCCAAGAAAAACGGCGAGAAAAGTTCTGGATAGCGGTTTCTACTGGCCTTCGCTGAATAGAGATGCTTATGAGTTCTGCCAGAACTGCAGTAGGTGCCAACTGACCGGAGGGATTTCTATAAGAGATGAGATGCCACAGACTCCAATAATAGTTTGCGAGATCTTTCATGTTTGGGGCATGGACTTCATGGGCCCATTCCCATCTTCGTATGGAAATACGTACATATTGGTTGTTGTAGATTATGTGTCCAAGTGGATCGAGGCCAAAGCTACAAGTTCAAGCGACCCGAAGGAAGTCACAAGATTCCTAAAGGCCAATATATTCAACCGGTATGGCGTGCCCCGAGCGATCATCTCAGACCAAGGGACTCACTTCTGTAATAGGACGATTGAAGCGCTGATGAGAAAGTATGGAGTCCACCATCGGTTATCTACTCCGTATCATCCCCAGTCCAATGGGCAGGCTGAAATCTCGAATCGAGAAATAAAGGGCATCCTAGAGAAGACGGTGAATACCTCAAGAAAGGACTGGAGCAAACGTCTAGACGATGCTCTCTGGGCCTACAGAACCGCTTACAAGACACCAATAGGAATGTCACCCTACAGATTGGTATTTGGAAAAATGTGCCACCTACCCGTGGAGATAGAGCACAAAGCATATTGGGCAGTCAAGGAAATGAACATGAAGGCTCATGCCTGTGAGGAAGAGAGGAAGATGCAACTGCAGCAACTGGAGGAATTGAGGATGGAGTCATATGACTCAGCCATGTGGTATAAGGAGAGGACCAAACTCTGGCACGACAAAAACCTCCGGGTCAAGGAGCTGCAGGTTGGGCAGAAAGTACTCCTTTTTCAATCAAAGCTCAAGCTTATGCCTGGGAAGCTGAAGTCAAAATGGATAGGGCCTTACACAATCGTTGGCATTCGACCGCATGGAGCAGTGGAAATTTGGGGAGTCAATGCTAACTCTGTTCCGTTCCTTGTTAATGGTCATAGAGTGAAAGTGTTTAGGGATAGTTCGGAGTTATGTGAAGTGGAAGAAATTCCACTCCACACACCTTCCACTATTGCCTAGTAAGCCATGTTTAAATATTCTTCGGGAATTACTGGGTCAGGTAGATAGGGTAAAATTTTCGATCAGCTGACTGGACCAGTTAATTCCCAAGAATATTTAAACATTTAGGTGTAAATAACATGAATAAGTTGTTTTTTATGAAAATACAAAAAAAAAAAAAATTATATATATACTTCTAAAACCCAAAAAGATTTTTGAAAATTCTGATCGTCTGTGGAAATGCACAAGTGTGAAAAGCTCATATCTTTGACCCAGACGATCAGCAAATTTCGTTATTTTTACTTAGTGTTTCGGATTACCAGGTCAGAGGGAAGTGAGAAAAATCAGGGGGAAGTTTGAATTTTGAATTTCAAAAAGCTGGCGAGGCGTACGGTTGCTTGCGTCAGAGACGCGACCGTTCGCCTGCAGCCAATCATGATATCCCTTTTATTTTTATTTTTATTTTTTTCGTTTTCTTTTCCTTTTAATTATTTTATTTTCCTTTTATTTTCTTTTTCCTAAAATAACTTCCCTAAAAAACTAAATAACTTCCCTCACCTAAAATTATTTTCTCATAACTCCTAATTCCCAAACTTTTCTTTCCCTCTGCAGATCCGAGAACCATCAAACACCGCCGTAGACGAAGATAAACCACCGCCGTAAAACCACCGCCGTACACGAAGATGCAGAAAAATCCGGTGTCACGCACAACCCGCGGGAAGAACCCGCCAAAAGGAAAGACCACAATGAAGGTGACGGAGGCGACGAGTTCGACTCCCACGGCCGAGAAAGCACCCACGCCGCCGCCAGAAGAAAACCCCACTCTGCCGGAAGTTCCACCGCAGCCCATACCAACTGAAGTGCAACCACAGCAAAACATCGGACAAGACAACCCCGCCGAGACGAAATCCGAAGAAGTAGAACCGGATCCCGAGGAAATCATACAAGAATTCATGAGGAAGTACGGGAAGGGGCCGAAGGCGAGCAAATTCTTTGCACAAATGTCAGAGGCATGCCGGAAACAAGAAGAGGTAATTCCTGCCCTAACCCCACTTACAATTCCACCAAGACCCCAAACCTTAATCGAGACACCCACTGCACAAGCCTTACCCACACACACAGAAAACCCCCAAATTTTACCCGAAACCCTAACTCAAGAGACGAACCCTCCACACACTATTCCTCAAACAGAAATTAAGCCCCATGTCGAACCCTATGTAAATATAGAACAAACTAATGCTGAGGAGGGTGATAGGATGGATACGAAGGAATTAGAGAGAGAGGATGGAGGGGGTAGTCTAGGAGAGCAAGAAGAAATACCGGATGTAGAGGCCGCTGGGTCAGGGGATGAGAGGAAAAAAGAGGAGGGTGAAGATGGTGGGGAGAGTGATCGAACAAAGGAAGTGGGTCAAGAAGAAACAGGGGAGGTGGAAGCGAGTGAAGAACAGGGTATAGAGGAGACTGAGGATGCTGGGAAGGGTAGTGAAGGTAGCGTAGGTGAAGAAGGTGAGGCGGGTGTTGACAAGGAGGCTGAGAAAGAAGGTGAGAGTGTTGATGAGGAAGTTGAGGAGACTGAGAAGGAAGAAAAGGCTAAAGGAGAGGATGTTGAGAAGGAGGAAGAAAGAGACGGCGATGAGCAAGATGCCGAGAATGTTTGTGAAGAAATCGAGACTGACATCGTCGTGGTGGACGATACGACTACCGATGAACAAGTGACTCCGACGGATGAGAGGATGACGAGGAGGCAATCCCGTCTGAACAGAAAGCAAGTGGATGAGGCAGAGGTAGGAAGATCCAAGCGCCTGAGGCTGGAAGACATAGAGGAGACTTAGGATGGTATCCCCCCGGTCCAGGAGACTGTGGCAGCTGAGAAGGAGATCTCTCCAGAGGCTATGGAGACGAGATACGAAGCTAAGAGGAAAAGGAAGGGAAAGCATACTGCTAAGCCCCAGCAGAAGAAATCTCGCCCCGCAAACACCACGGTGGTGATTAGCGAGCCAGAGGCGATCCGTGTGCCGTTTGCCCATCCAACAGACAAAGAGGAGGCTGAGATACCAGCCGTGGAAGTAAGCCCGTTTGAGACGATGGAGGTCCTTGTGACCAAAAGGTTGTTGGAAGCCATGGTCCAGTTTGAGGACCCAAAGCTGCAGAAGGCATGTGATGGCCGAGCCACGAATGGAAAATCGGCGAAGTCCGGAAAGAAGTTGTGCCTCTCGGACCTGGAGGAACTAGGAGTGGGGAAGAAGTTCATCTCCTACTTCAAAAGCATCGGGTTTGAGTGGATTCTCAACCACAGCAATGCGGAGGTGCCGGTGGCTCTGGCCAAGGAGTTCTTCACATCATTCAAGTTCAAACAATCTACGGATCTCGATGCGGACACAATCTCCTCTAGGATATTCAACGAGGAGATGGAGATGAGTATAAGGGAGTGGTCGTTGAGACTGGGACTACTGACACCTGAGGAGGAGGAAGAAGGAGCGTGGAATGAGAGAGAGATCGGCGCGCCCAAGAATACAGCTGGCTTCGATGCTGAGGAGGCCTGGAGGATGGTTGCCCACAAGAAGGTGGCCAAGTTCAAGACAAGCACATCGAAGGGGATAAACATCACTGACCCTGTACTCCGATTGGCACAAGTATATATCGGGTACAATCTCTTGGGTCAAGTGGGTGCAACCCTCACTACTCCAGAGTTGTATTTCATGTGGTGCATGCTGAACAATGTGAAGGTCCACCTCGGGTACTGGACTGCCTATGCGTGCCAGAGAGTCAGAACTCACTCCGACCGCCATCTCTACACGTGCAACTTGCTGGGAGCATACCTCCAGAGAAATGTGTCAATGAAGATAGCCAACTCGGTCATCAACCTGCTAGTGTGTAGCGACCCAGGATACTTCGATCTCCCGTTCTTCTTCAACAAAGGACTGACTATAATGAAGGATGGCGCGTTGAGATTTTATGAAGTAGGGAAGGGTGATGGAGTGAAGATAAAGACAGAGAAGGTAGATGATGAAGGCGAAGAGAAGGTGGCAGACGAAGGGTGGCGGACGAGAATGGAGGAGACGATGTTGAAGCTGGGAGCAAATACGGTGCAGCAACAAGAGATCTTGCTGAAGCTGCACCAAGAGGTGGTGGCTCAGAGGGAGATGATGGCCGCGCAAGCTGACAAGATGGCCCAGGCCGTGGAGACAATGATGAAGATGGTCACTTTGGTTGACCAAAAGATCCTCTGGGCCCAGCAGCAGCGCATGCCTCCCAAGTTGCCCACAGAATCTAGGCAGCTGACCCCAGGAGCTACCCCAGAAAAGCCAGCCCCCAGCACCCAAGGAATGCCACCAGAGAAGAAGAGAAAGGACAGCGAGACCACCACCAGCGTACCAGTGAAGAAGGATACCCCCAGGCCAGGGGAACAGAAGGCCAAGAAGGATGATGAACCCAAGCCCAGCCAGAAGAAAGCAAAGACGATGCCCAAGAAGTCTGGTCCCACAGGGGACCAGAGGCAGAATTGACCCCCCCCCCCAACCAAGTAATTTTAAATTTCAGTTTTTTTATGTCTTTTTTATGTTTTAGTTCGTTTTTTATTACAAAGCATGCCATTTTTTTTATGTGTCTGTGAATACTTGTGTTATCTTTATGTATATATGTGTTAGCTATCTTCTCCCACTTAGCCCGATGCTCGGTCTAAGTGTGAGAAGTTTGTTTTTTATATAGCATTCTTTGGTATCTGTTAATTTGTGTACCTTCTCCCACTTAGCCCGATGCTCGGTCTAAGTGTGAGAAGTTTGTTTTTATATAATATGTGTTTTGTGAGTCTGTTAGGTGTCGCACTAACTTAGCCCTGTTTTCCACTCCACAAAAAATGCTTGGGGACAAGCATGGTGAAGTGGGAGGGGGGAGGGAGTTAGTGCAAGTTAGTGTCAATCATATGTGTCTGTTTACTAGGTCTAGGAGTTAGTAGTAGTCAGTTAGTAGAAAATTATGTGTTTATGCATAACTGGTGAATAGAAAGCAAAGCCCCTTAGTGAGAGTGATTGAAGAGAGAATGCATGTCAACTTTGATGCCCTTTTCCTTAATAAATCAAAATCGGTTTGGATGAAGTAAGGACGAAATAATATGCCTCGACTAATCTAACTGTGAAGCCCTTCATAAAAGTGAGTTATAAGCCTTAAACACTTCATACTAACACAAAGTGAGAGGGCTGCCACTTGATGCTTAGGGAAAGAACTTAGAAGGAGAAAATTTTTGGTGATAGAAGTAACCTCTCGGGCCTAGGGGAAGGGTACTGGAGGTATAAGCTGGACGAAGTCCAGGGTCTAAAAAGGGAGAAATAAACTGGAACAAGGTCCAGATAAAAATATATAAATATATATATATATATATATATATATATTTTGGAGTTATAAGCTGGACGAAGTCCAGGGAGGTATAAGCTGGATGAAGTCCAGGAGGGAAGGAGAAAATTATAATAAGAGCTAAGACAGGGGAACTATCTGACCCGAGGCATCAGTGGTATGGCATATAAAGAGCGAACGATCCTAACATCCCTGGTGAGGAATGAGTGATCGATCGAATCCAACAGTTAGTGAAGTTAGGGGCTATCTTGACAAACTGACAAGCCGATTAGATAGAAGAAGGGAAGGGGAAGATTCGGAGACTGTAGGTTCTTGAATTGACCTTAATCTTGTGGGGATGACTGTAGGTTCTTGATATGTGTCTTTATCTGTTTTCTTTGTCTAAGTCCTTAGCGTCTTGGTCTAGTAGTTTGAGTCTTTTTCTTTTTTTAGTAGAGTCGGTTAAAGGGAAACCATGCATTGAAACGTGCCTTATTTCTTTTTCTTGTCTTCATACTTGAGGGCAAGTATGGTTTAAGTGTGAGTAGTTTGATAAGGCTCGTTTCATGCATCGGTTTAGGGTTAAAATTCTGTGCATTTGGGGTGCTAATGTGCGTTATTGAGTTCAGGTGCGTAGTAAATCTGTCGGACCCAGGGGTTGTTGTTACGTGACCTGGCAGATGCAAAAGAGATGAAATTGAAGCAAAAATCAGAAGTCATCGTTCAGACCTGGGAGAATCAAAAGTTGGCGACAGGAGCAGAATGGAGCGAGAGCAAATTATTTTAAAGAGTCTTACTCAAGGGCAGGAGCGTAAAATCACCATAGGGGATACCCTAGGGATCAGAGCCTCACATATATAAAGAGCTCAACCCTGAAGAACAAGACAATCCGTGAACAGCCACTTCTACGCTCTCCTAGCTCTAGTTCTAGTTCTCTACTTAAAAATTTTCATCTTAGACTGCTGCGCACTTGGACGTGGAGGATTCTGGCCACCGTGGTTCTCATCGTCATCGTTGTTATTTTGTTGTGTAACACCGCCTTGTGGAGGCGAAGAAACAATTTTATTTGCTTTCGTTTAGTACCTTGTCGATTTTTAAGTTTTGCAACTCTAGTTTCTTGCTTTGATCTACTGGATTCAGACCTATTTCTAGTTATTATGGAAGTTTATGTTTGCTTTTGGTTGAATATCTCTGAGTTTATGTTCATCTCTTGTTTTTAGCTTTCGTTCTTGTTTGTTGTTGGATGTTTGGAGCTGAGATTTGTGTTTGTTGTTGGAGGTTGGGAATTTGCATATGAAGATGTTTGGATTTTTTGAATCTTGGTGTTTCGGAGTTGGAGTTTCGCATATTTGGTGCTTGATGTTTACGTTATGCATGATTATGGCTATTTACTTTCTGTTTCTGCATCCTTTGGGTCCAGTAGCGTAGATCTGTTAGTTTAGGCTTTAGTTTCTCGTTTTAACTTTAGATTTAAGGTTGCTCTGTTTTCATGGTATTTAATACCCTGTTTTCTCTGCTATTCTCGTTTGATTCCCGACGAAAATGAAGTTGTTGGTAGTTAGAACCAGATTTTCTTTATGCCAGTACTTTTCTGCATGTACTTTACTTTTTCTGCATATCTACTAGACCTGTCAGTACGATCTACTTTGTCTCTTTTACCTTTCTGCATGCTTTTCCAGACCCTGGTAGTTTGAGGAAACTTGTCTTGCTTTTCGCTTTATGCTTGTCTGTCCAAATTAGGAAAGTCTGTCTAGTTAAGTTTACTCCAGTTGTCTTAGAACTTTAAAATATCTCATTTTCTCTGAG
Organism: Salvia hispanica; assembly: GCF_029641045.1. NCBI lineage: Eukaryota > Viridiplantae > Streptophyta > Magnoliopsida > Lamiales > Lamiaceae > Salvia > Salvia hispanica. The sequence continues at coordinate 24,663,933 of NC_142693.1, read as the reverse complement.
TCATGTATGTTCCGTACGTTTTCGTTTCTTTGACCCAGTAGGTAAAGTAAAGTTCTTCTGATCCTTTAGACCAAGTAGGTAGAGTAAAGTTCTTCTGATCTATTAGACCCAATAGGTAGAGTAAAGTTTCACTTATCTCTCAGACCCAGTAGTTTTAAGTTCTCGACCCACAAAAATTGCGTGGCAGCAGCCAACCCCTTTCTTTTCCAAAACATCCTCAAATGCAGTTTCGTAACACCTACTTCCTCGTGGGATCGATCCTTTACTTCCCTGTGCTAAGTTATAGTATAGTGGGTTGAGGTTTTTGAAGGGACAGAGTGCACCCAACGACCCCTTTCTGATAAGTCTCATGATCTTCTAGCCTCTGAAGTCTAGTCGAATCCTCTGGACCTGTTAGATCGAGTGACACATATCACAGTACAAACTCGCACTGCACTCTTAGAGTCCTGTTCAACCACACAACTCAACACCTTGATCATGCTTAGAAAAACATAAACCATACTTAGAAGTATTTTTCAGATATCTAAGCAACCATTTAAGAGCCTCCCAATGCACTGGCCCAGGGTTAGACATGTATCTACTCAAGCAAGAAACAGCATAGGCAATATTAGGCCTAGTACTAACCGTAAGATACATCACATAGCCAATAGCACTAGAATAAGGGTCCTTTTGCATAGCTTTAACCTCAGATTCAGTTGTAGGATAAAGGTCCTTACTCAGCATAAAATGAGCAGCTAAAGGAACAGAAGCAATTTTAGCACCAAGCATATTAAACTTTTTAAGAATTTTTTGCACATAAGGTTCCTGATGAAGAACCAGAGACGAGAACTTTCTATCCCTAAGGATATTGATCCCCAAAATCTTTTTAGCATCAACAAGATCTTTCATGTCAAAATTTTCACATAAAGCACTTTGCACATGTTTAATAGACTTAATGCAAGGACCCATAATAAGCATATCATCCACATACCGCAGCAAGAACACAAGCACTTTATCAAGGTTTTTCACAAACAAACAGGCATCAAAGGTACTCCTAACAAAACCTAATTTCTGCATGCATGCATTGAACTTGATATTCCACTGCCTAGGAGATTGTTTAAGACCATACAGAGCCTTCTTTTAAGCAAACACACATGATTGGGAAAGTTAGGATCCACAAAACCCTCGGGTTGTTTCATGTAAATGGGTTTATCCAAATCACCATGAAAAAAGCAGTTTTGACATCCATTTGCTTTAATTCCCAATTAAAATGAGCACATAAGGCAAGCATCACCCTAACAGTAGTAAACTTAACCACAGGAGCAAAAATTTCTGTATAATCTATCCCCTCTTGCTGAGTAAAACCTTTGGCAACCAACCTAGCCTTGTACCTCAACCCCTCAATCTCATCTTTCAATTTAAACAGCCACCTACAATCAACTACAAAGGCACCAGGGGGCAGAGGCACAAGGATCCAAGTATTATTGACAAACAGAGAGTGGATTTCTTCTTGCATAGCTTTAAACCACAAATCCCAAAACTTGGACCTTTTAGCCTGCTTAAAGGATTGAGGCTCATTTCTATCAGATTCAAACACATTAAAAGCTAGGGCAACTAAATTCACAAAAGAACCAAATCTATCAGGGGGTTTACCAACCCTTCTTACTCTATCCCTAGCTAACTGATAATTGTGTAAATCTGGATTATTATTGGGTTTTGGCTCACCATCAAAAACATTTTCATGGTCAGGGTCTTGGTTTTCTGGGTTGATAGGGGAAGAGTTCCACACCTGCTCCACCTCAGTGGAAGCATCACTGCCCTGGGACTCCACCTCACTTGAGGACCTCTCCTCAGATTGCTCCACCTCACTAAGAGGTTCACCATCTGAGGATGGAGAAGCAGGGGACTGGGAACAACACAAGGGAAGTCTTCTTCATTGAAGATGACATCCCTACTGACCACAACCTTGAAACCAGGTTCATCCCTAACCCACACCCTATAACCCTTAACACCCTCAGGATAACCAACAAAAACACCCTTCCTTGAACTTGGGTCTAACTTATCAGTTTTTGAATGAATAAAAGCACTACACTCAAACACCCTTAGGTGTGACAGATTGGGTTTTCTACCAGTGAAAACATGCTCAGGGCATCTGCCCTTAAGAGGAACAGAGGGGGATCTATTTATCAAATAACAAGCAGTGTAAAGGGCTTCACCCCAAAACTTTTTTGACAAACCACTTTTGGACAGGAGACACCTAACCTTTTCAAGTAAAGTCCTATTCATCCTCTCAGCAACACCATTTTGCTGAGGGGTGTAAGGAGTAGTTTTATGTCTCCTAATCCCAGATTTTTGACACAAAGAATCCATTTGAGCATTGCAAAACTCAAGGCCATTATCTGTCCTAATGGTCTTGATACACTTTCCAGTTTGATTTTCAATTAAAACTCTCCCATTTGAAAAGGTTTGAAAAACATCAGACTTATGTTTTGAAAGAAAACACCAAACTTTTCTTGAAAAATCATCCACAATGGATAAGAAATACACAGATCCAGAGTGGGTAGTAACAGAGACAGGGCCCCAAACATCCATATGCAAGTACTCTAAGACAGCTTGACTAACATTTTCAGTCACAGGGCTGGGAAAAGACATCCTATGCTGTTTTCCCATCACACAAGTTTCACAAAAGGGGAGCTCATTTTTGAAATCCAACTCACTCAAAATATCAGAATTTTTCAAAAGTTTTAACCCCTTCTGACTCATGTGCCCAAGTCTATTATGCCCCAGTAAAGCCTTATCCATTTTAACCAGATTTACACTATGATCATAACTAGTTAGAGGCTTAGCAGTACACACATACAGATTACACTTTTTCACAACTTTAAACAGGCATAGCACACCCTTACAGATCTTCATAATACTCTGCCCCCACTTATCCTCAAAACCCTCAGATTAAAGACAAGAGCAAGACAGCAGATTGTAATTTAGATCAGGCACATATCTCACATTTTTCAAAGGCAGCAAGTATCCATTCTCAAACATTAAAAGCACAGTACCAATGCCACGAATTTTACACTTCTTGTCATTAGCCATAGACACAAAAGCATTTTCCATAGGTTTGAGAGAAGTAAAAGCATCTTTGAAAGGACATACGTGAAAAGTGCATCTAAAATCAATTAGCCAGTCATTTTTGGTAAAGAAACACTCAGAGGCAGAATTTATAGAAAAAACATCATGGTTCATAAAACAAACACCATCTGCACCATCATCCCTGGCCAGATTTGCAACATACTCCATCTGGTTATTACCATTTGGATTCTTACCTTTCTTGGGTCTAGTACATTCTGCCTTGTAATGACCCACTTCACCACAATTAAAACATTTTCTTTTAAACTTAGGGTCTTTACTTTTAGACCTAGACCTGCCTCTGTTTGACTTCTTATTCCCAGAGGAATTGCTGCCATCCCCTCTAGATTTAGATCTCTCTCTCACATTCAAAGCCTTAGTTTGAGAAGATTTAGGGTTAAAGTTTTCTTTTAGCTCCAATTCTTTTAACTTTAAAGTATGTCTAGAGGGGCACTATCCCTTCTATACTTTATAGCTGCCTTAACATCACCATAAGTATCAGGGATAGCATTCATGAGGGCTATGCTGGTATACTCATCAATGGTTTTATCTCCAGACCTTTTAATGTCCTGGACCAATTTTTGAAAAGTATCAATATTATCATCTATGTCCTTTGAAAGATCCAATTTAAATTTAAAAAGCTTTTCCAGAAGATACATCCTGGAGGACATAGAAGTTTCAGTATAGAGGGTATCCAGCTTAGCCCACGTCTCACTGGCAGATTCAATAGCCCCAACCTTTCTAATAACAGAGTCAGAAAGGTTGAGGATAATTGAAAACCTAGCTAATTCATTCCTTTCAGCCTTTTTCTCAGCAGACATATTTTCAGGAAGAACCCCTTCAATGGCTTTAAAAACCTTTTGCTGAATCAAGACACATTTCACCTTTTGTTTCCAAATAACAAAATCATTTTTCCCATTGAAGGGGACAATGCCAACTGGCTGAGTCATTTTGAGAAAGATCTTTACACACACAAAAGATCTCAACACACCAAGGGCAAAGAAAGCAACTCTGCTTTCACAAATAGTGGATTTAAACAAGTAGCAGTCAAAGAATCCACTAGGAACAAATATGCAGAGATTTTTCATGCAATAGCACACATGCAGCTAGCAGCAAGCACACACACACAGGAAAAACAACTCAAGGTGATCCCAGACACACAAAGATCAAGTCCAGGAGAGTTCCTCCCTATCTGTCACGTGTACCCCGGCAAGAGGATTTCCCAGTTCACAATCACCCAATGTATGGGGGCGCAGGGGGTCACTCAAGGAGGTTAAGGCACAGGGTGGATAGGTAATTTACTCAAGACACAGAACAGAGCTCTGAGATACACACCTTAAGTAAGAAAAGATAAGCAAGCAAGCAACGGAAGAAAAGAAAGCGGTAAGCACCAAGATCATGCAAGAAAACAAGAGCACAGAGCCTAGACCGTGGCCAGCGGTTACTACCAGCAACAAAAGCCCAAGCCTAGGGTTCTAAGAAAGCAGTAAATGAGAGGTTTCGCCAATTTACCAGAGCGGTTACCCTTTGTTAAGGTGTAACCGTCTTACCTCAGGGCCTATACCGGAGGCCGAGCTTTACTCTGACGAGCCCACATCCTTAATTTGCGACCCGGCGCGCCCAAGTGATCCCCCGTGGCTCTGATACCACTGTAGGGATCAGACCACTCGGGATTCGCTAATTACCAGGACCTCTTTTATTGATTGGGTCCGAGATGGCTAATCTCAGAGATACAAGCCAATACAAGAGTGATACTAAGATTACACTCTACACAAGTACAAGGAGTTGCAATTGAAAAACCCTAGACTAAGTTCAAGTATCACACAGAACTTGAGTCTCCATCTTCTTCAATAATCCTGCACACTTCAGTAGAATTGTTAGTAACACAAGAGATGATCCCGCAGGATCTAAACAAACAAAGAATTAGCGCAAGACTAGGTTACAAGCATAAGAATATGGCTCAGGTCGCAATAGGCGACTACACCGGGCCAAGAACCTCCCCAAAGCTTCAACCAACCGTCACAAGGGAGTATTACTGAACAAGGACCCCGGAAACCCTAAGTTTCATCGGTTACCACCACAGTAGGCCTCCTCAACACGCGGACCACCACAAGTCTCTCTGAACACAGTCACGACCAAGGTCTCTCACTACACCACCTCCAAGCTCAGGAGATCGGTCACAAGAAAGAAGACCAAACCCTAGGGTTTGAGAAGGAAACCGAAGAAGTTGCCTAACACTCAAACTAAACCGATAGAACTCTTAGAAACTGAGAATCATCGATGGAAACACAAGCTTGAAGGAGAACTCCGACTAGAGTCGCCGGAACCCTAGAGAGAAGGCAGAGCACGCTCGAAGAGAGAGAGAGAGAAGTCTTAGATCGAAATCACATAATGAGGAGAATGAGAGGTCAGACTCTCACTTAACAAACACACTCCAGATCTAACGGCTAAGACTCACAATCCGCGTGGAGCTGCCTACGTGGCGGTCATCAGAGTAAGCAGGCAAGTAACGGGCCAAATAACTTATTGGGACTGCACCTGAAACATGGGCTCAAATATTAATCAGATTAGGATCAGCCCAATTAATTAATATATGAGTCCAAAACTCAATGGTCCACTAATATTCAACAGTGTACATAACTGTAATCGTGTTAAATGTTTTTGTTCTTATGAGTAGAAGTGTTTATGCAACATTTCTTCATCGATTAATTAAATAACATAAGGGATGTCACGTTCCGACACTTTTCTATTTATTTCAAAAGAATAATTACGTTTTAATTATTTTTCTTTAACTTATGTGCTTGTATAATTTTTCAATATATAGCTTAAGTGGGCCTTATTTTTAAACTTCATTAAAAATGTAAACTAACATAATATTTCCATAGCTAGTGCTAGCCCGTAACACTCTCTTTTATTTTCCAACACTAAAGCCCAAAAAAATAATAATAATAAATGAATAAATATTACCATAGTAGTAATATATATTATAATTAGTTTCTAATACAACCATAGTAGTAATAAATACTAATTACTTTCTAATCTGACCCAATTAATAATTAAATTTCGAAACTTATAATTCTCACTGTAAAAGTCATTGTTACGAATACTCATGATAGTATATTCTACATCCAAATAAAACTTTTGTGGTAAATGCTTTGATGAGTAAAAATTAGTACTATAAAATAAGTTTAATGTGTTTTGATCTCTTTCCACGTCAATTTACATGAGACGAGATCCATGAATGCAAGAATAAATTTGATTAATTTAACTCTAAATTACAAATATTTGATCTTTTCGGTTTTTCCAAATAAGAAAATGCATCACTTTAGTTGGAAGGGTCCAAAAAGAAAAAAACGTAATGTGTGACTGAGAGTACTTGAGTAATATGCTAACTATACATCCCACGGCCTAATCATATTACAAATGTTAAACTAGACCCCACAAGCTAATAATATCTCATTAATAATTTATTTATTTGAGATGTAACTGATTATTAATATAATACAGACAAATCTGTAACTAAATTGGCAATAACATTGCTACTGGCCAAAAATGAAAGAAAAAGTATTTGCCAAAAATTATACTATGTGGCAAAAATCATTTAGTTGCCATAATTTTTTTCAATTATAATATTTTGAAAAGTAGTAAGAAAGAATCTGCGACAACAATTTCATAGCTGTAAATATAATTTTGAGTAACAATAAACTGGAGTAGCAATGTTTTAAAGTTGTTGAACTTGCTCTATAAATAGAATCACTTCAAAAGTAAAAAACTCACACCACCAACAAGTATTTCAAAAGAAAGCACCATGATGAACTACAACTTATTTCTTCTTATTGCTTCACTACTTTTGCTCCAAGCAACATCGTCTCCATCTAAATGTTTAACATCAAAAATAGTTGTTTATATTCGAAACGATGTCCCTCCGAACTCCCCACCTATAAATGTTCATTGCTTTTCGGGAGACGATGATTTGGGATACCATAATCTCCCTCAGAATGCAGAATACCGATTCGCGTTCTGTGAGAACCCTTTGGCTACTCTGTTCTTGTGTCGTTTCAAATGGAACGGAAATGACAAGGGGTTCAGTGTTTACGATACGTGGTGGACAACTGCTAATCGATGCAAAGACGACCATAATGCGGTATGCTATTATATTGTGACGAAAGATGGTTTCTACTTCACAAATGTGTACCCAGCGACTAAAGGAAGGTTTTTATGCGATTGGAACCCGGATACCCCATGTGGTTAAGGTTTCTTTGGAATTGTTCTAAGTAATTTAGTGGTTAATAATGATATCATATGTATGTTGCATTGAGATTATGATGTATGTGTGATACTTTTATTATATTTCTTTCCTTTTTTCAGTTATCATATTTCGAGTATCTCGTTTCATTTTAATAAATAAGGAAAATTGCTAAATATTACAAGGTTATTTTTGGCTATATATAGCCAAAAAGAAATGAAACACTTTGGACCTGTTTGTTAGACAGGAAAGTAAAGTTAGGAAAAATGATTCTTGAGAAAATGAATATCAGAGTCTCGGAATATTGAAAGATATATGATTATGATTTAAATCATTATATTACGGAAATTGTACATTTTCTATCCTTAATCGATTAATTAAATAACGAATAAGTCACGCCAAGTTCCAACACTATTCTATTTATTTCAAAAAGAATAATTACGTTTCAATTATTATTCTTTAACTTGAACTATTTTTAGTAATGTGATTGTATATTTTTCCGATATTTAGCTTAAGTGGGCCTTTCATTTTCCAAAACTAAATCCCAACTAAAACTAAAAATTTTGATGGCCTATGTCTCAGTATTTGTAAACTATGCACCTCGCCACTTAATAATTATACACCTAAATATGATAATATATACTTCCTCCGTCTCAGATTACTTGCACTTTTCATTTTAGACCATAAATTTGGGATTAATTTTTAAGTGTAATTATAGGAGCTCTTAACTTAATCTAACATATTAATTAAATATATTAATTCTAACTTAAACTAGAAATAATGTAAGTAGTTTGTGACGAGCCGAAATGGAATAGTGCAAGTAATATGGGACTGAGGGAGGTATTAATTAGTTTCTAATTTGACCCAATTATAATATAATTTCAAAACTTTTAATTCTCACTTTAAAGTCATTGTTACGAATGTAAGAGATAGTACATTCTATATGCAAACTATACCTTCTGTGGTTAATGCTTTGATGAATAAAAATTACTATAAAAACAAGGTTAATGTGTTTGATCCGTTTCCACGTCAATTTACATGCGATCCATGTAAAGTCCAAATATATTTGATCTTTTTAACTCTAAATTACAAATATTTAATCTTGTAGTATAACTCTAAAATTACAAACTTGGATGTATATATAAAAAAAATTGAAATTTTATAAGTGTCATTGTTGTATACATTATCCACCATTGCAACCCATATGTGATACGAATCAATGCCAATTTACCTGTTCATATTGAATAACCCATTCATCCATTAAAGGTATATGATGATGCAATTAGGTCAATAAATACATTCAAATCTAACAAAACCAACCAATATTCGAAAGAAAAGGCCATAATTAAAGTATGTTTTACAAATATTTAGCTTAAGTAGGCCTTTTCAACGTCCTTATTTTTCATTTTGTTTGAACCAATAAGTTATAAGCCCACAATTCTCTCTTTTATTTTCCAAATCTAAAGCCCAGCCATAACAGTAATATAATATTATTGATGACCCAATTCTTATTTCTAAACTAAGCAATTCACCGCTTAATAATTGTACACCTCAATACATGTGTGTTTTCCTGTGGGGGATAGGTAATATCTGAGGTCAAATGTATTAGATTCGACTCCATGTGACGCGAACTTTAATTTTCTGTTCAATTTGCAATCAAAATATGATAATAATACTCACTCCGTCCCACTTGAAATGAAAGACTTTTTTAGACACATGTTGTTTAATAATTAAGTAAAAAAAGTAAAAAGCTATAAGGTAGAAGAGAGGCAAACGTAGAGAAATAAAAGTGTTGGTTTTTAGCCAAATAAGAAAATACATCACTTTAGTTGGAACAATCCAAAAAAACAGATCAATATGTATTGTTGTTTACTGATTAAATAGAAAGAGAATAAAGTAAGAGCGAAACTAGAGTATAGAATAAAAGAAAGAGAGAGAGAAAAAGTGTTGGTTTTGCCGAATAAAAAAATACACCACTTCTTATTTTGCAAAAATTTTAAACAATAAAGAAAAATGGTTTCCGGTTCCCGGCTAGACCGGTTCGACCGGCCGGTTTCGGCAGTTCACAGCGGCCCAACATGCTGGCGGCTATACAGAGAGAACCGGACCGGACCACTCACCGATTTGCGGCCGAACCGGTCGAACCAGCCGGTCCGGTCCGGTTTTAAAACACTGAAAAAAACTATAAGGTAAGAGAGGCAAACGTAGAGAAATAAAAGTGTTGGTTTTTAGACAAATAAGAAAATACATCACTTTAGTTGGAACGATAAAAAAAGCATATCAATATGTAATGTTGTTTACTGATTAAATAGAAATAGAATAAAGTAAGAGCCAAACTAGAGTATAGAATAAAAGAAAGAGAGAGAGAAAAAGTGTTGGTTTTGCCGAATAAAAAAATACACCATTTTAGTTGGAACAATAAAAAAAAATGCGAATCGCTAATATGAGACGGGAGACATAATTTAGCAGTATTATGTTAACTACACATCTACAAATGTTAAACTAGATCCCACAACAAAATAATTTATTTGGTAGTGACGTAACTGATATTAAATTGGCAATAACATTGCTATTGGCCAAAACTGAAAGAAAAAGTAAATACCGAAAATTATTAGTGGCAAAAATCATTTAATTTTCCTAAACATTTTCAGTTCAAATACTTTGGAAAGTAGTAAGAAAGAATCTGTAATATGTTAGGGATTCACTGTAATTGTTCGAATTGATTTATTAGTTGATTAACAATATCACGATTCACACGTTATCTTATGATTATGATATTGCTATAGGTTGGAAGTTGGAACACTATGAATTAATCCGTATTTCTTTTGGGTACGCAATTTCAAAAAAAATTGTGTTAGAAATGAAAAAGAGAAAAATAAAGAGAGGATAATGATAGAGAGAGTAAAGTGAGTGAAAGTAAGTGAGAAGAAATGTGTTCTCATAAATTTTATCACACTTTGACCCTCCAGGATTTTAAGAAATATAATTGAAAGTGAGTCTATTTTTATATATTAGTTTTATATTAAAATATGAGTGAGAATGAGTTAGTGAAATATTCCACTACCAAAAAAGGTAAAAAGTAAAATATGACAAATTTTGTGGGACGGACAGAAATGAAAAAATGTGACAAATTTTCTGGAACGGGGGGTCTATTAAAAAGGAAAATGACTCTCCACTACTATATAATACACCAAAATGACTTCACTACTATGGACCAGAGAGAGTATTACTTTTGATGTTTCAGTTGAGTTAATCTAATTGTGGCAAGATTCATTTAACTGCCACAAATTTTTCAGTTCAAATACTTTGGAAAGTAGTACTTCCCCCGTTCTATAGTCATTTCAATTTCTGTACGTTTTTTAAAAAATTGATAATAAATAGTTAAAGTAGATAAAAAAAAGTAAAGTAAGAAAGAGAATCATGTAGAGAAATTCTTGTTTTTAATTTTCTTTCTTATTTTACTCTTTTTTCACTTTAACTATTGTTTTTCTAAAATAAGTACAGAAAATGAAATGACTCTGCTATTATGAAATTATGGAATAGAGAAAGTAAGAGAGAATCTCCAACAACAATTTCACCTGTAAATATAATTTTGAGTAACAATAAATTGGAGTAGCAATGTTTTAAAGTAGTTGAGCAGACAGAAGTTGACCACAATCAATTAATGCATGATCATGCACTTAGATCTATAAATACGATCACTTCAAAGCTAAACTCACACCACCAACAAATATTTCAAACAAAGCACCATGATTAAATACAAATTATTTCTTCTTATTGCTTCCTCTCTTTTGCTCCAAACAACATCGTCGCCAGACTTGCCACCATCTGATTGTATTACAAAAAAAATTATTGTTTACATTGTGAGCCATCTCCCTCCGACCTCCCCACCATTAAATATTCACTGTTTTTCTAAAGACGATGATTTGGGATATCATAATCTTACCAAGAATGTAGAATATCGCTTCGCATTCTGTGTGAAACCGTTGGCTACTATGTTCGCCTGTCGTTTCCAATGGAACGGAAAGGACAGGGGGTTCCGTGTTTTTGATGCAAACTGGGGCTTTAAAAATCGATGCAAAACTGAAAGCGGCGATGGGATATGCTATTATGCTGTGCAGCCTGATGGTTTCTACTTCACAAATGTGTACCCACCACCGAAAAAGTTAGGGTTTTTATGCGATTGGAACCCTAATAGCAAATGCTAGGGTTTCGTTGTCTTGTTTGAAATGCCTTGCTTTCTATTTGTGTTGTTCTATTTCTAGTGTCTCGTTCCATTTTAGTAAAAAATAATAGTATTTTGATCGTGTAACTAGTTGGTTTGATTATTGTATGTATAACTCCTTATTGTAGTTATTATCCTACTTCTAGTATCTCATTCCAATTTGGGAAATCTTAAGTAAGATACAATAACTTAACCTAAAAACATGTCATAAGCTTCAATCAAAAATTATTGTTCTTATAAATAAAAGTAATCCATGCAGGGGCAGAGGCACGATGGGGCCAGGGGGGCCCTTGGGCCCCTCACCCATTTCAATATTTACTATATATAATATATATAATTATCATTTACAACTTGAAGTCCTAGTGCAGATGGATTGATGTTCGGCCTCTAGATTGGGAGGTACCAGGTTCGACTCCAACTTGGAGCTTCCGATTCATTTTTGTCTTTTTTTCTTCTACTATTTGTTGATGTCTTATGGGTTTTTTCACATTAAGTAACTTTTATTGATTTTTTCACTAGTAATTTTGTACATAAATTATTTTATGAATGGTTTTTATAATTTAAGAAGATAAAATAATTCTTTGTTATCATAAATATTGTTAAATAATACTTCATCCGTCCCACAAAATATGCACTTTTCAATTTTAGAAATTCTTTTCTCTAACAATACTTTAATTACTTTTTTCTCTCTACCTCTCTCTTGTTTTACCAATTTTGCATTAAGATTCGTATCGTACCCAAAGTACATATTCTTTCTTTGGGGACGGAGGGAGTAAAATATTAATAAAATCAATTTTAATGTGATGCTCTTTATTATAAAAATTATTATAGTAGATAATAATTCTTTGATCTAATTATAAATACTATCAAAATATGTCATAAAATATTACTCCCTCCGTCCCTGAAAATTTGTCACCTATTTCATTTTTCGTCCGTCCCTAAAAATTTGTCACCTTTCACTTTTACCATTTTTGGTAGTGGACCTCATATTCCACTAACTCATTCACACTCACATTTTATTATAAAACTAATATATAAAAGTAGGACTCACATGCCACCAACTTTTTCAACCCATTTTCTATTGTATTTCTTAAAACCCGTGTCGGGTCAAATGGTGACAAATTATGGAGGACGGAGGGAGTAGTAGTCAAATATGTGCTATGTTCTAAAAAATCTATTCACTAATTAGTTTTCTCATCATCCATTTCTCACCCATGGTTTTTTATATTTTTCACGTTCAAGTTATTTCCATGTCATTAGCACCGAACACACTCAATAAATTTTAATGGTAATTTGGGCTCCCCACCTTTAACATTCTAGCTCCGCCACTGGCACTGTATCCATGGTTCTTGTACATAAAAGTAATCGTGTTAAATGATTTTGTTCTTATGATTAAAATTGTTTTTGTAACAATCCTTCATCGATGAATTAAACAACCGAATAAGTGATGCTACGTTAACGTTACGACACTTTTCTATTTATTTCAAAAAGAATAATTACGTTTTAATTATTTTTCTTTAACTTGGACTATTTTTAGGAATTTGCTTGTATATTTTCTCAATATTTAGCTTAAGCGGGCTTTTATTTTAAAAAAAATTCCTTTAAATTAAAAAACTGTAAACCAACGTAATATTACCATAGCTAGCCCGTAACACTCTTCTTTATATTTCAACACTGAAGCCCAAAAAAAATTACACACCTCAAATATGATAGAAGTAATAAAAATAATTCCTATTAATTAGTTTTTAATATGACCCAATTATAATTTGATTTCGAAACTTATAATTTTCACTTTAATACCTTCTATATGCAAATTACTCCTTTTGTGGTTAATGCTTTGGTGAACAAAAAGTTACTGCTCCCTCTATCCACCTTTAACAAATCATTTTGCCCATTTTGGATCATCCACGATTTATCGAATCAATTTACTTTATTCTATTTTTAGTATGCAAGCCTTACATTCCACTAACTTTTTACACTCACAATCCCATATAAAACTAATACTTTAAATGTGTCTTACATTCTACTCACCTTCTCCCTTTATTTTTCTTTACAAAGTTAAACAATTTATTCAAACTTATGCCAAAAATCAAAAGGGCTCTTTAAATAGTGGACGGATGAATATTTTACAAGGTTAATGTGTTAATTTGATCCCTTTCCACGTCAATTTACATGCGATCCATGAACACGCGAACAAATTTAATCTTTTTACTCTAAATTACAAATATTAGATCTTTTTTGTTTTGCCAAATAAGAAAATGGATCACTCTAACTGGAACGGTCTAAAGAAGAATACAAATCAATTTATAGGAGACCGAGTAAGTTTTAAGCAATATGTTAACTTCACAGCTAATCATAATACAAATGTTAAACTAGATCCCAAAGCTAATAATATCCCATTAATTAATAATTTATTTGGTAATGATATAACTGATTATATATTGTTAATATAATATACTACTAGTATAAAGACAAAACTATAATTAAATTGGCAATAACATTGCAACTTGCCAAAATTGAAAGAAAAAGTAATTGCCGAAAATTATTTGGGGCAAAAATCATTTAACTGCCATAAATGTTTTCAGTTCAAATACTTTGGAAAGTAGTAAGAAAGAAAATGCGACTACGATTTCATAGCTGTATATTTAATTTTGAGCAACAATAAATTGGACTACCAATGTTTTAAAGTCAACTAATGCATGGTGATGCACCAGCTCTATAAAACTCAACCATCCAATTTATTTTTTATAGAAAGCACCATGATTAAATGCAATTTTTTTCTTTTCATTGCTTCCTCTCTTTTGCTCCAAGCAACATCTTCGCCAAATTTACCACCATCTGATTGTTTTATAAAAAAAATTAATGTTTACATTGTGAGTCATCTCCCTCCGAACTCCCCCCCACTAAATATTCATTGCTTTTCGAAAGACGATGACTTGGGATATCATGATCTTGCTCCAAATGTAGAATATAATTTTGCGTTTTGCACGAATCCTTTTGCTACTATGTTCGCCTGTCGTTTCAAATGGAACGGAAAGGACAAGGCGTTCCATGTTTATGATGCGAACTGGGACGAGCAGACCGTGCGATGCATATCTAACACCAAGCATGGGATATGCTATTATGCGGTGCAGCCTGAAGGTTTCTACTTCACAGATGTGTACCCACCGCCGTCTAAGTTAAGGTTTTTATGCGATTGGAACCCTAATAGCAAATGCTAGGGTTTCTTTGGAATTGTTTTAAATAATTTAGTGATTGGATCATATTTTTTTGTTACTAATAATGATATCATATGTAAGTTGTATTGAGATTATAATCTATATATGATTTTTATATATTTTCTCCTTCTTGTTTGAAATGCTACTTTCTTTATTGTCATATATCTAAGTGTCTTGTTCCATTTTAGTACTTCCTCCGTCCCATAATAATTGTTACACTTTTTTTTTAGTTTGTCCCACAATAGATATCACATTTTTTTTTCTAGAAAAAATTCTCTTTCACATTAATATAAATATACTATTTTTTCTCCCTTTAACACATAAAACAACATCTTGTAAAATATTATGTCATTATTCAAGTGTATCATCTATTATGAAACGAAAGAGTAATAAATAATGTACTCCGTATTGTTTTATTTAAAGTGTCTCACTTAGTTCTGAGTAATCCTACTTCAGGTATCTCTTTCCATTTTAGGAGATTGTAAGATATTAATTTTATAATAACTTATCTAAAAACATGTCATAAGCTCCGAGCAAAAATTATTTTCTTTTACATTAAAGTAAAATGGAATAATAAATTATTGTTCTTTTACGTAAAAGTAATCGTGTTAAAAGTTTATCTTCTTATGATTAAAAGTGTTTGTATAACACTCCTTTATTTATCGATTAATTAAGTAACCCAATAAGTGATACTATGTTCCAACACTTTTTAATTTCCTTTCTATAAAAAATGTGAACCAGCGTAATATGACCATAGCACTAAAAATATTGACGGCCCATGTCTTTATTTTAAACTAATACATTTCACTACTTAATAATTATACACCTCAAATATGATAACAAATATATTAATTAGTATTTATAAAATTCTCGCTTTAAAAGTCATTGTTGCGAAAATTGCGACTGTTGTTATGAATAAAAAAATTATTGTTGTTATGAATATAAGAGATAATATATTCTAAATAAAAAATACTGCTATATACTCAATGTGGGTCATCTTCTAATGCTTATAGCATCACAATCCAAAATCAAGACCAAATCTCCACTCTTAGATCTTAAAATGAGTGGTTGAGATTAAATCTTAGGAATCTCAATAAATAGTAGTAGACAAAATCTCAATACAGTTTTATTGAAATTTGACATGCATTATGTTGAGATTTTATATGCATTATATTGAGATTTTTTTATGTATTTATTGATAAAAAATATGTTAAGAAAACTGAAACAAAAATCATCAAATTTCATCATCCGAACGTCGTCGGAACATATGCAAGTGATATATCGTTAGAATCCTTATAAAATTACCTTTAATTTGATATATTTTTTGCTAAAAAATAATATAAATTGAGTGAGTTATGTAAATTTAAAGTTTTAATAAGAGAGAATTGACATTAATACCCTTCAATTTTATTTAATACTCATTTAAATTTTTCTACATGGCATTATATCCACCACTAGATCTTCTAATCTAATGGTTAAAAATTGGTCTCAGTTTTTTATTGCTAATTAGTTAGCAATTGATCACATCCCTACTCAATATTAATATAATCCCTTTCCACGCCAATTTATTGGCAATCCATGTCAACAGCAATATTTGGACAATATTTACATGTTGAACTTGAATACATCCTGAGGGAGAGTATATTCTATTTGCAAAGTACACCTTATGTGGTTAATGCTTTGATGAACAAAAATTACTACTCCCCACTGTCTACCATTTAACAAATCATTTTTGTCATTTTGGATTGTCCATAATTTATAGAATCATTTACTTTATTCCACTTTTAATATGCAGACTTCAAATTCCACCAATTTTTTACACTCATAGTCCAATATAAAACTAATCTTTACGGCCATGTTTGGTTGGCGGGAAAGTAAAGTTGGCAAGGAAAATGATTCCTGGGAAAATGAATCCCGGGAATATGATTCCTAGTAACTTTACTTTCCTGTGTTTGGAGAATATCAAGATTTTAAATTTATACTTAATTTAAACACCAAACTAAAAATATACTTATTATTTTTTTATTTATAAAAAAGAATAATATTGTAAATTTTAATAAATTATTAATTATAAATAATAATAATTATATTATTATATTTATCATTACGATGGATAGTTTAAATATGGATTATGCATCATAATATATAATAATATAATTATAATTATAGTTACATGGAGTATTATACTCATTTATTATAATAAATAAATATAATAATAATTATATTATAATTATAACATTTACAGATATTATAATTGAATAAATTTTATAAATTAAAACTGCACTATGACTTTATTGATTAATTATTAATTTATATAATATAATAATTATTATTCATTATACAATTTATATTATATAATTATATTTTAATTATTAGTAAATTATTAATTAATATTATAAAATATTATAAAATATAGTTATAATTATGATAATTTTAATTATAGTTATTTATTATAGTGAAATTAAGTATAATTTATAATTTTAAATTATTTTTAAAATATAGTAATTAATAATAATAATGATAATAATAATAAAACTATACTATATTGTTTAAATATGTAAGAATCCTAAAACTGGGAAAAAGAATACCTAAGAAAAGTTAGGATTCAGAATCTTGGAAAATTGTACTAACTTTCATTGTTCTCGGATTATGATTACTTTCCCAGTTTGATTTAAAACCGAAATAAACGCAGGAATTTAAAATTTAAGGAATCGGATTACTTTCCCAGAGAGAATCCTAACAACCAAACATGGTCTAAATGGGTTTCACATTCCACTCATTTTCTCCATTTACTTTTCTTTACAAAGTTAATCAATTTCTTAAACCCTATGCCATGTCAAAAGGACTCTTTAAATGATGGACAAAGAGAGTATAAAACAAGGTTAATGTGTTTAATCCCGTTCCGCGTCAATTTACATGCGATCCATGAAAACACTAATAAAGTTGATCTTTTTACTCTAAATTACAATTATTTGATCTTTTTGGTTTTGCCAAGTAAGGAAATGCATCTCTTTAACTGGAACGGTCTAAAGAAGAATACAAATTAATTTATAGGAGACGGACGAAGTTTTAAGTAATATGTTAACTACACATCCCAGTCTTATCATATTACAAATGTTAAACTAGATCCCACGAGCTAATAATATCCCATTAACTAATAATTTATTTGGTAGTAATATAACTGACTATTGTTAATATATACTATTCTCTCCGTCCCAAGGAAGAAGATCCCTTCTTTGGGCGACATGAGATTTTATGTAATCACTTTATATGTATCAAGTGAAGAGAGTAAAATAAGAGAGAGAATAAAATAGAGATAAAATGTGTTTATATTTTTAGTAATGAGTCATCTTAGTTGGGACAAACCAAAAAACAAAGTACTCCCTCCGTCCTCGATTAATTGTCACTCTTTTCCATTTCAGTCTATCCCTCAATAATAGTCACATTTCATTTTTACCATAAATGGTAAGGTCCCACATTCCAGTAACTCACTTCACTCAAATTTTATTATTAACCAGTATAAAAAAGTGGATTT